>NW_026900684.1:15360224-16560224 GCF_033783945.1 Neopsephotus bourkii | reverse complement strand
AGAGGGGAGTGAGCCAGGTGACCTTTTTAGAAAAATATTAAGTCTCTCTTAATTTTCAGGCACCTCATTATTTTTAGGTTATTACTTTTACTCAAATTCTCTGTAAATAAAATAAAAGCCTTTTATCCAGGAGAGCAGATATCTAGATCTTGTCCACATGAACCTGAAATTCTGCCCTGCTACTGTAATGACCAAAGTGTGCCTCTTGCAAACTTAGGAGTTACTTGATCACTTTCTGTGTATTACTCTGGTGAGAATGTGAGGAGAAAGAGTATTTTCATTTACAAACATATCTATAACTTTCTCCTTTACTGTTTTTCTTTTTGCTATGCCTCATAATTTTCTGTTCATTCTTTTATTATTATTGTTCTGGGCTGAAGATCTTAATTTTCATATATCTTTCTGATTTATGATTATAACTTTTCTGTGTGTAAGTTATTATTAACATGTGAGATTGCTTGTAGTAAGTGTGATTACTCCTGTCTCCTGCTTCCCTTCATCTCTGAGATTTCCAACATAGTCTGTTCTTCCCGCTTTGACTGCCTTTTTCAAATCCAGAGTGCAGGATATATTTACATATCTTCACCTTCATGCTGTGTGTGCTGCCATAGCCAGACTAGCCTAGAATTAGCAGTTGTGATGCCTCTTCTGAATTTACCTCTTTAATCATAGTTCTCTAATTCTTTAAGCTTCTTTTTACTTTAGTTATTTTTGTTAGTGTCCTTCTCCATTTCCTGCTCCACTTCTGTCTGTTTACTGTTGATATCTCTTGTTATATCTGCAGTCTTTGCCAGGAAATAAAATGTGTCCTCATATTATTTTGGTTGAGCAGTTTTGTCAGTGCTTTTTCTTATGTGTTTTTCTGCAGAAACAACCAGATAACGTTACAAGTCTTGATCAGTTTTATTTAATTAGTCATTACTGTAAAATTCTGGTATGTTACTCATTTTTCTTTTCGCTTTCCCTGTGTATTCATAGGTTTTTTTCAATGTCTTTCATATTCTAGGCACAACATAGGCTTTCCCATTGTAGAATGTTCCTCTGAAGGAGACTTCATTCTTTCCAAACCACCAGACACTGGGGGACTAATCTCTTTCGGCACTGTAGCTGAACAGCTGGTGTATGAATTGGGCGATCCTCAGCGCTGTCTCTTACCAGATGTCACATGTGACTTTTCCAAAGTTTCTATCACTGAAATTCCAGGTTAGTTCCCTTATACGTTAAGAGATCTGTGTCAGTGAACTGAGCTATCAAACTGAAGCATTTATTTGAGTTTCCGTGCTTTATCAAACTAAAGCAGTTAATTTCCGTGTTTTCTCTGCATATTCCTTGTTCAGTCAGTTCCTTAAAGTGTGATATGTATTAAACTGATTTTTCAGTGACTTTTGCTAGAAATTCCTTTAGAAGTTCTGATCATGTTCTTGATTTATCTTGTTGGCTGGCTAATTTAAATGTTTGCTCACTGCTCCTTTTGCTTTACTTCTTAATGCATGCCTTGCACATACCAAGTCTTTAAACTATGTTCTGGATAAGCAACACTGAGACAGTTCCACTGTGATTTCAGTATTCTTTTTAAACTGCTCAGTTTCTTTGCTCAAAAAAAAAATAAAATTGTACATTTTTTTTCTCATATGGCATTTGAAATGTTAGTAACAATGGAAAAGTTGTGTCTTTCAAAGCACTACTTGGTAATAGTGTTTTTCTTAGGCATTTATCTGGATCTTCTTAAGTGGTCGAAGTGTGCTGAGGTACAGGATTTCCACCAAAGAATGTCAGTTTGAAAAGGTCCATTTACTATTCTTGAAACTCTCAAAAGCCGGTAGACTAGAGGTGGAAATGTGTGTTCTGCATTTACTTTTAAAAACAAAACAAACAAAAAGACCCCAGGCTTAACAGATTTGAAGATCTGTTGGTTGGATAAGATGGCTTGGAAAAAATGCTTAGCTATGGTCATTTGACATTTGTTTTTTACCGGATCTGTATTATATATTCTTTCATTCTAATGGAAATTACCTGTGACAGTATGCTGAGTGTCTTTATAAAACTTAGGAGAATCGATATCTTAAAATAAAATCTTACTGTGATAAAACTCAAAACACATAGCATCAAAAATGTTTTGCATCAAAACTGTTTTGCATCAATAATAAAAGTACTGTAAAATTGCACAGTGAACCAAATGGCTGTCTGATAAGACCAGTTTGCTGCTCTTAGCCACTAGTTTTTATTATAAAACTAAAAAAGAAACCCTAACCTTCCTATGAACTTTTAGCTTGCAAATGACCTGATATGACATGTTTGAACTTAAAATGAACTTCCACATGAACTTTCAGTTAGCCCTCTTAGAAATATAACAGATGGAAAATGGGCAGATTTCTTAAATATTTTTAGTTTGAAGTGCTTTGACACGTACACCAGTAAAAACAAGCAAGCTATCTATTTTTTGCTGTTTACATTGCTGATTTTATTGTCCTACTGGATTACTTGCAATGTTTGAACTGAGAGGTGCTTCTGTTTTCTTTTTGTTGATGCATGCTATGCATTTAGTTTTGTGCAGGTTTTTTTTTTCTTTGTATTACTCCTTCACCTGTGTGAAACTCTTTCAGATTTTTCACTCTGACTGTAGGGATATCATTCTTTATTGAGAATTAAATTAGTTTTATGTCAATCTAGCAGAGAGAGTGATGATGTTATCTGAGTGATGTGTAAGATTTCTGCTAGTCACATTCACTTTTTCAGATAAGTTCTGATTTGATCTTTTCAGGGTATCTGTGTAAAGCTTTGAACTGCTTCCTCAATATTTGCAAGCTCAGGTTAACTGCAAGTGAGCTATATAGTGTAATGCTGTCTGTCTGACGTGAGGTCTGACGCTGATCCTGCATGGCTGGTTTTCAGGGAGCTGCGCCTATTAACTTTCTCCAGTTCAGGCTTGAACCTGATGCCATGATGGCAATTTTCTTCAGTTCCCTTTTGGTATTAATATTCCTAATACTGAACATGGTAATTGCACAGGAACATACATTCAGACTGTTCTGTTTCTGTTATTGACAAAAAAGGCTAAAGTTTTCTCTTCACTTAATAAGCTATCAGCAAATAAGCTGTCATTTTTGGTTTCTCATCTTTGTTGTACTGTTTCTTTACCAAGTGAAGGACCTCAGTCGACTCCAACCAACTACAGTAAATTGTTTGCTCTGTGTATGTGCAATAACTTTATGTTAAGTGGAGAGTAAGTGTTGGGCCTGAAGTCCTAAGGCTGCTTTCTATGTTAAGTGTTTTTTAAGTACATGAATAAACATTTCAATCATTCTGTTAAAAGCCTCACTGAAGTCACAAATTCAGTCACTAATTTATTGTTTGGGTTTCTAAGGCAGGGAGGACCATTTCCTGAAAGGTTCTCTTTTCTGTGGCAGTGCAGCTATCAGTGATTTCATTTCTAATTAAGTGCATTTGCTTAATAAGTATCACAGAAGAACGTCTTTGAAAGTTACACTGAAGAAGCTTAAATACTGATTTTTAACCACTGTAGGTTTTGATGGTGGGGCAGTGAAAGTTCACGGAGCAAAAGGATCCCCTCCTTCAGCATTTTATAAGGTATTACCTCTTTATATGACAGGTATTTTTGATTTACAAAATTTTGTATTTTGGAAAAAATACTATATATTTTCTACCATAAACTGTTACCAATTTAAAATCCTCATCCTTCCTCTTGCCAAAGAAATACATTATTTGATACATAAAAAAATGTTAATTCATATAACAAGCGTATCCACAAACCTCCTGAGAAGGCTGGGATCATTCTTTCGTACTATTACTACTACTAATTTTTAAAACATCTTAGCCCAGTAACACCTTTGTACTTGTTTTATACTGGTGTGTTAATTTCGTTCTATTTCCTTGTGAAATTTATCTACCAAGTTTTCAAAAGGTGATGAGTAGCTACATTTGTCAAGAGAGCAATTAAGAATGAGACAGATCATCTCCTGAAATGCTCTGTTGAAAGAAAACTGCAGTGCCAGTAAAATAGTGAAGTTCTCTGTTTGTCTTCTAGTCTATAGTCTTCCAGTGGTGGTCTTTCCCTGAATGAATGATAAGGTAATACAGGTCTATTGAAGTATCAGTAGGGCTGGATCCTTTTCTTGCTTAAACTAGTGTCAAACTGACTTACAGAAGCAAGGTTGAGATCAGAAATTAACTGCTTAGTACAGCCATATCAAAAGTGAGTTCAGCTAAGCAGGGAATTTTGCTAATATTTATGTTTAAATAATATAATGTGTGCCTGAGCGTAATTTTCTTTGCAACTTTTCACTGCAGTTTTAAAATAATTCTGGCACTCTTAAAACCATTTTTTTATAAGTTTCAGTTTTTAAAAGATGCAATATTTAAAAAACGAATAATAATGTCACCCCAGCAGGTTTGGTTTTTGTAAAGGCAGAATGGAAGAGCTCTCTAGAGACTCGGTAATGAAAGCATACTCACAAAGCAGTTTTAGAATTTGGTAGGACACCACAGGTCACGTCACTTACGACCTTAGTTAGTTTTTCAGTTCTGTATCAGCTTTATGAAAAAAGGGGTTTGTTATTTTAAAAGTATTGTGGGAGTGTAACCTGAACATGAATTTTTCTAAACTTTCATCTAATGAAGCATTGATTTTTGTTCTTTTTTGGTACACAGCCTACAATTTCAGTACAATATTGTCTTGTCAGCTCTTTGCATTTGCTCAGAAGTTTTAGTTTCAACAGTTCAAGTTACATAATGCTGGAACAGTAAATTAGTTTCCCTGAGTCTGTGTCTGCATTATCTGCATCTGGGAATATCTGTGTCTTTTTAATCTGAAAATAACATTTTTGTTGTGTTTGAAACAACAAAAACTTAAAAGTAAATGATAAGCACATTTCTAAAAGATGTTTAGTTTCAAAAATGTTTTGTTGTTTTGTGGTTTGGGTTTTTTTTGTGTGTTTTTTTTTTTTACCATTTATGGCCATGCGTTACAGTTATTACTGTCAGTGTATTAGAGCTCTGTTAAGCAGCTATAGCACTGTAAGTCTAGTAAGATGCCTGTTAGTTAAATGTTTGCACTGCATAGCATGTTCTTTTGTGTATGTATGTATGTATGTGATATTTTTCCATATTTACTTCAATACTTCTGGGAAACTTGCATCTGATCTGTTTTACTGTCGTAGGTTATTCAGCTTTTCAACACTAGAATGTGTTCCATGTAGTGAAAGTGATAAACACAGGAAAATTTAAGGATAACAGCGAGAAGTGATTCCAGGTTCCAGAGTTTTGCAGATTTGACTCTTCCTCCAATACAATTCTGAATTTTAAATAATAAGAGTAAATCTGTGTGGTGATGGTTCCTTTCTGTTCTGCTTCTGCTTTATGTGTGGATGATTGTCAGAGAGCATTAATAGCATATCAGTACTGAATCCCATGTAATTTTATAATCCCTTTATCATCAGGTTAATGCCACTTACCTTGATGGCTTCAGAGCTACTGCTGTCTGTCCAGTGGGAGGTCCAAAAGCAGTACAAAAAGGAAAACGCACTGCAGAAGGTATTCTGCAGAGGTTAGTATTTGAGTCTTGGAAGGGTTTTGGACTTCTTGTTTTCAGAGATGATGAAAATAGAACCGTAATAAGCAATGCCAACCATATGAACCTTGTAAGAACCCTAAAAGATTATAATCTTGCAGGTCAGAAGACATTCCAAGACTTAAGTAGCCTGTTTAGGAAATGTTTTCAGTGTATAACTACACTTCAGCTACATTTGACAGAGAAAGGTCTCAAATACTATTGAAAATAGATGGCTGGACAGTGGAGAGAATCTGAAATTAATGATGGAAAAACTGTGCTTCAGATTAAAATTTATTCAGTGCCAGAGAGCAACCCTTATGAAACTGTCTTTCATTGATTTTCACCGAACTTGATTAAAAATCTTACTTGATTAAAAATCTTAGTGCTATGAAATGTAGGCAGTTTGTGTTTAAAATAAAATTCTTAGTTCCTGGTAAAACCTGACTAATGGTTTTGTTTGCTTGAACAATTTTACAGTTGTAAGACAGACTGATAAACCTCTAGTCATATTGTTACTTGGGTTAAGAGGGATTCCTCTTAAATACAATTCCATATCCTCATGGAAGTGTTTGAGCATTTACTCCAATAGTTCCAACCTTTCTAGTTGTGAGGTAAATCTCTTTGTGCCATGTTTTATAAAACTCCCTGTTACACCATATTACAGGCCTATGCAGCAAGTACACTAGGATAGACACCTGTCAGAAATGCAAGGTGTGACGTACTGCTTATGTGCCCATGTACTGTGGTGAAGGAGGAGCTATGTGATTTCACTCGAGAGACATAGCAGATGACAGCAGGCTGTTGCAGGATGTGTAATGAAGTTAAGGAACCTTTTCTTAAGAGTCATGTGGATAAGTGTATGTGTCCAAGAGCTACTGAGAAAATCAGTGAAAGGAAAGCCTTTCAAGAGCTGTTAAAATACAAAGAGGCTTCCAGAGTCTCTGAGGAATTACAAAAAACAAACAAACCCAAAACCCAAGAACAAAACAAAACAAAACCCCAACAAAACAGAACAAAAAAAAGGGGGGATGGGTATATTGTCCCTTTTGTGTTTGCTCTTGGACATTATTTCAGACCAGACTGCCGATTGAAACAGCTTGTGGTGGTTAGTGCCTCTAGTTATTTTCTCTATTAGAAAATAAATTCAGCCTGCTTACTGTGCTGTCCTGAGTAATCCTCAGATGAGGGCTGATGGGAAATTGCCAGACTGGTTAGCTGGCTTCCTAAGTGACCTCTAGCCCATGAGGCATGCGTGCAGCAGCTGCGGTTTGTTCTGTGCGTTAAAAATCGCAGCAGTACTGCCCATAATATGTTCTCCATCTCAAACAGTCTTAAGAACTTAATGTGTGAAATCATTTATTCAGCATCTTTGAAAGATTTGTCTGTGTCAACTCAGACATAGAATAAGAGTTAAGCTATTCTGGTTACCTTCAGAGAATGTTCTACCAGCGACTGCATCTCTTCAGAAAGTTATAACTTCAGTCTTTCCACCAGTTCATAGAATCATAGAATAGTTAGGGTTGGAAAGCACCCTAAGATCATCAAGTTCCAACCCCCCCGCCATGGGCAGGGACACCTCAGACTAAACCATATCACCCAAGGCTTTGTCCAAGCTGGTCTTGAGCACTTCCAGGGATGGAACATTCACAGCCTCCCTGGGTAACCTATTCCAGTGCCTCACCACCCTTACAGTAAAGAACTTCCTCCTTATATCCAATCTAAACTTCCCCTGTTTAAGTTTGAGCCCGTTACCCCTTGTCCTATCACTACAGTCCCTAATGAAGAGCCCCTCCCCAGCATCCCTTCGTGTTGCAAGAGAATGTTGGAAGGACATGATCTGTCAGCTAGCCAGCTTCTAGTCTGTTACAGGTTAAACTATCCAGTAGTCTAATGGCAGTGATTACAGAATAAGGTGCACAAATTTAAGGTGCTTCAATCATAAAGGTCAATCTAGTTGGCAGTCTTAAGTTGTCAAGCAGTTTTGGCAGTTTGTAATAAGACTCATTTCTGTTATGCATGCTTGTACTTTATTTGTTTATTCATTTTCAAAAGCAGGAACTATTTGGCAGTATGTATGTGAAGAAGTCTTTTTGGAGTAGCCTTTGGTGTCCTTTTATTTTTGATGGTACTCTCTTGCATTACCAAGACACATGAAAGGGCTAAAGGTTACCCACAGAATGTATTTTGAACCCTAGGATCTCTAAAGGTAACGTTTGTAGATAAGTAACTTAAAATAACTTACTAGACATGGTTTGCAAATTTAGGTACCTTAAATCAAGTGTCTGTCTTTCCGTGGTAGTAAAGGTGGCTACCTTATTTGTGGTACACAGACCACCTTCATCTCATAACACTTAGAAAATTATATTTTCTGTTTAGGTTGTCTATACTGCTAATATTTTCAAAGATGATGCTATATTAAAAGTGTCTTCAAAATGTTTCACTGATGAAAAATATTTTTCTCATCCTAACATAATTCCAGTGTTTCAACTGAAAAAATCTTTTATACATCTAGAAGGGCACCAGGCCAAGACTATTGGGAGATCAGTTTAGGTGCTTCAGTGTTTAGCTTACTTTTCCAATCTGCAAGATGTTAATAAATTGGACTGATTTTAATGGTTGGATTCTTTTAAAACTTTTTTCTAACTTGTTTACCGTGATTTTTTTTTTTTGGGGGGGGGGGGCAGGATTTGGACTTCAATTGATTATGCTTTTAAAATTGTAGTGATCATCTTCAGTTTTAATGCTTGAGTGTTGGGCTGTTTTTTCTAATAGTTGTAGCAAACAGTCTGTTAAACTCAAATTTAGTATTTGTCAAAAAATTCTTGGCTCTCTAAAAGAAGTGTGTGTTTTCATGGTGTATAAAAAGGTAATATTCAGCCCCATTATTAATCATGATTGGACAAACTTGGCACTCTTGACACAATGTGCTTTTGGTGGAAATAAC
The DNA here is from genome assembly GCF_033783945.1 of Neopsephotus bourkii. Taxonomy (NCBI): domain Eukaryota; kingdom Metazoa; phylum Chordata; class Aves; order Psittaciformes; family Psittacidae; genus Neopsephotus; species Neopsephotus bourkii. The sequence continues at coordinate 16,551,711 of NW_026900684.1, read as the reverse complement.
CTTATAGAAAGAGAGTGCTTTCAGTGCCAGACTGGAAAGGTACTAGTAATAAAGAAATGTTCTGTTTAAAAACTTGACCTACTTTTTGGCATTTGAGCTGTATGCTCAGGAATCCCAAGTAAATATCTTTAAGGCTTGAACAGAAGTTCCTTCTTCAGTTTGACTTTTTTTTTTTTGATGCATTGGTGCCTGTGATGTAACAAGGTAGTTCCATGTACTTACTGTAGTTCATAATGCCTTGTAGCAGAAACAGAGCTAAAAACTGAATTACCAGTATGAAAACCAGGAAGACTGCATATCTGTAATTACATTTCAAGCTGTCTTTGTTTTAAAGATAGAAGTAAGAGGCAAAATCCATTTATTTGTCTTTGCCTGTCATCTTTCAATTAATGTGAATAAACAAAAGGCTCAGTTTGAAACCTGGGGATAAATTCAGAGGCCTGACTTCCTTGTCAGTAATCTCTTGATCTGTAGTATTCAGATCCGTTTGCTTAGTGTAAAGTATTCATAGTCCAGTTTACATGACAAAACTAACTCCTGTGGACCACACAGGACTTCTTCAGGTAATCAGGAAGTTTACTAATAAAAATCATTTGTTGCAGGACTCGTCTTATTTTCAGTCAGCTTGGGTATGAAGATTACAGTGCAGTTAACATACAGGTTTTAGGGTCTGAAGATACATATGGACCTCATGCTAGAAGGAGTATAGATGGTGTAAGTATTCAGTGGAGCGTTCTTAAACTTTTACTGACCTCTCTTAATCTCTCCATATTGTTATCTTTTCCACAACTTTAAAGGAAGTCACTATCATCTTGGGACTTTCACCCCATCATCTTACAAAGAATTCAGTGTCACTCCTTAGTGTATAAAATTAACACTGACAAGCTCTGGACAGTATTGGATCTTCCAAAAGCACTGATATGAAATCTTACAAAAATGTTGTTGTAGTCTGTTCTAATGTTATTCATCTAAAGAAATACCTTCTTGTAAAAGTTGTCATGATGTAGATTTAAATTGCATTAGATGTAACTGAAAGACCACATTATAAAGATTGCAGAGTCAGGAAATGGTAGAATAATTACTGTTACCTCTGCAAATTTAAAACTGTCTGGGAGTACTGTTTATGAAACAATCATCAACTATATAATTCTGCATTGTAGTTTGTGACTTAATAAATGCATATGTAAGGATATGAATGATGCCCATAGCCACTGCAGCTGTGATATGCCATGGTCTGTTTTTCAAATCTAGAATACGAAAGCTTAGGGACTTTTGGTGGATTTTTTTTTTAGGTTGGTTTTGGGTTGTTTTTTTTTTTTTTGGTTGGTTGGTTGGTTGGGTTTTTTTGTTTGTTTTTTTTTTTTTGAGGAAAAAGACTGTAAATCTTGTCCTCACTTACATGCACTTTAAATATTTAGACAGTTTAGTGTATTCCAGAACAGCAGCATTTATTTCTTCTTTGACAGTGGCAGTCTTGCAACACTCTTAAGGTACATGTGGCAAAACTCAGCTCTGAGGTCGATCTTAGGAGTGCTGACACTTAAAAATAGCTGACAATTTGTATGTATAGGAAACCAGAACATGATGTGGAGAAAGAGAGCAAACGTCCTCCTAGTGTTCTTAGAAATTGGGCAAGTTAGATCTGTAGCTGCTCATTTTAGTGCTTCAGCTTCCATTTCATTCTGCACAGGAGCAAGAGTTGCTTCATGAGAAATGAGCTTTATAATGTGGTCTTTTTCCTTTCAGGATCATAAACCCTGCAATGTGAAGTGTGTTGCTGAGATTGCAGAGTCAAAGTATTGAAACAAAGGAACAAGTGTTCCAGATGTTGAACTTGTCTGTATTCCGTTCCTACCAGCTCCTTATGGTTATCTGCTGTATTACATTCTTTAATATTACATGGAAAGTTTTCTGTCTCATTCTATGGAGTGAATAATGATTTGAAAAAGAGCATTTTTTTCTTCCTTACTGTTCATTCTGTCTTGTTAAGAGTACATTATATGAATTTTCCAAATGAAATTCAGTAATTGCAATTATTATATTTTCAGCCTCAGCTCCCAGGTCTTACATTAAAAATAGAGTGTTATCTCCATTATATGTGCTTCCCATACATGCCTGAAATCGTATGTGAAAGCTAAGGCTGAAATACAGGAAATCACGTTATTGCCTTTCCCCTTTACTCGGTTCCTCCAAAAGTTCAGAAGAAACTAAACAGAGAGGAGTTTTCATCTGGAAAGTAGCCATAGTAGAAGGGGGGGGGGGGGGCTGTTTGCTTTTACATTTAAAATATAAAGTCATGGAATCCTAAGGAAAACGTCTGTCTTTTGGAGCTTCATGCAGCAATAATGTAGTCTCTTAAATGCTCTTTCCAATTGTGTCTTTCCATCCAAATTAGATGTGGTTATTTGGGTTGCAAATAACAGCGCTCAAAACCAGAGCCATGTTGTGTTAGGCAATGTATTAACACAGTAGGAAAACAGTTCTTGCTTTGAAGGTTCTAAAATCTTAATTGAGAGAGAAGTAAATATGTATATGAATACCAATACAGGATAAGTGGAACAACAGTTGGAGCTCAGTGTGGATGGCTGGTGTGGCTCAACTAATCCTCATACAGGTCTGTCAGCAGGTTTGTCAAACTGGGTGCAAAGGTTTGCCTTTGCAGATGTAAAATCGCTGTACATCCTGTCTTATGTAGGCCTGTATGCTGTAGTCTGAGCTTCTGTGTGGAGTCTTGACTGTTCTGACGACATAAAGCATCCTGAGAAATGAAGAAATGCTTGCCTCCTTTCTTGGTGTTCCTCACCTCTTTATGTGGTGGTTGTTTGCCATTCCAGTAGCTTGCTTTAGCAGCAGCAGCCCAGCATGAGCAACAAAGGGACCTGAATCAGCACTGAGTAACTTAATTTTTAGTATCTCCTGCTTTATTGCTTTCTGTGATGGGGGAAGAAGGGGGTTATAATAGTGTCACAGCATCAATGAGTTCATGGTTTAGCGATACTTGATGTGTGATTGATATATCAGGTGTTAAGGGTTTGGTATATTAAAAACTGTGCTGTGTATTCTCATTTTCTACTAACCAGTTGTTAGCCAGGTTAAAACACACTGTAAATGTGTTGTAAACACATCTTAAGACTTGATGGAATATAAATTTTTTCTATTTTTAAATTATGATACTGTAAGATAAATGACTTTAAAATAGTCTGTATATCTGGATTCATCCACTTAAAACAGGAATCAGCTTATTATTTTCACAGACCACTGTATTTTGGATCTGTGTGCAAGGAAGAAAATGTAGTTTAGAACAAGGAAGCAGATGTGAGTGCATAATTATGTTTCTTGCAAGAGTATTTCCTATTAAATATTATTTGTAGTAATTTAATCCTGTGGTAGACTGTTAAATGGGAATACTTGGAAATAATGTTAAATGCATTTGTTGAATGTGGCATGGCTGCATATTTTCTGTGTAGCAACAATTTTACAAGAATCTAGTGAAACTTTTAAATTGGAAACCTGATTGGTTTCTTATTATCTTGATCAGGACATCTGTTTCTGAATTCAGAGGGAAATTTCTGTCCTTTCAGTGATGCATTCCTGCCCAACCTTTCCAACCCTATTCTGTGATACACGGTCTGCTGGAATAATATAACCTCTCCTACATTGGCTCTGCTAAACTTTTATTTTAGGGTTTATCTACATGAGTATTGAGGTAAGCCAACAAAAATGTGAACCAAGTTTGCAGGATTTCCTGCATCGTAGTAGTGTGGTAGGTATTTTCCAGGCTGGGATCTTGGAAGCTGAGAAATGAACTGTGTCTCCCTGTGAGTATATCTACACAGGGGTACCTAAGCAAGATGAAAGCAATTACCTTTATCATTACAGTACCTCAGAGTACCTCTGTGGGGATGTGCCACTAGAGTAGGAAATAGAGAAAAATCATCTTCCAAATTTATGAATATTTAGAACTTAGGTTTAAACATACTGAACCAAGAAGGCCCTTTATCATTAGGTTTTCACTGATCACCAGCTATAAAGTCAGGAAGCTTTCCTGCCTTGATATAAGTTGGCATAAGGGAGCTTGTTTGTGTTGCGATTTTGTCATGTATTTGAGCTAGAATGGAGGGTTTGGTACTGTGTTAACATAACAGTCTCTTTGGGATACTCTTACAGTAGCCAGAACACTCATGCGGTGTATTACAACATTTATGATAAATACCATTTCAGCAGCTGCCACTAGGAAATACATCCATGTTCCTACATTGCTGAAGTTACTTAAATTCCTCAGATTGACTTGAGATTTTGAATGTTGACATCTTCAACAGTATTGCTTTTAAGAAAAATGTGCTGTATACAGAGGGAAAATTATACTAATATAGAAGGCATCGGTATTTTTAAAGTTGATACTTGGATTTCACATCTGGTTTACATGGTTTTAAACAATGCAGCTTTACAGAAATGAGGGCAATTAAAATAAGAATTATTTTAAGGGTTAGGAGATGTGTTAAAAGATGGGCAATTTAGGAGTTCAGATTCAGCATGTAGTTTCTCAGGAAAAAACATAAGTTTAAAACATTTAGTCAAGTATTAAAATTGGGAGTGAGAAGTAGGGGGTGGAATACACTTTATTTTGTTATGATGCTGTTGTATTTACTAGAATTCTAAGGAGTAAATTTCCATTTTGTTAGGCATATGAGTCTTTTCACTGCTAGCTGTGTAAATTGACAGCTGGTTAAAGTAATTTTAGAATTGCTTTTGACATGGTTTCTAGTTCTTGTAATCAGGGACACCCATTCGACTTTGGGTAGTGAATAAACATCAAAACAGCAAGAAGGCTGAGATGTGGTTTTAGATGAACTGAATTAAATTTGTGATCGAACAACTGCTTGCATATAATAACAACTTCAAGGTGTTCATTTTTTCTCTCCTGTTCCTATCTATTAGACAAAGGATGTTGTTAGCATTAAGAAAGGTTCCTCTCTCTGTTCAGTGTTAAGTCATGAAAAATTCGGTACTGTGTAGGGTTATGCCGTTCCTTAGCCTAGAGGTGAGAGGACTCCTTTAAGGAGTCATGGCTCTGTTCTTTTCATCTGACCATAAAATGTGTCTTCTCTGCTCCATATATCAGTCCCCAACAATTTGAAGTTGATGCTGTTGAAGTCTAGCATCATCTGTATCTTTCCTGTGTGCTGAGTACTTAGAATCTCTGATGCTTTCAGAAGTGTCGCTGGTTTCTGCATTTGTAAAGAAATAGGCTTTTTTTTTTTTTTTTGCTAAAATCCATTAAAAATGTTACACTAGCAGGAAAAATGTTAATTTAAAATTATTATATGTAAGGAAAAAGTTGGAATAAACTAAAGCCAGGTTATTTAGTCATGTATATTAACTTCCTGCCATAAAACATCTGCCATAGATTAAAAAAGGGTTGGATCTTCCAGAATCCAATAGTTCCTTTCTTCCAGGAGAATGTCCTTTTCTGTATCCTAAGTAGCTATATGTTCAATTTTTTTCTTTTTTACTTTTCTATATTTTTAGTAGAAGAGCTGCCAAATCTACAGAAACACTTTAGCCAGGGCATTTAGAGAGGTGTGAAGTGCTCTGAGGTCTGTAGAACTGTAGACTAAAACAACCCCAAAAAACCCAACCAACCAGACTTTGGTATTTTTTGTTTCATTTTTTTCATGCCTTCATGAAATACATCCTTTCCTGTTTATATGAAAAAAGAACATAAACACTGGAAGAAATCCCCTAGTATCTTGTGGTCAAACTCCTTTGTATTTTACATTGATATAAGTAAGCCAAGAATCTCATGTAACATTACCAAAGAATCTTTAGAAAGTTCTTTGTGTTCACTAACAAAAAAAAGCTGACTTTGAGAGCTGACTACCAGAGAGAAGTACTCTGCTGCAGAACTCCATACTTGAAGTAGTTTTGTGTGAGAAACTCCTGACCAGTAGATCTTTATACCTTGTGCAGTCCCATTTCATATGTGTGATAGAAATGGTTGTGCTTGTGCTTTGGGACAAGTAAGAGACACTCAAGGACACTTAAGGACAGACTTGTATTGTGAGCAGGCTTCATATTTTTAGATTCAAAGGCAGACCAAAGGTGGTTCTTACTGATGGATGCAGATTCTCAAATACAGTCTTTTCTCTCAGTGAGACCTAAAGTTCATTCTGAGGCTTTTGCCAGTGTATTAATTCCAACAGTAGATTTTATGGTGGCAGAAAGGAGATATTTAAAGAAGTAAAATCTTAAGTAAGAGAGTTCTTGTCTGCAAGGGTGGGTGTCTTAGCTGACTGCGGAGTAGGGAACAGAGTACTGGTTGGGTTTCCCTTCAGAGGAGATCTGCTCTTTTCTCTGGAAACATGGTGGCTTTTACAAGTTATGCTTTCCTATTTAACTCCCAAGGATTAGGTTTGAATTCTTTTCTGTGAGCAGATTTGCTTACTTCTTGATGCTAAGAAAAGTAATCCTGGCTCTTGATTTGACCGTAAAGTATTCTCAGTGCACTTCAAGTAAGAGGAGAGTTTGTTTGCCAGTTCCACTGAGTGAAGCCAAGTATTTAGTTTCTTATAAAGTACTGTTAGTTCTAGTACTTGATTCTTTGAGAACAGTGGAGAAGCAGCACAGTGTCCTAGCAGTTTGAAGTATCCAATAGCTGATTTCATGGTAGTAAATTAAAAACAGATAATGAAACGTTAACAGAAAATTATAGTGATGCTGGATGAAAAGTCACTGAATGAAAGTTGTAGCTTGTAGCAGTGAGCACTAAATTTTTCAGTTAAATATAACTTGAGTGCTGAGCTGCAGTTATTTTTCAGTTTGGTAAATTTAACTGACATTCTGCATCTAGGCTAATCTAATGTCTACTATTTTGAAGCAGGGTCCTCGAGAAGCTGTTATTTGGCTTGCTGTACACCATAAGCAAAAAGAAGCTGTAGAAATCTTCTCCAGAGAAGTTGCTCCAGCTGGAACTGGCATGGGTAAATATTCACATTGTCTTCTAAGGATTTTAAAGTTACTTTTTTACTTTTCCATGAGTATGACTAGCATCCAAAACTAAGCCGTGTTCACTTTCATTGCACTGTGCATAGTGAAACTGTAGTTTTCAAAGGGTATTTATGTTTGGTGTAGAAATACAACCTGTAGATGTTAGCAAAATGATAAAAGGAAATCTCTGGAAGTCCACAGTTTGTTTCCTTGATACTCTTTATTCTTCCATTGCTGCTACTGTCTTTTCCTGTCTTTTTTCCTTTTTTTCAGCAGTCTTTGTTTTCCTGCCCATGGTTACACCAATGTGCAACATTGTCATACTCTGAAAGTGCTGGGTTTGTTCAGGTTTCAGTTTTCCCCTTCACCATCATTCTTCACAGAATGAAAAAAAGTAAAACCTCTGCAGTGCTTGGGTTGGGTGGAGTATGTACAGCATTGAAATTGAATTACCACAAGATGTGCACATCTGTGTCTTAAGGTGGCTGGCAAGCTTTCAGTTCATGTTATCAGGGCTTTTCCTGATGAAACAGTGTAGAATCAGGTTGGGCAGTCTGCATGAATGATGGTGAAGGTGCTAGTTTTGTTTCCTAGAGAAATAGCTTAAACTTTTTAGAATATATCTCTAAAAATAATAATAATAAAATAATTAAATAATAAATAATTTCATAGTAAGACTGATAGTGAGCAGCAATGGGAAAGACCATATTTCTGGAGTCATTTATTGAAAAACTGAGGGAAAGCAGGGACAAGTTACAAGTCCTTCGTAATGAGCAGCAAGGAGAAAGGAGGACTTGCTGTCTTGCAGGGCAATGTCACCTGAACTTAAACACTTAATTCCATTATTTTTTGGACATTAAGAAACAAAGAACAGTCACTTGATCTGTATCAGGCAAAAAGAGGGGGAAAAAAAAGGGAAAGTTTTGGTGATCTGCTTGGACTGTATCTAATGATTGTGGGGTATTGTTTTTAACTTTATTCTTCTTGCAGTTGGTGTTTGTTACTGTAAGTGGTGTGTGGACAGTTGTACAGATAGTAAGTTTCATATATGGTACCTTTTATCAAAGAATCTTCAAGCTGTGTAAACACCACCGACTAAGCTTTCTAGTGTCTAGTAACATTGGAAAGTACTCTGCTTTATAGATGGTTTCCTGAGATAGTGGCAGGAAGCATAACCACAAAAGAATTTGGAGTCCTCGGTTCTGCTTTCCTGAAAGAAATGCTAGAGGGAACTCCACCAGTATTTAAGGGAACCAGGCTGACTAAAATTTAGGAATGGGGAGTAGAGGAGAGGGTTAGAGAAAGATTTGATGGTTCAGAATAAGGGTGGAGAGTCCTAATTGCTCCTTCTCTAGTCCATGGAATTTTCCAGTACTCGTGTATCTGAGAGAGGCAGCACTAAGCCTAGTCTGTTCGATTTACTTGTGTTTATCAGATGCCTTTTTTGAGATAAAATCCAGGAGCACTGTCACTCTTCATGAGGTCATTCCAGCTTAGTAGTTGATACTTGTGGAGCCCTGAGCTAGGTTTGGAAAGGGGTTCTGTTCTGGTAATAGGATCATAATATGAGAATTACAAATTACAGGTAAAAAAGGTATTAGTATCTTTAGTAGCCAGTACTGAAAGCCTAGCTTGGTGGCTTTTGATTAGGCTGAAATTAAATCACTTGACTCAAAATTTGGGGGGATTTTTTTGTTATACTTTTTCAGACAGTACAGAGAACAACAGGAAGATGAAAGAAATTCTTTTTCTTCCTGTGATTAAAAAGCTTATTGCAACAATTGTGTTGAGGGGTGATCTTCCTCATGCTTCACAGCAGAGATTTAAAACTTAGGTTGTTAGGTCTTGTGTCAGAGATGTGCTTTTTAGCTCTTCTAGTGAATTTAAAGTCTTGATGTCAGTATTTCTGAATTTTTACTTTTTTGCAGCTTTTTTCCAAAATATATTTTGATATATTTTTGTTAAATGTAATGGATAATAAAACTTAGGCTACATAAAAGGAGAGCACTAACCTGAGAGTGCTGATTATTCCCCACCACCCCATTTATGGTAGATCTTCTGATAATGAGTAGAAAGGCATCTCAAGGCATTGTGCTGATTTGAAATTCCGTATTTCTTATGAAATCTCATCTTTGATGTCAGAAAGAAATGAGAAAGGAATACTACCTATGTGTTGGAATGGGCTGAAGCATGTGTGTGTTTGTGCTCTGCAGTGTAGGCAAGGGGTTAGACCTGCAAAAGAGAAGTTTGGGAAGGTGGCATCTTCTAAAAAGCTTCCATAATCTGAAGTGAAATACTGAGATTTTCATAGCTGTTCCCTAATATTTTTTTCTAATCCTTTTTAAATTCCCAGTGTTTTGTTGAAGACCAATGGGCACATGAGTGCACTTATACAAAAATTTTCTGAAGTGTTACTAAAACTGCAGATGGGATTCTTAAGGCCAGAGAAGAATTTGAAGTTACTGTATATAGACATGTCATATATTAGAGAGTGATTTGTTGTTCATTTACTGTTTGGAATGGAAGGCTTTTAGTGTAAACTTCTGTTAAGCATGGTATTTAGTCTGCCAGTTTCAATACTTTGTCAGTTTTCATTTGGATTATGTTGTTCTGAGCAGTTTAAAAGGGGGTACAAGGTATTAAAAAATATATATGCTGACACACCTAATCCAATTACAGTTAATACCCGAGTTTGTTAAACTTCTGATTGGTAAAGGTATACTTTGTTTATTTCTCAATACTTTGAAAGTTGATAGTAGCATTTTCTTTTTCTTTGAACAGCAGTGAGCAAGTTTGGTTTTATGCATGTATGGTATCCTGAAAAAAAAAGTAGAGATTTCAAATGCATCTGCAGTCTTCACAGCTATTTCCTTGTTCTATAAAGTAAGCTTTTCTATGCTTGGCAGTGAAAAATCCTGGACACACAGACTCAGATTTTTAAATCTGTAGGAGCCTGTGTGAGTTCAGTGCAATTCTGCATTGCCCAGACTATGGAAATACACCTTCATAAAAGCTAGCCATCACAGACCAGGTTTGTACTACTCAAGGAAAATGTCTTCATTATATACAGTCCTGGCAGCCACATGGTTAGCATGTAAATAATTTATGTTGATGTAGTGTATTCACTTTGTCTTCTTTAATTCAGATATTTTACTCTGGATAAAATGTAGTGTAGCATGGGTTCAAGAAAAGCCTTGCTGTGGGAAACTGACATTTATAGTTTAATAGGAGTCCAGTAGCTAAGAAATGTTTTAATAATAGCTGAAGTCATGTGCTGACCCTTATTTCACATTAAAATGACCGGAGTTTGACACTAAGATGACAGCTGGTTAATACAACTTGAGATTTTAAAGTGCTTGAGTATATGTAAATATTATGACTGACATTCTAAGTGTGTTGGAAGATGCTTCAAGAAATGTCCTCATTCTAACAGTTTACTGCAGTCCCCAGTTTTTGAGAATAATGTTGCTGAAGATAGTTTATCTGCTGTATTCAGAGGACATAGATAGAATAATTAAGAATTATGACTGACCCCTGTAAAAACAGATTGTCTGCATTTTGTATTTCTACTCGACTATACTGTAAGAACTGTTGAGTGTAAAACCCAAGATTTCCGATTTGTCTAGTTTGATCACTTAAAGATATCTTTGAAGTCTGCTTTTTATATAGAAATATATGGGGTTTATGTATATATCTTTAGAATATGCAGTGAATATAGTAACATTTTGGTTTAGTCACTGGAAATACAAGGAGCAAACCATTTGGGGTCAAAAACTAAGTTGGTGAGCAGGAGACTTCATTGTGTTTTAAAACTCTGTGAAGTTCCAAAGATAGAAGTGTCACCTGTTATTTAAACTACTTAAGCATTTCAGATTTCAACAAGTCAGAGCCTTTTCATGCTTCTTTACTCCAAAACATTTTACAAGATGTTTTGTGTAGTCTAGCATCTTTCTTTGATATAACAGATATTATTCTGTTCAAAAATACAGATTTCTACAGAAAATTTGTACCTAAAATGTGGGGTCTCACAGGTGCGCTGGAAGAATCATGACAGAAAGGAAAAAACCAAACACGTATAAATATACATACGTGTACACACAGATGATGATAGTCTGTTTTCCTTAAGGTAATTGGCCTGAAAATGGGTAAGATTGAAAGTAGGCTAGAGGGAGGAGTCATAAAATGAAGGTGGGATAAGACTGTATGAAGAATTGCACAGATTAACCAAAATGAAGCCCTTGCTAACTAATAATTGATTCTTTGCTTTGTAGATTCAGTGTAGATTCAAATTTTTCAAGCACAGAATCCAGAGTAAGGGTCCTGTACCAGTGCTTAGTTACCTAGAAAGAATTTAATGGATTTAGTGCCTGACATTTCTTTAATCATGCTTGCCATGGTTTAAGCCCAGCCCCTAGCTCGGAATTGTGCAGCCGCTCACTCACTCTCCCCCTTATTCCCCCCTGCTCCAGAACACAGGGCAATGCCATATACTTGGGAGTTAATGAAAGCAGTGGATTCATGTGGTGTAATCCCCAGTACTGACTCTTGGCTTTTACATGCCCAGCCACCTGGAGAATTTGTAGTTCTCAGGCTAGGTCCTCAGGCACTGCAAAGGAAAATGTTTTCAGAAATGGTAGGCTTTTGGATCAAACACTTGAAGCAAAATAAATAGCATCATATTCAGTTCGATGATTACACCAGAAGAATCCTGTACCTACAGACTAAGGGACTATACATGAATTGAAAGGAAGGTTTCCAGCATTCAGCCATTTTGTAGTGAATCATTTTTGTGCTATTCTGAGGCAAAGAATCTGACAGGTAGTGGTGGTGAAGCTGTTCATCAGCTTGAAGTGAAGCAACTTGTTAAGAGGGTGACTGGTCAGATAGGATGACACTGTGCTAGTGATACTTTTATCTGCCTTGAGGAACTAATGAATAGAGCTCTGATAACAAACAGTGGTCACAAAGTTTCTGGGAAATGAGATCAGCAGCTTCAATCTAGCCGATAATCTTACTGACTTGATAACTGCAGCCTGATTGATACTCTATGTCAAATCGTTTGTGTCGTAGATAAGGTGTTCCAGAAAAGAGGCTGGGGGAGCATCTGCACAGACAGATGCTCTACAATGCAAAGGAAGCATAAAGTACAGCATGAGGAGATCTTGTTAAAGAAGGTGTCTTGGGCCAACTGTTGATCTAAGGAGATCAGTTAACTTACCAGAAGTAGGTCTTGCAACAGTGACAAGTCCACTCTTACCAAGTTGTGCTTCACCTTCTATTGTCCTGTTTTACCAGGAAAGTGTGATAGGGATCTGAGCCCTGAGCTGAGTTGAGGCAAGGTGGTGTGCTCTAGTGCTATTTACACAAGTAAACCATTGATTATAAGTCATCATTAATTTAAGATCTGCTTCATCTTCTCTGCCTGAAGCCTAAATAGGAATTGCATATAGTAAAATTAGATTGTACTTAAAAGCTCTCCCATTTTGCTATTGTTAACATAAGCAGTGGCTTAGATACAGAAGTTAGTAACACTGCAACTGTGATGTTGCACAGACGTAGCTTTGCTCTGCAATTGCATTTAAGTGCAGGGGTATCTAGTATCTCAAGAGGGAGATCTGTTGGCACAGTAGCTTATACTAGAGAACTTTGAAAGACTAGCGGTAGCAAGCAGCAGTAGAAGGTTATTGTAGCCATGAGGTGCGAGCAGTGGTTGCTCTTAGATTGTTTTCTTGTCTGTGATTAGAGCCCTGCTTTGTTGTAGGAGCCAATTTCTATTGTATGAGAGCAGGGAAGTGAGAGCTTTCGGGAAGTTGAAACTGGTGTCAGCACAAAATCTGGTATCCTTAATGAGCAGTTCAGCTGCCTAGCAGGAAGTGGGCCATGTGACAATCTGCAGATAATTTAAATTAACTAACTTTATGAACCTGTACTTTCAACATGACCTTCCCATATCCAGCCTCCTCCCCCAGCAACCTAAATAAACAAATTAGGCACACAATTCAGTAAAGTAAGTGCAGTTAGTTTTAATGTGGAATGGCAGTTTTATGCTTGAACGAGTGCACAGGTAATATGTATAGAGAATCTTCACTGGATCATTTAAAGTTGTGTAACAGTGATGTAAGGGATTATTTCACATTCTATCCACTGCCACATATTTTGCAGCAGAACCTGCTGGGTAAGGAGGTGGTTCATGGTTTTTGTTGTTGGTTTTGGGGTTTTTTTTTTGATTCCTTTTGTTGAAGGCATTCTTTTTTCTCCTGTACTAAAAAACATTACAGGCTTTTTTGTGGGAAAAGGAGGAGTGACACACGTAATCCCTTCCGGTTATTCTCAACTGTAACACCTTCTGAAAGTTGGTGTTATTTGAGGTCGGTTGGTTGGGTTGGGTTTTTTTCAGCCTCTGGCTAAAAGTATAGTCAGTGAAGCCTGTTTATTTTGTGAGTTAAGTTACAATGTGCAAGTACTGTACTAGCACAGTGGCCAAGCTGGCAGAGTTATTGGACTAGCTTTAGGCAAAAGACTCCAGGTTTCTTACTGTTACCATCTCTGAATCAGTCATTCAGATGTGCACTGAATTTTAGTTTTGTTGATTACAAATGTGTCTGGTTACAGTGCAGTGTGATCAAGACAAGGACTGTGTAACAGCACCCACCTTCAAAAACTTCAATTAAAAAAAACCCTCGTTAATCACTCTTTCAGGGAAATCACTTCCGATGAATTTGAATATGGCAAGAGTCTGTAATCTATGCTGTGGTGTGTGTTGACATTACCAAGACACTGACTCCAAGCTAAAAGAGCATGCTGAGAAGTAGAGGTTATTAGTGTAAGCTTAGTACCACAGCAGCAAGGTTACATGGCTTTTAGTCTGTTCAGAGCACAAACACAGGGGATTCACACCTGGAGGAAGCAGTAATCCCATTTTAGCCAGGATTAATTTGAGTAAATATACCATGTGGGCAGCTTCCCACAGCATCTGTTGCTAAGGGACTGCTTAACACACTTGTTAATTCCTCGACTGATTCAATGTATGCACTTTACCATTTCTTTCCCTTGCAATATTACATGAAGCTTTATGCATGCTCCATGGCAGAAAAAAGGGTGGAAAACTGCTCAGGATGAGGAGAGCAGAAATGTTTGTTCCAGAGGTAGAGCTGGGTAGATGGGTTTAATGGTAGGAAAGCCTGGCAACCTGATACCAAGAATAAACAAGAGTCTAATCGCAGTGCTGATTTACTGCAAATCTGGGATCATGCTAATGACTTAAGCTTCTCAATTACCTATGTATCAAAGAGAGAGGATGGGATCTGCGTTATGAAGCACCTTAAGAAAAGCAAAGGTAGCCATTGAAAATGCTGAAGATGCAAGTTAATCTGAAACAGTTCATCTAGTAAGCAAGGCCATACTAAGCAAGTGTTAAAACACAGCATGATTGAGGTCAGAATTGTTTCTCTGCTCTCTTTAAATGAAAGAACAGCAACAAAACCACCAAAGCTAAGCTCTTTTTTTCTGTCAAATGTATTGCCTGACTTGTATTGGTATACAGAATACAAGAACCTAAGATTTAGTTTATAATTTGCACATTTTGAAATAAGTTATTTTTTATTAGAAGTCATAGTACCTTTTACATGTTTTGCCTTTTTAACTGTTGTATAAAATGTTCAGTTTTATTAATTTATGAGACTATGTGATTTACTAGATATTTCCCAGTATTTATTAGATGTGCTTTATAGAAATTATTCAAGCTACATTAGTATTTTGAAGATGGTTTTAACTGTTCTTTTGTGAATTTAATTTCCATTTCCAGCACCTGGCCTCACTGGAATTGTTGGAGGGCACCCCACAGTGTAAGTTAACTCCTGATAATTAACTTGTAATGCGTGATGGTCGTGTTCCTACCACTCACCATCACAAGCTTCCCTACCTTGAAATAGTGACCACAGAAGTAATTAGTCTGTGTTACACACTGTGCTTAATAACTGATAACAAGTTAATAATGAGTACTGCAAGATAAGTGTTCAAATAGTGAGATTCTTTATTGAAATACTGAATTAGAGTTATTCAGTAATTCTCAGTAGGTGTCAGATCAGCTCATAACAATATGCTTGTCTGTGCTTGATGAGCTGCAGGGAGAACTTTAAATATGACTTTATGGCAGAGCAGTAGTTCAAGTACGTGCTAATACATGCAGATTTCTGGATGGGATTTCTCTTGTACCTGTTAGTTTGGAATGTGAGCACAGCACATTTGTGTCTGTACCAGCTCACTTCACCTAGAAATGTGAGGTCAAATGTCCTGGACCCCATCCCATAAAACATGAACCCATTGTGTGAGCAAGGTGAATAATGTTGAGCATATGAAAAATAAAAAAAACCTCAACAATAAAATCCTGGTTTAATGCAGTATTTCCTAAGTATGGCTAAAATCTGCTGGTGATTGATATGCTCACCTTTCCATACTCATAAGGGCATCTAAAACTTTCCTGTCCCTAAGTGAATACTTCAGTATGTCTGTCTTGCATATGGAGACTGGGGTAGAAACTACAGATACATTTCCAGCAGCTCTGTGTAACTAGCCTAGGTATCAGTGTGGGGCCAGTGATGTGCGGTAGACTTCAGTGTCATGAAGTGCATCCTTTGTGAAGAAAATGTTTTCTATATTTTGGCTACTCCATCCCATAAAACTTTTTTGGGGTTTGTTTGTTTTTTAACAAAATCTTTGTTTCTTAATGATGCCGTGGAAGTTTTTGTCTGGTGTATGAATAGTATGCAGGTGTACGATCGGATATTTTCATTAATTTGTGGTTAAATGCATTTATGCTAGTTCTTTTGTGTGTCTAGGTCTCCAGTTTTGAAGCCATTTTTCTTCTATTATCCCAAAAGCAATGTTCAGGTAAGCGCCTACTCTGATCTTTTGAAGTAATTTGAAAGATGCTGTCGACACTGGCATTTTTTTTGTGACTTTAAGTCTTAAATCTGCAAAGTATTCTTGTAACTTTTATTAAACACTTCCCTAGAGGCTAATGTTACTCATACAGAACACTTTACAACAGTTGAAAGTGGCAACCTTGCATGTTAGTTGCTGTGAATTGTGAAGTATCTTGCATCAAAACTGAACATCTCTTTTCAGGGTCCTGGAATTGTAGGTTTGAATTATTTTACTGCATTTGCAAAGAGTGCTTATGAAACATACATTTCTTGGGAGTTAAAGGGCCCTATTTAAAGAGGGTATTTACAGTTGATCATTTATCTTGTTAACCTGGACACATCTTCTGTATTTTTAGGGTGTCTGTATTTTGCATGTGTTGCTAATGGAGGGAAGTAAAATCAGTGAATCTCTTCTAATTCACATAGGTTTTACTACAGAGAATTGGACCCTTCCCTATCTATGGAAGTAGGATTAGTAATTTCTGCTCTTGCCTATACTGCAAAACCTGGAAAATTATGAAAGCCTGTGCAACTATTGTGATGAGTATGATGGAGGAGCCTGTAAATAAGATCTATCCCTGTGGTCCTGTTCACTTCATAGCAGTCTCCTTTCAGTCTGAGAAATTATGGTTCAGATAACTAGGCGGTCCTAGGTGAAAAATTACAGTGTGAGATGGAACATTGAACTACAGCCATACTTCTTTTCCACTGTTCACGTACCCCTGTCTTGATTGAAATCCTCAAGGTAAACATGAGGAAACTGGTTTTACTGAAAATGTAAAATGTTTGGATTTATAAATATTGGAATCGGCTTTTCTGAATGCCATCAGGTACTTAATTTATCCTTTGGAGACTGCAGACAAAACTGCGTATATGCCTTTCTTTTTCCAGTGCCCTTGTTAAGTCTTGTAGCTGTTGCATGTATCTTGTGCCAAGGCATCCTGATAATGGTGCTTCTCACTCAGTAAGAGCTTTCTGTCTAATCCACCAACAAGAAAGTGGCCAAAGGCCAGAATGTTGGTCTGTGTCAGACCGCAGGTTTTGTGACAGGCTTAGGGTGGTGACGGGAAGCCGTAGAAGCACAGGAAGCAAGTGAAAAGGTGGGGGGAAGAGGGGAGGAACAAGTGAAAACCAGTTGATTAAAGAAAAAAAAAACCAACAAAAATCTCCACCTCAAGCAAACAAAAAACCCCAAAACAAACAAAAAAAACCCACCAAAAACCCAAGAAACCCAACCAAACTTAAAACAATTATCACTAATCAATTTAAGTGTTCTGAACATTTCAGGAAAGGACTGTTTCATATCCATACAGTGGTTGGCACAAATGTGCCCAGACATTGCATTTTCCTTTGAGTAGTACTGTGCATTAGTGGGAAATAATTTAAGAATCATTTTACGGAGGAGATGCTATTTAGTTATTAAAACTAAGTCCATAAACAGTGCATAGTGAAAAAGCATTAAACAGAAACACCTCAGCTTGTCTATTAAAGAAGTTCAAGTACTTACTGTTGTAACTTGCTTTACATGAATGGCTTGTCTTTGCCAAGTCTCATATGCGGTTATTATTTTAATGGAAGTTTAGCCTATCATTCTTTTGTTCATCAAATGAAATGTAACCTTACTAATTATCACTGTGTTCCAGACTTCGTAAAATGCTGTTGAGTTCAGTTATCTAATTTGGCAGGGAAGGAAAGGAGTGTCTCATCTACTCTTTTCCATACAGAAAATCAAAATCTCTGCTCTGTAGAGCTAATCTGATGAGTGCATGGGTACACTGTTGACAAAATGTCACGTGACCATCACTGTTGTACTGCAGTAATATTAAAGGTTATGTAACATTGGGGTGTAAGTAATTCAAGTCCTTAATTCAAAGTTACAGCCATGTATTAACAGCAGTGGCCTAGCTAGAGGTTAGAGAGTACATAAGGTATGAATTAACTGCTTTTCTAGATTGGAAGCTCGGGTACAAAGAGCCTACTTGCTCTAGTTCAGCATCTGACCTAAACCCAAAAGCAGTCCATAAGGAGATTTGCAGATATGTTAATACTACCACAGTGGGTTCTTTTGTTTTCTGTTTGATAACACCATTCTGAGTGTCAGATTGGTTTCAATATCTTGTTTGTTGTTCTCGCTGCTTTTATGCAATTGTCCCAGTTTTATCAGATCACCAGTGGTTTTACAACAGTTATTTCCCATGTGTGGTTTCTCATGTTTAAAAAGTAACCTAAAACTTTCCTCAGGGAAAAGAATTCCAGCAAATCTACTGATTCAGCTTTTCTGGAGGAATAAATCAATAAATTTTAAATCTTCTTCTTGCATAACCATTGGAGGCCTTTGTCACTGTTAGCTGTTCGCTAAGAACAATCCTAAAGAGGGCTGAGTAGCATTATCTTGCATTTGCTGACAACTGAGCACTGATAACTGCTGCAGCTAAGTTGGTGTATAGTTTTGTTGTGGCAGTGTAACCTGATTGTATGTCTGACTCTTTAGTACTGGGAGTCCTCCAGTACAGATGAAATGGATGCAGTTAATACCTCTACGTGTTTGTGCTATATGATTTATCCGGATAAACTTTGCTTACATCTTAAGTGAATAATTTGATCAGCTAATGAAATAGAATACTTGACTATGTTATGTTTTCAGATACCTTTGGGGCAGGGGATAGGAAGAGCTCATCTTTTTCTTAACATAACCCCCAAATATCCAGTATTACTTTTTTTTTTTTTTAATATATTATTTCAAGATGAATAAAGGATCCAGGCAGAATTCCAGAATTAATACAGACAGTGATGTTAAGAAGAAAAGGGGGTTATATCATGGAAGAGCTGGGAGCTTTCAGGTTTTGGGATCCAACTGTCAAGAGCTGTGACACAAAATTCCATGCAGTGCTGCAGTATATAGAGGAAGACAGAAAGAAAGACTCTGTCTTCTTTTAAAACATACCTAACTAGATAGAGCATTTCTTTGATTTTTATGTTTTTTGCCCTACATGAAGATTCCTTTTATGTTTATAATGGATCATTATTGTTATTGTGACTTTTTAAAAAAGAACAACAGAATCTTATCTGTAAAGCTGTTACTGAAATGTGCCAGACCAGTACTTAATCAGAAATATACTTTATGTATATGTTTCACTGAATTTCTAATTCAATGGTTTGAAAATGGGTATTTTTTTCCAGGTCAGCCTATTTCTAAATGGGCAGCATGTTGAGACGTTTGAGGAGGATCTTACCTTTACATCAGATGAGGTTGTTTCATTTGATCCACCTGAGATTAGCACTGAATTGAAAGGTATGTTTGTCTTTGTCCTGGAAAATCACATGCTAGATTTTGTCTGTGAAATATATTTTACCTTTTTATATTTTTAAGTCCATTGTAAAATACTTAAGCAAAAGATGTTAGCATCACACAGTATAAAATGAATTTTAGACTGTAGCAGGTTTTTAAGTTGTTATTAAAAAAGCCTAAGCCTTAGACACAACTGAAGATGGTTGGAATGATGATTTTAAATTGAAACATGGTTTCAAAGTATACTGCAATATTACTTTGTTAATCCTGGAAATAGTTAGGTTTACCTTACATCAAAATAGATGTGTTCAGAATGGAGGGCAGACTTAAGAATGCTTAACATTTAGGTAGTTAAAACTTGGCCCTTCTCGATATGGCAGCCTTCACAAAATGCAGAAGAATGGGATCAACCTGGAACTGGTGACTTCTAAAGAAAACACACAAGGCTAATGATCCAGCATTTTTGCTAAGGTGACTACAATGCTGAATATTGGAGAAACACAAATCTATTAGGCTTCCCATTGCCTTCTTATTGTTGGAGAAAACTTTCCGAGGTGCCTGACATGAGCATTTAAGTACTGAATTCTTCAGTCTTCATTCAAGCAAACTGCACTTTTGAGGGACAGCAGAGCTCCTCTGGTTGTTTCCCCCGAGAAGGACCTCTAAACTTTTGCCCTTAGTTGTAAATAGAAAAGTTTTCTTTTTGTGACTAAATACTTACCTACTTCTGTGGCTTAAGGCCATGGACAGCATGGATGAGAAATAGACAAATGGGTTGCACTGTAAAAGGAGTAGCTTCTGCTAAAACATTTTCTGTCAGCATTTATTAAGGAGGGAAGTAGTTTCATGGTTATCTCAAGTGTGAGGGACTGTTAGTTGTCTTTGAATAGATAAGAAAAATATGTGAAAATGGATTTCAAAAATGCTGCTGGATGTGGTTCTGGAAGGGTGGAATTTGAATTCACCATTTGCCCTAGCTTTGGAGGGAATTCTTTATGTCGATTTGTTTAAGATGTTTATTAAATGAAAACAATTTCCTGATAAACAGATCATGAAAGATAAATCAATTAGGGTAATAATGAGAACACCAGAACACTGCCTTGAACTGGTTTTGTTTAAAGAGAGACTGTCAAAGACTGTCTGTGTAAAATGTCTGATGGAGAAAAGAGTTCTACAGCTTATACAGTTTAAACACTGTCATACTTTAGCCTTTGAAGAAGGACTGCATTTCTTCTTTAGGGGTGTATTGAATGAATTTATTAAAAATAATGTGTTTTCTGTGGTGTGTGAAGTGTGGTAGTCTTCTCCAAAATTAACAGTGAGCTTTAGCTGGACTTTTTCAGATTCTCTCACAATGGAGATGGTTAATCAAAAGTAATATTCCCCAATTAAATAAATACAATCTTTAATACTTTCTGAGAAGTTTCATGGCATGTTTCTGGTTGAAGTTGTGACAGAGCAGGAAGGCTGTTGCTTCTCTGCTCCAAATGTTCCCCCTACTGGTGTCTGAGAGCAGAGAGAGGGAAGAGCTGCTACTTCTGTGCAGAAGGATCAGGAAACGGCAGGAGGGGGTCAAAGAGGAAGGCAACTGAGGGATGGGAAGTCTGAAACGAGGCAGGAGTATAGATGAGTCCTATCAGCAAACAACTGAAACTCGGTGGCAAAGTGATCACTTCATCTCTTGCTTTGGGAAACAGAAATCAAATGGTGACAGCCTACTAATCTTAGTTATTTCAAGAGGTCTGTGCGGTGTAACTTAACCATCAACCTTCACATATAAACTCTTCTGCATTTGGGCAGGAGTGGGTTTGCTTTTTTGATGTATTGATGACAATTGATAAAAATACCTAATATGAATTCTGTTCAATGAAACACAACAATCTTTATGTTCCTAAAGGTTTGAAATTCCAATTTCAGACATCAGGTTAAAAAAATAAGGTTGGCTTCCTCTAGCGCATTTATGACCTTTTCTTAGATAATACTAAGATATTTACAAAATTAATAATTTGAAAAAGAAATCTTGAATTTCTTCTATGCAGCTGAATTAGTAACTGTTATAAGTGGCTGTGAAAGTCAGCTACACCTGGTGTCTTTAAAAGGTATTTTAAATTGTGACCGTTCTCTACAGACACTGTCAGAATAAACAGACCTTACACAATTATCAGGATGGTAACAACTACATGTGCTTTCCACCTGCACTGGAAGCAGAGAGATTTAAGGGGACCTAAGTTGTAACCTAGTCAAGAAATGACAGGAAGCTGCTACGCCTCCTTCAGAGATACCACATCGCTAAGATCAAGATGAATTTTCATATTCAAAGGTGGTGGAAGAGATGATGCCTGGCACAGCATTCAGCTGTAAAAAAGATAATAGGGATTTGGGAGATGGCACAAGAGGGATCGATTTTGTAGTTTTAGCTGTCAGCCTCACCTCTTGTTCTCTAGATGTTCCTGCGGGAAGAAAGCTTTAGAGAAATGTTTTCGGGAATACTACAAACAATGCAGAAAGTATACACTTAAAATGACAGTTACTACTTAAAAATGTCCTATTATTTGCAGCTGTCATTAAATGTATTCATTTTTATGTTGTATAGATCTGCCAAGTGGTCCACATACTTACCGCTTAGAAGATCTTGCCTATACTAGAAGTGGAGGCAAAGGCAACTCTGCAAACATAGGTATTTTTCTTGCTTTCTGAACTGATGTAAGATTTTCACATAAGTTTTAGTATCAAGGCTGTTCTTTTGTAAATCTCTCGCATCACTTGATTTTTGTGGGGTATTTTTAATTGTCTCTGCTGAAACAACAAATATATATAAAAAAAGGATTTTAGTAATGAAATACCAGTAGTTTTATGTTCAGTGGTTGTTGAAATCTAAGGTTCTAAGAAATAATACTTGAATGTCATGAAAAAAAAATACATGCAAAGAAAAATCTGCAAAGTTAAGAAATTAAGTTAAAAAATGCCTTTTTAAGGTTTCCTTTACATGTCACTTGCTACTCCTTCGCAGATATATTGTGTCATGTAGTCTCTTGGTTGTTCGATTGTTTGTAATATTTCCATACATGAATTTTGTGACATATATATGGCTAAAATACCAACAGTGTTTGGAAATACCAGTTATTCTTGCATGTAAGAGAGTGGTTTTATTATACTGTTAATCCAAGTGGTTTATTTAAGTGTGCATCTCTCTACCTTCATGTGCTGCTTCTTGCATTGTTTAATAATTCCTTCTATTCCTTACTTCTGCATGCAACAATTGGCTCTCTTACTTGTTGGAAGATGAGAGCGTATGGTGTTCAAAGCTCGGTATGAATTAAAGGTGCGTTTGGGGGTTAATTTGCTGTCACGCTAAAAATGATGAATTTTATTCATTTATATTTAAGGATATAGTTTTTTATTCCTTGCTTGTGAAACTGGTTTTGGGGTTAATGAATGGATTATTATTGTTTATTATTGTTTATTGTTATTAATAATTATTCTTCATTATTTCCTTTTTTCTTTTTCTTTACTCGTGGTTGGCCACTGTTGCAATATAGCATTGCCAGATTATGAATGATGCATAGCTAATAGACTTCCTCAGATATAAAGACACTACTGCTTTATTAAGGAACAGCAATAACAACAACAAACTTGACCTTGAAGATTAATTTGGCTTCAAAGTCCACAGAGAAAAAGATTCTTGTGACACCAGTCTGCTTTCCTGATCCTGCTGTGGAGCCTCAGCTTCAGCATAAAGTTAACCTGAAGCTTATGAAAGCGTATTAGCAGCAATAAAACTGTAACTTCTCACACATCAGGATTTCATGCTTAGGAGGGGGGCAAGGACCAAACCTTCAGTCACTGATGGTTCCTTGTTACGGTTAATTGCAGTTACTTGTCCAAGTCTTGCAAACATTTTAGTGGAAGAGAACTGCCTGTGGGTTGTTTGTTGTGTGTCAGTGTTGTTCTTCAGGTGTCTTTTCAGTGGCAGGAACTGCAGCCAGAAAAAGTCCAACAGTCACAGTGTGGGAGCGTTCTTTCATGTCATGCTCCACACTACCTCTACAGATAGAGGGAAAACTGTCATATTGTTGTGTTTTATTCAAGAGCTCATTATAGAGGATCCATATGTACGATTTCAGTTAAAAGGAGGATCACAGATCGGTTTTGAAAGTATAAATACAAATTGGTTTTAACAACCCCTGTTCTAACTAGCACCAGTTATACCCAACAGGTGTGATAGCACGGCATCCCCTTTACTATCCATACCTAAAGAAAACTTTAACTGCTCAATCCCTGAAGAACTACTTCCAACACCTTTTTGAGCAAGAAAAACCTGAAGAAGAACTAGTAACAAGGTGAGTAGCTTGTTAGCATAAATAGTGCAAACATGGGTACTGTCTTCAGTATTTTTTTTTTTGCCATTTCAAATAGTAACTTAAACTATAGTCATTAAAAAAGGAACATGAGCTTGGGCCTCTCCTGAAACTGGACAAAGGCAGTTTAGTGAAGGTATTTAAATTCCCAGAATTAACGTACTAGTGTTGGGGCTATTTTTTTGTTCTGTTCCAGTACAGAATGTCTCTACCAGATAAAAATAACTTAACGTCCTCTGAGAAATTTAGCTCTCCATTGTTCCTTAACCATTTCAAGACTGCAGGAGCCTTAGTAAATTGAAGCTTCCCAAGACTCAGCCACTGCAGAACTGGCAGCTTGAAATCCCCAAAATCCTATCACAGCCATCAGACACATGCCTCATCCTGTGAAGTTCACTTACTTGAGAGAAAGTATTCCTTTGAGTACCACACTCTGACCCATTTTTTTGCAATACATACCAAGCCAGAATTTAATGGAAAAAACCCCAAATGCACAGCTAATTTCCCTGTTTAAAATATGAAAGAGAATACATTGCAAACAGGGCACTTGTACCTTGTATTCATCTACAAAACAATATTGTCTGCCAGCAGACAGCATATGTAACATTTTTGGTTTCCTAATATCTTCACCTGATGCTCAGGGTCCTTCCTGAGCAAATGAGACATACACTGTTATTGTAGGATGTTGTAGGATAATGGGGCTCATTCTCCTAAGGATGTCCAATAAAACAGTGAACAGATTTTAAATCTTTTCCTCTTCAAAAAAACCCAAAAGCTTAATATTGCAACAAAACATTTAGTCTTCTAAAATATGTTTTGATAACAAAGTCAATTATTCTTCAAATGTGAAGATTCTGCCAAAATTACGTATTTCCATTGATAGCAGATAAACTGTTAAATGTCCTTTTGCTTACTCAAAGAGCTTGAGTCAGAAGGGTGCACCTCAGAGCTCAGGGAGAGCTTTGAGTTGTTTTAACCCCTGATCTTTGAGTTGTAAGTGCTGTTCTTTGTCTTCATAAGCGGCTCAGTGCAGATCTCACCCACTGTTTCGTAAGTGCTAACAAATCTATGTGTCTGATAAATTGTGATACTGAGAAATGTAATTGAATTTCCTCTGAAACAGCAGAGAAGGGAAGAGATCAAAAATGTCAAGCCTCTTAATGATACTTCTAGAAATTGATTCATTGTTGTTCCTTAATGTTGTTTATGTTCATAAATAAAAGTTTTAAGTTTGCTGTGTCTGGATGAAGCCAATTTATTTTGATTAATTAGATTATCTGTTCCTGGGTTTGGCTTCTTTTAATGATGTGATAATGGAGCTCTGTGAGTGAGTTGAAAAACTACTAGTAAATCCTTTTGTGGAAATATTTAGGATTATAAGGATTATGCTCATGTGCTTCAGATTGTATAGTTTCTTTTTAAATTAGTTTTTTATATTTTAGCTTTAACTGTCCTAAAAAGAGCTATCTTACTCTTTCATTTTCCTTCAATTATTTTATTAAAATTGAGTGGTTAAGAAATATATATTAGTTTTGCTACTAAAACCATACCAGCCATGGCTCTGCCTCTCTACAGAACCAGTTGCCTTTCATTGTTTCTCATTAAAACTGTTAAATAGGTGTACTGAACAGCTAAAAGGTGGGATTATTTTGATAGAGAACAGTGAAAGCTCCTAAACTTCCAGATTTTCAGGTAACATAGTAACAAAAGGTGGTCTTTCAACCCACTCACCCCCATACCCTAAAACCCCAAACCTATGTGATTGCTCCCCACCCTGTGTAGAGTGCATTTGTAAAAGATCTGATAATCTTAAAATATGGAATAAGAAACTTTTAATTTAGTGATACTAGGTTAGTCACTTAAGAAGGACAGTAAAAATATCCTCTGAGAATTTGCTGGCTTCATCTTCTGAAATACAGTTACCTTCTTTATGTTTTGAGCATCCCATTACTCAGAAATAAAAATGACAGATAATTTCTTCTTATGGGATATTTTTACTAAGAGCTGAAGAATGAGAAATGAGGGTACTGATGCTTCTAGATTGCCTTTTTTTTTTTTTTAAGTATATTTATTATTGGGGAGTAAAAATACCTTTCTGTAGTATATCTCATATGGAAGCACCTCTTTAAGCCTATGGACTCAGTTCTTGCTTTCCTCTGATGGAAGGAATTCTATCTTTTCCTTGGTTTAAATGACATTACTATTTCTATGCATTTTAACAGGAAGTTCACAGGGAAACCTGACTTTTTTGTATATGTACGGACAGCACTTTGAAGGAAGTAGTTAAGTAGGCACCCCATTGTGCATAAGAGCTCAGCTAGAACAGTGAATTTTCCTTGTTTTACTGGTTCCTGTCACAGACTTGGTATTCTTTGAAGGATTTATTTGTTTTCTGGGCTTTTTAAAAGGAGCTCTTAAAATTTTTGATTGAATTGTACAAGTAGATAGTATTTTCTTCCTTTAGATCTCAGTTAATTAAATTAAATTATAATGGGTACATGCATGTCAACAGTTTGGTTAATGTATTGTGTTAGGATGGTTATAGTGGTTTTTCTTTTTTTTTATTGTGGGAGTGTATTTATTGTGCAGAAATATTTTGGATGCTCAGATTCTTCAACCAGGACTTAAAATATTGAAAATGTTGATCTTTGTATATAATTTTGTAATCCTAGTTTTTAGCTAGAGGATCTTACTGTAAATATTTCCTCCAAGTACTTAAATGAATGTGCCATTCTGACGTTGAAAACAAAGATCTGTTGCTTGTGTTATATATTCCCTTTGCCAGAATGACTGCAGAAAGTGAAATGAAATTTTTCCACTCTTTCGTGTGCTTCTGCTGTTGTACACTCTTTTCTCTCATGATTTGTTTAAATGATTGATTTTCATGAAGCTTCTTTTGAGAGCTGAGGTATTAATTTCTGTAATACATATTCCGTAAGTCAAGTTCTTATGGAGAGATCTGCCAACTGTGAGATTGCTTGCTGCCTGGAAGTCTTCACTAGCTTTTCAGAGTAAGATTTACAGTATAGTATGGTAATACAGTATAGACCTCTAGTTTTCATAGTATATGGTTCTTGGTAATTTGCATTGAGTTTCTCGGTTGAAAATTTTGTGGGGTCTTCGATCCTGCTTTGTAGTTGATTATGCTGTTACATTTAGCAAATTATGTAAATGACTTATTGTGGAAATTGCTTTATTCCTTGTATTCCTGTTGTCTAGTAGAGCACTGTTAGATTAATCAAACTTTCCTGCCTTCTGACTGGATTTGCCTTTAAACATGATTGATAGTGTTTCCTGTCAACTAGTTTTGAAGGAAGGTCAGCCGAATGCTAACACCACTTTTCCTCTTAATAGTAACTAACAATTATAATACTAGAGTGTGGTAATGTTGGGGGTTGGAGTGGCTGCAGTGCTTGTCGCCAGAGTTGGTTTTCAAAACCCTTAAAATTCTCAAACACTGTAGCAAACAAACATGGTAAAATTCTCAAGCACTGTAATCAGCCTGGAGGAGAACAAAGATGTCAGAAAGAAGGAAGATGTAGGAAGATGTCTCCCCCATAGGCTGGATCTCCAAGGAGAAAAGGCAAAAGGCGTAATTATTAGCAGTTCCCAATAGATGACTGCTGAAGTACAGCGGTGACAGCAATGCTAACTACACATACCAGATTAGTTTCACGGCCAGCAACTCTATCATATTATAAACCCAGTGTTACAAAGTACAGCAGAATGATAATCTTAGGCCAGGCCCCAAAGATAACAAACATCACTCCAGGGAATGCATGCTGCATGTAAGGTATTATGTAATGCAACAGCTCTTGAGAGCAAGTAGATCAACACTGTGGCCAGTGACTATTAAACCGATGCAGTGAATGTTTATGATGTTTTGACACGCTCTGGTCAGATCTGTCATTATCTCAGCCGTTCGTGCCCCACGTTGGGCACCAAAAGGGACTATCGTGATAAGTGATGCACAGTTGCTCACCACCCACTGACTGATACACCCAGCCGAACCCGAGCAGCAATTGGTCCTTTTTGGGTGACTCCACCCCAGTTTATGTACTGGGCATGACGTGCTGTGGTATGGAATACCCCTTTGGCTAGTTTGGGTCAGGTGTCCTGTCTCTGCTTCCTCCTGGCTTCTTGTGCCCCTCCTCACTGGCAGAGCATGAGAGACTGAAAAGTACTTGATTCGAGCAAGCATTACTTAGCAAGAACTGAAACATGGGCTTGTTATCAGCGTTGTTCTCAGACTGAAACACAGCATTGCACCAGCTACATGGAAGAAAATTAACTCCATCCCAGTTAAAACCAGGACATAATGAAAGAGTACAAGGAACAGTGAAAACAGTGTCTTGCCTAGCAGGTAGGTGCAGACGTTCCACAACTACTGTTTGCAAGAGCATAGTGAGAACTGAAGTGTTTGGCGGAATCATCTCCTTCCAGGAGAGGTTTAGGTCATATGCCCAAGATACAAGGGTGGTGAATATCAGAAAGCTGTAATTTTTACAATGCTAAAAAGGAGCTGAAAAAGATTAACCTCAGAATGACAAAATCAGCAGTACAAGAGCACTGCACGAATCCCAGCTATTTCAGAGAGCAGGTTTGGAGGGATCCATCTTAAACTGATAAAGATCAGATAGATGACTAAAGAAAAATAGGTGGTGGTGGAGGAAGTGGGATTCAAATTGCAGCAGTCACACATCTGGAGACAGAGCAAGAACTGGATATAATCTTTCTCAGTTGTTCTTCATGTCACATTCTGATTAAATCCTTTTCCTATGGAAAAAAGGGAAAGCTATCAAGTCCTTAGACAAAGAAAATATTGGAGGAAAGCAAAAGCGAAGAAAAACAATAATACAAGGAAGATGACGAAACACTGAAAATCTGTGCAAATGGAAATATGCTGTAGATCTATTTATAGAATTTGAAATAACTTTGTTAGGAAACCGCAGAGCCATTTTTCCAACTTCTATGAAAGCTTCCAAATTGGAAATGCACCAGTCAAAAGCAAGGATGGAAAAATGCTTAGAGTGGCAATGGAACAGGAATATAGGTCTGTAACACTGAAATAAAATTTTATCTGAGCAAAGTACATGGCCGCAAGCAAGCATTGAAGTGTACCTGTACTTTTCATTTGCTATTATCTGTAGTTAAGGGTTCGATCTAGTGACTCATAGTTATTTCTCAGTAATAAAGGGGACACATTACCAAGGAGCTGGCGGCCTTTGTTGGCAAAAGTGAGTTCCAGGAATTAAGTAATTGTACTTTTCATTACAGAACTAGAAAATATTAACAATACTTCCCTCTGGGTGCTGTGTTCTCTGAGTTCATATTGGATCTTGACCCTCTTGTCTACGGAGCTTTCTGTATGGGCTTCAACTCTTGGGGGGGTTGGGGGGAAGAGTAGAAAGCCACCTCATGACAGATGAAGGCGTTCTGAACTTGAATAAGAGGAGAATAATTACTTTATGGTACTACTGTAAAACTATTACAGACTGTTGATTTGGAGTAAGGGGAAGGAACAAGAAGGGAGGGAAGATGATGGGTTCATTTTCGTTTAACTTTTAGGCTTGACTCAGTAGTGGGGTGCCATCAATAGCATGGAATTTTTGCATGCTGTCTTTTGCTTGGTGATGGGTGCAAATGTTTCTTACAAAATCTGAGAAGCAATGTGTGGATTTTATTTTACAGATACGAGTTGCCAGGAATCCATGGATTAAATTTTGTTCTGAAGAATTCCCTTGGTGGTGGTGGCATAGCATCTCTAAGAAGTGACCCACAGGCATGTATCAAAGCATTGATTTTAGTATTACCTTTAATACCTGTGTATTAAACAGTCTCTTTATAATCAACTTTTGAGCTGGAACTGTTAAGCTTTTGGCTTTAATTCTTTAGTTCCTTTTAATTTCCTGTTTATATACATTATCTACTTATGTTGTTTTCAAACCTTAAAAGAATTAGGGAAGTAGAAAGGTATTTAGAGTATTTGGTGAAAAGGATGTGTACAAGGAACTATTCAGAGAGTCTTTGAATCAGGTAAGCTTTTTACGGTGTGCTGCTGGTGCTTAGATGCACCAGCAAAATTAGTTTCTCAGGAAAGGCTGCCTTGTTCCGGAGAATGCAAAATTACTAGACAATTCTGATTAAATGTTTCCAAGTGTATACAGGAACCATTAACTGTACAAGAGCTCCTCAAGCTTAGCCTATATAGTTAAAGCACTGATAATTAATATAAATATGAAAGATAGAAATAGATGGATAGGCGATCTCTTTTGTTGATGATACGTGAATGCAAAACTATTTTTGCAAGCGTACAATTTCAGTGTTAAATATTTGAAACATCTAAACCTGAAGATGAGAGCTCTTAATGAGGCAATCCTGTAGCTACAGCAAAGCACAGTTCTGCCACCATAGGCTGAGAAATGCTTATGCCCACAAATAAATTCAGCATAGTCAAGACAACTGTTCGCAAAATAAGATGATGCTATGTATGAATCAGATAGCAGAACTGAACCCCAAATAAATTGATTTTAGTACTAGGTACCAAATAAGTTGAAGAAACCATTCAGTCTGTTCAGGTTTAGATGCTTGGAAATTCAGCTGTGTAGTTCTTATTTAGCTATACTGATTCACAAGTGAGAAAGCCAAATAAATGGAAAAGATAAATAGAAGTTTGGATAGCCTACAATCTAAGGCTTGAAAAAACTCACCCCAAATTTATGTAATAGTATATTTAGAGATAAGTATTCATAAAACCTACAAAACATACTGAATTCTCACCCTGACTATAGGAAAAATACCTTACTAAACCATTTTTATGAATTTAATTTACAGAGGTGGTATATTTAAGGTAGTAAAATGAAATGTTGGTTTTGTTTTTTTTCTTACAGGGCAAAGCACTTGGACAGATGCTGTTGGATTTCCAGATTAAAAATGTTCCTGATTTAAAATCACTGATAGAGTAACAGGTGTTTAATACATATGCTTTTAACACTGAGTGGTATCAAAACATGTTATAAACAAGAACTGGCTTCTTGAGATATTCTTTTTTCTTAAAGAGTAGAAATTGGTGACAGTTATCTCTCAGAGGCTTAGCTATATGCACAGATTAGCAAATGTTTTAAGTAATATGAGACTAATAGCTTGGTCTGTGACTGATAACATTTCCCGTCCAGATAATACATTGGATGAAGAATTAATTTATTTTCTGTAAAATAGAATTAATCAAATTGCAACATAACATTTAATAATAAGATAAACTTTGTTCAAAGATGGAAATTACATCCTGTTCAGTCCATTTCTCTTTTCCTTCTGTCAGTCTTTATTTGAAATTAAATGGACTGATCTAGTTGCAAGCCTATCAGCTGTTCTGTGCACAGAGTGAGGCTGGATAACGTGCTGTGCATTGCTGCAGAGTCAGCACGGTCTGGTACTGGGGAACAGCTTTCCCTGTGGGGCAATAAAGGAAAGTTATAATTGCTGTTGTTATATAGTGACTGGTAGTAAATGCCGACCTTTGATGGTGATCCACCAAACTTCCAGCACTTTGTCCAGCTAATGACAGGCTTCATTATTATATTTTACAATATCTCTTACTAGTTAATATGTTGATTGAAAGCACTGACTATTAAGAAATTGCAGATTTTAGTGTGGGATTAATTCTGAAGATGAGGAAAGGATAGTCTGCCTGCTTGTGCTCTCTTGTGATGGTGCCATCCTGGCAGGGAGGAAAGGGGTTGGGTGGCAGGGGGATACCTCGTTTTGTTTCAGGGCTGTTAAATCCTCATTTTGTGCAGCAGAATCCTGCCTGGATTAAGTTCATTTGGCTGTCATTTGCATTCCCTTTCCCACAGAAAGGTCTGCCTCCTGCTGTGAAGGAATAACATGCTGAATGTAGCATGCTCCATCTCTCTTCTGACTCCCAGCTATGACCTCCCCATCTCCCTTCCTACACAATATGACTAGCATGTTCAAATTAAAGTACTCCTAAACTACTTCACCTCATTAAGCAGAGACTTAAAAGTTCATATCATACTTCCTGGGACAGTATCAGGCTGGAAGTTCTGGCCCAACAACGATGTGTGTTTCTTCTGCAGAAGCCACAGAAATATTACTCCACATGTGCAGGTGTTACGTATTCAGAAATCAGTATATTCCTTTATTTTGGGGAGACTATTAATTGTTAGTGCTGACAAATGAGATAAAATTATGAAAGATATTTTAAATTGTCACCGAAATACCTGTCATCCCTAAATCTGTCTGTGCTACCCCTAATACTAATTTCCTAGCCTTCTGATTGCTAATGAGGACTATACAAGGAATTACTCCCAGCTTTTCTGTGGTTTTGTTCATTTGCATTGAAGATATCATAAATTAATGCTTTATCCAACTGAACATACTATTCTCTTAGCGAGTCATAAGTACGATCTATGTATACAGCATGATTCTGTCTAGTAAAAATGAGTCATTTCATTGCAGAAAAATATCCAGCTTAATAACCAGCATGCTGGTTTTATGTTTACAGTCCTTGTTTGTTAGAAAATTCTTGTTAATAATGTGGAAGCCTAACAAAACAGACAAAGGTATTGAGAGGAAATGAAAAAGTGGTAGACTTCAGTAGCAAGGATATCCTACAAGGATAAAAAGGCTACAGTAAGTACTTGTAGTTCACTCAATATGCTGCTAAAGTGACTCTGTAAATGTATATGCAATCATTTCTGAATAAAAGTGAACATTTATAAAGAACAGATTTGTTGCAGTCATTTATGTTGTTTCTTGTACTGGAAGAAGAGAGTGATACTTAGTTCAAAGGTTCTTTGTTTTGGGGTTGTTTCATTTGCCTGCAGTTTCATGCAGTCTTGCTAGGTCCCTTCTCCCTTCAGGTTTTATCTGTTCTGTCCCTGGTCTTTGTTAAATACAAAACCTGAAAAAGTAAGTGATACTATTTTCTGGAGAGCTGGTCATTTACAGCTCTACAATGGGAGCGGCAATTAGCTGAAAAGAACGGTACAGTTTTCAAATGGGTTAGATATGGGAATACAAAGGAGTTATTTTATCTCTGGAATCGCCCTTTTGGATGCTGTGAAACCATCCCTCACAAACATGCTTTCTGTCCCATTATTTCTTTCAGTGCAGCAGCTTAAACCAAGTGGGCATTGCTTTTCAGATACTTTTCTTGCAAATCACAGCCTCCAAAAATGCCTATCCAAGGATTTTGTTCTCCTTGACCTCCTTAACATGTTTTGAATTCATGAACCTATACTTGTTCCAGCAATCCCAGCTGACCTGAAAGCTGGTTAAAGCTGCACTTGTTTCTTAATCTACAGTAGAGGCTGAGGAATTGAGAAAGGTTTGGTAAAACATACATTGTGCTTGAACATGAGTGTGTACGTAGTCAGCATTGGTTTGACCTCAGTCGCTTAAAAGTGTTTTGCCTGCTTGTTAAACTAAGGCTGTTCCTCACATGGATGAGAATTTACCCTTTCAAGTGCCTTCTTTCCAGCTTTTTCTCTGCTGCATTAGCTGTGAGGGCAGGCTGAAGATAGTAGTGCCTAGTGTATAAAATAAGGTTCTATATAATATAAGTTTCAGTGCAGTGGAAACTGGCTTACATCTCTTATGTGGGATGTTTTCATGCTGTGGCTCATCCACTCTACAAAACAAAGGCTGCATT
Source organism: Neopsephotus bourkii (assembly GCF_033783945.1). NCBI lineage: Eukaryota > Metazoa > Chordata > Aves > Psittaciformes > Psittacidae > Neopsephotus > Neopsephotus bourkii. The sequence continues at coordinate 16,518,480 of NW_026900684.1, read as the reverse complement.
CTCTTACCTCTCACAACTTTCTTATTGCATCTCACCTAACTCTTCAGAGTAAATCATGGGGTTTATCATTATAAGTATTCTATAGCAGCTAACAGTCCAAGCAAATACTTTGTCAATGTTTGCTAGTATTTCAAAGTGATTTCCCCACTGCAATTTGTGTGTTAAAAGTACATAGCTTATTATACAAAAGTGACCCAAGATAAAGGATGTGCCAGGCAAAAGTGTATTTTCAGTAGAGCCAGCTCCAGTGAAGCCATTTTCCCACTAGAATAGGAGGGACCAGAGCAGAGGAAAAATATCTGTAAGTATACCTTTCAGATTTCACTTTGCATCATGGCAGTTTGAAAGTAATAGGACTGCAGCCCTTAAGGTTTGAAAGCAGAAAGTGTTGTGTTGCAGGTTGCCATTCAGGAATCTGAATGGCTTCATTCAGAAATGACTTCTTGTTTGAAGTGCTTTTCAGTCGGGGATGCTCACAACCATTGTGAGGTACTGGTGAGGCAGTATCTGAGTGGATTTCCCTTAGTGGGGATGTGTGTTGGCTGGAAAAGTGAGGCTGTACTGGAGACATGTCTGCTGCCCCTAACGCTTGTCTTGTCTGAGCCTGAGAATGAGTGAGTAGTCATGGGGGAGGGAGAGGAGGGTCTTTAGTGCCTCGGGTATGAGGAAATTACACTGCAGAACTGTCACAGCTCTCATCTTAGTCCTTTGAAACCCTCCCATGTAGTAAGAATCTGAGTCTCCTCCTCGTGGCAATTCCTCTTCTTTGGTTTCATCCTGATTTCCTTTCCGGATTTACTTGAAATGGACCCTAGTGTTTTGGGGATTAAAGCTAGCTGGCATTAAGGAGGCAAACAAAGGATGCCTCAAAGTAAAAGATCCCATTGGGAGCTGCCTGTGTTTGCCAGTTCAGCCGAATTCCTCTACCTTCCTTTGGGCTGGGGAGAGAAATCTGAACTGTAGAACTGAAGTATCTCTTAGCACCTATTTCAGCAACGCTCATCCAGGCACTCCCTTGACATCTTGGGGGTGGGTGTGTGGAGATGGCAGCCCAGGGCAGGACCAGTGCTTATCCTTGCAGGAAGGAGACAGGATCCTTTCTGTGCCAGGACTTTCTGTGGAGGCTTTGATAACCTTCTGGCTATGGCACAGTGCTCCAGTGCTGTGACCATTGCCAGATGGGTGAGACCTGTTACCATGATGAGGGGGTTTAATCTTTTCTTTTTCCCCTGTCCCTTAAAAATATGCACTAGTTTAAAATGAGAAACGCTCCCCTTCTCCCTCCCCCGCCTCTGTTTTTGTTTACTAGTAGCAAAAGCTTCAAACCTTCCAAATACATTTAAACATCTTGATTCTGAATGAAAGCAGCTCTCTCAATTATGCAATTATGCAGGCTGGTGGCTAATGCTCAGGGCTCTTACCAGCATCACAAGCCACATCTATAGTATTTTCTCTTTCATAAGTGACACAATTTGAAGTAGGGGGTTTGATTGAGGTGAGCCTCTGTTGCATAAAAGCTTGGCTGAGTCTCTCCAAAGAAAATCCCAGCTACCCGATCGCTCTGGTGAGAGGTGCTGGGGCTCTGGGCTGTATTCAACAACCAAACAAGAGGTTATGGCCAGTCTGTCATAGCAGATGAAGCAAGGTGAGGATAGCCTTCAGTCCTCTGGGAAGCTGCACTCTGCTGCAAGCAGGAGGAAACAGGAGGGCAACACCAGCCACGGGTTTTTGTTTGCAAGCAGTGAGGTAACCCATTTCCCTGAAATACTGTATTCACAAAGGTGTGTAAAACTTGCTTTGGGTCATTAATAAGCCTCATTTTCCCTGTGCACAAGATCCAGCCTGAAACCTTGGTTCGGTATCTATGGTAGTATGAAGCTCTCGCACTCTGGATCCTTCACATCCACTTTGCCTTTCTGCTCACACCAGAGCTGTACCCTGATGGAAAGGAAAAGGGATGGAGAACCTTTCTCTTCCTTTTCTAGTATGACCGAAGGGGGTCTACAGCTCGACAGCGGTCTAGGCACCTCGTTCGTGATCCACAGACTCTCGGGTTTAAAGTCACCGAGGAGATAAAAATGCTTGGTGGTCAATAGGGTTGCCTGGGAAAAGGAATAGGCTGTTCCACACCACCGCTTCCCTTCGCGCTGCCTGTTGGCACCGCGTGTCTTGCCTTGCCTGCCCGCCGGCGAGCAGACGCGGGGCGCTGGCAGCTCTGGGGCTGGCTTTGGGGTAAGGTGCTCCAACAAACCACTTCTCCGGCAGTGCTCCCACCCCCTACCCCTCTTACTCCGTGTTTCCCACGGGGCCGAGCGCTTCCCCTGCCGCCGAGCGGGGCTGTCTGCGGCACGAACAACAGCAGCGGGGATGCGGCCCCCTCCCTCCCGCCGTGCCACTCGCCGGGCCCTGTCATCTTCCAGGTAAGATGAATGTCTACCCCATCCATCATCCCACGGTCCCCGAGGGGGCGGGAATTCGAACCTCATCAGCCTGGGATGGGCTGGCTTTGTTGGCCTGACAGGGCCGCTCTTTTGTGGGCTCCGTTGCCAGGATTTAGCCATTTACATAATGGATCAGCGTGAAACAAAACGCGCGGGAATGCCTCTTCGCCTGTTCCCACTCTTTTTTCAGCCGGGCGAGTTAATTCGTGAATGTGGATTCCCTCTCTCCCTCGGAGACCTGTTTTCTTCCGAGGAAGAAAGGCGCGCTCCGAGGCCACCGCTCCGCTCCTCGCCCGCCGCCGAGTGAGCACCGCGGCAGTCCCCCGCCTCCCTCCCTTCCCCTCGCCACGCGGGGCTCAGCGGGGCGCTGCCTGGAGCCACTTGGGTCCCGTCAGCAGGGAAAGGTGAACGAGGCGGACCCAGTCCCGGGAGAGAGCCCGCCTCGGCGCTGCCCGGGCGGCTGAAGGTCGCTGAGCGCACTTTGTCTTGCCCTTCTCTACCTGGGCAGTACCGGGGGTTGCTGCAGGCGGCGGCCGGCCCCAGGGTCCACCGCGCCCCCCCCGAGAGCCGAGCCGGGACCGGACTGGGGGGTGAGCCGGGTGGGCTCCCCGGTGAAGCGTGGCGGCTCGTCGGGGCGGGCGCTCCCCGGTGGGCTGGCCCAGGCGCCCGCCCCGCCCCGGCCGGTAGCCTAGAAAAGCGGGTGCGGGCGGCGGGGGCTGCTCGGCGGCTGCCAGGGCTCCCCCCGCCGACCATGAAGAACCCGGTGCCTCAGGTAGCGTCGCTGCTGCTGGAGAAGCTGCTGCTCCTTGTCCACGTCCGGCCCCTGCCCTCGAGCTCCGGCGGGGAACCGCCGCCGGCCCCCACCTATTACGACACCAGCTGCTTCAAGCGGGGTGACCTGCTGGAGGTGCCCCGCACCCTTTTCATTCACTTCGGCATCTACCTGGGCGAGAACCGCGTTGCCCACTTGATGCCCGACATCCTGCCCGCCTTCACCGGCGATCGCCGGCAGATCCAGCAGGTAGTGACCAACAAGCGGCTCATCCTGGGCGTCATCACCAAGACAGCCAGCATCCGCGTGGACACGGTGGAGGACTTCGCCTACGGCGGCAGCATCCTCGTCAACCACATGGACCGCCTGTTCCAGGACCAGGTGCTGAGCAGCGAGGAGGCGGCCCGCCGGGCGGAGAAGCTGGTGGGCGCCACGGCCTACAGCCTGCTCTGGAACAACTGCGAGCACTTCGTCACCTACTGCCGATACGGGTCCCCCGTCAGTTTCCAGACCGACAAGGTATGGCCCGAGCGACCGCCGGGGAGGCGCGATCCGCGACGGCGCTCAGCTGCCTGCAGACGGGCGGCCGGGAGCGGCACGGCACGGCCCTTCCCGGCGGCGGTTGCCCCTCGGGCCCTCCGCTCCCCCAAACTAAGTGAGAGCCGGACCCCCAGGATGCTGCTCGGGGCCGTCCTCCCGGAGCAGGCGGCTCTGCTCGGCGGGGCGCTGCTCGGCGGGGCTCTGTTGGCTTCAGGTGCGAGAAGAGCAGAGAGGAATTCATAATACAATTACTGTGCTCTTAGAATGCTCGGAAGCAGCTCAGTGCTGCGGCCGGAGCCAAAGCCGGGCCCGCGGGAGAGCCGGGTGGCGACTGCCTGTTCTTAAGGGAAGGAGTGTGCATCTTCAGCTGTCCGGTTGAAGCTTTCCTCTTTAACCCTTATCTTTTCCTCTTTCTTTCTTTTTTCCAGTTCTGTGAGACTGTGAAGATGATTATTCGGGACCAGAGGAGCGTTCTTGCTTCAGTGCTGGTGGGATTAGCATCGATATTCTGCCTCGGTTTGGCACCCTCCACCACGCTGCCTACAATCTTCATTCCCTTCTTTCTGTGGATGGCTGGCTAACAGCCTTCCCAAAGGCTCACGGCCAGCACTTGTATATAGGATGTATACTACTGTATTTATGAAAGCACAGATTACTCATCATCATTGTGTAAAGTCTCCTAACCTTGTGTGCCACTTTTAAATACAACTTTGTCTAGAACACAGTGCACAAGGCAAAGCTTACTGTGTAAGCCAAATAATAGATTTCCTGAAAATCTCAGTTGGTACATTTTAACACACCTTCAAATCATGAAAAAGTAGGGTTATGATGCAGTTCTGCTCCTTGCCTTTCGCTGTAAGCGATTCTGGTAATATCCTTCATGTTCCTGAATTTCTTAGCTACATACCCAGGTGTCACAACTGTTACTAAAAATAGATGATGGAGTTCCACGAAGTGGACATTTAGAACAAACTGCTTACCTCTTCATTCAGTAGATATAGTGAGTATTCAGAAGTTACTGGCTCTGTCCCTAAAATACTCTTCGGTGGAGATACAAGTGAGTAAACTGACTCTTTTTGATAGCAAAGAAGAAAAACTAACCCTAGGTTGGGCTCTGGGTGCTGCAGAAGCATAGCTGGGACTAGCCGCAGTCATTTCCCTCTTAGGAAATGTTCACAAATCTCTCATTTACATTAATTGCATAAACACAACTCTTTAATTGGGTTCATGGTAAGGAAAGATGGCAATTCCTCAGCATTTTCCTTGCCACCGGGAGTGGTTAGTGTGGCTAAGAGAAATGGTGACAGAGGGCTTGAGGGGGTACAGGAAGAAGCTAGAATGCTTTATGACAGCCAGTAACATACAGACATCAGAAATTTCCAGCGTTGCAGGGCACATGGTAGGGAGGAAGAGGACAGAGGCCAATTTAGTCCCTACCTTCCCTCGGTCACGGGACCCATGTGAGCACCGTAAAGCATCCAACATCACTGAAGCATCTTCTCTGGTAGCTTTATTGTCATTTTGGACATTGCCTTAAAACAAATGCCTCTTGGTGAAAGATGACGTCTTTCTATACTCATCTCTTGCAAATAAGTATTCACTTTCAAGCCATCAGCTGGAGTTTCATCCTTTCTGTTTATTGAGAATGTGTACTGTTGGATTTGAAATTAGGTTAATCTGTTTGAATGCTAAAAACCTTTGCTAATTTACTTCTTAGCAATGTGTTGATGTATGCAGAGAAGTTGATGAGCTTCTGTATTGTCTTCCGTGTGACACATGTACTTACATATTAATGTGCCGTGCCTGTCTTCCTTTCTAATCAAAGGCAAATACGGCGGTGTCTTCACCAAGGACTGAACCTGAGATTTGCTTCTTTCTGTGGGCAATGCTCAGTATCTTGTCATCAGCTCTGCTACTGAAGTGGCCGCTTTCCCCATTTTTAGAGACTCACTTTAAGTGTGCTATAAACCTCCTTCCTTTCCCCTAGACCTTACAGCTGCTTGAAGATGGGATTCTTGGAACTGTGAGTCTACTTGGCTGCTCTCTAACCATCTTTCTTCTGGCTTCTCCACTATAACTGACAAAGAATGTAAAGACTGGGGTGAAATTCCAGGCTCATAGGAAGCAGCAGCCTGACTGCTGCTGCAACCAGCCAAGAGGGGATTTCAGCCCAGCGTTCGGTGCACATTCAGCCTGCAGTCCAGCTTCATGGTGCTGGGTACCAATTTCTGTTGGATCCTTGTAAACAACTTCTGCTCTACTTTCAAAGATTGCAATGCTCAGTGTAACTGTTTTTGGTAAACTTCTAAAATTAAGGTGTTTTTTAATTAACATGAATTGCTTTTTCATAGTGTATGCATTAGTAATATTTACATAAATTCCAGTGTTTTTTTTTTTACTTGCTGTGTATAAGGTATGAACTGTAGTCATTATTGTAATTATATAAATAGAATTTATTCATTTCAAAACATCTGCCGGCCTCTTGAAATCAAGTATAATGCTATAGCATTACTCTAACATATCCCAGTAGGGCACTGAACAGTCCATTAACATGCAGCTACATGGTGTCCAATTACAGGTGGGCTTTTCTTTTCCCCTTTGTTTACTTGGGATTTATAAGAATTCCAGTAATTCTTATGATTCGCTTATACAATAAACAGTGGGGTCATGACCACTAACCAAATCACAAGTGAGATTTCTGGAAGGCAAAGAAATGTTCCTGCTTTAACTTCAGTATCTAAGGACCTTGCATACTGTGTTCAGTTCTGGGCCCCTCACTAGAAGAGAAATATTGAGGTGCTGGAGCAAGTCCAGAGAAGGACAACAAAGCTAGTGAAGGCCTTGGAGCACAAGTCTTAGGGGGAGTGGCTGAGGGAACTGGGTGTGTTTAGTTTGGAGAAGGACTGGGGGGACCTTATCACTCTCTACAACTACCTGAAAGGAGGCTGGAGTGAGGAGGTGGCTGGTCTCCCAAGTAACGAGTGATAGGACAAGAGGTAATGGCCTCAAGCTGCACAAGGGGAGGTTTAGTTGGATATTAGAAAATATTTCTTCACCAAAAGGGTGGTCAGGCATTGGAACAGGCTGCTCAGGGAAGAGGTAGAATCACTGTCCCCAGAAGTGTTCAGAAAGTGTGTAGATAAGGCCCATAGTGACATGGTTTAGTGGTGAACTTGGCAGTCGTGGGATACTGGTTGGACTTGATCATCTTAAAGGTCTTTTCCAACCTAGTTGATTCCCTGATTCTAAGACAAATACTTTGCTAATGCTGTTGAGCAAAAAGCATCCAGATTAGACTGGGGGACTAAACTGGGATTTTCACAGGTGTCTATGAAAGAAATGAAAGCAGTTCCTTGCAGACTTCCAGCTGCATTAGTAGAGAATTTTCCTTCAATATGTAAACTTCTAAGCTTATGACATAATGTTTTACCGTATCCTTTCGTCAAAGTAATAATGTGGGTGTAGGAACAGAAGTTCAGTTGCATGTTCAGTTTTTCCTACTAGCTATAATTCTAGCAGAGATCTGGAAATTTTCTTACAGGTCAGGCATGAGTTGATTCAGTCATACTCTGAGGGGGAAAAACATGACTAGTAGGCATGAATTCTCATGTTCAGCTCAGCGTGTGGTGTTTGTGCTTTGAAATATTTTGGTAAATGTCAGTGTCGACTTTTTTTCTGTAACTATGTGAGTAAAAATAAGCACTTCTCCTAGGTGGAGCATTGCATTTCAGGAGTGAGCTCAACTGTGATGCCACTGAAATGAAGGAGCTAGTTATAGTATAATAAACACAGAAAACTGTGGAGCAGTTCAACTGTTTGGAAGTGTGTTTGCTTAGAAATGAAGTTGTTCATTAGTAACTAAGTGATGGTGATGAGGAGTGTAAGTCTAGAGCTGCAGCTTATTTTAGTGGTGGGGCTGTTTAGAAAAGCTGTGTGGTTAAGCCAGAATATGGAATGGAGGAGTGTAACAATCACCTCTGTGCCACTGGGAAAGGCAAGTAGTGAAGATATCAGGTTAAAAGGATAGATGTTTCACTTCAGGCTTTCCAAAGAAAACAAAAATAAAATGAGCATCCACAAGGCTTAAAATACTTTTACAAAACCTGTATTTAAAAGAAAAAAAGGAAAAAGAAATTTGCTAAATGAAGACATTAGAACAGTGAGCTTTCTGTTTGTATTAATTTTAGCTTGGAACATAAATGATTACTCATTTTGTGGTGAACTGTCATCTGCTGCTTGATTTCACCTTTGGGTCCTCCTGTGCTGAAGGAGAATTCTACATATAAATACCATTGAGGCTTTTAATGAAAACAAAATCATAGCAATACTTGTTAAAGTCTGAGGGGGTGGGGAAGAGGGAATTAAACTTGTGTGTGACTTGACATCATCCAGACAGGTTTCAGAAAGCAAGCTGCAGCAACAAATGTTAGAACTGTGATCTCTAGAAACGATATGGTGTTATATTATTTATTGCATGTTCTCACATTAAAGCATCAGACACCACTGAATGATACAGAACTGTACCATACAGTCATTAGTTAGCATCTCTTTATCCCCTGAACTTCCTTTAAAAGAAGTTCTCAGGTGACTCTAGGAGCCCTTTGCTGCTTATACTTTATAATAGTTTAGGACCTGACTCCTCTGAGCACTTAACCATCATGAATGGGCTTACTGATGGGAAGTGAAGACAAAAGCTTAGTAGTTCTGAGGCTTTACTGTAGTGCACCGCACTCTCCTGTGAGCCTTACAGAAATCTTTCAGAACACTGCTGGTAAAATAAACAATTTCTGCTGTAGGAATAAATCACTAGAAGTATTTGAGAGCTATTTTTTGGCATAATTTCCTAAAAATGTATTCTATGCTTGATTTTTGGGCTTAGCTTTGCTTCTGAAGTCAAGGGAACATATAGGAAATGGCCCTGAGTGCTCAGAGACTGTGGGAGAAGGGGGTAAGTGGGGTGATCTTTAGGAGACAAATAAGAATTACACTGATTGCAGTACTGCTGTTCTGCCTGTGACAAAACAGGTGATTTATATTTACTCTCTGTCTCCTAGGGTAGAAAGCTTTCTCTAAGATGTTCCGTATCTTCTTAATGTTTTCCCTGATTATAAGAGATATTTAGCCCTGTGACCTTGTTTTAATAGTTGCCTCTTCTCTATGAATTGGAAAAGAGTCTCTCTTGTGATAGTGTGATTTGGATTCCCTGCAACTATATCACACCTACAACTAGGTGCTTGGCCTGACAAGGCAGTGAAAGTGGGGGAAGGCAGATAATGTAGGTTTATGTTACTTGCAAGGGCAAGGCACACTAAGCTTTCTGAAGGACCAGGGAGTGAATGCTGTACCTCTCTAACTATTGCCCAGTTTCTCTTTTTTGAATTCTTTCCAGTTTCTATAACTGATGATGACAATGATCATCTCTGTTTTCTGGTAAGCTGTGAGACTTTGTTAATATTTGCATAAGGTTGTGGGTACCTTGAATTGGACATACCAAATAAACAGAATGGATGGTTATTTACCAGAAGGCAACCTCCCTGCCTGTGAAACCAGAGTTTTCCACGAGGCTCAGGAGGCATACTATTTTATGTAATTAAGAATACATGCAAATGAAGGGTTATGCTCTGCTAAACTTGCCAAGCCACCTTATCTTCTGCTTCTGCATAGTCTGAGACCTGGCTCAGATATGCACCTTGCTATTTTTCAGAAAGTGCCTGCACATTTCCATTCAGTACTGCACAGAAATACAGAAAGGAGTAGGTCTGCTACTGCCACACAGCAGGTAAAATGTCAGTAATTATTTCTAACCAAAAGGGAAGCAATGTGGGTGTGAAGATAATGAGAGGTCTCCTGCACCCCTGGTGGAAAAATAGCATTAAAGAGTAACTTCCGCTATTTCTGTTTGCAGACAAAGTTGTTGTAAGTGAATGCTCAGGGGGAGGGAGGCATGGTCTTTCAACCACTCTCACTGGGTCCGTCTAAAGGACCAACAGTGTCCTCCATCAGCAGCCTGGAGCCAAGGATGACTTGGTTGCCTCCAGAACCACAAACAGCACAACTGTGAAAAACATCATACTGCATTTAGCCCCAGGGAAAGAGGGCTGTTTGGTTCAGCACCACAGTATCACAGCTCTGTTGCTTCTAGAGCCTGAACTGATTATCAGCTTAGGATCCTGTCCTGTGCTGCAGTCATACCAGCTCATCTGAAGCAAGAGCTCTGAATCATGTAGGTATGCCCCTGGCTGTTTAAATTCCATCCCAAGACTTCTTTCATTCACAAGTTACTTTACACACATTCCAGCTCTGCTAGTTCCTGGGGAGTCCTTCCCAAAGCTAGCTAACTCTTCCCAGGCTTTTGAAGAGGAGCCTGAAGGCCTCACCCAGGCTTGAGAATCACTTCAGACTGGTGTGTAAGGCTGCGATGCCTGATGTATATGTGAAGATATATCCCATGATATCCGCAGCCACATTGTGATGTCCCATTCCTCAGTTTTATCAAGCTCAGGATGTGCACAAAATTCGGCTCCTCTGGAAATCCAAATGTGTAATAAACTAGAATATGGCCTTGGCAAATAGAAGCAAAAATACCGTCTCTTCATCCAGTATGTGAGCCATTTAGCACTGACAGTTGCTATAAAAGCTGTATTTACCTGCTTTTTATTTTCATTTAAAGACAGCTTTTTATTTTCCTTTAGTTATTACTCCCAATTTCTGACAGCAAATAGGTTTGGTCATGCTGTATGTAAGAAAGAACCACTTTGTTGTACAAGTAATTATTTTAGAATGACAATTTCATCATGAATTGACAAACAGGGTGTAGACTGGGAATTTCTTTTCAAAAACTAGCCTGGAGAAAGCAGTAATTCTATGTTGCCAATGAACTGAAATTCTGCTGAGGAACAAAGCGTTTCCATTGCTGACGTCTTTGAGCATCCCAGTAACTCTCACTGTTCAAGCACTGAGAACTGTACAGGCAGTAGACCTGATGCATAGTCATGTAAATGTGTTTCAAAATTATGATGAGGTTTTTATGACTTGCAAATAGTTTTTTAGAAGCAAACTGGAAATATCCACCCAAACCAGTTACAGAGATTACTTTCCCTCAGTAACTTTCTAGTTTGCATTTTTCAGCTTCAGGACTGTGTTAAAAGCCATCCACAGACAGTACTTAGTTCTGCAATTAAATACAAATTTGTGCTTGCAAAACCAGTCTGTTCTTATGGGAAAGCCACTGGATTTGTGACTTTAACTGTGAGCTCACTGTGTAACTGAGGAGGAAGGGAGCATGGGATGTGAGCAAAACATGTTTATACCAAAACATTTGAGCCTAATAAAAAAATAAAGAGAAGTTACTTTAAAAATAAAATCACTTGACTAGCACTGCATACTTAAAAAAAATACCCCATTTAGAAGAGTCACAGTAATTCACCAGATCTACCATTGAGTACATAGTACTCCAGGCTTCCTTATTACACCAGCATCATTGGGTTACATTTCTTCCAGCTCAAATCAAAAGATCTTTGTCACTGGCTTCACAGAGAGCAAGACTAAGTGTGAAGTATTCTATCATTTCATGACCTCCCCAAAATCTTGTACCTAAGGAAATTCCATAACAATGTTCAGCAATGAACCCCTGGTGACTCTGAACTTTACATTGAACTATGATTTGAAGAATCTTATAGGTCATAAACTGGGCAGCTTTGAAATTATTTGTAGTTTTTCAAATTATTCAGACAGCTGCCTGCGGACTGTCTGTCACTAGTGTTTCTCTCTTTTTTTTCTGGTCTAGTCAATGCGTGCTTCAGCTGCCTTCTGTGATCTTTTTCTGTGATCACAACCATTCCCATTAAACTTCAGGAAAACTCAACTCTCAATCCAGAGCTGCAGCAAGACAACCCGGAGCTGTTATATCTTTGAGAGCCATATATACAAGTGCCAATTTTTTTCTGCAACATCAGAATGAGCTTGGCTATATGTGAAGGTCAGTTTAGCCCCATGTTGTTCTCCACCAATGAGCAACAGTGAGCCCTTGGGGACAGGGTCTTGATACACTGTCAAATATTTCCACAACCAACAATTCACAAATTTTCACCTTTAAAGCTCGCATTCATTTCACCATGTTTAATACTCTTTCCCTACATCTGCTTGTCTGTCTTATTCCTTTTTTAGTTTATGCGTCTGGGCAAAGTGTTATACAGCAAGACTGTGATATAAAAAAGCACTTTTTATTTGGCTACTTGATGATTATATTAGCTGTCCCTCCCATTCTTGTATGACAGGGAACAATGAGTCATCATTTTGGGTTCATATTTTTCCCCTTGCTGTCTTACAAATCAGATATTCCTGATGTGGAACTCAAAAGTTTTTGTGGTTTCTCCAAATCTGTAGTGAAATTCTTCAGAAATTTGGCACCATTATTCTAGGACCATGGCTGCCCTCAGAAACTTACTCCACATTACACCTCAGTCCAACTTTGCCATCCTGGAGTTTCCTTAGATTTGAATATAACCAGTCATGTTAGTTTGTTCTGATTTACTCTTCTGTTCTAAAATGCCTTTTATAGACCCCTCAGTTTATGACTACTGTGAAGCTCTTATTGCCTGTAAACAAGAACTGTCTCGCTTTGAAAACTTTAGTGTTGAATATTAGAAAAGGTGCTGGTGTTTGGGTTGTTGTTGTTGTTTGGAGGTTTTGTTTGGGTTTGTTGTTTTTCCCCCCCCCAACAGCCCAATTCCTCAAAGGGCCCTTTCTACATCATCTTCCATTTCTCTTCCTGGCAAATGCCTGGCTTTTAATATATTTTAACAAGGCTGGTTTTTTTTTTTTTACATTATTTATTAGATTTTATGTTAGCAAGGTGATCCTCTGAATCTATTTTAGTCTGGGTCCTTGGGGGTTTCTAAGTAACTAGCTTATGAAGAGTGCTTGTGCTGTTTGTTTGGGTAAGAGACCTGCTTTTTGAGGGGTGGCACTTCTAGTCAGCCTCTGCCTTTGCTTGTATCCATGCCCAGGTCTGGTCCTCCTGGACTGAAGGAGGAGCAAAGCAGTGTCTCCTCAGCATCTAGTGTGGACACGAGCACAAAAAGAAAAAAACCAAATTTCTCTCCAGCTCGGCATGGTGTGGACAGTGTTGCAGCATCTCTCGATGTTCGGAAAAGCAAAGTGCTGATCTCCTTGAAAACAAAACCAGCCGGGGCTGACAAAACTTTTCTGAAGATAACATACTCCCACCTAGTGGCTCTCTTCCATTCAGGAAAATGCACCATCCCCAGCAAATACGGCAGTTAACTGTGAAACTCACATTTAAAGAATGGGTAAATCAGATTATTTAAGATGACATAACTGCTAAGTAGGTTTAGAAATGTTATTTTGAATTCCTGTTTCACTAATATGACATCTAACCGGAAATCAGGAAGATATGGTTAAACTGCGTAACATTGGTTTTGTTCAGTTGCTCACAATGTAGCAGTTCATTTTACTTTTTCATCAGTTTTGGCTGTGGCACTAGATTTGTGGAAATGACAACAGCTGGATACAGACAAGCATTTAGAAATCATTCTGTTAGCTGTACTTCATGAATCCTGTAAAAAACCTCGACGATACATCATGGGATTCTATGTGTGTGTAATATACAAATGCATATATACATATGTATATAATCTATAAAAATACGTATAGCATGTAAATGAAAGAAGCACACAAAACCACAGGTTACAACTGCTTCAGACTTTCTTAATTGTGTCTCCAAGCACAGCACTGTATCTTTAAAGCCCCAGGAAACATATAAAGAAAATTACATGGAAGCATTGCAAGTAGTTTAACTGTAATTGGCATTGACAGTCCAGAGTTTTCTGACTTAAAAGCTAGTTAGCAGCTCACAGCAGCTGTATCATAAATTAAAAGGATGCGAGCTTGAGAAACTGATGCTTCTTAGGAATCATAGAATAAGCTGGACTTCAATGCCAAGTAGGAACAGCCTAAAGAAAGAGTGGACTCTTCCGCTTTTCAAACCTCAGTTAAGGTATTTAAAATATTTAGTTAGGGTATTTTAAATTTTTAAATCTAGGAAAAGTAAAAAAGAAATCCTGTTCTCCACTGTTACATACAACATCATTTATTTCTGGAATTATTAAATACTCAAAAATTGATGTGATACAAGAACCTGTAGCCCCCCGCAAACTTCCAGTTAACGTTTAGGTTAGATCAGGTATGACCAAAGACTTAGTTTGATGCCTGATGCTTGTTTGGTTCTGATGCTGAAACATCATCTAAGACTTTCACAGAAGGTGCTGTAAGTGCAAGTACTTTCTGACGACGCTTGCAAAGAAATTAAAAACTGACCACTAACTGAGAGGGGACTGTCTCTGATCTTTCTATGGCCTCTGGTGAGTATGGAGACACCAGCAGTGTGATTGATGAAGGGAGCCCACTCCATAGCTCTTTGCTCTTCACATCCTTGTGAAAGAAAACTTGATTTCCAGATTGCTGGGGCAGTGGCCACTTTCAGAAGCACTAAAACTGCCAAACCTCTTTAACTGCTGCTGTACAGACATGTGGAGGACATACTGTCATTTCAGAACTCATTTAAAACATCTGCCTAAAAAGCAGACAGGAAAGCATTCTGTGACAGTGGAGCATCAGAAGATCACAGTACCACAGTACAGAATTCTCCATCTTCTTTGGTCCTTCCCATTCCCATCCTGTTTTCCCTTCTATTTTCTGACATTCACCTCTTCTTCCACCATACGATTGCAGTGTTACTTTTACAGTTCCCATCTGATCCTACTGTTGTCTGGCAGTAGAGGGTTGGCTCCACTGCCAGACAACAGGGCTTTCCTTGGTGACTGAAGGTATAGCTTTTTCACAAAGGGTCCAGGTTTTTAGAGTGAGATGTGGAGGGAGCAGAAAGCAATCGTTCTGGAGGCAATGAGGGGAAGTGGTTTTATACACTTCATTATGCAGATTTTACATCACTCTGCACTCAGCAATGTTGGCTTAAATTGGATTTCATTCAATTTACATTAGTGAAATTGTTGATATTCACTCATCTAAGTGAAGACGGGACATGCTTCAGGATCCACTATTTCATATTCACTGCATTATAAGTTAAAGTCATGTGGTATGTGTGTCTTGAAGTGCTTTACAAAAAAAGAAAGCAATTTTGTATGATTTCCCCACAATTAATATTCTGTTCCCTCAAATGCTTATTCAGCAGTATCAGACTCATAATTTTATGATTAAAAAGATCCCAACTCTTTAAAGGCAGAAAGCTGAATGAGAGCAAGCAGCACCCTTCAAGAAAAAAGACCCTTTAGGCACTAGGATGCCTTGTTAGGAGGATCCTACCTAACCTGGCAATGCAGCTACTTGATAAAACGAAACACCAAATAAAATGGACTGACTGAAATGAAGTCTTTCTAAGCAGCTTATTATAATTAGATTTACAATCCCATTATGTCTAGGTTTTCTACAGAGACTTTTGTCTAAACTTCAAAGGACGTCTGCTTCCTTTTAAAGTATTTCCACTACCTACATATCAAACCTGTCAGAGTGCAAAAATACTACTTACCCTCTTTTCCTGCTCCAGGCCATAGTAAAATTTACACCAGCAAAAAAAGCTTATGCTTCTATTAACATATATTACAACTGCAGTAATAGCCCACTCCAGGAATATATATGCTGGGGCTTGCTAGCATTCCAATGAAACAGAAGTTAAAAAACATCAAGGACTACTGTGTTACAGCTACCTAAAATAACTTAGAATGAGAAGCAAAGCAACTGTCTGGTGCAGTGCTATAAAATAAACCATGTAAGAAAAAGACCTCTTTCACATTTTCAAATTTAGCCAAAGGAATAAATGGCATAATCCTGGCAGGACTCTGCCCTCAGTCCTCATCCATCAGACTTGTGACAGTTTCAAAAAGACATTTGCGAGGAAACTCACTCAGTGTTAATAGGAATGGTATAAAGCTTTAGGGTAAATAGCACATTATTTGCAATTTAACGTAATTTTCTAACCAGAAATTGTGCTAAGTGCTTTTTGTAAAATTATTAAGCAACTCTTGTAAAAAGTTACAGAAACAAGTTTCTATTCATCAGGTTTAAAAGTTAAACAGTGATGTTCTAAGGCTCAATAAAGCAGTAAAGAACTAAATACTCTGATTGATAACAAACACTGTTCTGGGCCTGGTCTTCTTTCCAATTCTTTAGTAAATCTTTGTTAATAATAAAAGAATTAAAACATGGCATTAATTTGGATGAGTGGTGTTTACAGATGTATGGGGAGTGAGAAAGAAATCACAATGGTGATAAACTGTTGCTTTGCTGTCAACTTTGTTGTCACTCCTAGAAACAGGAACTAAAATGTTAATCTTCCTTCTCCTTCTACCACAGGTATCCAAGCAATAGCTACAGACAAATAAGTGAAGTATGTCTTTTGAACAGACAAAGCAATCATACTATGCGAGAGAAAGGGAAATTAAACCAAGGTGGAATTTACTGGGGGCAGTGTCTACATGGAAGAGAGAGGCATTTATCTCCTACAACTGTTCCAACTTGACAGAATTACACGAGTTAAAAGTAACTAAACAAAAAATTTGGAAATGGGAGATTGACTGAGGGGTTTGCTTGTGGAGAATTCTGCTTGTTGTAATACAAGAAAAGCAACACTTCAGAGAGTGCTGAGGTAACTAGTTTTGATTTAGCCCCGAGAAGCTTTCAGGTGTGCAAACTCTTTTTTGAAGACCTTAAGTTGTCAGCTATACTGCTTGATTTACGAAAAGTATTGCATTCCCCTGCAAATCCTTACTACAAAATAAAATACCCAGCTCAGACTTTACCATGAGTCACAGCAAAATCAAAGACAAATACAGGTTAAAAACAGTTCTTCTTAGTAAAACCTAATTATACAGAACACTTAGACTGTCAAGAGAAAAAAGCAGCTAGCACATGTGGACAGGTGAGGCAGTAAGAACTCTGATACCCAATTAGCACACGGGCCACAAAGGAAGAAAAGGATCATTAATTTCTTTTACAGAGGCAGGGGTCAACAACAAAATGAGTCTTTAGTTCCTATGTCTGACTTTGATGTTTAATAAGAGATCATAACGTAGGCTTCAAATACTTTGTTATTTTCTCTTTTTTTTTCATATCATGCCATAAAGTGTAAAACCTGGTGGCAAATCTGTGCGTTTTGCTTGAAACCTTCTGTTAAGTGCTGGAATGGTTTAACATTTCCAGCTGAGCACTTGTTCAGCAACTCTACCTTTGAGCAATAGTCACTCATCTGTACTCCAGTTAGATGTCACTTATACAAAGAAAATGATGAGGAGTTGTAGGTGGGTTTTGTTGGGGTATTTTTTGTTGTTTGTTTTGTTTTTCTTTCCACTTAGAAGAGATGATTGTCCTCATTCTTTCAGTACTTTCCACCAGCAATACCAAGTGAGACACATGGAGTTGTCTGCCAGGGAGTGAGCACTCTGCAAGGGAAAAGGACACTGAGCTGCAGTCAAAATGCCCAAGACTTTACTTAACATACCCCAAATTTCTTTCCTGTTAGAGGCTTTGTGGCTGACTCACCTGCGGTCAAAACAAAAGATGACACCTAAAATGAAAAGGTGGTATAATCTCAAAGGCAACAGCTCTGGTATGCTCACTTTGGTATATATATAAAATCAGAACTTTTAACTGGAAGCATATCATTTGTAAAATACATTATTAGCATCTCATGCTGTTATTAAAAAAAGGATAATAAGCTGTCTCTTTGACAAATAAGCAAGCTTAAATAGGTAGATGTCTGATATGATGTTGTGACAATTTTATGGTAGTATATGTTTAAAACTATATTGCTAAAACCTCTGGAACATATTCATAACAAAGATGAATTTGCATATCCCTAGGATAACAGTTCTGGGATCCTCTGCCTTATCACTAAGTGCAGTTGAGCATTTAAAGCTTCAGAAAAGGGAGGGGAAGAAGTCTGTTGAAAGTATGATGGCTTTGAGAGACTTTCATTTGCTAGATACGGAAAATGGACTGTAACATTTTCTTAACAGACTGAAGAAACTGCGAGCTGTTGACCCAAGTGTATCTGATGTGCCCATCAAAGCAGCATGCTGCAGCTGCACAGCTGTGACCTCAAAGGAGTTTTGATGGGAGCTCAGGAGCTATGCTAAAACTGCAAGACCACCAGACCAGTAAGCCAGAGAAGTGCCTGTAGCTTTTAAGCTCTTCTTCCAAGGGACTAAAATATTAAATAAAACAACATGGATTGAAAGCATACCTTTTCCACTTTGGTATTACTGGCAAACATGAACCTGCATGGCACTAAATGCTCCCTAAAGCAGAAGCACACACCAGAGCATATCCTGAAGGCCAAAACACGCTTTTTAAAGAGTAACTGCAACAGAAAGATATTGAAACTTAAAGGACTTCAACTCCCTGACTGAGAAGACACTGCTGCATCCATGGGGTGATGATCCTATTTCTCTTAGTTTTCTTTTATTCCTTCTCTCCTTTCTCCCCTCTGCGTTGGATCTGGGGCCACAGAAATGATCAGAGGGATGAAGCACCTCTCATGTGTGGAAAGGCAGAGAGAATCAGGTCTGTTCAGCCTGGAGAAGGCTCACAGGATACCTACTGCAGCCCTTCAGTACTTAAAAAGGGGCCTGCAAGAAAGATAGGGAGAGACTTCTTAAACTAAAAGAGGGAGAATCAGGCTGAATATGAGGAAGGCATTTTTTTGTTTACAATGAGGGTGGCAAAGTACTGGCACAGGTTGCTCAAAGAGGTGGTAGATGCATCATCCTCGGAAACATTCAAGGCCACGCTGGACATGGTTCTGGGAGACCTAACCTAGTTGAAGATGTCCCTGCAGAAGGGCTGGACTAGATAACCTGTGAAAGTCCCTTCCAACCCAAACTATTCTGTTTGTATGACTAATACCAGCCACGTTCTGAAACGTTTACAGTGAGCCTAAAAACAAGCCTCCCCTTGCAGCAGAGGTCGGGCACCAGCTTACCTCCCTCAGGAGAGGACACTGAGGCGGCAGCGCGCCTCCGCCATCGAGGTTCCACGCGGCGCCAGTCAGCACGCGCCAGTCCACCGCCCTCCGCCTCCGCCTCCGCCTCCGCCGCTCCGCCCGGCGCAGCTGCGCCACGCACACCCACAGCGTGCTCGCTCGGCCAACGGCCGTCTGTTTTAAAGCTCGTGTGCCTCGCACCTCCCTCTGCCTTGCTGCGATTGGCTGGTTCTGCCTGTCAATTATGCCCGTGCCCGCCCTGGCGGCCTGGTGATTGGCTGGGCGGGGGTAGAGAGGGGGAAAGCTGTGGCAGCGGGGCTTACGTGGGTGGGGTGGTGGTGTTGTGTTCTAGCTGCGTTGCTGCTGTGGCGCAGGGGTCGCGCCCCTAGGAGTAGCGGCGGGCTCGGGCACTGGTCCGTGTTATACTGTGGGGAGAGGCGGCGTGAGGGACGAGGGCGTGTGGAGAAAGGGCTGCGGCGGGCATCCTCAACGTGCAAGTCGGCCAGAGCAGAGCAGGGTATTGCCAGGGTTGCTGTTTCTTTCTTCCCACATGCGGGCTTGCCTCAGGTGGCGTTTTTGGCTTAAGGCCTGTCTGGTGCGGTTGCTTCCTCCACTGGTCTGGTGTCCTAGCTCAGTGCCTCTTCACCTCCGTGGGAGGGGTGAGGGCGGGCTCGTCAACTCCCACGATTTTATCTTGTGTCCCGTTGCTGATCTTACAGATAATGTTCTTGGCTGAATGTTTGAACTCGTTGAGGGAAAAGGGAAAAATAATTTGCCTCTTCCTTGCTCCAGTTTTGTCTGTTTCCATACCTTGTTAGGCCTGAAGTTGCAGAGAGTTTTCCTGATCATGGGATCTTTGTAAAGTATGTAGCCTGTGAAACAGTACATTTTAATTAGTTTGCTGAAAGGAGATGGGACACTGTAGCAGGTAGGAGTCATGCTGTTGCTGCTGTTGTCTGTCAGGGATTTATTTTTTTTTGCTCTATCCTGCTTCCTTTCTGGAATCTCATTTTAATAAAGCCAGGAGCTGTTTGGCATTTGGCTTTTTTTTAATGACCAGTGATGGGTGTCATATAAACGTGACTAGGGTGGTTGTTTGCATGGATTCCTGCCCCAAAATGAATACAAGCTTGATAGAAAAAACAAAATACACAAAATGTATCTCCACCGAAAGTTGTCTTTTTCTATGATTGAAAAATACAGTTGTGTTTATTCGCATTCTGATTAAGGGATTTAGGAAGTCTATAATGTCATGTGAAGGCTGCTGTGAAAAGAATGTGCTAGTACTTTGATTCAAAGCACCTTTGAAACGACTGGGCTGTTGTGTGAGGAGAAGGCCATCTTAGGACATTGCATAATATGCATAAATGTGAAAGAGGAAGGGGGCTTAATCCCTCCATAAATTGAATATATAATCTTTTTTAAAAATTATGCAGAATAATTTTGGAAGTGCTGGGGTAGTTTTCAGTAGAATGTGTAACTGAAAAGGACTAGCAACTGTGGAGGTGGTTAGTGTTTTGAGTACGGAGTAAAAGCTTACTTGGTGTAACCAGCAATCATCTGAAAACCTTTAGATATAAAGATAGGTGGGATAACATTTGGTACATTATTATGGCTTTACTTTTGCTAATTCTTACTTTTGCTAGTGATAGGGAGTTATAGTTAGCTGTCAAAATAATTTGTGTAGGTAATGGTGCTCATTTGGATCATCAAGCTAAAAAGTAATAGTTTAGCTGGTGCAAAAGCACCAGAAGTTACAAGCTGAAGAGAAGGTCGCTTCAGCTTCAGGCTGTAGAAAAAGGATGCAGTTGTAACTGTTCTGGAACACTTTTTCTCTCCCTTTTGGCAGTATTCAGTTAAGTGCAACTAGTTTGAGTTTGCTGCAGTGCTTGAGATGGTTGTTTTCTTGTGACCTTGAATAGTGGAAGCCTAATGAAGGGAGAGGCATATGAATATTTATTCACTCTACTGTCCTTGATTTAGTTTCCTTTATTTTCTGTTTTCCAGATACTTGCTGAACAGCAAGGCTTCCTCAATTGACATCAATTGACGTAAAAGTAAGTTGACAAGAAACAACTGGTTTTAACTGTTTTTCTTGGAAAAAAATAAAGTGCCATGTCTCAGATCATAATTAATTGGACCCTGATCCTGAAGACAAAGCAAGCTGAAAACATAAGGGGCATCAAATAACAAGTAGGAGTTGTAGGTTATTTTTTTTGGTGGTAATTTTTTTTTGCAAAGGATTGAATTACTGAACCTTAAAGCATAGGCTTTTGGGAAAAGAAGACATAAATTCAGTGAAAGGAAAAGGAGGCTATGAAAAAAAGATAAATCTGACTTGAAAGTTAATTTTTTAAGGGCTTGACTGATAATTGCCAAATGGGCTTCTTAGTGTGATTGTTCCCCATCACCTGAATGACAGAAACCCAAAGCCATTGTACAAGATTTGGCATGTCAGAGAAATAGTGGCTGGAACAACAACCATATGGGTAGATGTTTTTAGTTTTGGCGACTGTGAAAATTGATAAAGTAATGAAAATAAGGACCCCAGAAGTGGGATTATTTCAACCCCTTAGTTTGTCAGACAGTTCAGCCTAGTTTTATTACGTATTGGATTGAATTAAATTACTTTTATTCATGAATTCTTTGAATATATTATTTAGGCATGGACTTAATGAATTAAGTATTTCAGTACTAAAGTACAGTTTCAAAATCAGGAGTATTTCTATAAAATGTGGTAATAAAAAAGTGGAACTTGGCACTTCAGGTAGTGCCAGGAACTTGCACTCCACACAACTGTGATAACGTGATTTATGAAACAATTCATTATTTTAGTTGAAGGGCAGCATACTTAGAAAAGAGTTGTGATACAACTTAGGAAAGTGTGAATATAGAATATATAGTTAGTGGTTAAAGTTCAAGATTATCACAATTTAAAACAATGCTTTGAAAACAAGTGCACAGACAATAGTAGATGGATTTGGGATTGAAGCTTTATGCTAAACAAAGTCACAGTAAATAGGCAAATATAGCATAAATTGTTTTTCTTGTGCTTTGGTAGCTTCTGTGTACATATAACAATGTAGAATTACCTGAATTGAAGTATCTGTAATGTTCTATTGAAGCTATTGCAGATATGCACGAGGAAAACAAAGCTGCAGCAAATGCATGTGGCAAAATCCGAAGTGGCGCTCAGAATGGGGCTGCTTTACTTGCCCTTATGGAGAAGACTGGATACAGCATGGTTCAAGAGAATGGACAAAGAAAATTTGGTGGGCCTCCACCAGGTAAGCATTTCTTTTGAGATGACAAAGTTGGAGTTTATTTGCTGTAAGGAGTTACACTGAATCACGCTGAAAATTTGTATAGCCCTGCATCCTGTATCTTGACCATGATCAGTAGTAGATGACTTGTAAGAAATTATGATAACCATTTGTAAATGAAGAGTTTTACTGTTAATTTTGCTTGTATAAGCTGTGGCTTCTGTAAGCTTGTATTGCTGCCAGGGGAGATAGTCTGTGTGTCAGCTCTTTTTTCCTCTTAGCATCTTGGTTTTTTTCTGACTGCTGTCCAGAGCAAACAGCTGATCTGGTTGAAAATTGCCTTAAACAAACTGTATTCTTTTTTCCCACCTCAGCACAGTTCTTCAGCTTATGTCACTTGTGGAAAATGTATCTGTTGAGTGGGGGGTGTTGGGGAAGTGGAGAAGGTTGATTTTCATTGCTTCATTTGGGTCTTCTGCTTAGGTTGCTGCAGACATAATGATGTCATTAGGTATATAAGTCATTAGAATAGTGTGGAAGAAAATTTAAGATAGCATGGATCTCAGTAACACTTGGAGGATTATAACTCTCTAATGTTGATTGAAGTTTGATTACTTGAATTACTGCAAAAAAAGGAATCCCATAGTCTGTTGCCCAGCGATCAAATACCCAATCAAGGAAACTTTCTGGTCTGTTGGGATCTACTTGAGGAATGGTGCTTTTAACCATTTCCATGTTGGCTCTGTTATATACATGTTGCTCATGGCAAATGTGGCACAGACGGGGTTTAAGTCAGGAGTTGCAACTTTCTCCCAGTTAGCAGTAATGTGCTGTAATGCTAAGTTACCATGCAGCTTCAAAATTAGAAGGGGAACTTTTTGAATGGTAGGTGACTTTTAGTTACCGAGAATCACAGTTTAATTGGTTATCAGGCTGAAGATAATAGGGAATTTGTCTAGTTAATAAATTAACATTCTTATTTAATGTCAGGATTTCCCTATGCCATCAAGCATAGCCTCCTCCCCTCTTTCCTGATGAAGGTTGCTTTTGTCTTCGGACTCGCTAAACGGGATTACTGTTGGTTTATGCTTTTTCATGTGGGCACCTGACTGGCCTGATGGGAGTGATGGCAGTACTAGCTTGCAAATTGTACTACTTGCCATGTCCTGTCAGACCTCAGCTGAAGTGGTTATAAATGTTTATAAAGCTGAAAGTCATAAAGATGTTGAATGCTGTGTGGAACAGAGCCAGACTTTTTCCTGAGTAAGCCATGACAGCAAATAGCTGCAAATGCATGCCAGTTGTGATGTCTGGGTAGCTTCCTTGTGTACTGTGTAGTTCTTGGTATACAGTTTATAGAGGAAAATTTATTCTGTGGGAAGGCAAAAGTTTCCCAATTCTGTTAAGATGTGTTTTTCATGAGTAGATGATGTGCTCTTTGATTATTACGTGAAGGAAAAAGTTTTATTTAAATGTAGACTCTTAGAAACCTATCTGTGTTTTAAGTAATGCTGGACTCAGTGGGTTTCGGTGAAAATACACAAAAGATTGAATTAAAAGAAATAATAAATGTGGGCTTATGACTTTTTTTTAATTTAGTTTATTTAAACATAACAAAAAAGGGTTAAATACAGGATGACAATATGCTAGTTTTAAATAGAAACTAAATATAGGTAACTCCCACCTTCAAATTGGAAGCCTGGGGGAAATGTATTTACCTTTATTTGTACTAAGATTTTGTTGGACAATTTCTTCTAAGGTTGGGAAGGTCCTCCACCACCTCGTGGATGTGAAGTTTTTGTGGGTAAGATTCCTCGTGACATGTATGAAGATGAATTGGTTCCTATTTTCGAGAGAGCTGGGAAGATCTATGAATTTAGACTCATGATGGAATTCAGTGGTGAAAATCGAGGCTATGCTTTTGTGATGTATACTACTAAAGAGGAAGCCCAACTAGCCATCAAGATTCTTAACAATTATGAAGTTCGTCCAGGGAAGTTTATTGGTGTCTGTGTAAGCTTGGACAACTGCAGACTATTTATTGGAGCAATTCCAAAAGAAAAGAAGAAAGAAGAAATACTGAATGAAATGAAAAAAGTTACAGAAGGAGTGGTAGATGTCATTGTTTATCCAAATGCCACTGACAAAACTAAAAATCGTGGCTTTGCTTTTGTAGAATATGAATCTCACAGAGCAGCTGCAATGGCTAGGAGGCGGCTTATCCCAGGTAAACTGATTCGTAATTCAACTGCAGGAGTATGTGTCTCCACATTGCATGGAGTGGGGTGGTGGATCATCTCTGTTTTCCTTTGTTTAATGTATTTTGAGAGTTACAAAACTGCAGTGGTGCCTTTCAGCTAAAGAGGAATTTTTTATTTTTTGTTCATGAACATTTTTTGGTTGGGATTTATTTATTTCTTAAGAAACTGAAATTTAAGCAGTTGTGAGAACGAAAGAGCAGACATCTGTTTTATAAACTCAAGTTACTGTAATTTACATCAAGATATGTATTTGCTTGGGCACACATCCAGTTTTCATTTGCATATGTTGTCCCTGCACATGAATTCTCTTAAAGCTGAGTTTAAAAAATACAGTGTTTGGGATGTGTCCCTTATTTTCTTTGAGCTGCATGAGTGACATTATTAATACTTCATACTGTAAAAATGTTTGAAAGTAGGTCTTTAATCTTTTACTTGTTAAACTCTTAAAATGATTTTCAAGTAAAAGACAACTTTTTCTTTGCACTTTATTTTCTTTAGTCATTTCAAGTAGCAATATTTTACATATTTTGCTTGAATAGATGCAGGGAACACAAACCATTTCCATGTGGCATGCATCATGTTTGCTTTTTTGTAGAGAAATTGCTAAGAATGATTTTTGTTTTCACTTGTGTATTTCTTTTTGTTGTATTACTTTGCTGTAGGAACATTTCAGCTCTGGGGTCATACTATTCAAGTAGACTGGGCAGATCCTGAGAAAGAAGTTGATGAAGAAACAATGCAAAAAGTTAAGGTGTTATATGTAAGAAATTTAATGATATCTACTACAGAGGAGACAATTAAAGCCGAATTCAACAAGTTCAAGCCAGGAATAGTTGAACGTGTAAAGAAGCTGAGAGACTATGCTTTTGTTCACTTTTTCCACCGAGATGATGCAGTGGCTGCTATGTCTGTAATGAATGGAAAGTGCATTGATGGAGCCAGTATTGAGGTAACACTGGCAAAGCCAGTTAACAAAGAAAGTACTTGGAAGCAACATTTTAATGGTCAGATAAGTCCCAGTTCTGAAAACCTCTTGGGGTTTCCTAACAAAGAAGATGGTCATCAAAAATCCTTAGGGAAACCAGTGAGTCTTCCAGTTCATTTTAATGGTCAGCACAGTCCAGTCCCCACTGAAGTTGAAAGATGTATATACCCATTTTTTCCAGGAATAAAACTTACTCCAATTAGCATGTATTCTTTAAAATCCAGTCACTTCAGTTCTGCAGCAATGCATCTGGATTATTTTTGTAATAAAAATAATTGGGCACCTCCAGAATACTACTTGTATTCAACCACAAGTCAGGATGGGAAAATACTCTTGGTGTACAAGGTGCTTATTCCTGATATTGCTAATGCTTCCCGGAGTATTTTCATGCCAGACAAACTATGTACAACAGTAGAAGGTGCAAAGGAATTGGCAGCGCAGTTCACGCTTCTACATCTAGGTAAGCATAAATGCCTCCCAACTGAAGCTAGAAAAGTTACTTTTCAAGTGTTCTTTGTGTATATATCTTAGGTTTTGTATATATCTTTATGTAGATAAGTTACAGAAGAATTGTTTCTTGTGTAGTCAGCTGAGTCTGGACCATCAGTGAGAGCACTGGAGGAAAACTGTAAACATGTATACAATGCAATGCTAGGGTCATTTTTGCTTACATTTATCTGCCATAATGATTTATAAAGAAGAACTAGATGACATGTTAAGTGACTTAGGTAAAAAGTCATCTGTGTGATGATTGTGGTTCTGAAAATTTATTTGAAAGAAGAATGGAGACAGCTTCAAGTTCTGTGCTTGACCTGCCAGTTCTGTGTTTTACGGATAGCATTATCTAAAAATAGTATTTTCTGTCCTATACTTCTTCAGGAAAGAATTGCCAGAGTAATTAAAAAAAAGTTAGATGAAGAATGATTATTCACAGCTATGGTAAAATCCAGAATGTAAACAAGTTTAAAAAGATTAAGAAAGTATGCGTTGAGATTTTTATCTCTTCAATTATAGTTACAAGTGCTGTAGGCAAAACATTTTAAGGTGACTTTAACAGTATTTGAAAGCTTTTTAGCACTTCAGTATGCCACATGATCACAGTTAATGTGAATTCTTACTTAGCAGAATTCCCAGATCCCATGTTTGGTTTTTAAAAGCTGTCTACCTAATGACCTAGTGCTAGTAATGCTGTCTTGTTATCTTTGAACTATGAGACTTTTGATGGCCTTACTGTTTCTGAGAATTTGCTCTGCCTGCTCTGTGCAGGACCCATATTTTAAAGCAAACATACATGGCTGGCTTTTGAAAGATGCACCTCTTTCAGGTAGATGAAACACCTTTTTCATTGGAATTGTCATGATACTGAAAAGTAGCCCTAAGGAGTCTAGAAATAGAATTTCTTTTCCCTATCTAATCTGCAGAAGCCATTTGCATTCCAACTTAATGTAACACAATATGATGAATGAAACATCTGAAGCCAAAGAAGAGTTTCTAGATGTGACAGAGGATCCCCTCCTCACTGAAGTGCGTTGCGTAGTTTGGCATGTTGAATGATGGTGCAGGGATGCATGTGTTGTGGGTTTTCTTTTTTGTTCTTGGTTGTTTTGTGGGGTTTTTTTTTCCCTCTCTTTTACTTTATTTTCTTTGAGGTGTTTTTTTTTTTTTTGTTTTGGTGGGTTTTTTGTTTTTTTTTTAAGTAGCAGTGATTTTGAGAAAAGTGTGAATGTTTTTCTTGGAAGCAACTTACTATAAGCATGCCTTTACAAAGATGACAAGGAATAATTCCTTCTGGTAAGTAACCGCTCTTACAGGAACTTAGTTGTTCTTCCCACTTAATTTTTGATAATGCCTTTTTTTTTTTTTCCCTTTTTTAAAGCATATAAGCAGACTAAGTTAAGTAAATGAGAAAGGGCTGCATTTGTAGAATTTTAAAATTGGGCTGCTAAAATTAATAAAGCATGCTCTTTGGGGTTTTTTTTGATGATACATATTTCTGTATTTACTTCCACATAATGGTATACTTGGTTGTTACTGCATACGGTAGTCCTGAATGGAGAGCAGTACAGCAATTAACCACTTGGTGTCGCCTGAATATTTTGAAAGTGATGCTTGGTGAAAATACAGAAAGCTGTGTTTTAGTTTTACTAGATAGATCATGAACAGATCAAGGGAGTGAAGAAAAATGAAAGTCAGGCTTGTTTAAATATATGAAAATTACATGTATGGATGTCACTTTGCTAGAAAGAGAGCCCTGCTACATGTTGAAGTTTAGAAAGTAAATGTTTGGGGAGTGGAAGAAAATTGAAAAAACCCCAACTGAATTCCCTGTAGAAGAAGTACCTTTTTCATTAATTTGAATCTGATTTCAACACAAATAAATCAGCATCTTTAGAAGTTACACAACACCGTAGTATTGTTTGCAGAATGGTGCTTGGCTATTAAATGTGGTATCCAGTTAGTAAAACATGTAAGAATTCCTGCTCTTGTCTATTCTGGATGATGACTAGATGTAACACAGCTCCAATTTGAAGATTGTATAATTATGCTAATTAACACAAACTCTGTATTCCACCTATTGTCTAGAAGCAGTGTTAGTGCACAGTCAGTCCTAAAAGATGAGATGTTAATTATTATTCTGGTCCTTGGCATCAGTAATATAGTAGTTTTGTAGTTTATGGATTCAAACTGGCTCATCCAGGTGACTTTCCTAAGTATAGGCAGAAGAGAACCTGAAGTTGCATAGGTGTGCTCTGTAGAACTTTCACTTCCCTTTCTTCAGTGGGAGTAAACATCTGAAGCCTGGAAAAGCAGAACATTGTTCTGAGAATGACTGTGGGGTTCTTTTAGTTTTTGTTGTTACTTTGTTTTCACTTATTTCTGGTAGAATTCCACTAGTTTAAGGAAATACCAGAAAACGCCAGAACTTCTTTCCGGAACTTAAGACAATACCCTCTGTAGAAAAGTCTGAGTCTTGGGGAGTTCTCTCCCTACTGAGTATGATGAAGGGAAGAAATTTTGGTAAATTTTACTCAGTTTGAGGGATCTGCCAGGTTTTAGACCTATTCCACAATAGGGTACTCTGTTTATTCACACAGGCTATCCCATGTGGCATGTTAGTGAGACACAATTTAAAGAAATTAATTTTTAGCCAGAAGAGAGTATTTAAAATATTTAGCAAAGTATTGAAAAGAAAATACTGATAAATCTCTGAATTAAGGGAAAGGATTTAAATACGTATAGCACATAAATATCAGTAATTCCAGTTTGCGACGTAGAATGTATAAAGTAAATGGTACTGAAACACACTGTCCCCTGCACTTGATCTCTTATTCATAGGGAGGCACTGATACTGAGCTTGGAGGAAATGATGCTTGAATCATAGCCAGGTCTCTTGGATCCTGCCCTTACCTTCTAGCCATAATCCATGGGACTGCTCCAAGTAGGTCCTTGACAAATCCAAGATTAGCTCTCTAAATCCAAGGTTGCAGTCCTACTTACTGCCCTGTTTCCTCCATGCAGGATCCTGAACTCCATCATCTCATGGTCACTGCAGCCAATACTGCCCCCAGCCTTCTTATCTCCAACCAGCTCTTTTTTTGTTTGTTAGTACAAGGTCACTGGCTTTGTTTAGCAAATACAGATAAGTGATGATTGGGGTGTTGTTTTGTTTTTTTTTGGTTGTTTTTTTTTTTAGTGAATTTTAGAAAGGCTAAGAGTGTAGTGTAAGATATTCCTTAAGAGTATGACTTAAGAGTATGACTTTGAAAGTCTTTAAATATTTATCAGATGGCTTATGCATAATGATTTTTTGCATAGTCCCTAAACAAGCATATGTAACTTTGCTGTCCATGAATGCAGCATAGTAGGATAGTAGAGGCAAGTAAACCTCCCAGGACTGTTTGGTGGAGGCTTTTCTACCCCCTCAGAAACACTGTCTTATCTTCAAAGGAAACAACTCTGCTTTTGTAGACCTGCTGATTAATCAGTCAGTCTGATGTTCCTGAGGATTTTGCAGCACAAAGAAAGGTTACAGTTTTTACTCCTAAAATGACTCTTGGTAATTTTTCAGTCATTTCTGAATTATTTGTGTTTCCAACTTGAGTTTAAGTCTGTGTTCAGCAGTGGATTCTTACTACAGTCGTGACCTAGACTCTTCCTTTGGGTAGTTAGTTTTATGTAAAAAAAACTAATGTCTCCTCCAACTTGCAAAACCTGTTATTTTTAACCTCCTGCATTTTATGCCACAAGGGTAAACGTTCTCTTTTTTTCAGATACGCTATTGTAGATGCATCTAAGTGTAGATGTCTGTCACCTGAGGCCTCTCATTTTTTTTTTTTAAATGGGGATTACCATCTTTTCTGAGTGTTGCGAGATTCATTTTTTTAAAGCTTGTAAGTCAGTTTGAAAACATCATTAAATCCATGCTCAGTGTTAACTTTACTGCTGGAAGCATCTCAGTCACTCAGGACTTGTAATGAAGATTCTGTTACTTTTCTGTTGCTGCTGCTGCTTGGGGACAGGGAACATAAATTTGTAAATCTATGCCTGTGTAGGATAACTTGGAAAAAAAGATAAATTTAACAATGTTGGACTGTGTTTATCCATGAAATGACTTGACTGACTTCAGTAGAATCAGTCACTTCAAAACAGGTATTTACTGAATTTACTGCATTTTCCTAGTATGGTCATATCCCCAGTGGGGTACATCTGGCAGAACTTGGTACTTAGTTAATAGTACTATTATGCTGTGGTATGTATTATATATATATACACATATATATATAACAAATGACTACAACTCAGAGCAGTAATATAATACATTAAATTTGTCTTCATTAATAGTTTGTGCTCAGCTGAGGTGAAACAAAGGGTTGTTATTGTGAAGTTTGGTTTTAAAAAGGTGCATGTATATCTATAATGCAAAAATACTTACGTTCCATACCAAAGACTGATGGTACTTGAAGTAATATAATTTCTTGTTGACTTTAGTATTAGGAGTGCAGAGGAAAGGGAAGAATTCAGAATTAGCATAAGACTGTGAAAATGTTCATTATACCATTATCTTAACTCTTAAGAAACTTAAGTCCATTTTGGATAGGTAATTCAATATGCTTGCTGAAATCAAATTCTCTCTCTTCTCTACTTCCCCCCTCTTTTTCTCCAGCCAACTGTACACCCTATTTGGCTTGAATTGCCCTCAAGAAAAGCTCAGGATGTTTTGCTTCGGATCTTGCTACAAAAGGAAAAAGACCACTAACTACATTGATACATTCTATGATTTACTGGAAAATCACATTACATGTTTATTGAATAATTCTGTAAAACATATGTGTTTATTAAACATTTCACTTTAAAGATTAGTGACATTGACTGTTAAATTGTTTTAGTTAGCTTGATTAGATTTATTTTAAAATTGTTTAAAAGATTTTTTTAGCTGCAGTAGTTTATAAAACAGTTTATTTTTAGTGTTGAAATAATTTGCTACAATTCCTTGTATTTTGAGTTTCACACAAATGTTACAGCTTCTGTGATAATAAATCTTAAGAATCATTAAACAAAAAACATAACCAACAATACACCGCCTTGGCAAGTCTGCCTTTTCGTACATAAACATGCATAATACGAAACTTAAATATCATACTCAGATTTGTTTCTGTAACTTGATGCAAAATTTTATAGGAGGAACGTGCTCAGTAACATCTTCTGGTACAGCATTGCATCAACAGAGGAGTGGTATTTTGAAAGGCCTGTTTTGATGTCAATCTACCATCAGGCTACATAAGATGTATTACTGTATTTGTAATGTTGAGCTTCAATACCTTAGGTAATTCTTTGAGACAAAAATGAGCAAAAAAACCCCACGACTTGATACATACAAATTACATGTACTTATATGTACAGCTCACTAAGTTGCATTACCTGTTAGCACTGCTCTGCTGGACATGTGTGCTTCCATATTTAGAGAAGCCTTATTCATATCCAGGCTATGTAACCAGCACTTCTACTTGCTTGTTCTATGTTGAGCAGCAGTTTGCTCACTTTCTAATCAGGCCATGTTCGTCTGAAGAAAGCATTGCTTAGCATTAAACTGAAAATAGTTTTAAATTTTTAAAATTGGGTAAATATAATTAATTTTGACTGGGCCATCTTGATTTTCATTGTGACTATTTAGCCTTTCTCAGTAAAGTGCTTTATTGAATGACAAAATAAGGGGTGTGTTTTGTTTTGTCTGTTTTTAAAATCTCAAACTAATGGAGTAGATTATCTTTCTTTTTGGAATTTAGTATATAGTTTCAGTTCCTGGTCAAGGAATGCATCAGTCAAGTGGCATACTTTCAAGTGTCTGAGAGCCTCACCTATGCAAGTATTGGTTGTAAGCTTTTTTTGTCTGAAATGTGTTTGTCGAAACTATTATGTAGACAGAAAATGATGCAGTGGAAAGATCTAAAGGCGAATAATTTTTCTTAAAAGCAGTCAACTATTGTGGTCCATCACCTGTTTTGGTTCAGCATGTTTCGTCACCATATTGTCCTTTTTTTGTGTCAATTTCAGCATAGTTATAGGAGTTTAATTTGCATTTGATATTAGCTACATAATAGTTGTTTTAAGTGTTGTAATTTTTAATGTTGAAATCATGTGTTTAACTTCTGTACTTGAATTCACATTTCTATTAAATTTACACTGTTAGCATGTGGTGTGTGTAAAACAAATAGTATTTTTCACATATGGTACCTTCACAATGTTACTTCGCAGGATTCACTTTGCTTTCTCAAGCAGCAAGCTTTGGCCAGAAGCTCCAGTGCAGGTGCTTTTCTGAACAAGAGGAAGGGTAATGAAATGGCTTAGCAAAACCTTGAAAAAAGAAGAGACATTTTAAAAATACAAGTTTGCTTCATAGCTTCTGTGCCATTTCAAAGTTGTTAAACTGTAACGATTTCCTAAGAAACTGTTGGGCGGAAAGAAGAGGGGGCTTGTTTTAGTTCATGTTTAAACTAAGTGGGTCCCTGAGGCCAAAACAACAATCTTTAATGACACCTGAAAATAGAGTAGACTTTTCAGTAGTATTCTGTGATACTTCTAATGGAAATCAGGGCCAACCAAAGCTAGGTAGAACTGATATTGTTAGCTACTCAAGGGAATGGTGTGATGAACCGCAAAAAAGAGTGCAGAGTATTAAAATGAATACCTGTAGGAGAGCTGACTTCCCCGCAGGAACAGAAGGAGGTAGTGATCAGTACTGTAGAAAAACATGGGTTGTATTTTTCAGGTGTGCAAGATCCTTCTTGTTTAGATTTCTGATTGTGCTACCATCTGTGAAGTAGTTTTGTGCAAAAAGCACTTTTGCTATAAACTAGCAACTCCAGTCATTAATATAAGTGTGTACCTTGGCAATTATTTTCAATAGTCCCAACAATTATGATTGCATAAACCGACAATCGAATGTTTAAGTGTAATGCGTTATGGGTGGATGCAAGCCAAACACAACCCTCAGGCAGAAATTTGGTCTTTGTTTTGCAGATAAGAACAAAGGTGTAAAGAATAAGCAGCTGAAGCAGCAGTAACACTCAGTGGCTGTTAATTTGGTTTTTTGAAATTTATTTAGAACACACCATTAAAAATGTAATCTGTGCAAAATTGGAAGCATACTTTTTGCATTTAGAAAAATCTCACTGGAGCTTATTAACCTTTGAAAAACAAACCATGTATTCTATAAATACTATGACAAAGGGAAAACATGGTGCTGCATATTTTTACAGTACTGTTATATAACCGACAAGTGAATCCATATACCATCCTGTTCTGTAATTGGTGTAGAAACCAGAAGTCCCTTTGAAAGCACAGGTCACTGACTTAAGTGAAACTAAGTTTTGTTCCTTTGTGCTCAACCCACTGTGTTAAGAACTTGCCCTAAATAAGAGAAGATAGTCCTTATGCCTACAGTTACATTTTTTCACGTTTGCTTGCCTTTCTTTTAAAATAGTATTATTGCTATGTTATGGTTGGTGACAGATGGTAAAGCCAACGTTACAGAGGAAGCATGTGCAGGATTCAGCTTCCATCTTCCAACCCCAGGTTTTTGTTGTTGTTTTGTTTTTTTTTTTACAGGAAAAAACACCTACAAAAACCCCAGTAGATGAGGTGGGGGAGCTAAGGCTGCTTGTCACCAAGAGCTAGCATCTTAGGTAATAACAAGCAAGAGTTACTAAATGCAGATTTCTTGTAAACAGGAAAGCACAAAGTCGGCTGTGAGTTACTAGGTTAATGCGCACTTGAGGCAAAAGCAAGCCACAAGAAGTCAGCTGTTACAAGTCTGTTTCAGTGAGTTTAGAATCATAGAATAGTTAGGGTTGGAAAGGACCTTAAGATAATCAAGTTCCAACCCCCCTGCCATGGGCAGGGACACCTCGCTGTAAACCATATCACCCAAGGCCTCATCTAACCTGGCCTTGAACACTGCCAGGGATGGAGCATTCACAACCTCCCTGGACAACCTCTTCCAGTGCCTCATCACCCTAACAGGAAAGAATTTCCTCCTTATTTCTTATCATAATCACTGTAGCAGAGAATAACCAGTTTAGCATCATTTTGTGCTGTTTAGTATTCCACTTCGTGGACAGCCAGGGGAAGAAAAAGAGGTAATGATCCAGCAGTCTGCAATACAACCTCCCTGCAGTTACAAAGAGCCCTAATAGTCCCCAGAGTGTCCAAGAAAAGGGAAGGTTTAAAGCAGTCAGATCTGCTCCCTCAACCCCTTGGTTTTTCACCAGCTAACAAAGCTGTTTGCTAGGAGCCACCACAACATGTAGCCATTCCAAGTTGTCTGTGGCTGAACTCTCCAGCTTAAAAAGTCAGAGTAGAAAGGCTGGCCCTCCTCAGCACATTGCAGGTTGCATCAGTAACAAAACCACATCAGGAGGCAGAGCCTGTTGCCTTGTGAAAGCAGTGCTGCATCCAGAAGGGTAGCACCAGGCATATGGATCAGGGGTGAGAGCAGGCCTTTTCCAAATGTACAGGCACTGCAAAACTACCACAGAGAGGCATTAATTGACAAGAATTGTGTAAGTATGCCTTAGTAATAGTTTATTTTTTGTTTAAATGGTCTTCCATCCAACTGGCATAACTTTCACCTTACTGCAGAAGGGCTTAGTTTCTGCAAGGCCTCTTACATTCATTTTCTTGGAAATAAGCTTTTCTGTCTCCAAAAACATAAATGACAGCTGTAGAACAATGTCAAACCAGGTGGAATTTTTAGGACTCTAGAATGCAAAAAATACCTGCTTTTGGGAATTGAAAGAAAACTGTATGTACTGCTTGAAATTTCAGGAAGTAAAAGGACACTTCAGTATCTTCAGAAAGAAGCCTGCAAACCCAAGATTGTACCAGTCTATGTTTTGAGAATACAGTAATGCTTTTTAACTAAGCCAACAGACTTGAAAGCTTTATACTTGAAAGAGGTGAATAATCTACAGTAATAACCATCAAGTGCAGCACTGGCTTGTAGATCGAACAGTAGTGACCGTACTCTGCATTTTAAAACCTGTGGTCCTTCAGAAAGAAGGCATACTATTGCGAGTTTTAGATGAGGAAGGGAAAGCATTGAGGTACAGGAGCTTGACTGTTGTTACAAAATCAAGTGAGTGACACAAAACTGACACAATCAGAAACTGAAATGAAGCAGTGCAGGAGCCAGAAACTCCTACAAGGGCAGACTGTGGCTCACAGAAGCTGGTCTGCTTATTGCAGTTCAGCTTAGGTAGGAAGTCAAGAAAGCTGTGGCAGAGTATGAAAGATGACCCTCTCTCTGACAATCCAAGGAGGGTAATATTTGTAAGTACCAATGTTAAAATATTCTGGATGGATAAAGACAGATTATTTGTGTGCAGTCGAAATCTGCTGGGGAGAGAAAAAGAAACAAAACTATGTGAAAGTCAGTGGAAATCTATACCTTGATAGAAAACTTCATGTAAAACATGGCCATGCTGCTAGGGCAGCTTGCCAAGAAACAAGTACTCATTTCAGTAAGTTCAACTACATGAGTTGCCACTTTAGGCCTCAAACATTTTTTCCTGTGCTGCCAGAGGCTGTGGCTGCTATTGCCTTACAGTTTCCTGCAGAGGGAAATATTCACTAGTGTATGAAAACCAAATATTGAGTCAAATGATCATTGTAAAAGCTGGAAGCATCTCTATGTGTAAGCAAAGAGTGAAAGACTAGAGTGTCAATACGAG
Organism: Neopsephotus bourkii; assembly: GCF_033783945.1. Classification (NCBI taxonomy): domain Eukaryota; kingdom Metazoa; phylum Chordata; class Aves; order Psittaciformes; family Psittacidae; genus Neopsephotus; species Neopsephotus bourkii. The sequence continues at coordinate 16,482,973 of NW_026900684.1, read as the reverse complement.
TATTCACTGAGTTACATAGCTGTTTAGGAGAAGTCAAAACATTTCAAGCGATAAAATAGCTCTCGGAGCAAAGGGAGCCTATCAAATCAATGGGAAACACAAAAGAGGCATCTTAAATCTTACTCCTTTATTATTTAGGAGCCTACCTCTGGGCTACAATACTGATGTTACTCTAATGACGAAGAAAATTGCTGTTCTAAAAACAATGGCACTGGAGGCGCCTATTTTCCCCTTTATATGTATTCCACCTCAGCTCTTTATTCCTTTCCACCAAACTGATTTCTGTGTCTGGTACTGAGGAGAGGACATAACTCCTGGATCTTGTATGTCCTGTGCTGGGCAAGCATTCCTTAAACAGCACATGTGATGACCTTCCCTACCTGTGCCCAGTGCCTCAGCTGGCCCTGCAGCAGCAGCCTTTCTGCCCCACATCCTGATGTCTCCCTTCCTCTGCTCCACAGGTTAAAACAGCAAGAGATGGGAAGAATGATTCTGCCCATTTACCAGTACATTTTCACAGGCAGAACTTAGTATTTATAACACTCCTAAAGAAGGGAGAGCAGTAGGTTGGATTCAGACTGATGAAGGAAGAGACCTTTAACCCTCCGCTAATCCCTCTTTTTCCTTTTAGTGACAAGGATCCTTGTGTTGTTTGTTGATGTGTACTTTAACATATGCACCTTCAGCACAATTAAACAGGGTCAGGAAGTTTAGCCAGAATAACACCTATTGTCTGTCTGGACTCTGGGCAAGAAGCTGTCATAATCTTTCAGGAATCAAGTTGTTCTGGCTGAGGAAGAGACACCTCACAAACTTAAAAAGCAAAGGAGGCCTTAGGTCCATGCAGAAAGAACCAGGTAAGGTAAAACTCAACATGCCTATGGGATGACATATTTTGAGGACCACACAACAAGGCCTAAGTGCCCAGTTTCAGTTCTGCCTTGTAGACGACTATGACTAAAGCTCAAATTCTTCATGCAATCCAAGGAGATGTTTGTTTTTTAATGTATTACTTTTATACCAGAAATAGAGGTATGCCAGAAAATGGTTGACAGCTCATCTTTAGCACTAGCTTTCCAAGGAGGGGTGGTGCACAGCTTTCATGCATGTAGTCTTGTAGTAAAAACTATGATTAAAGGTTTTTTAGGGTTTTTTGAGCTAGACAAAAATACAAAAAAAGGCAATCCTCCTCCTCCCCCCCCATCCATTATCTAAAACAATGTTCATGAGAGAAAGCTGCTTGATCTCTAACACTAAGGCGTATGTTTTAATAGAACTTTCACTACATATTTTTTCATTAAAAAAGCATACAATTTTTAGCTACCATATCATATTTCAGCTACCAAATTATATTTGTTTCATCCATTCATCCTTGTCAAGGATTTAAGCTTTCAAAGTGGTAGATGAAGGGAGGAAAGTCACATCACCCACTTTGTCCAGCAGTTCAAATACAGCAGTGAATTTCACTACATCTCCTCAAGCAAGCCCAATAATAGATGATGAAAGCACATCTTCAGAAAGGCATCAAAGTCCACAAGGTGCCAAACTTTGCAGCATAAATTGGATCAGGATTTCCCAAGTTTAAATCCGTACAGTACTTTACTGCAAAAATGCTTGATTTCTCCCACATACAGAGGGTGTTTTCTAAGCCCTTGATACCTCCTCTTGCTTAGAGCTCAAGAAATTTCAAAGCTACCTACCAGCTCTACTTACTGGTAACAGCTTGTCTTTATTAATAGCCATCAGCTGTACTTCCCTGCTTCTTTTTCACAACCTCATGTGAAGCTTGTCTGATACTTCAGTAACTACTAAACAACTGCATGAATAACACTATAGGAAGATCCCAGCAAGCTGTAAAGTATGTGGAGTTCAACTCTTTTTAGCTCTAGTGAATCTGCACAGTAGAGCTCACAAGCTGGCCCTGTTCCACAGCAGAACTGGGCATTAGCAGAGCTCACTGCCCTGATTTGGGTTTGTCTGACCTGGAGGAAGGACGTAGACTGTTGATTCACAGGGTGCCTGGAGGTGAGCTGCTGTGAATGACAGGTATTGAGTTTCTAAGAGGAGCTGGAGCTAGGTGCTCTCACCGGAGAGTTTGGAAGCAAAGCAGCTGCAAGTATAGCAGTCTGCCAGAGAAAGTCTTTCAGGGATCATCTGGACAAGTGTGTGGTTAAAATCTAATAACATAAAATATTTTCATCCTAAGGTAGATCGGGAATCTTTAAGAGCATCATATCTTGTCATTTTTGTAAGCAGCTCTACTGATGCTTATTTAGGCTCTTCTAATGCTAGGGGTAAAGGGGTGCATAGTGCATACTGTGCCAGTCATAACAGATATTTAATGAACTCTTGCATGCTTCTGTACACTGGGAGGTAATTGATTAATGCTCCTATCTTTCAGAAGCTCAGCTTCCTGTCTTCCTCACCTGTACTTCAAACCCCAGTAAAAGCAAGCAGGCATAGCTGCTTTTAGGGCCAGTGAAAGGTAGCAAAAGAATTCTCCTGTAGCAGAGCATCTGCCAAAGTTTTGCTGCCTTACCCTAGAATTATTGGCCAGAAAAGCCAGTTTTTCCACTTCATACCAGATTTATGCTTGTTAAGTCTATTTCAATTGCATGATATACCAGTATTTCATATTGAAAAAGAGCTTCTCTTCTGTATAGGTGTGATCTGACTTTTTCTAAGACATTCTCCCTTAAATTTTCAGCAGACCCCTGGGATAGTGAGAATACTGTGTTACTGAAAGAAAAGTGATAAAAGCAATTTTGCATATTTTGAGGGTTCTTAATTTGGTGCTAAGACTTCCACAGCCCTTCCTCATTCTGTATTAGTTCTGCAGCTTTTCTGCTTCAGGAAAAAGTAAATACATGTTGAACTTCTAAGATGTTAGAAAATTCTGGATAGGGATAGCCTTCAGTGCAGAGGACAAGTGTCTGATCAGACACTTCCCCAGGGTTTTAACAGCCTCATTATTACAAGTTAGCCAGCAGTAATTTAAAAGCCTCTTTCCTCTTTTGTCATCCAGAGTAGAAAGATTCCTATTTTATGTTCTCATGCCCTAGCACACTGTTTGTCAAGCAGGAGCCAGCAGAGACAGGAGAGGCACCTGTCCAAGGAAGCATGTACTAGCAGCCTGAAGAGGAGAACAAACATAACATGAAGGAAACTTAATTTCAGTATCTTGTTTGAAAGATTATGAAAGAGTTTATGAAAAATTTTTGGGAAACATTTCAAAATTCCGCTTTAAATTACTTTTGGCAGTTTAACAATTCATTAAAAAAAGGCATTTTAATTACTGTTGCATGAGAGGGAGTTGCAGAGAAGATGAGAAAAAGGATAAAGATCCAAGTACCAGTAGATATTTTTAATTGCATTATGTGGATAACTGCTTCATAACTTTTAGAAAACTTGTTGGACTATTAGGATTCATAATGCTAGAAGAAGCAGATGTTTGACTATAAATGATAATATCCTAGCCAAACAATCTTAGTGTAGATAGGACTCAGATGTATTACAGCTCCTGAAAAGGAACTATGATCAACTTTCTCACTGTATCATATATTTGCTCATTTTGGTTTAATTTCCAGGACAGTTCAACAAACTGCATCCCAAACTGTACTGCTTTTCTCATCATGACTATGTTCTCCTCACTTCATTGCTATTTCAATATTTTGTGGACCTTGCTTGGCATTTTCCCCCCATCAAATATTTTTCTATGTCATAAAATCATAGGATCATTTGGGTTGGAAGGGACCTTTAAAGGTCATCTAACCATTTCCCTTGCAATGAGCAGGGACATTTTCAACTAGATCAGGTTCCTCAGAGCCCTGTCCAACTTGACCGTGGTCATTGATTGTTCTTCCACAACAGGCTTCAGTCAAATTTAAGTGAAAACCTTTTGTTGCTTTCCCCTTGTCAGGTCACATTGTTTTTTCTTTAAAAAGAAATCCAAAACCCAGCACACCACTCAGCATATCTATTCTGATTCTTTTACTTGAAACAGTGCTGGCCATTCTCAGTTATACTGTTTGGTATCAAAATGTTCTTCTCTTGTGTGTTTTGAGACTATTTCCGAATAAACTATGTCCATTCTCAAAGGGTGCTTTTGAGATAAGGTGCCAGAACATCATTTTGAGTATGGATTCAGCATCACTAGCATACAGGCTCCTTCCAGTTCAGCTGTGTCTGTCACCAGTTATGTTTTCTTATATTCTTAACAAAGCCTTCAACAGAGTCCTGTTGGAAGCTTACATTACAGATTTCTGCTAAGTATCAAATATAAACTCAGTTCTTTTCCTGATAAGTAATGTTTCACAGACGTTGTTTCATAAAGGCGGAGTTCAATGCTTCTACCACATCTCTAACAAAATTCTGACATCTTATTTGACAGGAAGATACCTATTAAGTGGGAAAATGGTCCACCTAATCACTGCATATATTTTATGTTAATACATCTAATAAACAGGTACTTTTGTAGTACAATATCTGTGTAGAAGCATTTAAAGTGTGCAAAGAATTAGCTAAGCAGCTGACAAACTTTCGATGTTTGTTACCTGGTCAGTTCTGGGGGATACAGGGAGTGGAGGATGTATAAAACAAACTTGGGCCATGGCAGCCAAAATCTCTATGGAAAACAAACTATAGGACTGCAAAAGGAGGTTAGAAGTGAAGCACAGAGGAAGTATATGAAAGTTCATACTTAAGTTGGTTTCCAGGTGGCAGATGTACACAGGGTAAAAATGTTCAAAGAGAAGTTTTTCAAAAGTAAACACAGGATTATTACAGTAGGGCAAGAGCTTTCTTGTTTATGGAAGAAGGGAAAGCTTAACAGTGATTTTCCTTCCTTCCCTGCAGATTTCCCTTCCATCCTGCAGAGTTTTGCCTGCCTTAGCTGCCCCCACCACATCGTTTCTCTGCCAGTCTCTTGCTTAGCTTAGCATTGCAGATACTGCCCATCTCCACACAGTTTCATGTACATCCCTGCATGATGTCCAATTAGTCAGAGTTGGATTTTTATTTTTAATGTACAAATTAACAAGTCAATGTACATTAAGACATTCATTTGTTTGCCTCTGTTTTCATTCGTTTTTAGCTTCCAATCTTTTTGGACTTGTCTGGTGCTCCCTGGTGCCCAGAGGCATTAGGTTAGGCTACCTGGACCTGGTTAGACACATTCCCTGATGCACCAAGTTCAAAGGGAAAAAGAGAGGTTTCAAAGATCTGCCTGCAGGAAAGGCAGGGTGCTGAGGAGCTGGGATAATCCCTGCTGAAGGAGATAACAGAGGGCCTGCAAAGCCCTCACCAGCCCTCAAGGTAGATCAGCCTCCGTAACTGTTCTGCTAAGTAAGTCAGGAGTGGAGAACCGAAAAGACTGCAAACAAGTAACTTGTAAAGCAAACACCAACCAAAACCAGAAATAAATATTTGGTGCATGTGTCTGGCAACACACGTGTCTTAAGTCCTGACCTACATGAGAAAATAAATGCATTATTAGAGTTGCAGCATCCTCAACCTGGAAGAATTCCAGTCATCAATGAAAAAAAACCATACAGCTCCAGAACAGACAGTAACATGAGTTTTTGGCCTGAAAATATGAAAACTATTACCTCTAGGGAAAAATAATCCAAAACAAAGACATTCACATGGAACTCAGAGAAAAGCAGCAAAGGGGCTGTGGTTCTGGAGGGATGAATATTTGAGAAAATATTATGAAAGCTAAATATGAATATTTGACTAAGCAGTAATTTAATAAGGGATCAAGAGATTGATCTACAACTATTTAATTCGCATAATGTTAATGTTAGTGGTGAAGCAACCTGTTTTGTTTTTTTTTTTTGTTTAATGCTCCAACTAGTTTATTTTCCAATAGATACACATCAAAATAATGGAGAGCAAAATGAAGACACTGATTTCTTAAGCATTCTATCAAAGCATTAAGGCCAGTTCTTGATCAAATCTCATGGGAAGCAGATATTAAAGTCTTGAGCCATTAAACTGCAACATGGGGGGAGGGGGGAAAGCAGAGGCATTTCTGCAATTTTAGTGTTAGGTTCTTCTAGAAACTTCTACTGGGTTTTTTTGGTACTAGAAGTTTCACACCGTATGCTGACTTGCACTGGAAAGCACGTTGCACCTTGGCTAGGAAGAACACGAGCACAAGCCTGACAAGGGAAAAACCCATCTTCTGCTTTTCAACCAACACTGCTTTCAAAACATTGTTATTAAATTGAATTTCAAATATGACTGTACTATCCCCAGTGGACTAAATCCTAATGGAAATCAGGGAAATAAAGTCAGTAGCTCAAGTTAGGCTTTGAAGGCAGCCAAACTTAGTGATAGCATAATAGTGGCAGTTATGTGAAAGATTAAATGCGATTTCATGATGAATCCTTGTACGTGCCAGGTACCCAGCTGAGAGCAATATGGAACAGTCATCATGCATATCAGCCTAGGATGACAAGACAGCTAATAGTAATTTAAATTAGTGAGACAATGGAAGATGATTATTAAATTAACTTACAGCTTCGTGAAAGATATTCTAATTTTTTTAAGTGTTGGTTACTTTAATCTCCAACTTTGCAATACTTGATAATAAGTGAAGAATTTTAGAGTTCTTCAAGAACCAGATTCTTGTGTGAATATGAGTTTCTTTAATATTCCTTTCCTGTCCCCCCCCAAGCACTTATTTATGCTATCATAATCAAATGCACTCACTGCAATAGCAATTTTTCAGAACAGATTTTGACTGAACAAAGCCTCTATACTGCAACTAATTCATCAGTTTTTACAAGTGAATGTGTATCACAGCAGGGTGACAAGATCAGTCTTGAGTCTGCCTTGGCTTTGTTCAGATGTGATGGACCAGAGCCTGCATTCATCATAACACCTCCACTGAGCCAAAACTCAGTACCAAACTGAGTTTAAAATGACAGCTGGTTTTGAAAGGTGTGCACACCTAATAAACCTCAGACATACACTTATGTTTTCATCTCCTGAAATACCCAGGCAAGCTAGAGAAGAGGGAAATGAGAAAGAAGCAAGGCTTGGCTTGAAGAAGTTTTTTCCTTGTGCTGCTGCTGTTGAGGACAAGTTTAACAGAGAAAGCCAAGGGACAGGTCAGTACCAGCAGTATCCTAACCTATGTGGGTGAAACCCAGGGCACAGAGGAGGGTGCTGCCCTCCTGAGTAGGAGCTTGGGCTGCTGCATCACCAAGTCCCCAAGGCAGCCATTGGCCGATCCGCAGGACAGGCTGCCTTAGTAGGAATGGGGCAAACAGGGCTGTAAACGTGCAAAGCCTCCCCTTGCAGCCAAATAGTGAATTTCAGCTTGCTCATAAGGTAGGGATTTGGCTAACTTTCAGTTTTAAAAGAAATTAAGCCTGCCTTTCAAGGCACTAAGGTGGCCAGATCCCATCAGTTCTCAATGTATTCTGACTACCTCCCCGGGCTTCTCTCCAGCTAGAATAGCTTGGCTTTTCTTTCGTTACACTGATGCTAATCTGAACCGGGGTCTCGACACACAGGCACAGAAAATGAGGTTTTATAAAATGAATAAGAAAAGTTATTCTAGCACTATGGCTAAGAGATTCCTCTGACAGAGAGAGGAAAAAAGGCATTTTAATTACTGGACATAATTAGCCAGACAGATGAACTATAGTTCTGCAGTGGCCTGTGATGTGAAAAACAAGACATGCATGGGTGCTGCAGGCCACCCATATGCTCAGAGTGCTGGCTTGTGCTAGACAGGAGGAGGAAGCAGCACCCAAGGGGCAGCCCTATAGCACTGGCACCATCTCCCACTTCTCTTGCTCCTCAGATTTCATCAGGAATACTTACACAAGCCAAAAAGATTTTGTGGGTAGGTTTTAACACAGGTACTGCAAATTCAGCCTTTTGGTGCAAGTAAGCTTGGCTCTGTGCCCTTAATAACTTGCCTCCCCTCCTACACATTTAGTCTGCCACAGATGAATTACTGGAGACCTACCCAAGCTGCTGTATTCTGAGGGGCAAAGCCTAACCCTGCATCTTTTCCCTTCCCAACTTCTCAGCCCAACCTCCTCAGGCTTGAAGCACCTCCAAGCTGTGGAAGAGAACAGCTGCTGCTGTAGCATGGAGGAATTCGCTCATCAGATGCAAGCAGCAAGGAAAGAGGAACAACATTGCTTGCTCTGGCAGGTTCTATCCTGTGGGATTTCTCTACCTCCCACCCCCCATTAAATTGATACAGAAATCAGAAAAGGTCCTCCCATTCCAATGGGTATATCTCAGTAGCAACAGCCATGTTTACTGGTGGAAAGATCCTGTAGTTTAGGTAATATTGCCACTGTGGAGGCATTGCTCTGGTACCGTGCTTGCACAATTTGAGTGTATTTATGCAGTTAAAATAAGCTAAAAATTGGGTTCAAAAAAGGAGGCAAGACCAACTGAGACTTGTTCCAGCTTAGGGAGGAATTTCACAGAATGATAAACTGAATTCCCCGCAGGCAACGTGTTCACATTTCTGATCGATTCAACTATCTTCCTTCAGTGGTAAAAGGATGCAAAGGAAGCTCAGCAACAGAACTGCTGGCAAAACCCCCACTGATAGATAAGCTGATTATTTCAATGTTGAAATTTTAATGTTTGTTTTTTAGAAAGAGGCACTGGATTAGAAATACGCTTTTTGGTGGGTTTTTTTGCCCCCTCAAAGTGAAAGAACCAACTGCTTAAAAGCCTCTCTCCTCCTTACTTCATGGAAAAAAGATAATAAAAATCAAAGTGTTAGAAGAAACCTAGCAGAGAGTTTTTAAAAATACTTGATGGTTGTACAGTATCATTTTTATCATTAGTCACCATGAGTTCAAAACTAAATAGTAAAACAACCTATAAATAGTCCTCAGTTTAAGCAATAACTTGTCAAATGTTTGCTACATTAGGAAAAGGATTAAGTCACAGCTTTTTGGTCTACTGAGGGAATGTTGTCAAGTGTATACAAAAATTCTATGTCAAACGCATATTATTTACACATAGCATGCCAACAGGAGGATGGAGGAGCTCAGTCATTCCAAATCACGCAGTTTCACTTTGGAGTCCTTCTTTACTGTCAAGTGTCATCCTTAGCAAGAGGTAGGCACTAATCTTATCAACACAGCAATGTAATACGTGACTGATGAAAACATGGTTCATGCAAAATGGGATTCAGTTTGTGGGGAAGAGGATTACATGATAAACAGGAAGACAGAATCTGTCCTGCTGCGTAGCTGCAGCATGCTGGCTGTTCATGAAGCATAGGATTTGCTGGGGATCAGCTCTGCAGAAGAGAGCAGGCAGCCAGACAGGTCAGCCGTATGTCCTTGTGGCAATGAAGTCTTAGGTAAGAATTGGCCAGGAGGGCAAGGGAAGTGTTTCTTCTATGCTACCCATAGCTCAAAGCTGCACCTGGAACATTGGCTGGCTGAGTTTCCCAAGTGCAGGGAAGGGAGCTCAGTGGAGCTCTACTACTCACCCACTAGCATGGTGGTTGAGAACTGGAGCACACAATGGAACAAGGAGCTGCAGAGGGAGCTGAGCATGGTTAGCCAGAACCTGATCCGATTTAGATGTTGGTCTTGCTGGAGCAAGAGTTGGACTAGAGACCCTCAGAGGTCACATTCTACTAGAATGAGGCCATGAAACTAGAAAGCACATGGGACAAGCTGAACAAAATCTGTTAGTTGCCTGGATGGGAGATTGTAAAGGCTGGCAGTGCCCAGGATCACCAGCATTTCCAGAGGGTAACTATATAACATCTAAGTCAGGAAATATAACATCTGTGAGAGCAAAAAGGCCTGAGACTGAGGCACACCCTTGCACCCTCTCTCCCATCAAGCCATGAACCAAGGGGGTGAAGAAAAAAAAGGAGGCAATACCCAGCCCCTAATTCAAGCAGACCTCCTTCGGTTGCTGCCCAAAGACAAGGGATGCTCAGCACAGTGGGAGTCCTGGCGATGCATGGCAAGTAAGTCTGCTTCTCCCTGGGCAGTGGGAAGAGAAGCCTTTAAAGATTCCGTCGTGTAATATCTTGACTGCATGTAGTTTCCTTTCTGTCCTGTGTCTTCAAAAACCCCTGTAAGGTGTTTGAATTCCAGAAATTTTTATATATTTTTTTTATTTAACCTTAGAATGAGTCTCACATCTTTAAAATCAAGACAGCACACAAAAATCACACATGTGTACTCCTCATAATGTATCCTGAAAGTTACAGATTGCATCCCTACCTACCTGTTTGGGGGAGTGAGGATCTGGTAGTGTGGTAGGTTCTGCTTAAAAGAGAGTAGACTTCAGTGAAGGGCACAATGCAGAAAGGTGTAAGGGTGCCCTTTGCAGTAGGCTGGTATGCCAGCAAGCAGCACACCTCAGCCTTGAAGGTCTGAGGACCTGCACCATTTTTAGCAATAACTTATGATAGTTCAGTGGCAGCTGGGGGGAGGGAAGAAATCAGCTCATGTTTTTCATTTTAGTACACCCAGCACACACATCAGCTTTCCACAACAGTGCATTTGTGAGAGCAAGCCTGATGCTGGAGACTGGGAAAGGTCACTTCTGAGTCACATCAAAATATTAATTGCACTTTACTACACTATAATTTGTAAAAAAACGATTTTACAGGTCTTCATTTAGAGGGCACGGCTCAAGTCCTGTGTCCTGCGTTCAGCAGTAGCAGTCAGTTTTTCTCCTTCTTAGTAGTTGGTGCAGTGCTGTGGTTTTGACTTTCGGCCTGGGAACAGAGCTGATAACACCGATGTTCTAAGTTACTGCTCAAATGTTTACTCTGACCAAGGACTTTGTGAGTCTCACGCTCTGCCAGGGAGGAGGGGAAGCCGGGAGGAAGCAGAGACAGGACACCTGACCCAAACTGACCAAAGAGGTATTCCATACCACAGCACGTCATGCCCGGGGAGGTAACTGGGAGTTACCTGGAAGGGCACACTCTTCTTGGTCGGGCTTGTTTTGGCAGGTGGTATCATATTCTCTTCCCTTGCTATTTCCCTTATCATTATTGTCATTAGTGGTAGCAGCAGTGGTTTGTGTTATACCTTAGTTACTCGACTGTTCTTATCTCAACCTGTGGGAGTTGCATTCTTTCCATTCTCCTCCCCATCCCTCTGGGAGTGGAAGGGAGGGGGAAAGAAAGAAAGAGGGGGGGAGTGGTAGAAACTGTATGGCTGACTGGGTTTAAACCACGACATCCTGTTTCTTCTCTCACAAGTTATATCAAAGAAAACTCATTTGAGATGACCAGAGAAGGGGGGTTGAGTGGGGAAGATGACCAGAATTAAACAGAAAAAAAAAATAGAATTAAAAAAATTAAGATTATTTCTCTTTGGTCCTTTTTACACTCCTGAAATCAGGCCTGGTCAGCATCCCATTATGATCTGGGAGGGGCTAACAAAAGGCTCAATGTAAGATATATAATTAGGTCATTTATTAGATACAGAGTTGAGTACTGCATAGATCATTATTGGTTTACATCCCAAAGGTAAGTTTCACAGTCTCTGACTGTGAGTTGAAATGAGATGGTTTTGCTCTTTTCAAATAAGCACCACTGGGGAACTGCCCCAGTGGAGGTTTCTCTTTTTAGGAAGACCAGGAATGCTCTTAAAATGCTCATGGAGGAATTCCCTCCATGATCCAAGTGATCTTCCTCTTAGAAGATGACCACCACTGCTCAATTACTATGGCAAGGGCTTCTCCTAGAGCTTTGCTCATCTGAGTTAGGACTTTCTCACATTTTGCAACCAAGGTTTACTATTTATGGCCAGTTTTACTCTTGTGCTTTTCCTGACACTACTCACCAATTACACAGCTGTTTATTCACTTAAGTTCATAGTCAGCAACCTTGCTTCTTATTTTACCAAGAGAAAGAAATCTTTGTATTTTCTAACACATTAATCAGACCCCAACGCTTTCATCAATTTGTTGAAGCTTTTTATCATGGAGTTTACTTTAAGCTCTGGCTGTTGGAGCTGAAAAAAGTCTAAGCAGTTAAGTGATGTTTTCCTACTGACACAAGTTACAAAATAAAACTTGTAAGTGTGGCTCAGGGGAACTCTGGCATCACAAAAATCAGAAGGCAAATAATAAATTTTTAACAAGACCTATAAAGCATGCTGTGTATTAGTTTAGTGTTTTTGAGGAATCTATCTCAGGAGTTTGGTAATATTGCAGTAAGTGCACAATTTTGAGGGTTACTGCAGTTTCAAGATTTTCTTTCAAGTGGTTGTTAAAAGTTAAGAAATTCATGGTTTGATGAACACAGGACTCACTGGGTGTTTTTCATCCATTTGGTTTTCTTCCCACCTTCCCAAGACCATCTCTATGCGTTATTACAAGTAGTCTGAGCAGAGCCATCAGTTAAACATAGCAGCAGAGACACATGAACTCAGAGAAGATACCTGCCCCATCTCACTTGACCTGCCTTGTTCAACAAGAGCACTGCTTCAGACTCACCAAGCCTAAAACTATCTCACATTTGCTCCTGAGAAAGAGCAGCTGGCCACCAACAGAATTTCTCATGCAACGCCATCCAACTCATCTCAAAAAATGGTGCCCACCTTCTTAGGGACAACTCAAGCACAGTGAGGATAATGGTGTATCAGGTGGACCGTTCTTCAGTGCAGACATCTTCCTGCTGTCCTCTTCCTCAAAATTCTCCACTCAAGAGCTGGATATGCTCCTCTTTTTACAGTCAGGAGACCCCAGGGTCTGGAGGCTACTGCTGCTACCGAATGAGTCACAGCTGGCTCATAGCCTGGCAAGCCCCAGGAAAACTGGCAAGCTGTCTTGGATAATTGCTGAGGCACCTTTATTCCAGGAGATCTTCTATCAATCTCATTTATTGGCATAGTGCTGCACTGTAGGACTGTAAAAAGCAGTAAAAGGAAAATTGCTTGGATGGAGTTACCTGAAATATGCTGTTCAACTTGTTTCTGTGCTCCTGTTGACTGCGTGAATATACTGCAGAAGCAGCAGTAGCAATTTTACGCCATCACTGTCCTGTTTGCATTAGATGCCCCCAGTATATTGTCCCCTTTTATTTTCTACCAGCAGCCTTTTCAAGCCTCTCCTCACAAAGGCATTATTAGTAATGATTTGCAAATCCCTGACTATGCCAAATGCAAAAGCAGAATTCTTACCAATTTCACCAACATTACATGCTATCAAGTGGCAGGGAGCGATGATACCTCAAGTGGGCAAATCTGGTTAAACTGCATGTCTCAATACTCAGTATTCTTCTCCTGTGCATGCAAGCATTCTCTCCTTCCCACCTGTGGCCACTGGCATTAACCACAGCAATATACGAGCAGCTGCCATTTTTATCTTGCTTCATTAAATACATGCCTCCTGAGCCATGCAATTCCTTGCACACACCTAAGGCCCAGTGGAGCACACAACACAGAAATTTAAGTACAGTCATGCCTCTGCAGGCTTGATGTCCTGGAAAAATATGTTGCAGCTACACCATCCTTTTCAGGCACAGGCACCTAAAGAAGTCTGATACACTGGTACTGCAATACACTTGAAAGAAACAGTGATTGCATATAAGCAAAACCAGGACAAGAGACAAAACAGTTCTGGCCAAAGCAGGCCACTGAGAAAGCAGGAATGACGCTGAAGCAGGATGTCAATGGTGCTCCACACGGGTCCAGACACTTGGCTTCCCTTGGGATAAGGCCCATGGTGAGCATGACAAACTATAAATACTCATTCTAATTATATTAGTCAAAACAGATGGAATGAGGATTAGAAGACCCCGTCTAATCCTCTTCGCAAGTAAGTTTCTTTAAGACTTAAAATTTGTATATAATTTATAACATTCAGAATTAATGACAGTCAATTCTGATTAAGTTTTAATACTACACTAAAAATGAACTTAGTCATGAAGATTTTTTTGGTACTAAAAAGATATAAAAATGCAAATCCAGAGGGATTCTTCATTTACTTAGTATTACTGTCCATCTATGAAATCAAATAAATTAAAATTTGGTTAATGGTCACTCTTTTTAGGGAAAAGAAACTATTTTGGGAAGATGTGTCTATTTTCCAGTATCACAAAACCTGTTATAACTCTCCTGGCTACTGCAGCTGTCATTTCAGATGAAAAAACTATAATCTCAACAGCCAACTTCAGAGAAAGAAAAGCGCCACATGAAAAAAAGTACAATAAAGATATTAACATTAAAAATATGTATTTCTTGAAGTTGGTTAAATTCAGTTAAACTAATAACAATTATAATAGCTCTACCATGAAGTCAAAGCTTAAATGGCAAGGTTAATATTGACTCCTGTTTTTACACTGGTCGGCATCTGTTATTAAACAAAAAGAGATTTTCTAGTGGGAGCCCAACCTATAGCACTCATTTCTATTTAGGGTTTGTGTGCTCTCGTTCATTGCCCAGCAGCAGCGAGGCTAAGGTGAGACCCGGGAGAGAGACAAAATACCGCAGCTCACTCCTCCGCAGTTTGTCTTGTGAGGTGCTCATCAGAAACACCAGTAAGTAGTATTAATTTTCAAGCGTGTCTTTCAGAAAAGAAAACGAACACCATCCTTAGCTCCCGATTGGTCTTTTTGGCTACTGCTTTTGTGTTTACAGAGCAACAAGTTACAAATTAAGCTTAGCTAATTTTAGCAGAGGTGAGTCATACAGATCCCCTGGAACCGGCCAAATTCAACATTCAGCTGTGCTCTTTGCTTCTCACGGGCTCTGGGAGGAAAGAGAGGGTGATCCACATGGCTGTCAAAAAAACCACGGGGACTGAGGACCCCACATTCGCTCCTTTTCTATGCCTATTCCATGCCATCAGTTTGAACAGCTGCATAAATAAATGCTTTACATACATTCACACAAGCTCTTTTACTGAGGAGCAGAAAAGTCTACATTTGTGCCTGACATTCTGGTTTGAGGGAAAGGGTGTGAAGTGGCTGAAAAAACCCGCTGTCAGATGGGTTTCATGTTATATCTCTTGGAGGTTTTGGGTATTAATAGTTTCACACGAATCCTGAGTGCAAAATGTTCACTGTCATCCCTTTGATAAGAGCTTCCTTAAACTGCTCCAAAATCACTGACTTTCTTCCTTGCTTGGGAAGAAACTTCACACTACACCAACAAATTAACTTCCCATTTTGGAATACTTGCATTTAGTTATAGCTAGATAAATTGCACTTATAACTGAAGGAAATGCCCAACAGTGCCACCTTTAACCATGAAAGCTGCCATGTGGCAGCTAATGAAGAAAACCAGGCATTTGCCTGCTATAAGTGGGACACTCTGGCCCAAAACAACAATCCCAAATGTTCTGAATTTCAGCTACATTTTCACAGATCATTTCCAAGTAAAGCAGAAGGGACATGTGAACACATCTTTCCATAAACATTTCCCTCTTTTCAGCATTTCCAGGAAACTGTAATTCAAAGAGGGACCATATCTAGCAGACCAGATTCCTGCAAAATTTGCATTTAAATCAGTGAGAGCTACTGGTGACTAGCACACAGCATTAAACCATGTGTACTTATTAGTGTCCTAATAGAAACATGTATTTTAAAACAGATGGTTGAAGTTGAAAGAAAATTGAATCACAAAATAAGATCATTAACATAAATGCTTCCTCTTCTAATCAGCTACCACTGTGTTAGTATCAGCTAGGGTGTTGGGGAATATCATTCATTTCTTCATCTCAGAATCTAAATGCATAGATTTTTCTCCACTCTCTACTTTCCCCCCATTCCCCAGGTGCTTTATTTTTCCACAGCGTTTCCCTCAGTTGGACAAAAAATTTAGAGCAGACCCTTTTGTCTCCTCCCCTTCCCATCAGGAGAGCTCTCTGCACCTACAGAAAGAGCCCTTCAGTGTTGGTAGAGGGGGATATTCTGGGATTACATTTCATATTTATTTCTCCATATAGCTGCCTCCCACACCAGAGCCCAAGCTTTCAGGTGCAGGCACAATACACGGGGAAAACAGCTTAAAAGATGCAACCATAAGAGAAAAAAGCAGAGCATGGTCATTCCGTCTTTCTCAGCTATATTCATATTTCTCCACAGCAAGTAAACTACTTGTGCTCAAACCACTCAGCTACAAACTCTGTTTTTCTCTCCTTCCCTGTCACCCTCATCAACAAGATTTCTGCAACCAGAATTTAACCACCAGTCTAACCAGACTGAACCAGATTATCGCTTAAAATGATATTCACTGGCAATGATAATGAGAACTGACTTGCTGGCAAGCAATAGAGATAGAAATTAGAGCACCAGTAAAGCCCAGTCACCATGAGAAACAAGGACACTTCAAGTATAACATCATACTACAAGGATTGTCAAAGCTAACTCAGAAAAGTCATATAAAATTGGTATTCTCTTACCTGATGGAGCTTTCAACCGTAGGCATCCATCACATACCATCTGAGTTCGGTAAGAAAATATGCTTTTATGTCTCCTTTTACCTCAAGGAAAAAAGCATCCCAATGCAGGCTCCTGCTTTCCCCCTTGCTCAGCTATAAACTGTTGGCCTGGCCAGGCCACTGCCCAGATCCTCATCTGCCCCGAGCCCCACCTGACAGCAATGGGTAATTTGTCCTGTAGGACCTACAGGGATGTAAAACGGCTTTGGTGCTGAGCAGCTGGCACAGTGCTCTTTTTCTCTTGACAAAGGAGTACACCCCTGAGGTTACCTCAGGGTTCCCAAGGGGCTCTGTGTAATAGAGCTGCTAGGCTGGAGCTGTAGAATGACTAGGTGTGTATTTGTCATTTTAAGTAGCTCAGCCTGAGCCAGAACCCTATGAGACCATTACAGACTTTTCTTTAAATTTCTGGGGAAGGCAGTAGCTGGTTTTGCTCATTGCCAGTGTAATTCATTGTGGCTGCATAGGTTTTTGATCTGCAGTAACTTAAAAAGACTGAAACAGGACATGGAATTTAACCCCAAGCTTTTGTTTTTCTTCCTAACTTTACAAATATTGCAACAACTTAGAAATAAGATTTGAAATGAAAATGCTCACTGTTGTCACTTCTCTCTTAGTCCATATTCTCAGCAAACAGAAGAGGTTCAAGGTTGGAGGAGTAAGGCTGAATACATGAATGAGGCCAAAAGATTAGGCAGTGTGGTAGGTACAGGGTTAAGTTGTAAAATCGTTAGCTCCCTCCCCTACATCAGATTATCAGTAATTATTTATACAGCTATGATTTTATATGGAAATATCCATGCATTTGTTCTTCCATACATAAAGGAACAAAGCTTCCATGTATTATTTTCCTAGTTGGAAGCTAATCCATGCTAAATTTTGCTGCAGCACTGAAGATTTCTGAGAAGCTTCACAGATAATTGAACAGCAGCTTCAATATGCAGGATCCCTCAGCAGGCAAAGGAGTATCATCCTCTGTCGTAAATCTTTTTAATGCAGGGGAAAAAAGGAGTGAGGAAAGAGGAACAGATGAACCTGTTCTAAGGTTCTGACAGCATTACTTCTCCCAGCAGTCTTACTAACTACCCTATAATTTTGCATGGTTAATGCACGGCCTTAAGAATTAGGGACCTGACTGACTTCAAGCCAGAGTTTCTGTGCTATAAATGCAAATCCAAACCCATATTCCATTAACACTGCAAGCCTGTTTCTTGCAAGTGGAGCTGTCACCTGTTGGCCTCTTCATGCAGCTATTTCCAGGGAGAGCTGATTTTCAAGGTAGGCTAACAGGCTTTCTCTGTTGAAGGACCTTTGAGGCAGCTGCGCGCTCAATGAGGTCCTGCACCAGTTGCTCTGGCAAACTCTCAGGCTCAGTATGTGTATAAACTGAGTTATGGGTTTCTTCTGGGGCCATTTTTGTGCAGTTTTGAGCCTTTTGTCTCACTGAAGTACTGGTTCAACAGAGCATAATGACACATTTGCAGCATAATTGTATGATCTGTTTTTCACTCATCTACTCTCTCATTTTTAAATTCACCTGAACTTCTGAACTGGTATCCTTTCCATTCTTTTTATCCAGTTAGCTTAAGTAACCTTTTCATGCACAGTGATCTCAAAAATGCTCATTTAGAAAGGCTAACATTTCACTCATGTTTCAGCTTCCAGAGACAATTATAATACCAAATGTTTTAAAGTTAAGGCAGCTCACATACAGATGGCAAAACCTGTTGGTGTTGCAGGAAAGGAATGGTAAGCATATAATCCTGCCAACTGCTCTGAATCCTGTGCATATGCAGCGGCAAGAAAACACATGAAAACCGTCTCCTTGCACAAGAGCTAACCGTGAGCTCCTGGTTATATAAAGTTCTGCAAAAACTGCCTTGCTGAGAGATCTAAGTCTAAAACAGTCCAGACTCTCCTCTAATGCCTCTCAATGCCTTCTGATGGGGGATCCTCTCCTTTAAGGATGCTGTTTGAAGCTTTCCCTAGGACTGGAAGTCTGGGGAAAACAATGGTAGAGTGGTCTTCTGCTCCAGTAGGAGAGGTACCACCTCCCTGGGACTGATGTTGCAGTTCACTGCCTGGGAGTCTCGCTGTGCTCACCTTTGTCAGCACACATGGACCTCTCAGACAATAGTTCCAGAAATCAAACATCCAACCAGCAAAAATCTCATTAAAAATCTGCCTCCTGCTTTAATAAAAGCAATACAAAACAAGGAACAGAATTAAATATTTGCTTGCTGATTAAAACTGATTGCAGCCATGATTAATTGGTTTTGAAATCCAAATGGCAGGTTCATTCCTGGCTAAACCGAGAAAGCAGAGCAGTTGGCTCTCTTCTCCCAAACATTTATGATGGTAAGTTTGACATGATGTCCCATTTCTAAATATTTTGCTTTTCCAATGTCCTGAGCTGACACAATAGCTGACACAACTTATACTGCACAGGAAATACTGCTGGACACAGCCTGAGTTCCCTGGATGCCTTGCTCCAGCTGAGATTACCTAAAGTACCACTGCAGTTCAGTCCTTCGGGTAAGGCACTATGGAGAAGTGAGACATTTAAACATGGAGAACAGGATTGCTGCATTGTGCATTTTCCTAGTAATGGCTTCATATTGATGTATTACTACTTTCACATTTCTGAGCTTCTGAAGTGTGACTGCCATTTAGCAGCACATTATAGTACAAAGAGACACAATGAAATAGAGGAATTTGTTGCGGTAAGACAGAAGTCTGTGAAAAGAGATATGGGTCCTTATTCATCTTCATAGGATGTTTCCAGACAGGGCCATTTAGGGGCATTTTTTAGTGTCACATGGCGATGCTTTGAGTCAAGGTTGGTCTGAAAAACATCCTGAATTGTAAAATGTCACTGCACACATCAATATTATTATTATTGTTACTACTGTTATTAGATTTATTCTTCCCATGAAATATTCAGCGGTGAGCTACTTCTGTGTTCACAGCATAGCCATGGCTACTGCTCCTCTTTTCTGCTCCAAAGCAAGCTGTTTGTACTGAAGGCCACCTCCTCCTTCTTAATGAAAATTTATCAAGACAAAACAAATAAATAGGCCACTTTCTTCTGGTAAGGCAGAGCCAACAAGGTTGTTGAGAGTATGGTGGGAAATTATAGTAATACAGTGGTGGAAAATTACAGTAATGCAGTAGTGGAAAAAATGCTATTCATGGAGAATGAAGTCCATTGCTTCCACATTTAACAGCCCAGGGGAGAATAGGAACAGCTTTTCTGAGGCAAGATTTGACGTCAGTGCCAAAAGTTTGAATTGACACCTTAAAATAACCTGCCAAAGAGGGAAAAAAGTAACCTTTCTTCTTGAAATACTGTAGCAGAGTTAGCTCAAATTAGTACATTTTAGTATCCTGCCCAGAGCTATGTGTTGGGGAAATGGTGTCTGTTAGCTGTGGATTTTGGTCCATGTTCATGGAAAAGCTGCAGTTATTCATCAGGGATAACTGCTCTGGGTAACTTGTTTTGAAATTTTAATACTGACTAAAAAAGCCCCTTAAGCTCCTACTCACATGGGGGGAAATTTACTTTCTTCAAGCAGATAAAAGCAATCTGATTATTCTACACAAAGCTTTTCAAGAATTTCTGGTGGGACACTCATTATTTTGCATTCATTAAGGCTTTATATTTTTTAAGTTATATTTCTAAAAAAAAAACCCCAAACACCAAAAACAAAACACCCCCCCCCAAAAAAAAAAAAAAACAAACCACAAAAAAACAAAAACAAACCAACAAAACAAGACAATGCATCAGTGTCTGAATGCCTGATCTGGTCTTACACATTTTGGTGTTTAGCCCTGGGATACTTAAACCACCGTTAATAGTTTTGCGTCTGATTTCCCTCCAATAGAGACAATCTTACATGTACTTTTAATACTGACAGCAGCACTTACAGTGTAGATTTCTTCATAACACAACTGAAAATAGCAAATCCATCAGTTACACATTTTAGTACATTCAGTTTGAAGGAAAGTCTTCGAAAGAATCAGCTGCAAATACAGGAAGAAAATGAAGCTGGTTAAGTGTTCCCCAAAAGTTTAAAGTCTGTAAAGGAGTACCATCCAGGTCTAATAAGGACTCAGGAAGTAGTAAGTGGGCCTGTAGTCTTGGGGTAAGGAAAAATGAAGGGCCTTGTGCTGTGCAGGGAATTCCTAGCAGTACTCATACAGTGATTTTATCTTCCAAGCGTCTTCTGCTCCAGAAGAAAACATTTGCTTAAGACTGGATCTTAATCTACCAGGATAAATGAAAATCTATCAGTGCAAAAGTTGTAAATGAATTAATTCTGAAGAACTTGTGTAAGCTCTCTGCCAGCTCTGTTGTGTACTCTCCCAGCACTCCTCAGCCCTGCAGACAGAAACAGTTCCAAGACATGGAACTCTGTCAGCAGGGCTTCTTTTCTCTTTCCATCAGATATCACAGGTCAGTCAGACTACTGCTGGAAAACAGAGTGGCTCAAGGATGGATCCTGGATTTTTGAAAGATGCTTCAGCTCCAGAGACCCATCACAAAGCCTTCTTCCCAGCACTTCGGAAAATTCAGTGCCTGGTATAAAACATCATGAGACAGCCAAACATTTTTATTACTTTCTTTTAGATAAAACTAGAAATTCTTTGCCAGTTGCTATCACTTACTACAAATTTTAACAAGTGTATCAATATAAAAACCTAATCTTTTGGCCAGAAACTAGGATGACTAATTACATTCTGCTAGCCACATTTCCCCTGAGGTTTCAGGATTTCCTGCTTTCTTCCCAAACTGTAACATAACACTATTCCTACTACTTACGTAATTTGTTATTGAGTTAAATAATACACAAACCATATTTTGGTTTCTCTGGGTGAGAAAGCATCACCATCTTCTTTGACACAGTGGAAAAGAAATCTAAATCTTAAAACTTTGAATTTTAAATTACATGTTTATTGAAAATCAGCATTAGTACACAATTAGACTACTTTTGATAAGCTTGGTGAAAATGTTTCAGATGTAAAGTTTACTTATCTGTATTGGATGTGCATACTAAGGTTTTAGCAGAGGTGGGGCTACAGGGGTGGCTTCTATGAGGAGCTGCTGGAAGCTTCCCCCACGGCCCACAAAGCCAATGCCAGATAACTCCAAGACAGACCCACTGCTGTCTAAGGCTGAGCCCATCAGTGATGGTGGTAGTGCCTCTGGGATAACATAGTTCAGAAAGGGGAAAAATTGCAGCACAACAGCAGCCAGAGAGAGAATATGTGAGAATAACAGCCCTGCAGACACCAAGGTCAGTAAAGAAGGAGGGCAGGAGGTGTTTCAGGTGCTGGAGCAGAGATTCCCCTGCAGCCTGTGGTGAAGACCATGGTGAGGCAGTCTGTACCCTGCAGCCCATGGAGGTCCACAGTGGAGCAGGACTCATGATCCTGTGCAAGGAATCCATGCTGGAGCAGTCTGTGAAGACCTGCAGCCTGTGAGAAGATCTCACACTGGAGAAGTTCATGAAGAACAGTCTCCCATGGGAGAGACTCCACGCTGGAGCAGGAGAAGAGTGCGAGGAGTCCTCCCTCTGAGGTGGAAGAAGTGACAGAGACAGCATGTGATGAGCCACAACCCCCATTCCTTACCCTACTGTGATGCTGGCGGGGAGGAGGTGAAGTCAGGAGCGAAGTTAAGCCTGGAAAGAAGGGAGGGGTAGGAGGAAGGAGATTTTAAGATCTGTTTTTATTTCTCATTATCCTACTCTGATTTAGTTGGTAATAAACGTAACTATTTCCCCCAAGTCGAGTCTGTTTTGCCTGTGGCAGTGATTGGTGAGTGATCTCTCTCTGTCTATATCTCTACCTACAAGCCTTTCATTATATTTTGTCTCCTCTGTGAACACCTCTAGTCACAACTTACAAAATCTTGAAGACTGATATGTCATATAGTTTTGGCTGTTGTCAGTCTTCTTAATGCATAATATCTATTCATTAAGGTGCCTTGTTAGGGGAGAGCTAAGAAATCTCTAATGTTGAGACCCTTCCTGTAACGAAAGGTTTGATTTCTTCCCAAGTCCTTTGCTCTTGGATTGGGCTACTGATAAGTGTGGGAAATCATTAAGCCTTATAACACCACCAATATTCATATTCAAATACTGGGGAGTGGCTTATTTGGAGGAAATATTAGGAAATTGATGATCTGTTTTCAAAGAGCTGCTGCTTTGGCCATGTGTATAGCTGTATTTATAGCCATGATCACATCATGTGTTCATTGCCATACAATTACCATGTCATTACCATGGTAAGTGCAGTGAAGTCTAGTATTTGTACCATTTGGAAGATTATTTACAGTCTATTCATTCAAGAACTGGGAGAAGGAAATACAGAGGAAATATATATTTGTTCTCTAGCCTCCCATAATTTCATGGAATTAAAAAGCAAGAGTATCTTACAGCCTGGGGGAAGGCTGGCTCCTCTCAGGTGTAAGTCCCTGTTGAACACTTTGATACAGCACTGGACTGTGTTTCCACAGGTACTGTAAGTTCTTAGGATTCTGTTGCAGAAAATCTTCCAAGTGCTGTTATTTTTATAAGGTACTATATAAAATAACAGAAATAATAGATAAGTATGAAAATAAATGCAGTGCTATCATTCATCAATCTGCTGCTATTTAGTTCTTACTGCCAAGTCAGATGACTTTTGTGTGTATTACCTTCCTGCTAAGCTCCATCAGAGGTCCTATGAAAATGCATTTTGCTCTGCCAAACCAAATAATCTGTTGCCAAGAAACACATAGGACTTTTAAATAATTCTTTTTCTATCTTTATGCAGTTTAGACAAGAACGGCTTAAATATTTGATTGAAACAGGTCATTAATCAACACTTCCGTTGACCAGCAGTCTCCATCTTTGGTGAAAGGACTTCATTTCAAACATTTTTTGGAACCACAGGATTTAACTCTTATTAATATCTTATCCTAACGAAAGCCATTTGACACCATATTCCATAAGAAAACAAGGGGCTTTAGAGTCCTAGTCCAAGGTATGGGCAAAGCCCATGCCCCTTTTTTTGCTTCCCACTAGTTGCAAATAATTTTCATTGATTTAATGCCAGGTCTATTTATTTTATGGCTTGCCTACATGAGCAGTAACCATGTGGATCTACAGTACTCTAATGATAACCATAGTATGAGGAACAAAATCCACTCAAGCTCTAAATAAGAGGAGATGCATCTGTTGCTTATGGAATGCATTTATAAATCCTACCATCAGAAACTGAACTTCCAGAAAAATGTTGTCCCTATTTCATTGACATTCTGATAACTTTTCTTTTTTTTTTTAATCCAGGTAGTTCTAGCAACTCCCTCCCAGGTTGTGAGAGGGTCTGTACTCAAGATTATCTTATTCAAGATATTACATCAGCATTTTTCCTTACAAAGTTATCTGGCTTCTCATATTTAACCAAATACTGGACTGACTCCTAACTTTAAATACTTCACTATAGTTATTATTCTTTCAGCAAGAAGTTCTGTGAGAGCAGCAAATACAGTTTCTCTGACTTCAATTTTTCTTTAGCTAACATGTGGGATGTACTAAGATAGGGTCAACACTGGCACATATACCCAGAAGAAATACACTCCAGAAGCAGCTATATTGTGTATCCAAGTTTTAAGGAACAATATAAGATTGTCTGCCAGGTACCAACTTGTAATCCCTTTTCTCACAACAAGGAATATTCCTTTAACACCTAAAGCCACAACAGCCATAAAAACTGCCACTTCACATCCATTACTGCCCATGTTAAGAACCAAATGACACCAAAGATCAGACCCACACTGCTGCACTCCAAGGTTACTAAACCTTCAAACCCAACAAGTCCCCAGAGACAGGAAAAAGGCTGAGTACACCAGGTTGTAGACACTGCTTTTTCCTCAGCATAAGGGGAAACTTGGAGCTGTTACTCACAGGATCACAGAATGGTTCCCTGGTAACTGCTTGAGTATGCTCCTGTACCCAGCTGTGCATGCAAGGATTGCAACCAATTCCTTACTCTCTTTTTCTCTCCTTCTTCCTCTTCTGACCTTCTTCAGATTTGCCATAGGCAAGAATGGGTGAATTCATATAGTTTCTCAAAAGGAGCAAAAAAGGAGACCAAAAATAAAAAAAAGAGAGCTCAAAATGAGTGTGACCAGGAGGTTGAGGGAGGTGAGTCTCCCCCTCTGCTCTTGTGAGATCACACCTGGAGCACTGTGTTCAGCTTCGGGGCCCCCAACAGGAGAAGGCCATGGCGCTGTGCAAGCGAGTCCAGAGGAGACCATGCATTCTATCTGAGGGCTGGAGCACCTCTCCTGTGAAGAGAGGCTGAGAGAGTTGGGCTTGTTCAGCATGGAGAGGCTCTGGGGACAACTTATAGCAGCCTTGCAGTACCTAAAGGGGGCCTGCAGGAAATCTGGAGAGGGGCTTTTTACAAGGGCATGGAGTGACAGGACAAGGGGAATGCCTTCAAGCTGAAAGAGGGGAGAATTAGATTAGACATTAGGAAAAAAATTCTTCACTATGAGGGTAGTGAAGCACTGTCACAGGGTGCCCAGAGAAGCTGTGGCTGCCCCATCCCTGCCAGTGTTCAAGGCCAGGTTGGACAGGGCTTGGAGCAACCTGCTCTAGCTGAAGGTGTCTCTGCCTATGGCAGGGAGGTTGGAATTGGATGAGATTTAAGGTCACTTCTAACCCAAACTGTTCCCTGATTCTGTGAAAAAAGTGGGTTTTTTTTTTTTGAGTTTATCTTCTTTGCCCTTAAGGTTTTATTGTTCCCTGTCATTAAGTATATCTATGCTCTTCCAGGCAACAGATTCATAACATGAAAGCAGTGAGAGTGTTAACTTGCTCTTGCAGGGACTCATGGATGGAAGGATGAAAGGTTGGATGGATGGAGTTTTTGTCACTGGGTTGCAGGAAGCAACTGCATGGTCACTCACATACTTTACTTCAATTGTGATGGAAAATATGTAACAAAGTGGAATGGTTTTCATTGCAGCTCAGAAATACTAAGGTTCTGTGCCTTTTACTAAATAAATAAATATACTGAATAATAAGGATTAAATAAATACATGGTTTTGACACACTAAGGTTTAAATAAATATGAATATAAAATTTAAGTAAACATGAAAATTTAGTAAATATACTAAATACTAAGGTTTTGTGCCAACCACAGTTGGAATCTTGTGTCTGAGGACAGCTTGTCTCCTGCTTTTACATTCTTTCTGCTGGAATTTGTAATCTGTTTTTCTCCTCTAAACTGCATTTATTTCAGTGTTTCAGCAGAGGAAGAGGTGGTAGGTAGATATGATAAATCAGTTCTCACGTAGCTGATTTAGTAGATGTTACTCTGAAAGTAGGCTAAACTAATCATTCAAAAAGTGACATAGGAATCTTGCAGTGCTGCTGGAGAAAACTCAGATTCAGATACCCGTCACAGGAAGAGTTAGCGTGTAGAATCCTGCAAAGGACAGGTGAACTGGTATTTATAATGGTAGTATCTGCAAATGAACTTCTTCAGTTTCTTCCATGATTCCTCTAATGTTTCTGTGAAAAAAAGGATAATCAGCGCAAAAAACAATCATGCTTTTGGTACTTTGTGTGAAGAAAGCCATTATCATCAACCTCTTTGCAAGAACACAGACACTTCTTGAAACATTCCCTTGAAACATTTTGAATTCCCACACAAGGTTTGATACATTCTTTCCACTAGACATGGAATTCAATACTTTTAATTCTCAAAAATCAATATTGCCTCTAGAAGTATTCCAACAAAGCTAGTGGAGTAAGTGTGGAGTTATACCAATGGACTGATGAAGAGACTTATCTTAAGACAACACAGATTTGATCTGCAAGATTGTTGTGCAAAACAACACAGATTTGATGTAATATTCTCTTTGTTAAATGTCTTGCCCTCTAGGCTCTCCCTAGGCTTCTGTTGCTGTTAGTAAGTGCTGTGGGCTCAGCACTAGATGGCGAAGTTAGGTAAACTGTGATCATAGCACCAGATCAAAATTAAGGAGTTAAAAATAATCTGCAATTTAGGTTGGGAAAAAATAAACAAAAAGCAACAACAGAAAATGTCCTCAGTATCCCTGGGATGCAGAAAAGTGCTCGAATGTCCTACCGGCAGCCCTTCCTTCTCCACAGCCTCTCTTTTAGGGAAAGGTTGAAAGGGTGGTAGCTGTGCACCCCCTTTACTGCAAAGACACAGTATACAACAGAGCTTCTGTGCTGAAAAACAGCCACCAAGTAACTCTCGGTGGTTTTCAGCATGCCTTCTGTGGAGTTTACAGTCCTTCTCAGCAGAGAGCAGGGGAGGCACTATTGTGATGGAGCAAAAGGGATTATTTAGTGAAATAACCTTAATGCATTAATTGTATTTCTCTTGCAAATTACTGCTGGACTTCATTTTTTTTGCTGCTTCAAAAGTTTTGAAGCTATGTCTAGAATCAGAAGGGGAAGGTGGGAGCTAGGAGCTTTCATCACATCAGTCCTAGGTGCACCATTGCCCTCCCCTGCCTTTCCTCTCTTCTTGCCGGTATCCTGCTGGTTCTAGTGCCATCCTTTACTAAGTAACAGGACACAGTCTCAGCGTGGATTTGCAGGGCATGGAAAACTTAGAGAAAGATTGCACTCTGGTCAGTAGTATTTCCTCGTCTGTTGTTTCTGGGCTGAATCCAGCCTTCATTCCAGGAGGTTTTGAGGGAAGGCAAGTCCATCTGTGGGTGTGTGTGAGTTGCACAGTTGGAGAATAAGGAGAAAACATGATTCTGCCCAACTGGGTTTTGCAAGGAATGGGAGCTGCTACAATTCACTGTGTGGTTGGAAATTCTTTCTGGTGTTCCTGGCAGGTGGGTTAGGGACCTCAGTACAGGTACATGGTGACAAATAACATCTATCAAATATTATCACAAGGCTTTGCAATCTGTTTTGAAGCTACAAACACCATAAATTTGGATGATATTTCTGTATTTGTGAACATATATATACATGAAAAAAATTTGCAGTATCTCCAGTCATTACAAAGAACAGTGCTAAGACATTTTGACAGTGGCCTTGGGCAAAACCCACTGAAAACCTCCTAATTAAGGGTTGCTATGGTCTGATGGTAAGAAGCCCTCAGAAAAACACACCAAATATTGCTCTGTGCAGTGCTCTTTGGCCAGGAAATAGGCATTGAATCAAGACTGAGCACAAGGCTGGAACATCCCAGAAACCATTCTGTAAAGCATACAATTTTGATATTCTAGAAGCTCCACTTCTATTTCATCTGAATGTGGATTGCCACTGTCAGAAGCCTAACACATCTTGAGCAGTTAATGGATTCCTTGGAAACACCTTTAAGACTTTTTAGCACCATGCTTTTTCTCCTCCTGTATTTGGACTTCCTTGAGATAGGTATGGCCAGGCTTGGTATCATGTTTCCACCTGAGATACAGGAATGGCTGATATTCCTGAGGCTGTAGTGCCTTTCATGAAATGTCAATCATCTGTGTTGGCAGTAAGCAGAGAGCAACCCTCTAGCAGAATGCTCTAGAGGCATTTTCTTCCTTCAGATTTCTCCTGTGGGACTTTCCACAGTTGGAAAGTCTTGTTTGATGCATGACAGTAATTGCTCTATTACAGGGAAAAGCAGAGTGGGAATAAAGCAGGAAAAGATTCTTGCTCCTTTTCCCACACTGACCATCAAATGCACAGTCTGGCTTTGGACCAAAGGCTGAGAAATAATGTGCTATCATATAACATGTTCAGCTGGGGAAAGTACTTTGACATTTAAAGGGTTGCTTTAAAGTCATCTCATGCACAATTTAGCTGGGGAGCCAGAAGGTGAGGGCAGCCCTGGGCAGGGGCGGGCTGGGTAGTCAGGGCTGCCTCTGCAGGGCATGGTACCACGGCATCAGAAGCAGCTAAGGACCCTGACAAATCCTTTCAAAACTCCTGTACTAGAGTTTTAAGCATCCAGACAGGTCCCTGGGCTACATATTGAGAACTCTACTATTACATCTTTTGCTGGTCTTTACGCCGGGGCAATCGATAAATGAACTTGGCTGTTGCTAAAAATCCTTATCTAGAAATTGCCTGCCACTGGGGTCGGTAATGATCTTCTCCACCAGGAGGAACCCAAGGGTCTAGTAAGCATTTTGTATTCCTTTTCTCACACCTGACTTCACTTTTTTTCTTAACCAGGAGGATTGATTTCAGCAACAGGCTCTAACTGAGGTTCGTGTTAGAGACCTGATTCTTTATGTAAAAAACTCTAGCAACTATCGATTCTGCTAGTGCTGCTATTTATCACATTAATCAAAAGTTGCTGTAATTAAGAGGCTTCTAGAAAGACCAGTGTTCAGCCATTTGTTGCTGTCTGCTTGTTTTTTTTTTTCTTGGGAGAGTGGGGTGTAGATATCTATGAAATGTTTCAAAGGAGCAAATTTTATTGTAGGATGAAAAATCTTGAAGCCCTCTCTTCCACCCTCCTTGGTTCTTGTTTTCCTGTTTGCATGTCTTCCTCCTCCAAATTCTGTTTCAGGAAGTGCCTGACAAGTCCAGGGATGCTGGCTTTGCATGGATCACAGAGATCCATTTCCAGTGACTCCTGTAGGGAATGACGTATCATTAGCATCCACCTCTCTCTGTCAGGAATGGAATAGCTTTCATTCTGGCTTGCCTAACTTCTCCCAAGACCACATTAGGGATAGCTAATGCCACTGGTTTGTCTGCTTGTTCGTTCCTAGGGCTTAATTTGGTCTGTGATTGATCTGTCCTTTGATTGCTGTAAGTTTTTTTAAGAGACTGCTTCTATGGCATGTAATTGACGTTTGTTTCCTTTGTGTGGGCCACCACTGCAGACTGTCTTTTTAAACTGTGGCAATTGTAATAACATAGCTGTTATGGGTAGAAATACTGACATAGAAATACGCACACATGGCTTAGTAAGTTATCAAAATATAACAACAAAGAATGTAAAGAGCCAAGATTCTAGTCACAAACAGTAAAAAAGTCGAGGTAGTTAGTTTAACCAATGCAATATTGTAATTAGCAGTTGAGTAGTCTAATTATTTGCTAATACACGGTGTTGATTCTGACTTAGGCAAACCTTTTGTCAATAAAAGAATCGTTATGCAATAATTAGTAGGATCCAGATAAAAATCTTTGAAGCAATAAAAAAAGTATTGTGATTATCGTGTAATCCCAAATAAGTTATTAGTACCTATGAAGTATTTATGGCATTCACAGGCTCTCAGAAGCAGGTGAAAGGTAGTAACACTATGAAAGAATCAGGACTATTAAGAACTCTGTTTAGTGGATTGTATAATTTAACTTTTTTTCTTATTCCTAACATGTTTTTATAAAGTAAAATATGTGCTTCATTCTCTGAAATATCCTTTGTAAGGTACAGAACTGCAGCATCCATAGAGGTTTCTATTAGAACTTTATGTTGGAGACTTAGGAGTTTATTTCCACTCTTCACTGTGGTCTTGAATACAGAAATGACAGATAACATACACATACGTCAGTGGCTAGTTCAAAGCAAATCCTTCTGCTTGCAAAATTTCTCTATGGAACAATACAAAAGAGGACATATGGGTGGCAGGATGGCAGTTAACAATTTCCAGTGAAGAATCACTAGCAGATCTTTTCCTGATTAAAATTATCAAATGTGGATACTGTCTATGAGCAGCAGCCTCTGTTGAATCCAGACATTTTGCTCCAGCAAAACTTACTCCTTCATAGTGACATCTGTTGCATTTCTTTTGAAGTTTAGTGTTCAAGAGAGACACAGTGTGTTCAAGTTTAGTGTTCAAGAGAGACACAGTGTTACAACTTAATGTAACATTAAGTTAACAACTTAATGACAATGCCAATCACAGTGAAACAGAAGATCTTGATGGATGGATAGGACCTCAGAACACCTTCCCTTTGGACCACAGGTGTGTTAAAATGTCACATTTTTTTAGCAAAACAATGTTTATAACATAAATCACCTATTCTGAGTCAGTATTTCAGACTGATGAAAAGCATCCTCTTGGCTTAAAAGAATTTTAAGTGTGCTCCTGAGGCAATCTTTCCCCTTTGGTTGTAAATGATTTATCAATTGCTTGTGTTTTGACCACAGATTTTTTTTTCCTATAAAAGCACAAGGGAAAGACAGAAAACAAATATTTGCTTTTGAACAGAGAATAAAGAGCAACAAGAAAGCATGAAATTTAAGAGAGGTGATAGTATTTGATAGTAAAAATTAATATGTAAATCTCGCTGATAAGGGAATGAAAATATCCTAATGACACAAAATAAGGAAGTTTTGCAATGTAAATACAGTGTTTTCTTTGACATTCTAAATACTTTTTTCTAATAAGAAAATTGATAAGCCCCAAGACATAACAAAACCTTTAGTCTGTCATTTTAATTCTCATTCTTTTCAGCCCTCAGAGGTGTAGATGTGCAGGCTGATACAAAATTTTGCTAGTAACAGCTTTACCACCTTCTTTTCTCTTAATGGATGTGTCATTTTCTCCTCCATGTTGGGTTTTCTCTTGTTTCTCCCCTGAAAATCATACATTCATGTTCTAGATATTATTAGTGATACTACTGATGTGAGTGAAATAGGTTTATACAGAGGCCATTGCTGTACTCCTCTCCCGTGTTAGACCAAGAAACTGTAAGCTGAGCCTATAAGGAGAAATCAGTGTCTCTGCAGCTTCTTGTGCCGGCCTGTCAGAGGCCTTTGAGGTGATGGGCATGAGCACCCACACCTGTGTGAACCTGTTGGGCATCCATCCTACCTGCGTGCCACGGCTGCCCAATGCAGCTAATCCTAGGAACTGCAGCAGGGCAGTGAGGTGGAGATTGCCTGTTATACTATCCATCAGGTCCTCACTGCGCTGCAGCAATATGGCTGCAAGGGCTGCTGAGTGTACCGATATTGAGTCAGTGCAAGTCTGTTCTGCAAAGTTCTTCCATGTAAAGGCGTTTGGCATGTCACAAGGCACTATTGCTCTAGACACAACTTACTTCTATTTTATATGCTACAGTCTTGGAAGGTACTCATCCAGGCAGACAAAGCATGTACACTTTTTTCCTAGTACACTGCTGCCAGTCCAACACATTAGCACTTACACTGTAACTTGTAATCAGTAATTTATCGTGTGAAAGCAAGACAAAACAGCAAGAAAACTGTAGGACCTTTTAAAACCTGCAGAACATTTAATGGATATCGCTGTATGAATTTAAACAACATCCACTGAAACACAAGTCCCTATAGGAGCTTTGCATAACAGTCACTAGCATATTTTACCTTGTATACTTGTAAGTATCTCCAGGTACATCCAGGATTTCTCTGTGCTCAAGTCACTGCTGTGACAGTCAAGGTATTGGATCTGTTGGGTTAAGACCAGTCCAGGCTTCTGCTGGAGGCACAATTATGCAAGGAGGGTCTGCTTCCGTGGGTCACTGAGGACAGGGCTTGGTCCAGCTTTCTGTGAAGGTAATACTGAATTAAACCTCTGGGATTCCTCTTTTTCCCAAGATTATTTGACAAATGAGCCTGACTTTGACCCCTCCGCAGAGAAGATAGATTCAGTATGATGAACTCTAGTGATCTAGAAAAAGTGATGAACTCTAGAGAAACAGGTTTCAGGTTCATCTTTAAAGTAAAATCATTCTTCTCCTAGATAAAATATTTTTTTACTAAAATGCTCTGAATTCTCATTTATAAAGCTAAGAACTAAAGAGAAACAACACACCCAAACAAACCAGATTCCACTGATCATATGAGGAAAAATAAATTCTGGACATGTAATTTCACCTGTTGCCTTTGAAAAGACACTCTAGTGAGAATGGATTATTTCCAAATCATATGGATTTATTGAATGGTGTAAGCATCACACCACTTTATATTTTCTGTTTCAATTACACTTCTTTGGTCCAATCTCACATTTTGCTGCAAAACTAATTTGCTAACAAGGCCGTGCCCTATGCAGCAGTTGAAATTAGGGTGTCATTGCTGCTTATTCTTACTACAGGATGTGGATCATAGCAAGACAGGAAAAGATCTGACGAAGCAGGTCCCTTGAAACATCCTGGCACCTTCACTGAAGAACATGAGCATTTCAGGCTTGCAAGGGTGTGGCTTCAACATTACTTTTCTTACTTGTATAAGTCAGAGATGCTAGTCCACAGGTATGAAATGGTGTATAGCTCTTGGAGAGTGTAAAGGAAGGGCCTAAACTTGGGTATGTAATCTTACGGACAGCAGGGGCTAAGCTGGCACAGTGGCTGGGTAGATGCTTGTGAGCTGGCAAGCCAGCAGGCTCGGGGAGGATAGTTGGGTTGTTCCAGCACATCTCAAACTGGTGCTGGCACAGGGAGACAGTTGTCATCTTCTGCCAGGAAATGTCAGAGTGAGAGCTCTTCTCCTTGGCTCATGGCAGAGACAGAGGATCAAAAATGCCCAAGCTCTTCTCTGTAGCTCCCCAGCCAATTATGAATAATTTAGATGAGACCAGGAGGGGAGCAGAATTTTGCTCTCACATACTAAAGTTCCAGAAAATTCAGACTGGGAAAAAAATGGAGGCTAGATCTCAAGCTTGGAAAAAGCTCTTCATAAAGCATGCGTCACTCTTAACTCACAAAGCTGAAGAACTTATTTCTGTGTCCAATACACCGCTTGCTACAGTTGTAAATAAATTGATGACTTTTGTAACATACTCTAGGGAAGCTGGTGGACATAGTTCATTGTTTCCCTCACTGGAACTACTAGAGTACATCATAAGCACTTAACCAGGGGCTGTGCACTTTCTTCACATCCATTCAGACCCCATGAAGCACTAAAGAATAGAGGGCACAGAGTTCACAGAAGGAAAAAAATGACAGTGGAATCATCTTAACTGGCGATACAGAAAAATAAACCAGGAAAAATCATTCCTTTGTGAACCCCCAGAATGGCCTTCATGTTTTTGAGACTTTTATTGGCAATGATTTCTACTTCCTTTTAATTTATTTACTGGTTGCAAGAGCTAGTCTGAAGTTAATGTTCAGTTGGCTGAAAATAAATGGTAATACTTGAAGGTAAATAACATGAAGTTTGAAGCAGCAGATACAGGGGATAATGAACCGATGCAAGGAGTCATAGCTTCTGTTGAGTCAAAAGTTACCATCTTTATAACAGCACCTTTCAGCCCTGAATGTTCTTAAAATCAGTTGCTCTTTCTCTGGTAAAACTGAGCTTCCTGGCATTTTTCATTTTTTCACTTTAAATGGGTTCTGTGATAACAAGGGTGGTGGTTTTCATGCTGCACTGAGCATACGCTGCTTTGCCTTGTCAGGATTTGACCTTAAGTCAATTCACATTTGGTGCAGCTAAAAAAGCAGGAGGGGGAGATGTTAGGAATTTTACTTCTGTAACTGTGATTCTGAAATTTACATCTCTCTTTTTGTGAGTTACCCCTTCAGGCACTAAGTAGTATGATTCACTGTGCCAGACTGGGTTTGCTGCTCCATAGCTGTGAGACTGATAGAGGAGTTTTACCACGACTCATTAACAGAAATGTTTTAAAATTGAGATTTGTAGGAAATCTGTCAGGACCAAAGAGGAAAATCTGTACACACAAAGAAACAACATAATCTTAAACATTACCTGCCTCCTTGGCCTTTATGGAATTTGTCAGTCTGGGTCCTTGGCAAAAAATGGGATGTAGATGTCTCCTGGATTAGCTGTTTCCTCAGTTTGTATAGCATGCATGTTTGCATAGTACTTTCCACTAGAGCTAACTGTTGATCTCTGGCAGTTTCAAAGAATCCCTGAAGACGCTCTGAATAGCAAATAAAACCTATTTGTTAGATAAGGCTGACGGCATTCAGGGTTTTAGCCTTTTCTGTGCTGGATATGCAAATATATGTCCTTTTTTTTTTTTTTTAAACTGCCAATACTGCTCTTTGCATGGGTAAATTCTTCTGCATTGCATTTCTTTCCCTGTCACAGAGAAGGCCTTTTATGCTATGACATCATATTCTCATTTAGAAGTATGGTATTTTGAAAAACTCATTTTAGTAGGTTAAAGGAGGGTCCAGAATAACAGACAGATAGCCTTCCCTTATATTCTTCTGGACACGCAGATACTTTCAAGGGCAGGCCTTGTTCATTTGCAAGGACTTTCATTCAGGAAATGAAAATGGACCTCCTCACCTAAGCAATCTTTCACTTTGTTTTCCCACCATCTCCACCTGCCACCTGCCCCCAGCATAGCTGCACCATGTACATCTTCTACCTGTGTTTCCTCCCTCTCTTCCCTCTTTAAATGCTGACGAAATTGCAGTGTAGTCATTACAAAAATTTGGCTTAACCTGAAGTGAATTCAGTGTAATGGGTAATGCAATAGCACGCTCACAATGAGGTAGGCAACAAGGTCTTCACAGAGGAAGAAACTTCTGGAAGTCCCTGAAGCAGCTTCCCAAGCTATATTTGGTATGAGATGTAGCTTCAGAAGGAAACATGCAAACACCTGAAAGGACAAAGGTCCTAGGGAAAACTTGGTAGGTGCAATGCACTGCATGGTGTTATACTACCCTACAGTGCCCTAACAAGGAAAGCCAGCAGAGTCTGAGCCAATGTGAACCAAAAGTTTGTGGCTGTGGAAGATGTTTATCACTGAAAGGGTTACTAATTGTGCATTGAGTATAAGGATACCAAAACCCACAGATGATTGTGATGTTTTGATATAGATTTTAACTAAAAATCTATATAATAAGAGATGCTCTGTTATTTAGAAAACCAATTCTTTGGCAATTAAAATGACAAGAGTGAGTCACCTCACAGCAAGACAAGTTTCATATGTGAAGTCTCACAGAGACCAACAAACAAAAAGGTGGATTCAAGAAACATAACCATTGTAAGCTGCAGCCTAATTATGGAGGAGAAAAAAGAGTTATTTCTGATGACACAGGAAATGTATTCCCTATTAATAATCTACATACTTTTTCAAGTGAATGATTAAGTAATTCAGTCACATGCAAGAATAAATCACTCATCAGCACACATTTTCTGAAATTAATTGTAAAGCTTTCTGCAGGCAAAATCAAATTGCTTTGAATACTAAGGTAGACTGGCACATCATCTATCTGCTAACATAGCTGGATAAACTTTGCCTCCAGAACTGGTATCAGCCTCAGGGCAAGACACTGTGTTGAGCAAATATGTCCCTGTGCAACTAGCCTTAGCTAGAATAGTGTTGGCAGACCAGAAGACAGATAAGTAGACCGAAGGCAGTTCACTACAAAAATGGACTTGCTTCTCAGCCTCCACTCTTTGATCAAAGTGTGGCAAGACCTTAGTTAACATTGTGATGAGCAAATACAGAGCAGTTAGTGTTGATGCTCCATTGGAAAACTGGAGCACCAGCTGTATTTCATGGGGTGTTTTTGTTTTTGTTTTTGTTTTTCCTAAGAAGAATGGCAAGAGACCATGGGAACAAACACCACTGACTTAAAGCCTACACTATGATATCTGAAAATACTTTTGGGATCTTGGATCACAGTGCATGTTTCACTCACCAGGACATGGTCCAGATGTGTCCCATCCTTACCAAACACAGGCATCTGGAGAGAAAGGCTGGACACTTGGGCCGCATGGATCAAGAGGCTAGGTTTTCAGTCTTGAGGACCTGAGTTAGGAATCTGTATAGTGGCAGTCTGCTCACTCAGGCCTTCTGATCCTTTTCCCTGAGGCAGGCATGATGGTACACACCACGCATCAGGGAGTTCCTCTCTTCAGGAAGATCTCTGATTTACTCCTGAGTGGTTACAGCTCAGCCATTCACCATCCTGCCTGAATGCAGTCCACACTGGGAGAAAGAAGCCAGGACATGACAGCAGGTCTCGGCCCCGCATTTTCCATTGACATGGAGTATGTTACAGATGGAAATCAGAACAGCCATTTTCACTATTCCTGTGGCTTTCAGGGAAAAGGAGCTCCAGACCAGAAAATCTGAGTAGAGGTAAAGTATGGGATCATGTGAGAAAGTTGAGGTCAGTATCTCCTGAAACACATCCTTAACAACAGATTCACTTAAAGAAACCCATAAAATTGTAAAATATTTTTTACAAATAAAAAGTGAGCGTCTTCTGTCCATCTCTATCTTTGTCTGGATTTGTTGCAAGTTTAATAACGTGACATAAAACCTGCTATATGAAAGTACAACCACAAACAGAAGTTGGCTGAAAAGCAACAGCCAGAATATTTATTAACAATTAAATTCCAAAGATATGAAAATCCTGCAGGATTTCACACTGCATAAAACCTTTGGGCTGGATCCCATGTTTGCAGTGCTGTTTCTTTGTTGATTAGGATGATGGCTGTATACATAAAAAGAATGGCTTGCACTAAACCTGGAGGTTTGTAATAATTATGGTAAAACAGATGTTCCTATTTTTAATGTTGTACAGAAGGATATTTGTGAGTTTCTTGCCATTCAGTTGCCGGACTTAGTGTTTTGAATAAATTGCTTTTTGTCTCTTCTTTTGTGCTTAATTTTGGGCAGTGGGATTTAGCTTTGTGTTTAAACCACTTCTTTTCCCATCTGTTACTTTATGTTATGCTACTCAATTTAATTTTCAGGTTTTGGCATTCTTCACATAGGCCAAGACTGCTATGGGTTATAAATGAATTAACAAGAACAAACATGAAGCAGTTCTTCAGAACCTGAATTAAATATCTGAAAAAAAATGTTCATATCTTTAATTAAATGTTGGTTTTGTATCTGCCATACCTGATTTGTTTCCACTTAGTTATTACTTCGAAAAGTTGGTTTGTACTAACCTTGGGCTCTAGGAATGGAACAAATTCTTCAAACTGAAAGCGCTGAAAATACTTCCCTCTTGAAGGAGATATTGTGTTGATCCTTAGTTCTGGTCATAGGACAGACTCGATTGGGGTCCATGTTACCATCATCTCATGCTGATGAATTAAAGAAAAAAAAAGTAATTTATTCTTTCATATTAGTTCAGGGTATTTTTATAGCAATTTCCATTTCACCATTTGCATACTTCCCCATGGAAGTGAAGTTTCAAAGCTTCACAGGAATTTTATTGGCATCATTATACCTCTTGCTCCTCTAAAGAGAAAGTGCGTTCTTGAGGAATGTAACAGTATAGTTAACTTGAGGTACAGTGGAATCTAGGAATTAGCTTTAATTAACGCTGACAATACAGTTTTAGTTTTAATTATTTGCAGGTAAGTGAAAGCAGTGAATTTTCTTTCTGAAAACCCAGTGATTCACTGGAAATAAGCATCCCTTTAGCTTTCACTGTTCTTTTTTATTTTACTGGATGTGGGAAGAATTTGTTAACTTCTGCTCAGATTGCGGCTTACCCAAGATATAAATAATGAAGTACAAAATAATGAGATTCTACTATGTATAAAAGCACTGCAGTGTCTTGAGGAGTAGAAAATAAAGTGCACTTTTGTGCTCTTGGCAGGAATCTGGGCAGTTTCTTCTAGTTTTTTTTCTTTCCAAATGCGATTTTTTAGGTTCCTCTCAGGTACTGGGATAGGGATTCACAAGAACTTCGAAAATGTGGTCTCAGAATAGTTAAACACTTAAATGAACGATTCTCTAGCAGGAGGTGAATTTTGGTGAGTAGCTGTCAGCACAAGAGTTGCATTCTAGCCTATGTTACAACTTTGCGGTCTTACTGGTATGAATCGCTTTCTACCTTGCAATTACAGCCACCTGTGTAATTGGTATGGACGGCATTGGGTAACCACCTCTACAAAGTTTCAGCATTCAGGCACTCGCCACTCTTTCCCAAGTGTAAGTTTGGCAACCTTAAGACCTATCATGCGAAACAAAGTGAAAATGTGGAGAAAGATGACAAGTGACTACATGCAATTTAATTCTAAAACTGAACAGGGTTTGTTACCTTTACAGGGAGAGAATAATGAAGGCCAGAAATGGAAAGTTAATAGTATTATTATGAGCTTGATCAGAGAAGGGAAGACCAGCGGGTGGGTTAAGAGTGGATATCAAGTATTTGAATATCTTGGCTTTTGTAAGTTCAAGTCGTAATCCTAATTAGGTAAACTTTTTCACATCTAAATGGCTAGTAATTTTAATGGCTCAGTGAATAGAGGACCATCCCTTTTTCTCAGTAACAAAACTTTCTACATCATTCATTCAAGGAAATAGAATAATTATTTTTAAGATTATATAGCTTTTATCACTACATGATTTGTGTCAGATCTGCTGAAAACTTCCTAATAGAGTGAAACAGAGTCTTCCTTTGAATTATTTGTAGTCAACCTGATAAGTACATAATTGCTGGAGATAAACAAAAAGGGTACAGATGAAATCTGAAGCACTTTGAAATGAGCAGAGTTGCAAAGATACTCCTGTGACAAAGGGAAGAATGTGAAGGCAACCAGTCACTTTTCTTTCCTTGCAGAATCAGTATCAAGTGTAGCTCAGCTGAATTTGGGTAATTGATCCAGCAAGTTTGTTTTATTTGTAAATAATTCAAACATCACATGATATTTCAGAATAAAGTGGGTTTTATTTGTACAGAGGTATGCAGAAATCCACAAGTATTTAGATATTAAAATAAGATTGTGTCAGACTGAAATACATTTTAGAGTTCCTTGGTGATACTATCACAAGCTTTAAACAAAGCAGCACTGATATTCTGCCTAGTTTACATCTCTATAGCGTAGTCCCGTTTTTCTGTGGTGCTAACATTACATGTGAATAAGTTAGATGTTTGATAAAAACAACAGTTTCAAATCCAGGTTGGACATTTATTGTTTTTGTGAGGTTGTAAATACTAAAAATCAGCATGGGAGGCAAACCTTAATCTATGGCATCTATAAGTGGGAAATTGTTATGGTTACGTTTGATTTGAAAATTTAGTGCTATTTTGGGACTTTCACATCATATGTTTTCCTCTGCTGAGGCACAGGGAGCTACATTCATTATTCATTTACCAACCAGAAAGGCTTGAAGATACTTTCCTTGTAAGGATGCTGGAAAATGGAAGCTGTACTTTCTACAATTAGAGTTAGCAGTTGTATTTGCTTATGAAAACTGGAGGTTGATGTTCTCCATAAGAAAATGAATGGCTGAAAAAAGCATAAAGCAGTCACATTTTAATTTTATATGGAAAGTGAAGACATTCCCAAGGCATTCCTAATCTGCTCTTTTTCTTGCACATGGATAAAATAACAGAACAAAACTGTTTATCATTGCTCCCAACCTGTGGCAATTCCTTTGAACCTGGAGCACTTTTTCACTTAGTCCAACTGTATGGAAAAATGAGGTTTATAATTAAAAATGCTACTATATGGTGAAATGTACAGTGGTAGGGTTGACATTATAAGCAGAAAGGGAAGTTTTCTGGAAGTCTAAAAGAACCCAGACCTTATCTCACTTTGGTATTACAGTTCAGAGAACTCTGCTGAGCCAAAGTTCGTGGTCATAATTCAGTTTCAGGCTTATGATCTATATAAATGAATTCAAATAATTTCCTCTGAAATATGGTTGTTGATAACATGCCAAATATTGAATTATTTTATCAGTTTGGTGGCTCTGTATCTAGGTTACAGTTTCCATGAAACAGGCAAGACATAATTAAATTCCCACAATACGGAAATATTTGGTACTGTGACAAGTCTCCATTACGGTGTTGTGTGGGTTAACTATTGATGGGTTTACCTTTTGTACTTTAACAGCACCTCGTATGAGACCCCTAAGAAATAATACAACTAATCTGAAAATAGAAGGACATCTGCTAATTTCCTTGCTGCTGTGAAGGAATGCATTATTTCAATTATTAGTAAAATTTTTAAAGGATTTTTTGAATATAATAATTTATAGCAAAGAAGATCAGTGTAAGACTAATGACCTGACTCTGCTAGGCACAGAACACGTAAAATGTAAAGGAAATGGGGGTTCCTGTCCCTAGCAGCTTACACTCGAAACCTACGACAGCCAGCAATGCATGAAATGCCTGGGCAGATGGAGGAGATAAAAAACCCCCCCAAAATGTTTTCAGATAAGCCATCCTGATAACCACCAGGATGCTATTTAGCGTAACTGTTGCTAATTGCTTTGTTGGCATCCAGACAAAGAAAAAAATCAAACAGGGAGATAACAGGGAAGAATTTCATAGCTGTGTTCATGTTTCTGGGGAACACCAGAAAGTGAGAAGCAGCATGGAAAAAGGTGTGAAAATGCTTTTATCTAAATGTAAAAGGAGATGTTAGAGATGGTGATCATATCAGGAGCTATTCAGAGGTAGCAGCCAACAACCCAGCACTAAATGAGAAATGTAAGGTCTGATAG
Source organism: Neopsephotus bourkii (assembly GCF_033783945.1). Taxonomy (NCBI): domain Eukaryota; kingdom Metazoa; phylum Chordata; class Aves; order Psittaciformes; family Psittacidae; genus Neopsephotus; species Neopsephotus bourkii. The sequence continues at coordinate 16,442,205 of NW_026900684.1, read as the reverse complement.
GTTTTGTGAGGGTAAAGGAGATTATATTTGAAGTAATCCATGAAGAAATTTGGGTGGAGGATTAAAGGACTGGAGTGAGACACCACAAAACTGTTACCTTGCCTGGTGAGCTGTACTTTGTTGGACTGAGAGGGTGACAGAGAAAGTCACGGGACTTTCAGGAACCAGGAAAATCAGTGTGCTTGGCAGTTTGCTTTTGCTGTACCTTACGTGGCAAAGTATGTCATGCCTGGGTAATCTGTTTTAGAACCCCTCTAAATATAACAGCAAGGCAACACATCTCCAGCTTCAGGTGCAAGGAATTGTGCATGAACTTCACTATAGACTGAGCTCTCATTCAGGAGCCACTTTGATTTCATTCAAAGGGGCCTGTGCTTCCTGCTGGAAGACAAGATACTCTGCATGTATATGGTTGTACTCCTATATATCCAAATGGTGGCACTTTACAAACTCTGTCCACTGATGGGAGAAGTGTTTCACTTTTGGCCTATGTAGACAAGCTGAGAGAAACCAGTTTAGGTGTCTGCAGTCAGAGGAAGCTTGAGATGAGGTGCAGGGCTGAGATACACCTTATCCTCTCTGCCAACTCACAGGCTAGGCACAGTGCCACAGCCCCCACAGACATATCTCTATCTTAAGTCCTTGAAATTTGTGGGTTTCATCTGCATAGGTATGTCATGTCATGAGCAAGATGGTAAGTATATTACTAACTAAATCCCTGTTACACCTAGCACCAAATGTTCTCTTTGCTCTGAGCTGCATGGCAGCACTTTATAAATTCTTCTCCCAAAAGTGAATGCTTTCTGCCTGTTCCCAGCCCTGCTCTTTGTAAATGGCTGCTGGAAGAACACTTCCTAATATTTCACAAATGGCTGCATGTCCACCATTTATCCTCATTTTACATCACCACTCTCCATAGCAACTGTGTGTGCTATGTTAAGGTCAGAGAGTTACAGCAGCGATGCAGAGTTCAGCAAGGTAGACAACAAGCTTTTGAAGAACAGTCACTTACTGATTGTTGTTCTTCCTTCTTGTTCGAATAGAAGGATTTCTTTTCAAGGTGCAGACTGGGAGTTGTTTTTTCCTGCAGGTTCTTTTTCAGGCTACAGGATGCATTTGCATTATTTTTTTTTCAGAGGAACCAATTTCCCTTCCCTTTGGCAAGATAATAAGTGATCAAATGGGAGATAACTGAACTTCTTTGATGAAGGCACAGCTCAAATTTTTAAACGGATTATTAAAAGTTATTACCATATACAATTATTATAAAAATATAAAATAGCCAATAAAAATGGCCAAATTTTGTATGAATGGTCATTCTAATTTTCTAATTTTATTGATTGCATAAATGTTAAAACTCTTAAAAATAAAGTCTAAATATGAACACAGCATGTTTACATGATTTTCTCACCATACCATTTAATATGTGGCTTATTAAACTACTAATCCTTATGTGTGCTCCCTCTCCCTCCTTAATAAATACAATGTTAACTGTTCTTCAGGGGCAATTATCTTTCATAAGCAGTTAATTATCTGTGTTATTATTAATTTTATCAGAAAGACAAATTTTGCATGCTAATATGATTCTTTTGATCTTAAATTATTTGTAATTTTCCGTAACAGTGAAGTCCTCTGGGCAGCGGATAAGGGTTCAGTACAAGGTATTGATGATAATTTTCCTTGGAGCTTGAGTGGGTGTAATACGACCAGGAAATGTTTTATAAACCTTCCCTTGATGTTGACTATTCATGTCTTGATTCCAAATGAATAGGCTTTCTAATAATGATATAAAAATTACCATTATTGTTATTATGGATCTGGAAGAAGAACTTGATGGAGATAAGAAAGATAACTTGTATTTAAACAACAATACAGTACACAATGTGGCCTCATATGCCCAGAGCAGCTAACAACCTAACAGTCTTCAATGGTTTCATGTTTCTGTCTCATCTAGAAAGTACTCTTGATGAGTTTTCTGGATTAAGAAGAGATTCTATAACTTTAGCATCTTTCCTCAATTTTCAGAGCACTGCTGCTATTCTTATTGTTCTTCCAATGCACACCTCCTGATTACCTAAAGGGGAAGCCTTGATTATTAAAAACCATTCTATAATACTTACTGATGTAATCAGGATGAAGGGTGATTCATTGAGCTGCTAAATTGTCTTCTACTTAACTGTGAAGACTTAGCAATTGTAACATTACAGCTTCACATAATGGCCTGTTGCACTGAATTTGGTGTTACCCATGGAAACTCACTTATTCTTGATGGTCTGGCCATTGCCTTCATTTCAACAGCACAGACAGATTCAAGCACACGCGTTTTCACACACATGGCCACGAGTTTTTGGGTGCTTGGGAGTGTCTGTAAGCTGTAGCTTGCAACACCTCCCCACTGGCACAGCAGATGTAGGGAGCAGAGATGGCACAGAGCAGCACCACGGCAGATGGATGCCTGACAGCCAGGGAGACAGACTTCCAGCTTGCTCCTGCAGTCTGGCAGCCCCAGTGGGTCCAGAAAGCCTGCCCTGGGCTGAATCTCTTCTGGAAATTTAATGTTAGCCTCTTGTATTCCCTGAAGCTCCAGGGATGGATCTGCCTCTGGCTCCACACAGTTCAGCCCTGAAAATATGCCAATTAAATGCATTTTTCAACTTCAAGCTTTGATATGCTAGCTTTGGCAATGCCTGAACTGAATTAGAGGGCTTTATGCCCCTTGATAAGGCCACAAGCACATGCGATGCTAAGGCTGGGGGAAAATTTTAGCAGAAGGCACCATTCATAAGGAATTTTTACAGAGTAAAATTTCAGTATTTTTACAGAGACAGTATATTTATGGAGCACTATGACAATATTTCTGCAGTCAGGGATCTTAGAATTGTTCAATTCTCAGTGCTGCTCTTACTGCTCAAATGAACAGCTGAGTCAGCTTCAGACTTTAATATTTGGATTACTTATTTATAATTTCTACAAGCAAAAGAAAAAGTAATCACAGTTTTTCTCTGAAACATGATGAATTAATTGCAGAATTAAGCTCAGGAATTGTTTCTATCAGCTGCAGAAGTTCTTCTTCCATATATGTAGCTATAAATGCAGGGAAGAATAATCACATATTTTCTTATAATTGTATCTTAGCTTTAACTGGTGTTGACTTGAAACAGGAGGAAAAGTGTATATCAATAAGATATACTGTGAACAAATATCCTCACTTGCAATGGAATAATGTATTTGTCCCTTACCATCCTGATGACTAAATATTTGTAGTACTTCATGAATCTTCATGCTATAAAATTTCTCTAACAAGGAGCCACATACTAAGTTCATAGAATCATAGAATAGTTAGGGTTGGAAAGGACCTTAAGATCGTCAAGCTCCAGCCCCCCTGCCATGGGCAGGGACACCTTGCTCTAAACCATATCACCCAAGGCCTCGTCCAACTTGGCCTTGAACACTGCCAGGGATGGAGCATTCACAACCTCCCTGGGCAACCTATTCCACAGCCTCACCACCCTAACAGGAAAGAATTTCCTCCTTATATCCAATCTAAACTTTCCCTGTTTAAGTTTTAACCCATTACCCCTTGTCCTACCACTACAGTCCATCCCCAGCATCCCTATATGCCCCCTTCAGATACTGGAAGGCTGCTATGAGGTCTCCACACAGCCTTCTCTTCTCCAGGCTGAACAGCCCCAGCTTTCTCAAGCCTATCTTCATACGGGAGGTGCTCCAGTCCCCTGATCATTCTCGTGGCCCTCCTCTGGACTTGTTCCAACAGATCCATGTCCTTTTTATGTTGAGGACACCAGAACTGTACACAATACTCCAAGTGAGGTCTCACGAGAGCAGAAAGTTCCTTATTAATTTTCTATAGTTTGTTTTCAGTCTTTTACTCCTTCAGAAATGCTAGGACTGAATGAATAAATAAGTGTAGATTCTAGGATGTGAACCAGACACTTTTTGCTGATATAACTGTGTCCTGGGTTCACAGTAGCAGTCATTTTTCTCTTTCTTGGTAGCTGGTGCAGGGCTGTGTTTTGACTTTCAGCTGGGAACAGAGCTGATAAAAATGATGTTTTGGTTTGGCCAAGGACTTTGTGAGCCTCATGCTCTGCCAGGGAGGAGGGGAAGCCGGGAGGAAGCAGAGACAGGACACCTGACCCAAACTGACCAAAGAGGTATTCCATACCATAGCACGTCATGCCCAGGATGTAACTGAAAGGGACCCGGAAAAGGACTAGGTGGACTGCAGGGTTGGAGGAGGTATCAGTTGGTGCTTGGTCGGGCTGCGGGGGGGGGCAAGTTATCAGTCGCCTGGTGATGGGGTGTTGTATTCTCTTCCTTTGTTATTTTCTTTATCATTACTATTATTGGTGGTAGCAGTAGTGATTTGTGTTATACCTTAGTTACTAAACTGTTCTTATCTCAACCCGTGGGAGTTGCATTCTTTCTGATTCTCCTCTCCGTCCCTCCGAGAGTAGGGGGAGTGCAAGAAAGGGGGGGGGGAGTGAGTGAAAGCTGTCTGGTTGGGTTCAAACCACGACAAACTGTAGGATTATACTAAAATAATAAAGCCACAGAAGTGAAAAATCAACAGAAAAATTGTCAAGCTGGTTATAATTGCCACCAGGCAGTCAATAGAGAATTTATTTGGGCGCAATTCAGTCACCAGCACATAGTTTGTAAGCAAAGTGTGTTTGCAATGCAGAGCTCCTTATTCACTGTTCTGATCATCCCTCTTGCCAAAATAGAGGGGCTGTCAGAATGCTTTGACTCAAGTAGCTTGATTTTATTTGCACATCTCTGCAGCATCTACAAAACACCTGCTGGAAGCAGAAAATTCAGACCTCTCTGAAGAGAAAACTGCTGAAGAGTTGCACATGGTTCTTTTCTGAGCCTTCAGCATGTTTAATTTTGGTTTCCTTTTAGTAAGAACTTTGTTTAAGCGGAACCCATTCATCCATTTCTAATTGCTTGCTTTTTTCTTTCTGCCTTCGCTCATTCCTCTTGTATCAGCTTGATTCCTTATGCCTCAGCTTTGAAACACCTACTTTCACAAGGTTTGTGGCTTGGTACTTGCCATGCAAGACTGTCAGTGTTGAAAATCAGGTTGTCAGAAAGTCCTTAACACAGGTTCTAGGTTGGTAGAAGCAAAACTTCAAGCACAAATGTTTGTTTGGAAACCTTGCCATTCAAAGTCAATAGAAACATGTAAGTTCTATTCATAGAAAATCCCATGTGCCAATTTTTAGGTTCAAGCAGAGATAATTTTTGATTTATAATTACTGGACGTTTTCCTGTGAAAGAGCAGCTTCATTCATTACTTAAATTAAATGACATTTTTCTAGAGAAAAGATCTGAGGCTTACTCTGGCTCCTAGGTAAATTTTAAGTCATCAATGCCATGTTATAGCGATCGAGGCACACACACTGCAAAGTGATGTATAGCTGGGGATATAATCTACACAGGGTAAAAGAATCCTTCCCTTTTCAGCATATGCTGAGCTTTTAGGGAAAAACAGTACTCATTGCTGAGTGTTCAAAATTCAAGAAACGTGTAGGCTAGTTGTACTGTCTAGATCTTTGTGGGAAGTTGATCAGATGCTTAGAGAGCATATTTTTGTCAGGAGTGCTTGAACGGAAGTGGAAATAGAGGAAAGGGTGTGAGAACAATCTTTAAGTATATAAGGAGCTGTAGTAATTAGGAAGAGAATAAAGTGGTTTTCATATTTCCTAAGGACAGGACAAAAAAATGATTGACTTAAACTGCAACGGAGAAGACTTGTCTTACACATTAAGTTCGAGATCCTCAGGACAGTGAAAAGAACATGCAGGAAGCTCACTGCCCTGGACTTCAAGAGAGCAGACTTTGGCCTTTTCAGGAACCTGCTTAGTGAGGTTCCATGGGATATAGCCCTAGAGGGCAGGGGGGGCCAAGACTCTTGGCTGATATTCAAGGATCACCTGCTACAAGCTCAGGAGTGTTGCATCCCAACTAGAAGGAAGAGCAGCAGGAGGGTCAGGAGACCTCCTTGGATGGATAAAGAGCTGCTGAGGATATTTCAGGGGAAAAAAGAGGCTTATGAAAGGTGGAGCAAGGACAGGCGGTCTGGGAAGAATACAGGGATGTTGTCCAGGAAGCTAGGGACCAGGTTAGGAAAGCTAAGGCCCAGTTAGAATTAAACTTGGCTAGGGATGTGAAAGATAACAGGAAGGGATTCTATAGGTATGTAGCGACTAAGACAGAACAGGGACAACGTGGGTGCTCTCTGGAGGTGATTGGGAGAAGTGGCTACCCTGGATTTGGAGAAGGCTGAGGTTCTGAATGACTTCTTTGCCTCAGTCTTCACTGGCAAATGCTCTGAACGCACCACCGAAGTCTTGGAAGGCAGACACAGGGACTGTGAGAATGAAGACCTTGGGCCCACTGTAGGAGAGGATCTGGTTCGAGACAATCTTAAGAACCTGAACGTCCACAAGTCCATGGGACCTGATGAAATCCATCTGCGGGTCCTGAAGGAGCTGGTGAATGAAGTTGCTAAGCTGCTGGCCATCATATTTGAAAAATCATGGCAGTCAGGTGAAGTTCCTGAAGACTGGAAAAAAGGGAAATATAACCCCCATTTTCAAGAAGGGGAAAATGGATGACCTGGGGAATTACAGACCAGTCAGTCTCACCTCTGTGCCTGGCAAAATCTTGGAGCAGATTCTCCTGGAAGGCATGCTAAGGCACATGAAAATCAACAAGGTGCTTGGTGACAGCCAGCATGGCTTCACCAAGGGGAAATCCTGCCTGACCAATTTGGTGGCCTTCTATGGTGGGGCTATGGAACTGATGGACAGTGGTAGAGCAGTTGACGTCATCTACCTGGACTTGTGCAAAGCGTTCAACACTGTCCCACACAACATCCTTGTCTCTAAATTGGAGAGACATCAATTTGATGGATGGACCACTCAGTGGATAAAAAGCTGGCTGGATGGCTGCACACAAAGAGTTGTGGTCAATGGCTCAATGTCCAGCTGGAGACCAGTAACGAGTGGTGTCCCTCAGGGATCGGTGTTGGGACCAGTCAACATCTTTGTCGCAGACATGGACAATGGGATTGAGTGCACCCTCAGCAAGTTTGCCGATGACACCAAGCTGTGCGATTTGGTTTATACGCTGGAGGGAAGGAATGCCATCCAGAGTGACCTCAACACGCTTGTAATATGGGCTGATGCCAACCTCATGACGTTTAACCATGCCAAGTGAAAGGTCCTACCCCTGGGTTGGAGCAATCCCAGGTACAGCTGCAGGCTGGGCAGAGAAGCAATTCAGAGCAACCCTGTGGAGAAGGACTTGGGGGTGCTGGTCAATGAGAAACTGAACATGAGCTGGCAGTGTGCGCTCGCAGCCCAGAAAGCAAACCGTATCCTGGGCTGCATCAAAAGGAGTGTGACCAGCAGGTCGAAGGAGGTGATCCTGCCCCTCTGCTCTGCTCTCATGAGACCTCACTTGAAGTATTGTGTGCAGTTGTGGTGTCCTCAACATAAAGAGGACACTGAAATGTCGGAACAAGTCCAGAGGAGGGCCATGAGGATGATCAGGGGACTGAAGCAGCTCCCATATGAAGATAGGCTGAGAAAGTTGGGGTTGCTCAGCCTGGAGAAGAGAAGGCTGCGTGGAGACCTCATAGCAGCCTTCCAGTATCTGACGGGGGCCTACGGGGATGCTGGGGAGGGGTTCTTCATTAGTTACTGCAGTGATAGGACAAGGGGGAATGGGTTAAAACTTAAACAGGGGAAGTTTAGATTGGATATAAGGAAGACGTTCTTTACTGTGAGGGTGGTGAGGCACTGGAAAGGGTTGCCCAAGGAAGTTGTGAATGCTCCATCCCTGGTGATGCTCAAGGCCAGGTTGGACGAGGCCTTGCATGACTTGATTTAGTGTGAGGTGTCCCTGCCCATGGTAAGGGGGTTTGGAACTAGGTTATCTTAAGTTCCTTTCCAGCTCTAACTATTTTATGTTTCTATGATTCATAACAGAGGGACAAAAGTACTTGAAAAACTTGTTTCAATTTCTTATATCTTCCTTGTGCTCCATTGCCTATTACTGTCTCCACACAGATGAGGCCCTCAGTGCCATGTGTTAGTGGTGGCCTTGTCAGTGCTGGGGTAAGGGTTGGACTTGACGATCTTAAAGGTCTTTCCCAACCTGGTTGATTTTATGATTCTATGTATGTATATAATTAGCAGCATAAAAAGAGATACTTTGTCTTCTTCCTGTGGCCTAAAATAAGACATAATAACATGAAATAATTAGAAATTTTGGCTGCTGTAATACCTACAGATTACAACTTCTGCAGAGCAACAATCCATATTTAATGTGGGAGAAACTTCAGTGACAAAGAGCTCTTCATGAGAATGTAGCCATTGCATCATTTACACATGGCATTTACTGCATTGTGTTTGGAGAACTGGGGGAAACATAAAATAGTTCTGTTATATAATCTTAATGTCAAGCAAGCCTACTTGTTTGAATGGGGACTATTGTACCTACTTTAGGGTAGGTGTCATTCATATGATCGCCTAACTGTCACATCCTCTACATTCTTTCTCCTGTTACATGACCTGCTTCCTCTCATACCCAAAATGTAACACTTGTGACTTTTCTCTTCTAGCTCAGAATTTCTATTTCTTGTTTCCTACCTGCTTTGGATGCACCAGTTTGACCACCAAACTTTACATGTTTTTCAGCAAAGTAATTATATGCATGACCAAACATAACATAGAGGTGTGAAAGGACACTTTAATCATATTCTGAATTTGCCCCTGCATCTGTCATAGAATCATAGAATAGTTAGGGTTGGAAAGGACCTTAAGATCATCAAGTTCCAACCCCCCTGCCATGGGCAGGGACGCCTCACTCTAAACCATATCACCCAAGGCCTCATCCAACCTGGCCTTGAACACTGCCAGGGATGGAGCATTCACAACCTCCTTGGGCAACCGATTCCAGTGCCTCACCACCCTAACAGGAAAGAATTTCCTCCTTATATCCAATCTGTCACACCATTTTAGATGAAAAATGCTCATATCTCATAGTCAAATCTGTATGCCAACAAATGAAGAACATACTGCAATGATGCTGACTGCACAAAAAATCACAGAAACGGTCATCAGTCTTCAGAACTACTTTTCTCTTTTCGCTTAATACTTGCCTAAAGGAAACTAGTAGAAGCAATAAATGCATCTTCTACTTTTCTTTCTCTAATACTATAATCAACTCCTTTAATCCTTATGGATAAGGACTGCTGAGCTCCTTACACAAAGGAGACAAAGGGAGTTCCTCCAGCACTTTAGATCAGAAATACGCTTTTGAAGTAAACTTCCAGACATTCCCATTTGCTGCACACGGCTTTGCATCACAGAGATTTGGCCTTGTTTTTCAGCACTACTTGCTAAGAGAGACACATAGTCATAGGCTGCACATCGGTTTAGCCATGCATGAATTCATGGGTTCTCTGCATAATCTTCAATTCTACTAGCAAGATGAAAGTAGCTGTCATCTTTAAGATCTGTATATTACACTTGGCTCACAAGGGGTTATGTGTATTTGTGATGTGATGAACACTTATTTATGTGTAATTTGTTTTGTGGCCAAAGCATATTTCAGTCAAAAGGTGAGAATGGCATCTCCTCTCAACTGGCAAAGGCTCTTTATGTAGGAAGGGTATAGGACAACTCTTTTCACTACATCTTTTCTTAATCCTAAGCATAATTTTAAGTAGTTGAGGTGTAATGTCTCCATTTTCTAGTGGTTTAAAGTTACTGCTTCTTAAAATACTGACCTTCAGCAAATATCAGGGGAACATACCATGCTCACTTCTTATTGCAAGTACCCATGCATTGATGCATCCATGCTAAGAATGCTCAGAGTTGCTGCTGCTGCATATCTCAAGGTATTGCTTCTTGCTGGTGACTCACTCTCTAGCTAACAAACATTGGTTAACAAGTTGACTGGAGGGGTGATACCAAAACAAAACCTAAGAAGGATAATTAGTTGGAGGGAAGGTTCTGCTGTTTCTGTCTCTGAAGATACAGGAGGCACCCAGCTCTCCCTTCAGTCCACTCTGAGCCAACTGAGCTGTGCCGCTATGGCCGGTTCTCAAGATTTTGTTGGCAGCCTTGCAACCTGTGTACACTTACAACAGCTACTGCAGTCATAAAATGAATGAGTCCCAGATTTCGTTATAAGGAAGGGAATTTTCTAGTCCTCAGGGATGCAGAGAAAGGTGGCTGAAGCCATGTCAAATGCACATCTGGAGACTCCAATTCAGGAGCACGCAGTACATATATTTTTAATTAAGGCAAAAATCCATTGAATATTTAAGAACTTTAATGATTTGGGGATTTTTCTTCAGCACTTAGGAATATCAAATTTCCCTCAGTCATATTAAATAACAATTTTCACAAACTTGTCATGCTGTGCCTCTTCTATAGTAAAAACCAGTATTTGTTATGACATTGGGTTTGTATTTTTGTATTTTAATGTATGCAGTAACTGTAGACATAGATCTAATGGGTACATTGATACAGACATATAAAATTATATGTGAAATCAACAGACTGTATGTGTGTATAACTTACTGAAGAAAGCCAAGATGGCATTTTGCTGTCTTCCTCCCACTGATAAGAAGGGCAGAGCTGTCTGTCTTACACTATAACTCTTAAATGAATTAGTGGAGTAACAATGTTTTAGTAGTTTCAAGTTTATTCATCTGCATAAAGTGGCCATTAGGCTGCAGAGAAGTTATTTTCATTAACATATAAACAAAAAATGCAGATTGTTATTTTAATGGAAATTGAAGCTAAAAAATGCATGCTTTTCTGTGATACCTGTTCTTCCTTTCATACTTACATACTATACTTAAAATGACTGAGTACCCTTTCATAAAGCTTTCAAAGGATGCTCTATTTTTCATATTCTATTTTGGGTCACTGATTTCATCAAAGGTTTAATGAACATAAAGAAATGATAGACAGCTGAATACATGATACATTTCTGACATAGCAGGGTGGGGATTATGCCACACAGATGATCTGATAACAGATTGTACAGAGCGGTAGGTTGCATGTCATTATTTTTTGAGAGCAAAGTGAGCACTTTACAGCCAGCTGTCTGGGTGAGCATAGAAGAAGCTTTTGTAGTACAATTTGATTGGCAGGTAGAGAGAAGAAGGAAAGCTACTGCATTAAAGAACTTGACTTAATTGCAAAATACCAAGTTGGATTATGTAGGAGGTACCTGAGGAAGAAGGTACAATGGAAACAATTTGAATGAATATTTCCCCCGAAGCAATGTGTTTCTGTTTGGTTCAAGACAAATTATAGTTTGGCGTGGTGCTTGGTGTGTTCTACATCTTTGCCATTAAAACAGTGCAAATTAAAGAATGGATATAAGCTGCTATCTGCAGGGTTTTTTTGTAGCAATTCTGTATTTATTGAAGCTAAAGTTGTACTTTGTGTGCTGAAAATATCTTTCAGAAACTTCAGGGTTTATGAAAATCCGAAGAATTTGTAGTTTATCAGTGTCATCTTTAGGGTTTAGATGTACTTGATTCTTCAGAAATGGATGAATGTGAAAACCAGCATCATATCTAATTCTAGCTGAAAAAGCAAATTATTACTTCAGGTTGAAAAAGCAAAAACCAGTAACAGCCCCAGGAACCAAATGGCAGGTGGCCTCAGTTTTAAACATTAAATCTATTGACCAATGCATTGCATATATAGGATTGAGACAGAGACATTAATTCACAAACAGACTTCATTTTCTAATAGATGGCATTAATGATATGCTTTTAAGTACAAATTTAAAACATCAGTACCCTAAATCAGTTGCTGCCTAAAATTTTAGCCCTGGAGAGCAGTATGATAAACAATGCACTCATAGTGCTGAGCTGATTATGTGCCTGTTTACCAGGGTACAGATCTCTCTGCATCTGTAACAGGGACCAAGTGCAGTTTCTTGCCTCTCAGGACAGTGCCTAGCCATTAACTACTGAGTGTTCTTGGGAGGTATTCAGTCTCTTTTGCAAAGCTGTGGTACTTTGTTTAAGTTCATAAACCTTTGGCATAAAAGCATCAGAATGACTCTTTGATCCCATGGTTAATATATTGACCATGAAGGCTTGAGTCCAAACCCTAATTTGGGAATATTTAAATATTTTATGCAAAGAAGACCAGCCTCAATAGTGTTTTCTTACTACATGTAGAAAACATTCACAGAGTTAGTTTATTAAGAAGCCAGTTCTTCCCTGCAGCAGTGTCAAGTGAAATTAAATAAAAAGGAACTCAAGGTGCAATGGGAATTATCAACTGTTTTCTACATCAGTCTAAATAGTCCCTTTGGTGTGGCTGTAACGGACCTTTCCAATGCTTTCCTGTAAGCCAATTAGAAACTAACAGAGTTTGGAAGACATAAAATATTAGAAGTCTCCCTTATATCCCCTACTTACACAGGAACTGCAATAATCAGCCCTTAAAAGAAAAGATGCTGAACAGGAATATATAGGGAGAATGATTTCTACCAAGTTATTAAATTAGTTCTATTGAGAAGAAACCATAGCTGATACAGTTAGCCTCTATTGCTTGTAGCAAGGATGCTCTTAATCTCAGCTGTTCTAAGTTTTCTACAAACTTTTTTACTTAACATTTAAGGCATTTTAAAAAAGGGAAAAGTACATCATTGCAAATGGTATCTCCTTTCAATATGCCTCTTTGGTTACACATCACATGCAAGACTCTTGCTCAACTAAATACAAGCATCACAGCCTCAACAATGACATTGTGAAAATACGATAATCTATGTTTTTCAACACCTTCAGGTCTTTCTGAAGAGTTCCCATGCTAAAAGCAGCTACCTGCTTGAAAGAAAGACAGGGGATATTTTTCATTTTTGTTATATTGAACAAAGACATTAGGCTTGTCCCATCTCTTAGCTTTCTTCCCCACCCAGTAATAGTCCTGTTGTATGGGAATATCCTATGCTGAGTTTAAGCTCTGAACCTGTCTCTGCTGTGCATTACAAAGCTATTAGGATGGTGGTTCATGTTCTAGGCTGTTTTTTGGGTATTATTGTTAACATGAATCTACACTATTAATACTCATGCCACCTCCAAGAATAGGTCTGGGGCTTGTTCTGATGAGGTTTCCCTGTTTTTCTCTAGCTGACCTGTCCCTCCCATGGAATAATTGTCATCTGGGGAAAGCTGTAGACAGAGAGAAAAATGTCAGTTACCCTTCTCTCTCCCATATTTGTTTTATGCAACTGCAAGTGGAAGAGTAACATGTCTCAAGCACCTGTGATACTCTGGACTGCTCTCCACTAGGACATGAAGACTCTGACTTTAAACTGACACTCATCCATCTAAAAGTAATTGCCGCATGTAACAGCCCAAACCCTGAAGGGTATCTCTATCTCCGTGAAGCCTTGCATAAGAGAAAACCCAGTGAGGAGGTGAACATAGGATGCCACAGAACTGTGGAGTCTGGGTAGGGGGGATACTTATGATGTGCAGTTTAAGTAAGCTGAATGTTTCGTGAGATTGGGAAAAAAAGTTTTATTCTTTTCCCATTCAGTAAAAGCTACAGAAGATGAATTCAAAAGGGATTTATGTCTTTTGCAAAAATGAAATTGGTAAGAGATAGTATTTTCAGATACACCTGTATAAATCCAAATAAACATAGCAAACACGCCTGCTGTGAATTTTCTGTCTTGCTGATAATTTTTGGAAGTTAATCTTGCCCCAGTGATCCCTGTGTGGAAGTATGATTAAACAGGAATAGAAGTTGAGGGTGGTGAAGTCTTATTTTATCCCACATACCAAAGTATACTCACTTTTGAACAAATTCCAGGCTTCCTTTCTTGGTAAAAGATTAAATTCTTGTCTATTAAAAGGGTCATTAAAACACTAAAGGGTACTTTAGTATGAATCAGAACAAAGAAAACATTATATTTTGAGCAAATAGAAACTGTTATTCCAGCTGAATGAGGTACAAATATCCAGCTGCTGTGCCTCCTTTAGGGGAGCAGTGTTCTACCACACTGTCCCTGGGGAGGTACCATGGGACATAGAAAGCATGAAATATGCAGCTCTGGGAAACTGCAGTCTTCAGAGCCATCCATAATAAAATAAATCTGCTCCTCTACACTCCATGTGCAGGAGATTTAAAACCAGGCTGGGAAACAGATGGGCTTTTTAGTGATGTAAAATGAAACTAAATCAATTCATAACATTTTTGGTATTCTTATGAATCATTTTGGCAAAATCAGCCAAAATTTTAATCAAACTAATGGGTCAGAGGCACAATATAAGCAATCTAGGAAGTGTACTTATTTTAACTGCACTCACGAAACTCCGCTCTAATGTGTTTCTGTAAAGTCAATTAAGCATAATATTCAGCCAAATTCACTAGTAAAATATTAATCTTGCACTGTGGGTTAGTTAGACTGTGCAGTGGATGTGTCCCATTGTCAGGTTTTCATCCTGCTGAGATTCAGGTGTTGAGTCTTCCAGCATGTGTGGGTTGGTTGAAGGGTCTTTCACCTGCCCTCTGCTTGAGCCCAAGACCCAGGTGCTCTGCACCTACTTCTACTTCTGGGACCACATTCTTAGGGCTGTGCTTCCAGTCAGGAAATAGGTGGATTTTTTGCTACACTTTATACTAGGACTTGATGTATAAATAATTTATAAGAGACAGCTAAATTATTAATAGTTGCTAGAAGTGTGCTACAGATATAAGTCATCTGTATGGTGACTGTTAAAAGCTCACAGCCTAAAGGGGAGCTAGACCAGACGATGTTTGAAGGTCCCTTCCGACTCCAGCCTTTCTGCCATTCTACGCTGAAGAGGATTTCTAGGAGCAGCCAATTGTACCTCTCAAAAAGAGCATAGCAACTCGCACCAGCACATATGCCTTGATTGCTGATTCACCGCGCTTACCAAAAGAGCATACTGCAATGGAGACATCCCACGGGGAGCAAAGAGGGCAACCCACACTCCTGAGAGATGAAATGAGCTGCACTGACTGAATGTTCTATCTCTTTTGCTTACCAGCAGCTTCAGTGATTTTTCTTTATGGGGTCAAGATGTTTCCAGACATTACTTCTACCCTGGAAAAATGTTCCTCAGGGAACATGATAATCTCAAATGGCAGTGATTACAGGTCTTTCAGGATCATATTTGCGTTTTTTTACCTGGTGTATATTAACATTTTCCCTGAATATTATTCCTTAAGTAATATTAGTTTCTATGTAGTCATTCCTAAGATTGAGGCTTTGAAACAGGTCAGCCAGCTGGGGTCGCATGTGCATGTCCCAGTCCCTCTTACACTCTTCAGTTTCTGCACACTGAGTCCCACTATGTGATAGAACTGTTTTGTGTTTCCAGTCCATAGGCTGTGAGTAAAGATCACTTTCATAAGAGTGTCTTCATCCAGTTTTCATGGTAGCACATGCCATTAGCTCTGATTCATAAAGGTGAATTCTCAGCAATCTAGAGGACGTACATGGGGAAAGTACAGCGAGGTAAACCCCGAAATCAGATTAAAAATTGTTTTGAGAGATAAGACAAATTTTTTTTTGAGAGATAAGACAGATATTCACTTTACTGCTTCCAGGACACAGGAATATGCATCATGTTCAAAGCAGGTAAATGATTTTGATATTCTTAGAATTAATCTGATTTATTTGCACTGCACCATCAATTACTGCTTACGGATGTGAAAAGGAAATATCCTTAGGCTGATTACAATAGAATCAAAACAAAAATTTGCCTCTTCTGTCAGGGTTTTTGAAAATGATTTACTTAATAGAATAATTAGAATCTTAAATTATAGTAGGATTATAAGGACTGCAGTAAATTATGTAATTAACCATACATTGGTTACATTACATTGCCAAGGAATTAACCACACTTAGACATACTGACCCTATTTTATACACATAGCTCCTTTGTCATGATGATTACTCTCCTAATTTTTTAACTAAATCATGAGCATGCATTTAGCAGAACAGATCTTTCGGAAATTCAATTATTACAATTGATTACTTAACGTTTAAAAAAAAACAACCTATGCTTGAACTGTTTTTTGCAGATTTTGTTTTAGCAAAAGACCAATCTTCACTGAATGAACTTCACTGAAGTTCATTGCAGAGCTCCTTGAAAGGACCTTTTCTTTCCCTGTGGCTATGTCTTTGGGATCAATATATGATGGCTAAATTGCAAACAGATTTGCAAATGATAGATGGTAACTACATGATACAAACTAGTTTAGATCATGCTGATGCTTTGCTTTTCAATTGTTACAGATAAGCTGTGAGGGATGAACATCAGTGCCACTCTTTTTACTTTGGCTTTATATTTGAGCAAAGATTATAAACTCCTATTGCATTTCCACATTAATCTAAAGGTGTCTGATTCAGTTCTTTTTAAATTTAATACATTTGATAGAAATAATTGCCTTGCTTTTAGTAAGCTGTGTTAAATTTATCAAGTGGGCTGAAGAAAGAATGACAATCTTTTAAAGGAAATCTATTTTCTTCATTTATAAAATTTGAGCATACTTGAATATATAAAGTACTTCGATGTGTAAATGTGGGTTTGTGTGCACAATTATAATATTCATACTTGTTTTCTGATCTTCTTTTTCTACAAAATACCATTGAAAGCTATGCTCAAACTTTCAGAGGAACTGAGTACCATGGAGCCTATTGACATCTACTGGACTCATGGTGAGACTGAAATTAAAACACAAGAAGTGCATTTCTAAGTTATTCATAGTAAAGGGCAAATAACAAACAGTAGTTTAGAAAGTGGCTTGAGATTTACACTTATAGCATGTCTTGGATCAGTGAAGGTATAAAGGCCACCTTAGCCTTTTATTTGTTAATTATATTATAATTATATAATATATAAACATAATCAGAAAATATAAATATAATATATATAATAATATAAATATTATATTTCAAGGAAACACAATTCCTCAGCCTCCTTGCTACCTGGTGTATAAAGGATAATAATATTTATGATCTAGTCCTGCCCATCAGCTCTTTCTGCAAGTAGGAAAACACATAGCATATACAGCACAATTTAACCCATTAGGCTGATCTCAGCATCTTTTGATTTTTATCCTGTGTCTAGATGGATTTCAGCTAAAGCAATGTTACTGAGTTACTTCATTCAACTTCTTGGCTTAGAAACTAGCCTAAAATCAATAAACTGAGAGGAACAGCAACTTAATATGAACAGCTATGAGCATGTGTGTGCTGTTATCTTCTTCCTTTCCAATGAGCAGCTATCTGTGACCAGGAAGCCCTGAGCCCGGGGAAGAGATTCAAGGTGCACAATTCACGGCTTAGCAGTGAGTCATAAATTCCATTTTCAAACCTGACACTGCTGGAGGGTAAAAGTGAAATATTTTCAGACTGGTTGATAGATTGGTGCTATGTCTATAGAATACAAATTTTAAGATATTTGCAAGGTGGAAAGCTTGCTTCTGATCAGCTTAAAATGTTCGATGTGTCCAGATTCCACCACTCTTCCACACCTTAATCCTCATGTAGGTGAAAACTTTATATTGGTATGTGAAAATGTGTGTAGATATGCATACAGCAGTTTGCTAGGGGAACATATTTGCAAATTAATGCATAACTTAGTAGCTTATTAACATTTCTAATTAAGTAAGGTACTGAAACATCTGTTTTCTTGGCAGAAAGATGGAAACTCTATTTTGTTTTTCAAAGTGTAACTTTAATCCTGGTCTTTAACATAATTTGTATTTTAATATTCATACATTAAACTTTCTTACCAAAAAACTAGATATTTTACAATTATTTTCTATGAAATTCCTACCATTGGAAAGCTCAGCAAGGAACACAGATCAAATGAAATGAATGTATGTCTGGAAAAAAACCTTGCAAACAAAATTAATGCACTGTTCTTGCTCACTAAGTGCAGGCAGTCACATAACCAATGTGTGCCCAGTGACAACAGGTCTGCAGAGTATCTTACAGACATAAGATTAATGATTTTTGTATTAGGACAAAATACTGGAGGAATTCTGATTAACCAGTCTAAAAGTACACTGCCATATGCTGGGCCAAGATAAAGCTGAGGAACAGATATAGGATGTACCTTTGCATTGTGGCTTTCTCGTAAGTCTGAGATAAATCTTCACCTGATTGAATCGAAAAGAACACACACTTGTCTGTCACATCAGTATGACAAATATCTATATCAGTAATGGAACAAAATTATAATCTCTTTAAACTGCAAGATCTTCAAAGCGAAAGTTACAAACTTGGGGCTAGGTCCCTGCAAATGTTGATTATTCCTTAAAATTAGCAAAATCGGCAGTTTCACATGCAGGAATTGTGGTTACCCAGTGTCTGTCAAAGAGCCCTTAAATGAATCTTTGTCCTGGAACCTAGAAGTGTGGTTCCTCTCTCCCTCCATCTGAGGTGTTTTTGGAGAGGTGGTCACAGCTTCCCTGCCTTTGGTCCTTGGAGAATGGTGAAGGGGCTTCTGCTAGAAAGGGAACAGCTAACATAAGCTCAGATTTTCTGCACTGGAAATGTCTTCTACGTAGTGTTAACAGGAGCTGGAACTATAAGATAGTTATGACGCAGTATGGAAACTGTTCTTGCCACAATGTATGTCAATTTATTATTATTACTGCCCTTACACACACCTGAATAAAAGAAGAAGCTCTTTTTATCTGTAGAATAGCAAATAGCTTTTCCTCTGACATTTTGTATTTAGCTTAATTACGGGTATTGCAAGCATCCTTCCATATATCCGTTGCATTCAACCTGCAAAGGCACCGGCACTGTGTTGGTTATTTTTCTCTTTCATCCTCCCCTAGCTGTCCTTCCCCATTTTATCCTCAGAGACTAATAGGAACTGATTCTACAGTAATTTTCTGCTGCACAGTAATTTCCAGCATTTCTTCAAGCATTTGATGGGACTGGAAAAGATTTCATTGAGAGTCTTCTGCCCTGCCACCATCAGCAATACTGAGGATAAAGGAAAAGAAGTACACCATGGCCCAGATTCAACGCAACAGCTGTAGGCTTAACTTTTATTTAGGTGCCTAATTTATTTCAGGAAAAAGACTTCAAGCTTAAATGCTTTTTTGAGATGTAGTGTTCAGGCGTTGAGAATTCAGCCATTTCGGTATCACCACCAGAGACTCTAAATATTGAATGCATATTCTCTCAGTCCTCTGTGTGTACATGCATTTCAATCTGTTCTTCGTATTAACAATAGATTAGCAAATTGAGTCTCTTGTTTTCTGTGCAATGATCTGTGCACCTCCTATTCCGCAGCCAATGTTTTTTCTGCTGGCCCACAATTTTATACTGATTCAAATGGTCTTATAAGTAGGAAGAAAGAAAGAAAGAAGGAAGGAAGGAAAGGAAGGAAAGGAGGAAAATGAATTTGATTCTTTTCATATCTGTGAATCAAAATCTCCAGCTGTGGCAAACTAACGCAAAGTACATTAGTGCCAGCGTCAGCAGCTGTGGAACTGCCAGCTTCCAAGGACTCATTTAGATTTCGTTGAACACATGCTGCACAGAGCTTAGTGCGCTAGCCCTTGTTCATAACGAGGTTGATAAAAATACAGCCAGTCATTGCTAATATAATGTATTTATTGATCTTATTTCTGCCAGCTTTACTTTTTAATTTTTCTTCATTAGAAAAATTCATTAAGATTGCTGAACCAAGGAAACTAACTGCAGGGAAAAGTTCAGATACAGTACATGAAGAAAAAGTGACATTCTTTTGGTTAAGATAATGACTGATGGAAATGTTCATCAAATGAATCTGTGAAATTCTGACAAAAAATTAGGAAAAGAACCTAGCTATGACCTATTTTGGATTGTGATGGTGTGACTAACTGGTAGATATTGAGTCTTGTCTGTCTAACCTGCGCCAAATTGCAATTCCCTACTCCAGCAAGTTTTCATTATATTTCAGCATACGGCTATTTCAAACTTTGGGACTGTGGAAAGTGGTCATATCCATGAAAAAATAAGCCTTTTTTTCTTTTTCTTTTTTTTTTTTTCGTGAAATGTGTCAAGTATGTTAGTCTGGGTCTCCAAGGTGGCTTAAGACAGCCTCTGTGTTGCTGTCATATATAAGATGTATCTTTCTCTTAAAAGAACCCATTCCATTTTTCTGCTGGGTGATATTTGTTTCCACACTGTGATGAGCAAAAGGCAAATCTAAATTCTAATAAACAAGACTTGGAATTTCTCTACTCTCCATACTTATATTTTTGTGTACTTTTTCCAGGTTGAACTAAGTTTTTAAATGACTAGTACCAATATTACAGGTAAAGTTTCACTAGAGCTTTCTACAATGTCTTAAATGGCCTTCCTTTAATAAAAATACCTCCCCTCACACACTCTAGGATGTTATTGGTCTTTGTCATGGCTGTATCACCTTAGCAAATCAAGAGTGAAGGATTTCTTTTTGGTAATTTTTAAACAACAGTTGAATATACCGCAAATTACTCACAAGTAGCTCTCTCAGAGCTATGTAGTCCACCTAATTCTCCTTGTTTATACAGTTTAATCTACTCTGGTTTATATATATATTTTTCTTATTTAACATATCCTTTCTAGCTCATGTTATCTTTACAACACTGATATTAAGACCTCATAACCTCTTGCCCACACAGACTGACTCAAGGAGAAAATACAGAAATGAGACAGCTGCTGAGGTATACAAGCTACGCTCTCACTTTCTCTCCTTGCATTCAATACCACTGTCAAATTTTCAGTGCACTGATATAGGTGAAAAATGAAGGCTCTATCATCTCTTCTTTCACAAATCCCAGGCAAGGAAAACATGGCTGGCTACAGGCAAATGAATCTGGTTATCCTTTTTTTTCTCCCCAAAAGACTGTGGAAAATAAAGTAAGGGATATTAAATTTATCTTTTAAAAGGTCCTGTCTTATCTTGGTTTTAGAATTGATTTAGAAAACCTGCCAGTAACAGAAAACAGCAAAGGCCAAGAGGGCAAAAAGACAAGCAATTCTATAGAGATCAGCTGCTATACTTCTGTGACTTTAGAAGCAGGTATCTTAAGTCTTCAATACTTTTGACTAGTTGGAAGAATAGTATAATGCATTTTTCTGAAGAGAACACATGAAAACCATCAATGTTCAGAGAGAAAAGCCAGGAAGAGGGAAGGATATCATATTGATAAAACATACTCTACAGGAGTTTTGGTTTCCTGATATTAGAAAAGCTGGAAAACAGCTTCTAAGACAAAGAGGTGGGGGAGATACAGGTTTTAGCAATATTCTAATATAAAGTGCACAAAATTGATTCTTTTTTTTTTATTTTTTTCCCTGTATATACACTTTTTTTTTCTTTTACATGCTCTCTTTTGCTATACATAAACCTTTAGAAACACTGGAAAGAAAAGGCCAAATAATCACAGGCTGATCATGAGAAATGGGTGATGTGTGCCAGTGAAGTTCCACAATACATCAGCATGTCTTCCAAGAGAAAGGGGAAGCTGGATATTGACAGACAACCTGGCAGTTATCAGCACTTTTTGCTCTACTATAGTGTACCTCACTGCATCCCTCTCCCAGCTTGTTCCAGCCTGCTGTAACCCTTTGACATCAGCACTACCCACCTGGGATTTCCATGGTTTGCATGTAAATGAGTGTTATGGGGTAAGGGATAGATTATTGGAGAGGAGCAACTATGTGGGTATTTTGTTTGCATGGGATCTAGTGTAGGAAGGCTGGATGTATGTGCAGTTATTTGTACCATGACAGAAAGCACTTAGGAAACGCAAATAACTCTTGCCACCTCATTCAAGATTAAGTAACTCTGAATGGAACAAAAGGCAGGATGACCAGAAGGATCTCCAAGATGACCAAGAGAAGCCAGTCATGAGTCTAACAAACATGGGGGATATCTGTAACAATGCAGGGAGAAAAATAACTTAAACGGAAAGGTAATCTTGACATAGGAAAGTATAGGTATAAACTAGTCACAAATGAAAGTGAGGAAAATAGAGAAGGGAGCCTAATCATCAGAACTGAAAGTCTTCCAGAATCTTCCTGAAGGTGGAAGTAGAGGAAGACTGTCTCGTTCAATTGTATATAGCAGGGACTGAGTGATAAGACTGCACCACCCAATCAATTGTTATTGATAGAGTTGGGTGTAGTAGGTGGATTTGTATCCCTTCTGAACTTGAAGGTGTGTATCAGCACTCTAACAATATACAGCAAGCTCAGTTGCTGTGTACAGAGCTTTTTGGTAATACTCTTTTAATGCACAGGTGGCTGATTCAGACCAAATTAAATCCTGACTGTACTGAAGGCAACAAGAGTTTCTTTTGCATTCAATTTTATCTCAGAATCTTTTCCTTTTATTTCAGCAAGCTCAACACCAATGAATAAAGAGTTTATATGTGTGGTCTCTGCATAGCATCTCCTGGCCTCTGAAACTACAGCTTCCCAGCCACGTTACCTGAATCAGCCCTCAAACTGGTCTACAAGAACAAGGCTAGTCTGGAACCAGTCCATGTTTAAGGTGCTGGAAACAACTTCTTATATCTTTAGGGTACTATTATGTGGTAGGTGGAAATATAAAGTTGACATTGAGCAACAAGGAGTCTGTAGGGCTCATATTTCTCTGATGCTTTCCCTTCACCTTTGTTTGTCAGTTCCAGTCTCCTCCTGGATTCCAGTCCAAGGTGTGTTTATAGTCAGCATGAGTAGCTAGGGTTTGAAAGATTAGAGTCCCAGGCCATTTGTTCCATATTTGATGTCAGAGCTGGGTGTGTTTTCTCCAGCACTCCAGAAGAAATCTGGAGCAAAGACCTCATTCCACAGAGATTTCCACTTTGCAGAGTTCTCAGGGATTTCACTTTAAACAAACAAGTTGTTTTGCTGTATCTGAAGGATTTGCACAGAGCTTAAAATCCATGCACAGATGAATGGCATTTGTGATTAAAAGGCAACATTCAAAATGAAGTGGAAATAGATCCACCCACACTAGGAAAAAGAGTATTATAAACCTTTGAGGGCTGATCATAAAATCACTAAACAGCAAACACACCATAAAAAAATCCAAATTCAAAAACATGGAAAAATTAAATGGAATACAATTTGTCCTTATTACAGAGAGTAACAAGCAGATGTGGCAGAAAGGGAACCACACACCTTGAACTGAACCTTCATATTCCCTGTTGCAGGTGAGATGATCCCTTCTGGCTCTAGCAGGAAATAAACCGATCTCTCCGCATCACATTCCCATGGAGGTGACGAAGTGAAGAACAAGTACTAAAATATCTGGGATCATCCCAGATCCTTATGAACGTCCAGGCCACTTTAAATCTGGCCCTGCTTCAAGAAGCATATAAAGCTTTTCCATATACTTGTTCTTATCTACAGGAGGTTAATCCTTTGAAAGGGAGAACAGTTTCTGAACAGTCATCACTGTTTCCGTAGTAGTAACAAGGTGTTCACAAAGGACAGCCCACATGGCTGCATTTCAAAGAAATTACTGATGCTTCTGTCATCAAGGGGCTTCCTGGTCCAGTGCATGTGCCATCCACTCCATGTACTAGCTGCAGACAGAGCTTGCCTACAGCTAGAATTCAGCCTGGTGTCTGCCAGCTGGACCATGCTGTCCTATATCACTTACCAAGGGACATTAGAGAGGTCTTGCCTACAACACCTAGTACATTCCAAGAATCATCAGGACTGGGACACTGGCTTGTATGCCAGAATAATATGTGGCTCTGAAAACACATGTACAACAGAATCTCCTTCCTAGCACTCTCCTACTGTACCACAGGGGATGTCTGTCCATATCGCTGCTCCTATCTATGTAGCAGAGAACAGAAAAGAGTTCCTAGGAGGAATGAATTTCTGTCCTTATCTGCATTGAGTTCAAATAAGTGCGTAGTTTCTGATCATGACCAGGAAGCAGGTAGAGAAATTAATAACTTCAGAGATGCTACTCATGATGCAGAGAATATTAAAGAGCAAGCAGTGAAGACTGGATGAAAGCTACTGGCTGAGCTTTTTTCTGAGGCAGAAGGTAAATTACAGAAGATAGAATTGGTGACTGAGGCAAAACATGCATTTTATTGATTGCAAAATTACCACTGTTGTCACAGTCTCTGGTTTTCCCTTCTGACATTCATAACAACAGACAATCTAGATTAACCCGTTAGAAACAACTCTACAACATTAAAAGAAAATGGGAAATTAGGAATTCAGCAAAAGTCCATGTTTAAAATAATATGTAAACCCCAATGACTGCTTTTAACAGAAGTTACCTTCCTGTTAGTGGAAAAGAACCCTTTGGAAGATGCACTGGAAGAGCAGCAAGAGAATGAGGAGTGGACAAGGCCAGGGAAGCTAAGGTGTCAGTGGTCTTCAAGAGACAAGAAGGTGTGGGAAGATGACCAGTTGTGAGGCTTGGCTAAGAGGAAAGCGGTGTAGCATGGGTGAAGTCAGTTTCAGCAGAAGGGAATGCAGTCAGAGAGGTTGTGGGCTCTGGAGCAAGGAAACATCACAGCTAGGGAGGCAGCAAGTGGAAATAAGCAGTAGAGGTGCCTGCAGAGAAGAGGTGATCTAGGCCTTTTAAAGGGAAGAAGCTGTGCTGTGCTAGATATAGAGTGATGACTGCTAAATAAAAGAAGGGGGGTGGGTACCAAGAGAATACTGAAAATAACAACAAAAAATCAGGAGCTAATGTGGGTGTCAGAAGGTGCATTTTTAAACCTGTGGCTGAGTTGCAGGAGAGAGCTGGAAACGACAAAGATAGATGCCATTACTAGCTGGACAGAGTAAGGTAATTCACCTGTCAGAAATTAACATGGGCTTCTACTTACTAGGTATACTTCTGATATTACCTACTCCATTGTGAAAAATATATTTTAGAGTTTCATTTTATTTGAGAATATTGTTGGTCCTATAATTTGCTTCTTTTTTCTCAAAATAGAAAGAGCTCTGATGACCCTTTTCTACTTGAGCACTGAAAAGTGGATTCAGGCTGCGTTCTTCTGTTTTTGCCATGACTAAGAATGCTTGAAATAAGACATCTATATACATCCATTTGTCAAATATTTTCATTTGCAATTTGCTCTTTTTTTACTCTAAAATTGCGCTTGCAAATGGATTACATGCTATTGTCAGATGGCTCTTACCACAGTCATTTTAATGTGTTTTTAATAGTTTGTCAAGTATTGATTATTATGCTGGAAATAAGTCATAACCATGTTCTTTGATACTGTCTGCTTAGGTTTTGCCTATGTTGATTGTGGCCTGTTCAGTCAGACAGAAAATACAGCTCAGGGAACCTGACTTGAAACACATATCACAACCCCTTAGCAGCTGGAAAGAAAAATGCTGCAGTTAATTTATTATGCTGCCAAATTCCCATTAACAAAATAGCCTCTGTGAATTAAAAGAAAAAAAAGCCTGGTTCAGTGAACAGAGCATCTGATCTTTGCAAGCAGTCATGACAGTCTTGTTAACGACTATAGATTTCTCTCTCAGTAGGAAAATCATCAAACAGAAAGGGAAAGGGCAAGTTTCATTGAGGTCTGTTCCTTAGAGGTCACTCATAATCACAGAATATAAACCTTTCAAAGCTCTCTTCCTTTCTCCACTATATATCCAAGCTGGTTAGTTACCACATATGCTGCCATATAGGCTGGATATCTGTTTAAAAGGAATGGTCTTTTAAAACAAGATCCCTAGAGGAAAAGCTGAAAGTATTCTAGTCTTTTGATCTTGGAATACTTCCTCAGTCTGACTGGGGAAGACACCATCTTCTGATGTGGTTACAGAATGCTTGAAGCAGAATTTCTATCAAGGCTGGTAGAAAATAGTATGAATCATACCAGACACTATTTACAGAACTTGGGAGCATAGCACACATGTATTGCACTTTCTTACACTTTTGTTCTCATAGAAATGTTTGTTGGAAGGGACTTCTGAAGGTTATGAAGTCCAATCTCCTACCTGAAGCAGGACTAGTCCCGGTATAAATGAAGTCAGGTGTGACTTCTAATCATGTCTGAAAACCTCTATGGAGAGATGTGTACAAGCCACACTGGCAGCCTGTTCCCATGCTGCAATAAGATTTTCCAGACATCCAATCTATACTTCTCAAAGTGCAACTCATGGGCACTGCTGATTGTCTGGCATTTGCCAATACCAGGATCCATTTCTTGGGGAGTTTGGATCCCTTATCTTTGTAATGCTCTCCCAGGCAACTAGGGATACCACTCCACCTCCTCTTCCACAGTTTTCTCCATGTCTCCAAATGAAAAGAGCCCAGCCTCCTCAACCCCTGCTCTCTGGTCAGGTGCTCTAGGGCTCCTCACAGCACGCTGCTGGACACTTTCCAATGTCTCAACAAGATTTTTGGGCCCACTACTGAACACAGACTCTAAAAGTTTTCTCCAAGACCGGAGCACCCTGGACAGTTCTGGACTTTTTAAAAGATGGGCATAAAAATAACCTCTTCTCTATTGCAAATCATTGTGAAAACACCCCAACAGCTACACAGTAGTATATCTTTATAAACACATGAATCTGATTATATTATTTAGATCAGAGATGCTCTGCACTGTTTCACAGCCATTTAGGAAATGAACATTTTTTTTCTCCCCCCCTTAGACACCAGAGACTTAAGCATTTGACAGGAGACAGAAATATTATCAAATCTCAAGTATTATCAAATATGTGCGAGAGAGTTGGTAGGGTAGCTGCCTGCATTTCTTTTCAAGACCTCGCTTGATCTTATCTCAGGTATTACTTTGTCTATTAGGGATGTCAAATATCACATCATTTGTGATGAAAATTTCACTATTTTAGGAAGTTTCTTTTGCTTTGTTCTGGTAAAGACCACAGACATCACCTATTCCTGACTAAGCTAATGAAAATAGTTTCATTGCTTTTACATAAAGTTAGAGAGAGCTTACAAACATGTTCCCTGCATGCTGCAAGGTTCAGCCTCAGATCTTTGTTCTGAGGAGGTCATGTGTGTCATAGTGTTGAGTTTTCTGGATGACAGCATAGGCAGGATGCAGGGCAGGAAGAAGGTTATGGAAAAATAAATTACAGTGAAAGAAGAAAAAATTACATGTTCTCACTGAACACCAGAAAAAAGTATTTCCTTGAGAAAGAGTAAGTGAAGGAAGATAATCTAATTTATGGAGAGCAGGACAATACAGTGTCCCCATGAGGATTTTTACAGAACCAGTAGCATTCTTTGCAGCTTAGAAAGAAGGAGGAATAAAGCTATTCCCCCCCCTGCCCGCCTCAGTCCTTGCTGGTGTCTCTTCAGTGCTGCACAGTTTGCAGTGAGCAGATCAACCAAACCTTGCAAATTAAAAATTCATGGTAAAATATGTTTCATGACCTAACACTGAAGGAAGAGGACATTACTGGTGAAATGCTTGAACTGGGCACTGTACAACATAAGGTGTTCTTCTTTCACACTTCAGAACATAGCAGAGGTTCTGATACATCAATGTTTTAAAAAGGTTAAAAAACCCAAGAACCTCAATTCCTCCCTTCTACCACCCAGTATATTGCAGATTCAAGTCTTGTCACAAAGCATACATAATATATTCATATATACAAAGACAAGCCACGAAAGATGGTAATACAGATAATAAATCCTGTGGTGGCTTGTATGCTTGGATAACTCTTACAAATTCAGTGCTATAGACTGGCAGGGAAGGGAGCCCAGGGGAGTAAGCTATAAGATGATAGGGAGAAGAGTTTTCCAGGTAAATAAACTTCTGTTTGTACTAGCTCTACCTATACAGTCACTGTTGCTGGATCACCACCCTGTTGTTTCCACTGTGTACTTAGCTGTGTAGAAACACAGCACACATTTTGCCAAGGAACACAATGACTTGCATTTCTGATTGAATTTTCTGGAGAAGCACCTATGAAGATAGAGGTTGCAATTTTCATAAACCATCACAAATATCTCAGTACTCCAGATGTCTTCATGCGTAATCTATTTAGTAAACTACTCTATATGTTAAAATTGAAGGCACTGATCTAGCCTGAGAACTGATAGTGCATTAATGCTAACTAACACAGAAGAATTACATTATAATTTCTTTTAGATCTTTCCCACCCCTAAATTTGCATGTTCTTTCTTCTGTTCCATGCGCTGAGTCATAGAGATTACAATAACTTTTTGCTAATCTTTTCAGAAAACAATCTTCAGTAGCTACAGCAAAATACATGAAAGAAACAAAGGTTTAAATGTGCAACTGAAAAGAAAGCATTCTGAAGTGAAGATACTTTTGGATATTAAAAATATGATTTGAAGTAAACATTTCTCAGAATGTATCACTATCCAAGGTTAGAAAGGTATATGGTGTGCTTACGGTGTGCTTAAGTGTTTTGTCTTTTATCTCCCATACTTATTCCTACTAAGGTCTTTGGTCAAGAGTGACAATAAATATCTGGTGATGCATTTATCTGTTCCACAGGTGAAATTCTGAGTCTTTTAAAAATTAAGCTAAAGATATGTTAGGTTTCAGGGATTGTATCTGCGCTGTAGGGTGTAACCTACTCTGTGCAATACTTTCCACAATACTCACCCTGGTATGTGCTAAGGACCCATGGCTCTCACTCTGAGGGAGCCTAGATGTGTAACCTTGGCTTGGATTTCTAAGGAAATTGTTAAGACATGAGGAAACTGTATGACTCTCTGCAGAGCCATAAGAAAAGTAAAATGTCAAAGAGCTAAGTTTGGTAAGAAAAAGATTATGAGTAGGTCAAGAATAAGAGTAGAAATACTAGAATGTGGAGGTACGGAATGCTGAAGGAGAGAACGCAGAGGTAGTGGAAGATGGCAACCCAGCAGCATCAAGGATTTTTTTCTGGGGCAAGTGGAGCATGACCATGCTCCTGACTGATACCTGCCTGATCAGCAGAAGCCCCTGGGAGTCCTATTGGAAGAAGTGAGCATACTAATGCTTAGCTAGTTGCTCATTAAAACTCAGCTGTCTTCACATTTGGTAATAATTCCTGTTTGCATTAAAGTTGTATATGTTCTACCTCCAGAATCCTTTTGTGTGAGATAAAGTTGTTTGAATAAAATGACTCAAGGAAGGAGGTCTGTAAGGACATGAAAATTCTCAGTATTCACTATGGTCCTGCTTCTTAGCTGTCCTGTTCATCCTGTCTGAAAATGGAGCAAGGGAATCATTATTCAGCTGAAACAAGTACCTGAACCCAGAAATGGCAACCTATTCCTTCAGGTTAGACATAGCCTATGGCAAAAAATAGCAGTGTCATGTATCAACAGCCCCTCCATCCTGAGAGATTTCCTACAATTGCTTTCTGGTGAAACTGTTTCACCCTTATGAATTGCAGGTAACTACTCATCTGCTGTGATTAGAACGGTTATGATCTCAGCCACAGTAAAGTTATGAGGTACTTAACTTGGATAGGAAGTCTGATAATAATCTCTATTTTAATATTATCATCTGTAATTATAATGTATTCTTTCAATATTGCATCTTGACAGGCGAATTCCTCTCCTGGTGCTTTCTCTGCCATTAACTGTGAGCGAACTGTTAAAACTTTTGGAATGTATTCCATTAGTGCACATTCATTATTCAACAGATAAGATTCATTGCCTACTCTTCAAATAGCAATGAGACAAAATAACTGCTAAACTGAATTAGAAAAGCTTAAAGTTTTAAAGTTCAGGTCCTAACTGGCTTTTAGAAAGCCCAAGAAGCTGGCCTTGCCCACTCATTTTTGAAAGTAAATGAAACATAAGCAACTTGAACATAAACCATGCTAGAGGGAAAAGATTAAATGGAAAGAGACTCAAGCCTTCTCATGGTGTCACTAAAAGTCCTTTCAAAAACAGAGTGAGGAAAGATATGGAATCAAATTACGGTATATCTGATAATTGTTTAAACACATACAGAAAAACATTTAGTCTCTCTAGCATACTTGCTTGAATTTCTGGCCATGAAATAGGTTACAACAGACTCAATATTCTAGGGACAGACAGGGGTCTAGCAGAGCACTTGTGCAAAACACGCACAATAAACTTTGAGAAATTAGCCTTTAGTGACAGAAGACAACCTGTAAGCAGTCTTTACCACCATTCCTACTCCACTTCTTCATAAATTGCCCTTTGGGAGCCCTACTAACTTAGATTTTTTTAAACCCTTGAGAAATACAAAATGTTAAATACTGGCACATATCAAAACCTGATGACAGTTAAACATATTTCTCAAAGAAATTACATGAAATAATGAACTATTTTTAAAATGTTTGAATTACGTATGTGGTGACCAGTATTACCTAAGACTTTTACCATTAATTTTTCTTATTGTGCCTCGTTTGTGTTTCAAATTTCATAGATGACTGTCATGAAGAATGCAGTGCTTTAAATGGTCCTGTTTCCAAAGTTGTCTGTAGGAACAATTTTATGTTCTATAACTATGTACAGTTGGTCTTTTTATATGGTATCTGGACATCCCTGCAACTTAATTCTTCTATTGCTTAGGCTGGAAGTTGTCAGCTGTTCTGTAAAACACAGTTAGTTTCTGTTCTCAGTAATGACAGATGCAGTCCTTTTGGTACTTGGAAAATCAAGCTGTGACCTGTAGAGGTTATAAAATTATCTCCATCTCTGATAGAGCTGTGATGGTTTTGAAGCTACTCACTCACTTTAGTAACTCCCTTATTTCAGTATCATTACTGTCTAGTGGTTTTACAGAAATCACGGAAGGTACTGACTTGTGACCTGTAAGGCTGTAGCTAATGCCATTAGCGCTATAGATAAAATGATTCAGAGCTACAACCTGTTCTGGTAGCAGCTGTTTCAGTAAAAGAGATGTGAAAACTCCAGCAATCCTCATGCTTCATTTCAAATTGCAGTGTGAGTTGCAAGACAAAAATGAAATAATGAAATTGCTGTAGAGGAAGATTTACTCTGGCTTGAATTTTGATAAACAGCTCAAAAAAGTAATATAAAAAAAGCTGACTCTCTACCAACCTGAAACACTTAATGAATTCACAGATTCAGGATATGGAAAATCTCTGTAGTACTGTTTGGAAAAATTGAGAATCCTGGAAAGAGTTAAGACCCCTAGATAAGTTTTTCTTATTTACAGAGTCATTATGCTTTATTATGGCAGCTTAATGGATTTATCATGATCAAACAGATATTACCTAGCAATTTCTCTTTAAAAACCTCTTAATACCAGTGCTTTTTACACTTGTCATGGAGTGCCCCTATACTCTTGAAAAACAGTTACTGAAGCTCCATCTTATACAGGCAACTTTAAGGTCTGGTAACTGGTGGAGAGTCAACTCATAAGTAGAATCCTAGAATAGTTTAGGTTGGAAAAGACGTTTAAGATCATGGAGTCCAGCAGTTAACCTAGCACTGCCAAGGCCACCACTAAACTGTATCCCAAAGTGTCGCATCTACACATCTTTTACATACCTCCAGGGATGGTGACTCCACCACTTTACCGGGCTGCATGTTTCAGTGCTTGACAACACTTTTGGTGAAGAAATGTTTCCTAATATCCATTCTGAACCTTCCCTGGCACAACTTGAGGCCATTTCATCTTGTCCTGTCACTTGTTACTTGGGAGAAGAGGCCAACCCCCACCTTGCTGCAAGCTCCTTTTGGGTAGTTGTAGAGAGCAATAAGATCCCCCCTCAGATTCCTTTTCTCCAGCTAAACAACCCCAGTTCCCTCAGATGCTCCTCATAAGACTTGTGCTTTAAACCCTTCACCAGTTTCATTGCGCTTCTCTGAACGCACACCAGCACCTCAATGTCTTTCTTGTAGTGTGGGGCCCAGAACTGAGCACAGTATTCGAGGTGTGGATTCACCAGTGCTGAACACAGGACAAATACTTCCCTAGTCCTGCCACCCATGCTATTGCTGATACAAGCCAGGGTGATCTTGGCCTTCTTGGTCACCTGGGCATACTGCTGGCTCATATTCAGCTGGCTGTCAAACACCATCCGTGTAAATAAAGGAATAAAAATAAAAGAAAAACCAATATATTTCCACACATCATCACTGTCAAAACCCTGTCATATCCAATAGATCAGATAACAGATAATATTCCAGCTTGGTAATGAGTAAATCATAGCGTGATATACTGCCTACTGAAGTAATGTGAGAGACTTTACTGACTTTCACAGCCTCTAGGTCAGTATCTTTTTTAACAGCTCAATAGCTATCTAAGTAGTATAATGATAAATATACTTGAATCATAACTAGAAAATATTACCAAAAGAGATTGCAAGGTTAAGTTAGATAGATTGAGCCCTCTCTTATTTGAAAACTGCCCAATTTTTGAATTAACATTCATTTTACCAAATTGAAGTTCCTTTTGAATGGGTAATATTTGGATATAAAGCCAGGGAAAATTATGTAGCTATTGCTTTTTCTTACCTGGATACCTACCTGAAAATTATTGCTGCAGGTTTATACAACTGGGACAGAAAAGAACCCAAACAAATAAGGCATAAAATTAATGATTAATACAGTCAAAGAAACACCAACAAGCAAAGAAATACTAAACAGATGGTTATTCTTTTCTACTGAATAGCTGCTAAAGATACTGTCCAGGGAAAGTCACTCAAAAGAATTAACCAAACATGTTGTTTTTCATAACTATGCAATTTACTTTTTAAACTTTTTGTTAAGTGAGTTCCACCAACAACATTTTAGTTGGATAAATAACTAGTTGTATAACTTCTACATTAAGATCATTAAAACACTTCTATTAGCACAGCCTAACCTTGCAGTCTTCTTCCCAAAATACCCGTCATGAGACAGGTTAGTTTTACCCTACTGATGATGTGTTGTTGCAATAGTAATCCTGCTCAGTATGAGAGGAACCACAGGTTCAGACCCCTGGTGCGTGCGTGTGGCTGAGGAGCCACTGATGCGAGGCTACCATCTGTGGGCTTATGACTGAACGCCTCTAAGTATCCCGCCTAAACACTGCTTGTGCTACTGCATCATCGGTCGCTTGTGATTGACCCTGGAGATGACAGTCTTGTTCAGAATGCATGGGTGAAGGTCTTCCTGAATCTTCGTTAGTGAAGACAGGCCTTCCTCATAGGAGAAGGAAAACTCCTATCTTCAAACCCGGGCTGATAGATCTCATCTAGCCTTGTATGGTCTTCCATCAGAGAGAAGGGCACTCTTACAAAACCTACGACCTGAGGACTTTGCTGTCACCGTCCTAGCTAGCTAGGCCGTGTCAGCTAAACCTCAGGTGTAAAGGGTGGGGCCAGTTCTGCACAAGCTGTGCCTCACCTAAAAAAATCCACTGCGCAGGCTGGAAGGGCTTACTCTCACTTGTCTGTATGGACAGGCGAGGGTCGAAACGGTAGGTGACAAGGTGCATGGGAAGCTGCTGATCCAACCTTGCATGCGGGTAGACCAGCGCATGGGTGGCTCGAAATCACTCAGGAGATGACAGTCCTGGTCGGACACTTCCTGATTGCCTCAGCACCCTTTTTTCCAACCAGATTTGTATATCCCACTTGCCCTTGGTCATCGTGCTTGTAGTAAGTAAGCGTGGTTAAAGCCCTTCCCAAATCTTCGCTCGGGAAGCCAAGCCATCAAACCCTTGTGGCAAAGTAATCACATCTCTTCTCTCCCCTCCTCAGAAAGTTCTATTAGTCCACCTTGATTATCCTATCTGTAATATGCATACTGAGTAGTCCCAAGTAACTAGAATTCACACCTTTAGCATGGCTGACCATATATATCCCTTCAGCTTTGCTGATAACACTTGGTGTCACTTTCAAAGGCTGAATTAAATCAGGTGTCTGTCAGACTTCCACAGATAATGTATCTGAACTATCTTTTACCTCTGAAGGACAAACAATAATTCTCAGCTAATTACTGTCTGTTCTAGCACCTCTGAATCACAGCTAATGGCAAATGAATTGATGGAAAAATACAGGATTTAAGAACAGGACATTTCTTCCCATGTAGGTATCCAGTTCCACTTAAAATGCCTAGGGTATCCTATCTGGCATACAGCTGCCACTGCAGAAGGGCTTAGGTCTCCCATATATTTTATGTCATACCTGCCAGCTCCTTGTAGATGTCTTAGACACTCGAGGGAATCTAAAATGTCACTGGGTACCTCAGTTTAGCCAGTCATTTAGAAATCAGAAAAAACACAAAAATTGGACAAAACACCTTTCTAATTTAGTGCTTACATTTCTGGCCATCAACTACGTTTTAATACTAAACTTCAGAATTTCTACACATTTTCAGAGTGCCGTGTGAGGTGCTGGTTGTGAAATCTATCAGAACTAATGTTATTTTCTGTTTAATTGTACACATGGTATTTTGAAACTATATATGCTGACATTTCATGATACAATAACTCCGAAAGTCCCAACATGTTCTAGGATTTAGCTGCCATTATTCTGTCAGAGCAATGACTGGAAGATGCAATAAAAAAGGATTTCAAATTCTAAGGAGGCAAAGCTGGTTCCTAGTAAGATACATCAGAAATGTATCCAATCTCTAAGGTATAATTGTAAGCTAGAAATAAGGACGGAAACAATAAATTTATATACAGATACATAGGATGCATTTCTCCACTTCCTATTTTCTGCAGTGGGACTTAAATAGAGTAATCATATACAGGCAATATTAATCTCACTGAAATCAATCTTCCTGTATGGAAACAGAATATAGCACAAGTGAACTGAGACATCAGGTAGTATCTCCATATGAAGCATGATTAAACAGGCTAGGTCTCATCCATTCAAGGAAGAAAGTTGAAAAATGTGAATATGATAAAAGTTCATTCTAAACCCGAGAAAAAAAAACAATAGAACTTGCAAGAAACTTGACATGACAGCAGCAATCTGTGTGGAGTCAGAACACCAAATCTGCGGGGCAGGGACACCATGTTTACAAGACTCTCAAGGACTGCTCGGTTGCCCTTCCTTGTTGCTGCTGCCACCCCTGGAAGCTCATATGTAATTGTACCATAACACAAAGATCTCATAGTCCCAAGCACAACTATTTCAGAATTGCTTTTGTATTTCTCTTTGTCTACAAGCCAGTATAGGTTGCTGTGTGGAGTGCACACATTTGATGAGAGAATTTGAATTCTTATTCAGTTGGATGAGATAATATGGATAAATGAAATGGGCTTGGAGATGCTGTCTTATGATTGCACACATTCCGGTTACAGGCCAGTCAGAAAGGAGACTTTCTTCCTTACCCTTGTCACCCCGGTAAGTCTCCCAAACCAAACTTTCATATCTCCTTTCTTACATCACATCTAGTGTGGGGTTTTTTCTTCATTTTGTTTAATCTGTTTTTGTTGTCAATAGGAGCAAGAATGTAATTTAGTTCATATGCACAGCCTATTTCCACTTCACCAAATAAATGATGCCCAGTCACTGTTTGAGAAGCCTCAGATTGAGACCCATATAATTAACATCAAATACAAACCATAAGTAAAGCAAATCCTGTACATTTTTGGCATTATAAGATTGGTTATGTCAAGCAAGTTCATGAAATGGTGGGTTCAGTGAAGCAAAAGTTTTATTCAGGCCTCGTTAAAATAAAAATTCTGCATCCAAAATTCAATTTGCACACTTTCCTTTGAAACTTCGTTTTGATAGAAAAAATAAAAGTTTCATTCATCAATAAAAAGAAGGGAGATATTTACCAGAAATATTTTTCATTATTTCCCACTATAACTGGAAGATCCTCTTTTGCTTAATAGTTGCTACAGATTGTTGCCAGCAACATATGTAAATGGAGCTTTCTTTTGGGTAATTTAGTGGCATGTAGGGCTTCAAGGCATACAGCTTCCCTCCTGTCATTCCCCATGATGATTTTCACCTAAAACTATTTAGTCAGCAGACATACAAATATCTTTCTGCTTTAACAGTATCTATTAGAACACTTGTAAAACAATTATAGGAAAAGCTGTTTCATGCCCTAAAGTTTGCCCAATATAAAGTATTTGTTCCCTGTGTGTTATTGCCTGCCCCCAGGTCACCTGTGAGACAACACAGTCTGCCCCAACAAAAAGCTAACAAAATTGTTAACATGGAAGAAATTGCTCCTTCTCCAGTCGTGAGAGAGACTTCAGAGGGGGATGTGAGCTGAAAGCTCATTTTTGCTGGAGACAGAAGAGTCCTTGCTTTGATGTCAGTGTCAATCAAGAGTGAAGGGGCACTAACCAATTCTGATTAAGCCTCAAGTTCTTTACAGGCTCTGAATAAATCATAGGAAAAAGCATTTGACGCTGTAAGCTTGCTGAGGAAGTTTAATCATGGGCTATTCACAGTAGTTTCAGGAACATGCCACTTCCCAGCTACCTGTATTTGCTATACCTCCTACATCCAAAACCACATCCAGACCTACCTCAAGTGACTGTCATCTTTTCCATCTGAATCCCAGCAGGCTCTGTTGGATCCCCTCCCACAGCACTTGGTACCCCAGCCTGCTGGGGACTGCTGGATGTGGGTGCTGCAGCAATCCAAGTGGAACTGTCACAGCAGTCAGCTCCTTAAGCTTGTTGCTCTACACCAAGGCAGCACATCTCCAGCAGAGTCATGAACCTCAATACAAATGCTTCCCTTGCAACACCATGAAGTTAGCCCTTAAAAGCAGCAGCATTTCTCAGTCTGTCTTAGAGGTTTTTAGTTCACTTCTTGCCCAAACACACCATAAAGAAAGAGGACCAGTGTCACAGAGGATCCTAAATTCATTGACAAAAGGGGGTTTGGTTGTGTGTTAAAGCAAGAGCACTCCATCCTGCCCACATGTCTTTGAGCAGTAATTAGCATGGTTGTGGCTCATTGTCCACACATGAGTACAACATAGCTGCTATGCATACTTGCTTAAAGCTGCCTTACTCAAGTCAGGGCATTAAACCAGCCTCACCTCCCAGGTTCTTCATTTTCTTTTCACAGGCAAGGGGTAGAAGGAAGAAGAAAGGTACCACAGCTTTCTTCCCTGAAAAAAAATAAGGCAAAAGTTATCTGCCTTTCACTTTATCATCCATCAGGGTAAAGCTAATGAGGATGCTGAAGAGATGCTATCCAGAGCAGCTGCAGCTGAGAGCCTACAACCTTGGAGATCCAGCCAGGCAGTCATGAGAACCTTCTTCCACATGGGCCTAAAGTCTCTGAATACATCTGCATATCTCCCCTCAGCACATCAACAGCTCCAGCTGAGATTCTCTCCCTCTGGGTGATTTCAGAGGAGTTGGTAATGTTCCCTGTGCCTGCAGATACAGATACCCCTAGGTCAATTGCTGTTTGATGCTGGTTGCAAAAAAGAAGGTCTCTGGAACTGAATTACTGGAGGTTCTTGAGTTTTGAGTATGTTTGGCCCATGTGTTGCTAAAACTGGCTATCTGCAAGCCAAACTTGAAATCTGGGTGGAGGTCAGAGACAGTGGGTTGCGGCTACACCTACCTGGATCTAACATTACACTGCTCCTGGATTTTGGCAAATAAATACATGTAGCACTGCACTGAGCCATGCCGTCTGCAAGTTGGAGGTGACTGACTTGCCTATGTCCCCACTATATTTCATTGCAAAGATAATTATGCTCTTTTACTCTGAGCTGGAGGAAAACCTGTGCTTCAAAACCTGCACCTGCATCTTGTGAAAGCTAAAAAAGCTAAAGGTTCATGCCTCTTAGACTGGAAACGCCTGTGGTATCAACTATGAGAGGAACTACTCCATGCATGTGACAGGCATCTGAGGATGTAAGCATGGCTGTGTCTTCATCCAGAACCCAGGGCTAGACAAAGCAGCTGAAACGGGGGTCCTGGAGGTTTGCTGAAACATCCAATGCCCAGATAAAGCTACTGCTGAGGTTCCTTCTTCATCTACAGGAGCCAGAAAAACAGCAGAACTTCTCTTGTGTTTAAATACCCTGTAGTTTTTGACAGATATGCTGCTTATAATTGGTAATATAATGCATAAAATAACATTCTATTTGCAGCTTTCAACAATTTTATTATCCTCACAAGACAGCTGAAAAAATCCAGATGGGGAAGATGAGGTTATTCTACCCATGGGCAGCTATCAAATTGATGTTTATGACAGAGACAGTAACCATGTCTGCTAATTCACAAGCATTATCCTCTGTTAGGGATCATGATGCCTTCTAAGCTAAGTGGTGTTATTAAAATTAGAGGTGTGTAACAGGAGTAAATGATAACTTATCTATGTAATATGGCTGAAAAGCAGAGTGTTTGGAAGCCTTTATTCTCAGGTGAGGGCCATTAGTGAAGTCCTATTTACTGCAGGGAGAGTCTAATGAAAGAAATCACCCAAGGATTCAGTCCTCACTCATTAATTTTGCCTTTTAATTTCATTTGTAGATTGCTTTAATTTTTAATTTAATATAATTTCCTTTATTGTTTTTGAGATGATGAATTACATGTTACCAAGGGCTAATGTTCCTGGGTTTAGTCCTTAACAAAATTATTTGATGATAACATAATTGTTCATGGAGCCACCATCTATTAAGTACTTAGTGCTTTTAAAAAAGATTAACAGGAAAGAGTCAGGTTATGAGGTGTCTTTCTAATTAAAATTACATTTACTCTTAAAGCTAACAGGCTGAATTCTAAGTCAGAACCTTTTCAAGGTAGTTTATGTCCTGCCCTTCTCCATCATCAAGAATGTATGAGCAGGATTCTTATATCTCCTTCAGATACCATGCATTGTATTTTTGCTGGGATTAGTGCTAGAGTTTGCTCTCTTTCCCCTTGCCCTATAAGTTACTGGAGTCTGTTTTCATGGTTAGCTTCACACAATATTAACACATACAACTATATTCCTCCTTCTGCTCCCCAACATCATAAGTATCAGAGAGCTGCTGCAGCCAGACAGGACCCAAGTAACCTGTTAAGTAAATACTTGTGACGTGTTGGAGAAACAGCAGTGAGGGTTTAGAGTTCATTTTGGGTTTCTGGAGCTTCCTGCAATAATGATACTGTTTTAGCTTAACAAGTGGATTTGCTGTGGACTCCAAGTGGATATT
Organism: Neopsephotus bourkii; assembly: GCF_033783945.1. Taxonomy (NCBI): domain Eukaryota; kingdom Metazoa; phylum Chordata; class Aves; order Psittaciformes; family Psittacidae; genus Neopsephotus; species Neopsephotus bourkii. The sequence goes on along the minus strand of NW_026900684.1, from coordinate 16,403,090 downwards.
TTGCCACCGTTTATGTGTGGTAACTGGAGTGCATTAAACCTGTAGCTGCCATTATGTTCAATCAGCTATCTGCAGTTCCAAGGGACCTTGTGCAAAACATGATGAAAACCATGATACCCCGGCTGCGTTGGAGGTATTAACTAAAATACTTGAATAAAACTTGCCTACATGTCTAAATTCAGTGATATTTCACCTTTTGGTTAAAATACATAAGTACTCTATTCCCACTGAATGAAGAAAACTTGGACGGATCTTGTGTGATGCAAATCAGAGTTGCAAAAGCATTTGTGCACCATTGAGACTCAGGGTATCGACCTTTACTTGATCTTACTTCATACAATCTGAAGGAAGGAAAAATTTAAAGAAAACATATTTCAGTTGTGGGGTTAGAGGGACAATGAGCTGGTTCATGATAATTTGTTCATCTTTTTGTCCATTGTCTTCGATGTATAACTTCTTTTATACTTTTAATTTTCTGATTGTTTTTCACCCGTGCTTGTAAACTGTTTTTTAAAAGTCCTTTTTTCACCCATGCTTGTAAACTGTTTCTTAAAAGTCCTAATTCCACTGACCTACTCTGCTACTTATGTATTCCAAAGAACATAAGAGATATTTCTGATTGATAGAAAAACGTCATACTTGAGAGTGATGCGTGTAGCTCCCTCGGTTTGTTTTGGGTGTGAAAGACCTGGGTGTGAATTTCCTGACTGCTTGTTGCTGTAGTTCCCACTTGATATTTGAAACAGTTGCAGATTGACAAAAATCATAGGCATTTGAACGTTTTTAAGATGAAAGAAAAATTTTATGCAAAACTACAAAACATTAGCCTCTCCAGTACAGAGGACCAGCCACTTATTTTGAATGCTTGGTATTCCCTTGTGGAAGTGTTCTATACCATCAGGTATGATATATTGTTTCCTTAAATATTTTCAATTAATATACTGGAAGATATTGCTGCAGTGGCTGTAATTCTATACCAAGCAAGAAAAAACATAGAATGAAACTGGGTGCTTGTTCTTCATAATTTTCCTGCTTTAGGCTACTAATTTTTGCTGTATATATTTCTTATTACTTGTTTTAAAAACAACAGAATCACAAAAAGAAAAATCATTATTGTCATTTGTGTTCCTCTCAGTCATGTTCCTGCTTCATCCCTCTTTCCCTGACCAGCCATCCCACTTCATGCATGAAAAGGTGTTCAGCTGCTGACAGGAATCAGCAATATGTTGTGTTGCCAGGGCAGCTCTGTGCAGCTCTGCCCTGCTCTCTTTTCCTAAAGATAGCCCAGTGCTGATACCAAAATCCATTGCCTGTTGTTATTTTAAAATGTCATTCACAATAACTATGTTCTGAATATTTATATTCTGAATGTTTTCTTCCTTTGCTTTAATTGCCAAAAAAATGACCGTTTGTCTTTTGCTTCTATCATGCTGGCTTAATTAAACTTCTGTTAAAAGATGAGTCTGGATCTGAGCAGAAAATCAGCCAATGAACTGGAACAAGTAACTGTGCTGAGTTTTCTGACAACAGAACCTGGACTTTACCAAGTTATTCTACATTTAATCACAAGCTCTTCATATGTTGAAATGACAGTCAAGAAAATGTCTCTTTATGTACTGTAGCAGCTGCACAATATTTCTGTGTATAAGGGGATTCATTCTGCTGAGACAAATCTGCAGTGTTACTGTTGGAGGCTCATGGAAGGTAAAACTTATCCGGTGTTGATCTGTAGTGCTAAAGTAGTCTCAGTGTTGACAGAGGAAATTATCTTTCACAAAGGCAAAGGTGAAGTGAGTTCCTTCAACCTGAATAAATCCATGTGATGCTGTGCACACCTCCTCCCCTTCCTGTTACTAAACATGAACAAATATGCCTTTCTAGGGTGACTGTATCACCTGATAATACTTCATAATGAATGACTTCCTTACTCCAAGTCACTTAGTATATAAGTCCAGGAGAACAGATTTTACATATAGCATGGTTTTAGATTGTTGGAAGTATAAATTATTGTAGTAATAAATTGAACCAACCTTTTAGCTACAGTAAAAATAACAATCACAGCAAAGAAAAATAAGAGCAGCAGAAAGTAAATATTCTTTGTCAGCATTGAGAATGCCTAAGAATTTTGAAAAATGATAACCCAGTGCTGAATGATATTAAAATCATTTCAGTGAGACTTTTTTCTCTAACCAACCTAAATGACTAGTTCCCATTTAGTAAAAAATTCTCTTATGTTTATGATGGTTCACATCTTTTCCTGCTGTATTATACACAAGTTATCAAATTCCTTCCCATAGTTTTTAAACCAGCATTTTCATTGTTATCCTTTATTCCAGCCTATCATTTGATCATGACAAGGTGACAAGGGCTGGGGATACCATTCCATACTGTCCTCAAGAACTGACCGTTTCTCTTCAGCGGCAGTCGGCAGCTTTATGTTTTGAAAACCAGACAGATCAGAAATACATGTTTGAGTGACTTAGGCCAAGCGTCTTAGATACATCTCACTTCTAGTAGTCTGGTTAGGTGAATGCAGGTACTATGGTTTTGCTAACACTCAGTGGCTAGAGGAGGTAAAAAAATCTTGGTTTTCCAGCTCCATTTTGTCTGATATAAAATAAGGTTTCATGGAAATGAACAAATTTCTGCAATCACCAAGGACTGTTGTGCTAAGAGGAGGCAATCAGAGTCTTTTTTGCTGGAGCTGGGTAGCTTTCTGTTAGTGATTGAATATGCATTGAGTCAGATTAAAAAAAAAAAAAAAGAACAAACAAAAAACCCAGGAGACAATGCAGGGAAGAGATTGAGTCTGTAGACCACAGAATCATCTTCAAGCTTATGACTAGATAAATCTCTGATTATTTGAACAAAACCACCAATAAAAGCAACAGGGAGGATGTATTCTCACTGCCCCAAAAGAGTAGGCATAGACTTTCTGCTGGCTTGTGGGGGACCTACAGCTAATCTTGCGGCAAACTTAAGTGCAAGTATTTGCATTTAATTTGCTGGTATTTCCAAAGAATCCAGGTTGTCATCAGTCTTTGGTACACTCTTGTTTGCAACCTTGAAATGGAAGCTAAGAAGTAATTTATATAGAGGAGAGTTTTAAAAATATGTGAGAGAAATTACTATATTTTTTTTTAAGTACAATCCATAGCTAGTCTTTGCTTTTCTTATGAGGTTAGTTTTTTTATGCAGATGAAACTCTAATGCTACCTGGCTTTGAAAGACTATAGTTATAGCCTCGTGCTTAAAGAAAGCTGACCTTCTGAAAAGTTATTGCAACATGAACTTCTCAATTGTCACCATAATGCTTGGATTTACAGAGAAACAGCTGAAAACAAATCTTTCTCTTTTTTTGGCACTACATTTTTAATCCTGTATTTGCAGATAAATATAAAAAAATATATGTTATGTACATAAAGGGAGCCCAAGCACTATGCAACTCTATTCTGTAAATAACTTGGATGGGAATTTGGACAAAGGATGGAAACTTGAAGAATACCTTCCCCAGAAAAACATCACAGTTACAGTCTGACTGAAGAAAGAGATCCATAGAGTAAAACCACAGTTAATATATCTCCAGGAGCACACAGTAGCAAAATGTGAAGGTTGGGATAAGTATCTTGCTATTGCTCTTTAGCTGATTCACGTAGAAATAGTTTAGTACAAACCCAATTATAACATAAAGCATGTTTACATGCAGCTTTGTGTATAAGTTATTAGGTACCACTAGAAGTGATCCAGAAGAAAATTCCTTTGATGTGTCTTATTTGTGGTCTCATTGCAAACAGCATGCCTCATGAATAAGTCATGAAGCTGTATTGCAAAGCTGTTTTGAGCATTTGTTTGGTGAGATTACTTCAACTATATATGCACATGCATATGCCATTGCAGGAACACTAATACAGCATTAAGCTTACCAAAGCCAAGAGAAAAGCAAACATGCTAAGCAAACATAAAAATTCAAGAGTATCTATTGGAATGACAGTATTTGAATAAAGATTTTTGACATTTTATGTTTCTGAGCCATTAGTATTCTTTCCATCTAGATTTATTGAGTGGAGTGTTCTGTCACTATTCCTTGTGTAGTATAGTAATTTACTGTCAGATGACTCTATTTCTATTGTAGGTGAAATCCCTGGTATTGCAAGTGAAATCATGGCAGGTGAAATCCCTGCTATTGCTATATGTTCCTGTGACTTTGTCATATATAAGAGGTAAAAACTTGAGTCTTGTGAAGTCAAGGGAGGAATTCTGGTTGATTTCAGGGGGATCCAAAGAGCAAATGTGGCAGTATTTGCTCTAGCAAAGCATACATTGTCAGAACAGCTATGGTAATGGGATATGGTAAGTTGTACTTATGTTTAAGCACCTACTATGTCTTCACATACATTTCAGTACCTCTTCTGACTTCCTTGTCTGAACTGTACACTGCCTCCTTTGAGGATGTGTCTGCAAACATATTTCTAGCTTCTCATGTGATAAGGGGTTGTAGAACTACAGCTGGTTGAAACATGACAACTGCATGGCAGCAAAGAAATTGTTATGATACCTCATGCATTTCAAAGAATATTTACCAAATTGTTTTACTTGTTAAACTGCACATTTTAAATAAATTAAAAAAAAATCCACTAAAAATGAAAGGTATGGGAGATCTGGACAGTATTTTTCACTGATTAGGAAATTTAGAGGAAAAAGTCATTTCAGGTGACCAAAGCTTTTGAGAATTTAGAGTAAATTTAACAAAAAATTCTGGCCAGAGAGTAGGAATTTTTTTAAAAAGTCTTCGGACTTTCTGTTTCAAATTTATTGAAATAATTTTATTAATTTTGGAGATGTGTTATTTAAATACAAAAATAGAAAAATATGCAATCAAAATTAGAACTATATGTTCAGAATGAATTCTTTTTCTTTTCAGGTCAACCGTGTATTTTGGGTCAACTTGAAACAGTTTTTTTTCTTGATAGTTTTTCATATTTCTAAGAAAAAAGCACCACATAATTTATTTTGTCATATTGGAGAAGGTGATCTCATCTTACACTTTCCCATGAGTTTTAATTGTTCATCCCTATGTTTCTTTAAAAAAAAAAGTTTCCCCTGCTGCTACAGCTCAGCAACTGAATTGAGATCTGATTATTTCTAATTGTGATGCAGCACCTCTGGCCAGTACAAAAGCAATCAGTGAAACAGGCGTGTGAATGCCATGGAAACACAATTTTTCTGAACCATGAAAAATACAGAATTCTTCACAGGACTCACAGTTCTTCACAGTATCTTCATAACTATTTAATACTATATCTCACATTTAAAAGTTCACCAGATATTTTTCACAGGCCACATATAGGACATCTTCCACCCTGGAAAAGTGGTCACTCTGAGACAGCTGGGGCAGATTTGCTGTAGCATGAAAGAGAGGACTTAAATAGAATAGACATTCACTAGGGTGCTAGGCAAATGTCTCTGTTACTGTAAAAACCACCTTTGTGTCTCTGAGGTAATTCTGAGTTAATTCTATTCGTGCACCACTGAAGCTGAAGCAGAATGTTTTATTTTATTTCCCCATGTTGTAAATCGCGGTTTAAGCAATAATTGCCTGCCTTCTACTTCACTCCAAACAAAACCACTTGACTTGCTTATTGAATAGGTTTCATTACATAGAGATGTGAAGGCAAAGATGCCATAGACACGGCAAAGATGCCATAGACATGGCAAAGGCTCAGCAGACAATTTCATGACGTCTTGAAGACATGAAAGATAAGAAATAATAGCAGAGTCCACATATATTATCATAGAATTATAGAACAGTTAGTGTTGGAAAGGACCTTAAGATCATCAAGTTCCAACCCCCCTGCCATGGGCAGGGACACCTCACACTACACCATGTCACTCAAGGCTGTGTCCAGCCTCACCTTGAGCACTGCCAGGCATGGAGCATTCACAACTTCCCTGGGAAACCCATTCCACTGCCTCACCACCCTCACAGTAAAGAACTTCTTCCTTATATGCAATCTAAACTTCCCCTGTTGAAGTTTTAACCCGTTACCCTTTGTCCTGTCACTGCAGTCCCTAATATACAGTCTCTCTCCAGCATCCCTATAGCCCCCCCTTCAGATACTGGAAGGCTGCTATGATGTCTCCACGCAGTATTCTCTTCTCCAGGCTGAACAGCCCCAACTTTCTCAGCCTATCTTCATATGGGAGGTGCTCCAGCCCCCTGATCATCCTCGTGGCCCTCCTCTGGACTTGTTCCAACAGATACATTCCATATTCTCTATAACAGATCTGTTCTGAGTTCATCTTTTACTTATTTGGTGGCTGCAAAGTTCCTCGAAGCTTTGTCATAGTGTTATAAGCACTGAATGAATTCCCAATATTATTGGTAAAGTGAGTCCAGTATGACGGGAGTGCCCCAAGTTCAATCAAAAGTCTAAGCATCTCAGTCTTTTGTACAGTGCATATGAACACGTTACTTGTTGCTGCATTTGTTATCTCCAGTCTAAGATGAAGCATTAGAATTGGAAAGGAAAGCTTTACTTAGTTTTGCCAGTGAGAACACAGTAACTTCAAATATGTTATGGAATCATAGAATCATGGAATAGTTAGGGTTGGAAAGGCCCTTAAGATCATCAAGTTCCAACCTCCCTGCCATGGGCAGGGACACCTCACAATAAACCAAATCACCCAAGGCTCTGTCCAACCTGGCCTTGAATGCTGCCAGGGATGGAGCTTTTACCACTTGTTTAGGCAACCCATTCCAGTGCCTCACCACACTCACAGTAAATAACTTCTTTCTTATATCTAACCTAAACTTCCCCTGTTTTAGTTTAAACCCATTACCCTTTGTCCTGTCAGTAGACGATTGTTCATATTTTCATGCGCATTTGAAAGGGACTGTGGTTTCCGAAGGGTCAACACAATGCTGTAGACAAACAGTGGTATCATACACAGTTAATTTCTTCGAGAGCTCCTTTAGCTTGTTGCAACAAATGCGCTACTTGTCAACAGCATCTACAGCCTTATATTATAATAATCCCAGATTTACACACAAATGACACATATAAAGGTTACAGTTCTTCGCTCCCCTGTGGTGTTCTGCAGCATATTGTATTGAAAAGAAATAGCTCCTGGTAATGACTATAAAAACTGTAGCATTGGTGTTTTCCTAAGTCCAGCCCTTGACTATGCATATAATACTCGTGTAAACACATATCCCTATTGCAACATCTCATAATGAACAGAATATGACTAGAATGTGTATTGTCTGATTATTAATCAATTAACTAAATGTCACAGATGCCTGCAGAGATGCCCCGTGAGCCCAGGAAGTTGAATAGAAGAAGGACTCCTGTGAAGACTCATACATGAGAGAAAATACCCATAGAGAGGCAAAAGAACAGGACATATTTAGGTAGGCAGAGTATAATTATACAAAATGAACTGCAGCCAAGGAACTAGGCTGAAAGAAAGCTGTACTGCTATGAAATCTGAGAATAAACACCACTAAATAAGAAACAAGCCTTGAGACTCTCCATAAGCATTAAATCCTGCAGTTCAGTGCATTGGTCTGAGAAAGATTTAGATTCCTCTTTGTTGTTGTTATCAGCAACATGTTTTAAAAGATGTTGGAGCTGTGCTGATCACTTTTAACTGTATTAAGTTGTTATTATTATTTTTCCCTTATATTTCAAGCAAACACATGTCTTATTACAGTCAGTATGGTATTTATAGTATTTTTTAATATAATCTAGATACCTAAACAGGGTATTCTACCCTGTTTTATTTTGCTGCGTAATTATATTTAATAATGTTTCTTTTTCTTGGTTTTCTCTCACTCTTAAATTACTTCCTTCCAAGTCAAAGGTACATTTAATTTAACATCTTTCATTCCCTGAACTCCTCTAGTAGGTGCCCTGTCCAATAAGGCTGTACAGTTCTCTTCTTTCTCCACAGTGCTACATGAAGATCACATCAGGCTTAGTACTTTGGCATCATTTAAAGGAGCGTGGGAGACGAATGGGAAAATGGGAGAGGTCAGCTTTCAGTGATACTCTATTACAGAGCAATTCAAACTTTTCAAGACAGAAATAATAAAGAATAATTCACTGGAGGCTATCTGCAAACATGGTCTGAGCTCTGACCTCAAAGAAAAATCACTATTGTTGTTACAGCAGACTAATCTGGAGGACCCTTCTGCCTAGTCCTGACCTCTACTGTTGGAAGATCTATAGGAGAGTCGCAGCTGGATGGAAGCAGGGTGCTGCAGGCATGCCTCATGCCAGTGGAGCATCTGCCTTTCAGATGCTTTTCACATGGAATGAACTTGATAGTCCTAATGCAGAAGGGGAAACAGTACCCACTGTGAGCAGGAGCAAGAGTGTGCTAGGGATGTGCACTTGCTCTCATGCTCTCCTCAAACAACAGTATTTGAACTTTTCTCTAAGTGCTCTAAGGGGAAAGATTTTTAACACCTGAAATATCCTGCTGAAAAACAACAGAACTGCACTGAAAAGAAGCTTTTCCCAAGCATTTTTTTTGGTAGTATGCGTGAACAAATCAGCGCAGTGTGATCTGCTGTGCTAGTACCAAGGTGCCAGTGCTGGAGTCACCAGTGTTATGGTAGGGTCTTGATGCTGGCTGGTTACTCTCCACTGGGACTTTCTCTGTTGGAAAGTCTTGTGAAACACACCCTGCACAAAATCAGAGGTGGTGGTGAGAGCCGCAGTATCTATAGTTACTGTAAAAATATAACTCACCATTCACATGCACATCAAGCTCTCTGGGCCATGACTGTCCTTGAAACAGTGCTGGCAGGGAAAAGCCATAGTGTGACAAGAGAAGAAACACTGCAGTCTAGGAGTTTGATGAGAGAAGTTTGGAAAAGGAGCTTTTGACAAGCCTGACTCAGTCCTTGATCTTTTATTCTTCTCACTGCCTTATGCAAACATAAGCATTAGAAACATGAAAGCAGCCGCTAAGCAAGGGTCCCAAGACTGTTCCTCTTAAAGAGTTTATTTTTCATTACTTATGTTTAGGTGGCATTGCCATGCTGTGATGGTAAATAGAAATGGTGTAAAACATACCAGGTCTGAGAATCATGGTTTCATCTCATCCCCTGAATTTAATGCGCAATAGTAACTTGCAGGGGATTGAGAATCAAGTCAGGTACCTCCTAATGTAAATGGCTGGAGTTTTCAACAGGTAAAGTGCAGTCACAGTAGCAGAAACAGGACTGTAGACCTGTCACTGACAAGAGCTGATTTAAATGCAATGCTATGATGGTAAGCACACTTCTGGCCTCACACTTTCTAGAGAAACTACTAATAGGAGGGGAATTTAAAAAATATAATTATTTTTCCATTCTTGCTGCTTCATTACTTTGCTTGGAGCAGGATCTTTATTTAACATTAAACACAAAATGATACATTAGTGATTATAATACATGATCCACAAGCACAAATTCATGCTGAATGTGTTTTCTGCTGAAAGGCAGAGGCAGGTTTGGGGCTATGCCTGCTCTATGATTCCTGTTCATTTCTCCAATTGACAAGCTGCAGGAGCAGGAACCTCACTTCCACTGGGATCGAGAGGATAACTCAGTGCCAACATTTTCTCTTGCCTTCCTCACACCATGCAAGAGTGCTGATCTATCACAGCAGATAATCAGACTGATTCAGCTCCTGACAACATGATGATTACTTTGGAGAATTGACTAACTGAAACGATTTGTGAGAATATCTTACTCAGCAGCAGCAGTTCAGGAGCATCGAGGAGAGGGTGCTTTGACTGATGAGGGAAGAAACATGATTTCAGTTGGGGGTCACGGAGAACAGATATGCTGCTTCTGATTCTTCCATGCAACCTATGTGTTGGATGATAATAATTAATCTGCTGTCATTAATACTTATCAACAGCTAGGCTGAGCTGGTCTAAAGGCATTAATATTAGAAAGTAGTGGGAGAGAAAAATGATGCTAGGGTGACACTAGGTCACATGAAAACAAAGTTTTTAATTTATCCTATATGTGTTCAGAACCATGTAGAGTATTTGCAGCTTTTCTGGGCTCAAAATATGAGCTCAAAATTTATTCCGTCAAATAGCCACAAAATAAAACAATAAAAAAAAATCCAAACCCAAAACCCAAAAGAATTTGTCTGATTGGTGACAGAGTCAGACTTTTACTATGCACCTTAACTTTTCAGAAGTAGAAACTTGGATGTGTCCATATCCCCTAAAGACTGTACCTGACCTGTTTTACTTTGCTGCATGCTGAAGCATTTTGACCCTTTCTGTAGCACAAGATAGGATCCTCCAAGTGCCACAGTAGCAAGAGATATCTTATGAAAAAGCTAATTCTGTCAGGAGTTTAATGTTTCACAACTTTATATCCTATCTTGCATAATAAGCCAGAAATTATGGGCTGTGAATGAGCAATGAAAAGATGACCCCTGTGAAGTTAAGGGTAAGCAGGGATTCAAATTCCAGTCCACACCACAGCCCTTGCTCTTCTTCACCATGTCTCTTCCCCCAGCAATACTGGAAAGTGTTTGCAGACAGCTTAGTTTCACCATCTGGAGACAGAACATGTTATGCAACGTCCAGATTTCACAGCGTTTTTTTATTATTACTCTGTCTCTGCAAAATTGTTATTATGACTTTCCAATGCCAAATAAGAGATTCAGTCCTAGCAGGATAGGAGAGAGTTCTGCTTATTTAATTTTTAGAAATGGAACTGAAGGATGCTCAAAGATGAGGTGAGGCATGCAGCATCGAAAGGGGCCTATCAAATGCTTGTCTGAATAAATGTCAGATAGATACAGCATAGAGGATAGAGACAGAAAATCGAGTTACTTTAGACTAAAATGTTGTTTCATGAAGGCATCAACCTGCAGTTCTCCATCAACTAAACAGGACAGGTTCTTGAAAAATTATAAAGACTGAAGAAAGATTTTCAGTGTGAAAAAATTCCAAATACAATAGCTACAGACTGCATAAAACTTTCCTTCTTATTTCCTTAAGTTTTCAGATTGGTAAATCTGAGAACTGCAACCTAGCTGTAAAGTGATTAAGTCGTAAAATGTAATTATCTATTAATAAACACATAAATTGTAAGAAGCATACAGGTATTTGAGCATGTACAAAAGTGTCATTATTATCTTGGTTTTCCTCTTGAGAGGCTGCAGAAGCTGTGTGCCATGAAGCAGAGAGCTACTTTCAGCACGAGAAGGCAGCACGTAGTGTGTCCGTGGGCATTTACATTTAAGAAAATACTTATCTAATGTGTTAGAGCATTTGAAAGGACAAATTCAGCCCCAGATCCAAAATTTCAAAATTTGGGAGAAATCTGAATTAGGATTTGGATCCCTGTTTTACAGCTGGTGCTCACTGAAATGCAGAGCAGAAAACCAAAGCACTTTATCTACCAGCAGAGAAAGCAGAAGGATCAGAGTTGGCATTGATTCCTTCGATTCAAGAAGCTCTCAGATCCAAGCTGTATACTCACCAAAGCAATGTAAATGTTATCAGTCCAAAATGTGTCAAAATCTGTCAGGTTTTTGTTTTCATTTCAGACCTGATATGTAGATCATATCTGAAAAGCTCCTCAGTGCTTGGCCAAATTTTCCAATGGTCAACGAGAGACTGATTTGTGATTGTGCTTTGAAATTGGCATGCATTTGAATTTTATTCCTTTGCTTTTGACATAAAGGAGGTGAAACCTAGTGTGTTTATCTGGATTTTACTGAGACATTCTGTGGTTTTAAATCCTGAAAGAAATACAAAGGGGCAGCTTCATTAGCTTTTGTGATAATTTTTGCACCATTGGAAATATATTACAATTATTAATATCTATCATGTTATATTTCTGGGAATTTTCTGGTACTGCAAATTCATAGTTTGCTTAAAAAAAATAAATTTACTAATATTCAAATAACTTTGAAGTAATTATAGCTTGTAATAAACCAAGCCATAAGTCTAGTTTCCCTTGCTTCATCATAAATCTGGGATCTGTCCTTTTCCACCTGGAAAGGACAAAATCATACTATGATGGCATTAAAAATACCACAGGCAACTGTCAGAAATATGTCCATAAAATGTATTTATTCTACTTAAATGAAATGTGTTGATAACTTTAAATAAGAAAACAGCAACAGACTCTAATTTATGTATTTCTTTAATGATGCATGTCATACATTAAAATCTTATAAACCTTTAGCCTAAAGTAAGAGACTTAAACCTCCACTGGTTCATTAGCTGTTCTCTGTCCTCAGGATTCAGCAAGCATTTTTTGTATCTATGTCCTAGAGGAAACACGGCAAAAGAAGCAGCAGGGAAATGGATACAGAAGATGCCGATGCTGATCACCTACAATTTCGTTTCTGCCAAGTGTAGACACTTGTGGAGGTCTAGCCTGTATGTAAGTTTTATATACTTACAGTTTTACAGACATAGAAATTTCTCATGCATGGTTTCATTCAAGTCTTGCTATTCCCCCCAAACAACTCTGCCTGCAGGATCTAAGCCACCCTCTTTCAAGAGTAAAATCTGTACCTTTCTACTTCCCCTCGTGATTGTGGTGTCTGAGTCACTTTCAGTCTTCTTAAAAGATAGAGAAAGCCATGAGCTGCACACTGAAACAAGCATCTTGATATGAAAGGAAGGATAAAAACCTTGAAACTAAAATGCTTAGAAAGAATTAAAAAAGAATACATAATGCTGCATGTATTTCTCTCATACAGCGCTACAGAGAAAGCCTCAAGCAAAGCCTGCCAAAGAAACTGGAAATACTCCCAGAAATGTATGAGGGCATTTGACCAGGTTTATAATGTCTAAAGCTTTTAACATGAACTTCTACCTTGTGCTTTTAACACTGACAGCCCAGAGGACCTTGATAACACCCTGGAATGAGCTGCAGTGCAAAACTGGAAAGATGCTTATTTCAAACCTCTCTACTCAGCTCCCTTCAGGAAATAGCACTGCTTCATATCTCTGCAAATCAATGCCCTGCAGCCCCACATTGATGTCGACCTCCTGACTAGCTCAGCCGGCCAGGGCTTGAGGAACATGGTGGGAAAGCAGCAAGGGCTTGCCAGACAGGGCTGGGGCAGGGTGAACACAGGAACCTTGTGGGGATGCTCCTGGGTCCTGATCGCAGTTTTGTCATTGACTTTACTTGGTAGCTAGTAATTACCTATTGAGAGAGTGATGCCTCTGAGACAGACTCTCCTGCTGTACTTGCATGTGCATGTCATTGCCCACCATGATGGGATTCTAGTGGCTTTCTACATACTAGTAGATAATAGTATTGTAATAAGAGAGGGTGAAACACGGATACATACTCTTGTACTGGCTATATACCTATTGTTATTTATCTACCCCTTGAAAAAGTCTTAATAGCTAAACTGAAATGAGTTGCAACCTTATTGTTGATGTTTTCCTCAGTTTTCTGATATAAGTCAAGCAAAGTATTTTGTAACTGTGCTGTATGAGGCTTTTTTTTTTGTCTGTTTATTCATTAATTTGCAAAAGTTAGTTGCTCATGATGAGTCATGTTTAGTGATTAGATTAGCTTTTACTCTATGACAGTTCTGATCAGGATGTTGAATTAGTACCTGCATTTATTGCAATGATTTTCTTTAATGCTATGTACTTACTCTCCCATGCTGCTACAGTGTCATTATTAATGAAGATGACCCTGGCAGAAATCAACCTGTAAAAGGCAAAAATACAAACCATACAATAACAAAAAAATAAGTGACCTTTCTTGATTTCAGCTAAAATGATTGATTTCTCAATGTGGCTAATATCAGAAAATGACCCGTTTTCACTGAAGTTAATTTCCCTTTGATATTACACATCACTTGCTTGATTAGCTTTAAAGTAATAGTACTAGCAGCCATGGTCACTCCTTTGGGATTTTTTGGTCATATTTAAATTAGACACTTCTGATTTTTATGACAGCTTTGCTGCATTCCTGTCTGTTGCTCCTCCAGAAACCAAAAAGACCGTTACCTGATCAACAAAACTAGAAACAGCAAGGCTGTTCACATGTTTTCATGACTATTGGTGGAACAACCATCATTGCAACAAAGGCACTGAAGAGTCTCAAAAAAAATTGAATAAGCTGAAAAAGAATTGGTTCATGTATCCAGATCATTCTATTAGAAAATGGCAATGTGGCTGATGGTAGAGCTGTGTGAAAATGTAACAGAGAAGAAAACGTATCTGCCTATACCTGTTAGAAATCTATAAGAAAAAGATTATTTTAAAATGGGGGGGGGGGGAATGAAAAAATAAGCAGTAAACTAGCCCTCCAGAAGTAGAGGCTTTCTATCCCCAGGGGGATTGTCCTGGGTTCAGCAGTAGCAGTCATTTTTCTCCTTCTTGGTAGCTGGTGCAGTGCTATGTTTTGACTTTCGGCCTGGGAACAGAGCTAATAACACCAATGTTTTAGTTTGGCCAAGGACTTTCTGAGCCTCATGCTCTGCCAGGGAGGAAGGGAAGTTGGGAGGAAGCAGAGGCAGGACATGTGACCCAAACTGACCAAAGAGGTATTCCATACCACAGCACGTCATGCCCAGGAGGTAACTGGAAGTTACCTGGAAGGGCTAAGGGACTGCAGGGTTGGAGGAGGTATCGGTTGGTGCTTGGTCGGGCTGGGGAAGCAAGTTATCAGTCGGCTGGTGATGAGGTGTTGTATTCTCTTCCCTTGTTATTTCCTTTATCATTACTATTATTGGTGGCAGCAGTAGTGATCTGTTTTATACCTTAGTTACTAAACTGTTTTTATCTCAACCTGTGGGAGTTGCATTCTTTCTGATTCTCCTCTCCGTCCCTCCAGAAGTAGGGGGAGGGCAAGAAGGGGGGGGGGGGAGGGGGGAGTGAGTGAAAAAGCTGTCTGGCTGGGTTTAAACCACAACAGGGATTAATAATTGACATGTAGAAGCTTCTGTGGTAGAACAGCCACTAAGCAGATGGGTGGATATGATTATTCTCTCTCATATATCCACTGATGGAAAGTTCCCAGTACATTATCAACATAGTATGAATTGCTTTATGCTCTTGAGATTTTTAGTTCCATAAATATTTTTGGCAGCTTGGCTAAGGGGATATCATTATCTGGCCTTTATTTTATTTCATACTTTTAAAGCATAGGTTTCACATTTCCGACAGAGCTGTACACTGAAACCACAAGACCCATCTGTTGCCTCTTCTCTGAGAACACTGTTTGTGCTATTTCACTCCCTTACTGAAGAAACACATTGTATGATTTCCTGACTCTACTTGCCCATGAAGTGTAAGGGCAGAATTTAATGTAATTACTTTGATATGATGTAGGGGGCTTACCACTTCTAAATACATGCCTATTCTTATAACATTGACAATTTGCACTTCATCTTGTACACTAGATTTTTCTGTGTTGGTCTATGCACAGGTCAATATTATTCTCCAATCATTTCCTAGCACACACTATTACATTTCAATTGAACAATCTATTCTGAAAGTACAGAACAAATTGCTTGCAGCTTTCAGTTTGCTTTGGTGGAAACCCAGCTTTCTGGTGTTATTAGATTTTTTACAAAATTCTGAGGTCTTAGACATCCTCCTTCACCATATACATGTATATTGTTGACCAGTAAAAACCCAGCAATATTCTCCATTTCACTGATTTTTTGTAAAATTAACAAGGATCTTACCAAATGTGATACTTTGTTGTGTCTTACCCCCCAAAATGTACAGAGACTGTTTCAAACCACTAGCTCAAAGAGGCAAATTGAAAAATGAATGATCTACTTCTCTAGCAATAGAGGCCTTATAAAACTATGGGCAACAGCCTGTACTTTGACTTCAAATCTCAGGTGCTTAAACACAAACCACAAGCCTTTGATCTGTAATCTTGCTGGTTTCCTCCTACTGACAATAACACTGACAAGAATCCCCTCTCAGTTCTCCCAGCCTTCCTGATACATTATTCTTTATTTCAATAACCATTTTTTTTTTCTGAAATACTTTCTAAGGAGTAAAGTTAGAAAAATACAAGCACTGTGTGGGAGGGCAATTTCTACTCTATCACCCATAAGAACATAAGATTACCTTTTTTCCTTAGTGGTATCCATCTAGTCAAATATCTTGTCTCCGATGGTGGCCACTACAAGATGAGTAGGAAGGAGAGACACAGCTCTTTCTCTTGGAGCACATGCAACCTGTCAGTTTTTATCAATTTATACTACAATAACCTCATGTGCTAGAGATATCATCTGGACAAATGCCTATCTTCATTTCTTCTTTTAGACAAAAGACATTAGTTCCTTCAATCTCTCTTTGAAGGACAATTTCTTACTCATTGGATCACCCTTGTCTACCTCTTCTAGATTATTTTGACTTGGTCCTATAGGAAGAGACACATTAATATGGTTTCTGAGCTACCAGGAGTTGGCATGCAAATATATCTAGGATTTTACTAAAATCACAGGTGCAGTATTTTCTTCTCTTAAGCTAAATTCCTTTCCTTTTCTTACATAACTTAGTGTAATGTGCCACTGGGTTCATGAAGAGTGAGTATCCCTAAAGATGTGAATCTTTAATCTTATGGTCTGAACAAGAAAGAGACCCAGATTAGGCAGTCAATCTATATGTTTCCAAGTATACAAATACAGAATAGGGCAAGATTTTTCTTCCCTTCTTCCATCTAATAAAGCATGTGATTAATTCAGTAAGGGGATGTTACTGTGGTATTGATTCAACAGTTCTTTCCCCTCTCTTCCATTCTTCAGCCCAGAGTTCCTAAAACACATGCTGGTGGGGAAAGTTCATACCCTGGAAGTTCAGCGTCTCATGTTTGGCCAGAGTAAAGTCAGGCTATTAAAATAAAATGTCAAACCAGTTTGCTTTTAATGATCTAACATAATTGGACTCAGGGCTTCAGACAGGAGCCAACTACAAAGCTTGTAAGAAAAGCAATGTCAATACAAAGGCACCATTGTCATATTCAGATACTCTTCATGAATGTAATAATCATGATTTGAAAGTTTATAGGGAATTGTTTTAATTACTGGTTAAAGAAGCAAGGCAGTAATAGTGACTGTGGTCATAGGAAAGCCAGATTGTCCTCCAATAATTGGTAACTCTATTGCAAAACCAGGAAAATATGGGCAAACTAGTTTTGTGACACTGAAATTCAGTTTCAATTTTGTGCATTTCACTGTTTCCAATTTTTCTTGCTGTAAACTAGTAAGATACCTGCGTGGTGCTTGGCTAGTACTGAATGAGTACCTGTCAGAGAGTTTTGTGGTTGGTGGTCAAGTAATCCATATTAATATATTCAGCTTTTCAATTTTGTTCCTTTGAATTTCAATCAGGCCCTTAACTCGTGGCAGATTCAAATAATTCATTTTTTCCCCAGTTCTGGGTTTGGTTTTGATTTCTACTGAAGAGGGAAAAGGAAAAGTGGGATAAAAATAAACCAGACACCTGTGAACCAAGGCATTTTCAATTTTCACGTTGTCTCCATGTTTGTTTTTGTGGTTTTTTTTTCTCTGTGGTTTTAATAGGCTATTTTCCTGATTTGAAATAACTGTGTATCAGTCTGTGATGGCAATAATAAAACTTGATTTCTTGAAATGGTTCACACAAACATATTTTATTCTCTTCATTGCTGCTTAGTGGTGGCTTGGACTCCCCAGTAACCTTCCACTCTTTACTGCTGGCAATATGTATGGAGCACATAGCATTTTCTCACATTAGTGACTGTATGGGAAACATGTCAGCTCCTATATCTTTTTAGTAAAATTTTAGGAATAAAAAAAAAAAGTTACTAGTAAAACCTCTTATGTAGTCCCAAGTCAATCTTTGTTCTGCGGCAGGTACATTTCAGAGAAAAACTTCATTCCTTTGATTTTCCACTCAAGTAGGGCATTGTTTGTGATCTAATAATATATCTAGCTATCCACTGTATTACCTTTTCCATGTTTAAAATTCTTGCAGAGTTATAATCCTTTTCATTTCCTGCTTTTTAATGAATGGGTTTTATATAACTGTTCATTAGTGTAATTGTTGTTGATTTTTATTTTGCACTTCATTATTTCTCCAACAAAACTTATGCCAGTGTTAGTCTCTTAGCAAAACAGAGCAAATTAATCTCAGCATCTGGTAAAACTGTTCATAGGTGGGCATTAATAAAATGTAAGCCTCTTCTTACATTAGTTCTTGATTATGCTTACCTACAGAGCTCAGGATGCCTGAGGATACCCATAGGAGATATTTAGCAGACATCTAGAGACATCAAACTCTCTAATCTTTACAAGAGACCTCTTTGTCAAGATAGTTCATGCTAGCAGTGTTCTGAGTCCTAAATCAATAGAAATGGACTTGAGAGCAGGAGAGCTTTGCTGTGCTGTTCCAGTAGCAACCAGCCTAAATGAGAGCTGAAATTACAGTCCTGAAGTGAATTACTCCAATCCTAATAACCTCAGTTATTAATTCTTTCCTAAATGATAGCTGTAATAATAGCTCCTCTTAGCTTGTGCATCAAGAAAGTGCCATAAAGAACTCCTCTGTCTCCCTAAAGGCTTGTTACAATTTCCCCACTTGTTTTTGATTTGCATATCAGTCACAGAGACACTGGTGCTGATTTCCTGAACAACTTCTATTCAACTTCAGAAGAGAGAAAAAGGATGGTAGGGCTGGAATAAAAGCATACACTTCAAAGCTTGTCTCTGAATAGCTGGGAGACCAATAAGATGAGGATATATAATAATCACTTTATGTTAAGAGATGCTTAAGCTCCTGTGACATATTTATTGTGCAGTTTGAAGTTCTAGCATGAGCCTCTCTTGGAGATGTTAAACCAGCAACAGAAGCTCTATTAGAAGTCATGGCTGTTTACTCTTTGTCAATAAAGGCCAGTTCCAAATACCATGAATTCTATATTGTTGGGCTTCCTCATCTGGAGTAGGGGATTTAAGAGTTTATAAATGGAATCAACTTATGCATTTTAGTGAAACTATTACAAAAAAAAAGCAATAAAGTTCTATTTTCTGCTTTATTTCTATATTTTCTCTACTTTTCTCTCTATTGAGTTCAGTTTCCACTGACTTACTTTCTTGTTATTCTGTGTCAGTGTCATTTACCCATACTGTGCTGTGTGTAGCTATCTTTCCTTGGGTATCACAAAGCCTCTGATCCCATGCCAAACCGTCTTTCTAATCAGAAACCTCTTCCACTGCCTCAAAATGTAAAATCATTTGAAGCAAAGCTAACATTTACCAGAATGAGATAGGTATTAAATGAAATTAAAAAAAATTAAATACATTCCTATCTAAAATATACATGTGCATTTTGTTAATCAGGATTTTCATTAAAAAGCAAGTCTGTCTATCACAGCAGTATAGTTAACACCATTCTTGCTGATCACTGACTAAGACATTACACTTTAGCTTTGAATCCTGGTATCAAATAGAAGATAGTATCACAAAGGCAAGACACAGACGAAATATGTGCCTTATGTAAACTTTACGATATGTCATTATTATGGATTTTGTTTTTGCAAGAGAACAGTGTCAAAGAAGAGTAACAGGGAAATAGGAGACTGAAATGCTGGAATAATAATTTTTGCCAATATACTTCTATGAGTGCAGACCCGTAGAAGTGTATTGTTTGTGCTCTTGGAGAAGTGGCTCAAAAGAGTTTGGATTGAATTATGTGCTCCTTGATCTCCATGGTGAGCACTTACACACAGGATTTCAAAGAGCTGTGCTGGGTGAGAAACAATGATTCTTAAATATGTGATTTACAGAGGTGAGAGGTTAGAATGTATTTGGTTTGCGTGGCAAGGTTTTGGTAGCAGAGGGCTACAGGGATAGCTTCTGTGAGAAGCTGATGGATGCTTCTCCCATGTTCAATAGGGCCAATGCCAGATGGCTCCAAAACAGACCCGCCTCTAGCCAAGGCTGAGCCCTTCAGTGACAGTGAGAGCACCTCTGGGATAACAGATTTAATGAAGAAGGGGGAAAAGTTACTGCACAACAGAAGCTGGAAAAAGTGAGAATATATGACAAACAGTTCTGCAGACACAAAGTCAATGCAGAAGGAGGGCAGGAGTTGCTCCAGGTGCTGGAGCAGGGATTCCCCCACAGCCTGTGGTGAAGCCCATGATGGGGCAGGCTGTACCCTGCAGCCCATGGAGGCTCATGGTGGAGCAGATCTCCACATGCAGCCCATGGAGGACCCCATGCTAGAGCAGGGGGGTGCTTGAAGGATGCTGTGACCTCATGGGAAGCCTGGCAGGACCTGTGATCCCAAGGGGGACACATGCTGGAGCAGTCCCTTCCTGAAGGACTGCATCCTATGTAAGGCACCAGTTTGTCAAGAACTGGAGCCTGTGGGAAGGACTCATGTTGGAGAAGTTTGTGGAGGCTTATATCGTGTGGTTGGGGTCCTGATAATGTACAGAAGACTGACAACCCCAAGGGTCCTTGGGGAGGAAAGGCCATCTGGGTGGGGAGGAAAGGCTAGGGAGGTGCTACATGACATCTGCAGAGGCTAAGGTGAAGATGGAGCAGGGGGGATCACCCCCGTGCTGGTGTCATCTCCAAAGATAAAGCTGTGGCAGTGACACCTACTTCTGCTGGGAAGGATTAGTTCTTGTGCCCTTACTGAGGGCCCACTCTTTAGCCCCTGTTTTAGCAACAGCTTCCAGAGAACACAAGAGCTTCGCAAGCAGGAGATGGGAATTAGTATAGGCAAAGAGCAGTATGCCAGCCACTGAATCTGTTAATGGGCCATTAATGTCAACAGAAATCAATGGGAGTTACTCTAAACATGGGGTAAATCTAAGGATGGCAATACAAAAACCTGTCAATCCTAAATGATTTTCCCTGTGATGCTTGTGCTTAATGGACTGAACACAATTAACAGTGCCTGGATATCTTCTACAATTTTATTTTCTGTGCGGGAATGCCTAACTCAAAGGGTCTTTCTGATGCTACTAAACACCATTCTTTTGCTCCATGGTAAAACTTCTCTGCTCAAGCAAGGTCAATTCTATCTGTGAAAAAGCCTCATACTTCAGCATAGTTCCAAGATCTCACTGTGGCCCAGACTTAGAAAGGTATTGAGATGGTTATAGATTAAATCTGGCACGTTTCAAAGCCCCTAACTCCCACTGATTCACTGGTACATTTTAAAGTAACTCCAAATCAAAAAGGCCAAAACCACCAAGGAACCCGGATCCTACTTGCAAATTAATGTGCCTACTTGTAAAATGAGACTGCTGTTAGAAATTTCAGAAATTCTAACTGCTTCGTCACCCCCAAGGTGCTTAAAGTCTGCTGCTTTGCATCCATAATGGCCCCTCAGTGCCTCCTGCTCTGGCATTCAGAAAGCTCTGGGTGTGCCAAGGAGATCCATATGTATTCACAAAATACTCAGACTGCACGTTATTCAGGCAAAAGAGAATGGATGTGTACTTTCCACAATAGTACACTTCTGAGGTGACCTTATCCCTTTGGCATATAGGAGACAACTGTTTGGCCTTTTCCCCTTGAAGAGGTGTTGAAGCTGCGTTCCTCTTCACTCAAGTGCATACATGAACAGTGTGATGCTCCTGGGCTCCATGGTAAGGCTAAGATACTGGACAGCCTGTGTTTCCCACTTGGAACTCATCCCTCACTGCAATTTCTGTCTGATTTTTGGTTGACACTGTGCCTCCTGGGATCTTTTTCTAGGTGCACAGTGGGGTTCCTACAGACAACTGCGTTGTTTAAAAGTGAGGTTTTGCATCTCACATTAATGAGTTTTTCTAATCCTCTTCAGGCTTTTTCCCAAATGGCAAGTTTTAGCACTTAGGCTGCCTGAACTCACAAGTGGGAAGTTTCTCAGGCTGGCTTCTGCTGGGCCCACTAAATATTCCTAGCTCTCTCCTGGTTACCAGTGTTATCTGATTGTGTCAACACATCGACCTTGGAAGCCACTCGCTTCTTTCTCCTCCCCCCTTCCAAAGAATAAGACCTGCAGAATGGGAAACAGTGCTTTGTAGCAACACTCAGAACCCTGCATGGATGGGATTTGTTCTCAGTATGTGTGGGATTTGGTTATCACCTGTGCGAACTGATAAGCACTTTAACCAATACAGCTATGTCCAGCAGGGCTGATAAGTCAAGGCATTCTGCCACCTACACTCACAACCCAGTCGGTTAATAATGTAAGCTGAAATTGATGAGCCAAGCCATGAAGAGTGCACATAATGTGCCAGCCATTCAATTGCCTCTGCTGTAGCAGCAACAACCTCTGGCAGAGAGAAAGGACAGGCACCTGAAAATGATAACCTTTTCAATTGCTCTAACATGCACTTGGAAAGCCTATGAATCTGAATCCATAAATACAAATTCTCTGCCATGAAGAATAACTGCATAACAGATTTTTTTCTGCAGTGCAGACTGTCAGAGGCAGACAGTTCACTCAGTCTTTACAAAGGGACAATCAAACCTTTAGACCTGTGGCTCAATGCAGTATGGTTGAAAAGACACTGATAGCGGTCATCCTTAGGACCACTGAATGTGATAATGATTTATGTATCACAGTCCTCTCCATAGGCAGCTGTTCACTGTCATGTGCCCTATGCCGGACATGTATTTCCTTCAAGTCCACCAATCCATAGCTCTCCCTTATCTCCATTCTTTTGGGTTGGAACAATTGAACCTCCTGCTTTGTAGCCCAGTGAATGGTTTTTTGTTACTCTGGTGAAGGCAGAGGCCTGATTTCCTTCTGGATGAGGATTTCTGCTGTGGAAACATTTCCAGAGCAACATGCATTAACTTGAGAGGTGGAACTACCTGACTGCATTTTGACCTCACAAAATCCAAGTTTTCACATGAATTGGAAATATTTTGTTCTTTACATGTGTTGTGCATATAGGTGCATGCTTATTAAAATGCACTGTGAGGCCTGAAATGATGTCCTTTAAAGTAGTTTAATATCTCTTATTGGGATGCAGTGATCCTCTGAAAGCGGTGATCAGTGACTCTTCAAGTTGTTGTACCTATTGTTCCAGCCCTGCAATAAAAGGGTGAACATAGTGTTAAATGGTATAGTATAAGAAACTGAGGCATAGTGTAACCCCATATAGGTGAATTACTAAACTGCATTAAGTAATCATGCATAATTATTACTGTTTATTTCATTCTATCATTCCTTAATATTAATTTTACTAATTTACAGACTTATTCTCCCTGTAAATCAATGTAAAGATCTCCAAGAAATTCAATTTCCTTTGGGATTAGGCCAGAAGAAGCTGTTCTTTAATATGCTGTACACACAATCTGTTACAATATGAAAAGTCTTATTTTAAGGCCAGTTCAAGAAATCAGATATATCAGTGTTTCAAAATCTGCTTGTTGAATAAAATGTTACAAAAGTGTGGACTTGAACAGTGACTTGAAAAAACACACCTCTTTTCAAAAGAATAATAAAGCGAAGGCACTACTATTCAAGTAGCAGTTCAATTATTTTCTAGCTAAAGCATATTTTTCATACATGCAGATCCAAGTACACATAGAATAAACATCCAGTATGGTTTTGTATTTAACAAACTCTTTGAGTTATATGCTCAGGAAGTTTGGGTTCATTTACGTTGTTTTCATTCCACTGTATTTACAATTATTTCTTCTGTCAGACAAATGCCACTCTTGATTTCCCTTAAAATTACTCATTTCTTTGGAGTTTTATCACATCTTTGTACAATCTTTTTTTTAAGAGGCCACCAATATCTCCTGATTTGTTTTTCCTTTTTTTTTGTCATCTAATATATATTTGTGATGAAAGACCTGTTAAATGAATTGCATGACAAATAAAGGTAAACATTGGGAATTCACCCTGAATATACACTGCTAGACAGGCTATTACAACGTTATGCTTAACAGTTATAATTTATTTAATTTTGTTTTTTTCTTGTGCAAAACTGAATTAAACTATTTTCATTCTTCTGAGAGTCATTTTGTTTTTAATTTGAATCATTTATTGCACTATAAAGTGCAATGAACACTTCTGTTATGTTGCTTAGTCTGGGAGAATTGTTTGTCTCCATTTTTATAGATGCTGATCACCTCCATGTAACAAAGAGATATAAAGTACTGCCAAGTATCTTTATTTCTGAAAAGGGATATAAATGGTCTTGTTGAGTCCTAGCCTCCAGCAAACATGTTTCCCAAAGACTGGAAGAACAAGCACAAACATAAAGGAAATAATCGTTCCCATATATCTCACTGCTGGTTGCTACAAGCATCAGTCTGAGCCAATTTCAAACATCCATGCTCAGAGGCAGTTTTTGGGGAGTGATGAGGTGCAAGTCTGGGGTAGGTCTGCTAGTGTACAGGCAGAGAACCTTCACTACCAGCATTTATCTCAGTGTATGTCTCCTTTAGTAGCCATCATCATTGCTGAAACAAACTACACATATTACTGTCTTCAATCAGAAACATTGCAGTTGGGAGGATAACCCTTGTAAGGGAAGAGCTGTAGAACAGGGTCTAAGGTCTTATCCCTAAAGCATAGCTTACAAATGTTCAGCATTTAAGAATAAAGAAGTCTTCACCTCCACTGAGTGCCTGAGGGGCAGCCAGGAGCCCTCCTTCAAAGGAAGACTGGTGCATTGCAAGGCAGTTTGTAGAACATTTATTCCAAAGCTGATGCTAAAGGCATTCTGAAAAAAGAATCTGGGAAATGGCCCAACTGAATGGTTAATGCCTCTCAAACTGCAGACAGGAGAGAATCCCTGCTCAGAAGCAGCTGAGTGCAACAGTAGACTGGCAGCATTTTTTGGGTATTGAAGAGGGTCCATTCCACATTTTGGTTTTGCAAAGTAAATAATTTCTTTTAGAAACTTGCTCAGATTGTAAGCATAGAAAGGTCTTGAATCAGAACAGTAGCTGAACGTAAAAGATTAAGGTAAAATCAGAACAGCACTTTCCTGTGTTTGAAGTAGTACACCTAATAGGTCTATTTTCTTCAACTGGATTAAAGCTATGATCCACAGTACTGCAAATTCCATCTTCAGAATTTATCTGGTTGGAAAAACATCAGACTTGTTTAAAAGTCTGAAGATTTGAAGCCTTGCATTTTTATTTACTTTCTATGTTATTCTTTAGGCTGTATTTCTGAAGCAGCTTCAAACCTTTCCATGAGATCAGAAGGGCTCAAAATGTACTCAGAAATTAATATTTCTCTGCAATTTCTTGCTGCTATCATTTGGGGCTTGAAGAGAAAACATTAACAGTTACGATACTTGCAATAACATTACAAGAACTGGAAAAGCTGGCTCTGCTTTTCCTCTCATCCTAAAAGCAAAAAGAACTGGGAAAAAAGGACAGCCATTTCATGCATGTGCATATATGCAATCTGTCTGTTTCGTAGGGTTTGCTTTTGAAAACTCTCAGCAGTCACAACTGGTTTGGCTAATGGTCCTTTATAACAGAACTATTTATTTCCCTTCCCTATATATCCAAAAGATACTTTAGATGCATCTTTTCATTCTTTTTCCGAGATGCATAGAATATCTTACCTTATAAAGGGAGAAGCTCAGCTGAAAAGAGGTACATCATGTTATGGCTCACGTTAAAAATTGTGCTGTTTGAAAAAAGCCTGTATATTTCTTCAGTCATATAAAGTGAGAATGACAAAAGACAGCTGTAGTAGGGAAGGAGACAAAAAAGAAATCAAAGGCAAGAATATGGGGATGACTGTACAATGGATGTATACTGACAGACTGAAAAGAATTGGGGCTCACGGCTCACACAGAGAGAAGAAAAGGGAGAATCAAGTTGCAAACTGATTGAAAGGATAATATGGCTTTACTGATCTTTCCTCAGGTTTCAAGCTGGGTTTGCCACTCTGGACTGAATCAAGATTAGATAGTGAACACAGAGATGCTAGAAACTCATTGACACCCTGTATAACCTACTGGGTCTCTGAGTAGATGCTACCCCAGAGCCAGCCACTTCCCTCGCATAGTGTCATCAGGGATGTAAAAGCGTTAGCTCTTGACAGCTTCCTAACACACTATGCCAATACTGTGGGAATATAAAAGCTGGATAAAGCTCAGAAAATGTGTGAGGGGGTGGTGCTCACCATTTGACTTCAGTAAGGTAACTCAGGTCTCTGCAATGACGGTTTAAGGGATGCTGCTGCTATGGATACTGTCAGTCATACCTGGGAGCCTGAAGGTCAGTGGGTTAAAGGTAATTTAAATACTGGATGCTACTGAGTTTTCCCCTGGGGGTTACCAAAAAGGGTAGTTTTCAGTGCTGGTCCTGAGGGTGTTTGTGAGCAAAGAATGTGAGGGATAAACATTTTGGCCTCTATAACACTAGAGCTGCTGCTATTCTGCCTCTGGATTTGTTCCTGGACAGCTTAACTGTGTTCCCTCTCATTTTTCGTAGCAACGCCATGATTTATTTGGGTTGATGACAAAGGAAGATTTATGATTATATTTTTGGAACATCTAGTGCACAAAAGCCACTGAAAACAGCAAGGAAAAGTTAAGCTGTGCATCCCAGCAGCCTTTACCCAATCCCTCTTGGAACTGAAAACAGGTGTGGAGAACGGCTGCAGTTGCTTCAGCTGAATTCACTGTGGGATGCATGGAGCCCTGTGAGAGTGGGGCAAGCTGTTTAGCCTGGGTTTAGAGAATACTGGCTTTCAAATTTGGATTCCTTACTAGATGCTGCATAGTGAGCCCTCTGTGCTAGCAATGGGAAATGTCAAACCACTGAGATCAAACAGGCATGATCAGAATTATGATTTGATTGTCCAGGGACAATGTCAGCAACCTGTTATATGAACCTGTCAAACAAGAAAACAGAAGTTTCTGCCTTGGGAGATTGTTTCTCAGCAGTCTCCAGCTCATCTGATCCCAGATTTTAACACTAACACATCCAAATATACTGTCTGCAAATAAACAGTGGATTTTAGAGCACTTTTAAACAGAAAAAAAATCTTATCATACATTATAGTGAAGTAGGGTTGTTTTCTTTTCTGGTGTGTGGCTACAATAGACCAAGTTAAATTAAGGCTGAAGCAAGTAACAGCAAATTAAATTTAAAAGCAGTAAGAGAAAAACTGATTTTGGTTCTTACTATAGGTGTTATATATAGGGACACACAGATTGTAAATTATATGCAGAGTAAATTGCCATCCATTAATTTAAATGGCAGATAACCAGTCTGAGAGATTTTTTCCACCACCTCAATTAGCCATTTGCTCTCCTTTTCTCCAGGAAAAAAGAATAATGAAAAAACAGACACCCTGTTCCAACCTTTCGCACATTTCCAGGGGCTGTGATTCAGCATTCTTCTCTCTGTATTGTGACACAGCAAATGGATTCCAAAACTGCAACCTGAAAATTGTCTTGAGATGTTGTGATACCTGGTAATCATCAATAAGTAGCCATAAGCATGCCTTGGAACAGCTAACAGTGTATGAAATAAATATCTGTCAATATCTTCTGCCACATAAACCCACCTTCTGGTTAGGGGTGGTGGAGAGCTCCTCAGCATTTTTGCCTGTTCTCTGAGCTGGGAGAGGGAACAATGAGAAATAGTGAAAAGGGAAGCAGAAACCTGCTGTGCAGGGTATTTAGAACAAGATAGACAAGAAAAGACAAAGAAGTAAAGCAGAAAAGGTTGGGTAAGGAGAAGGTACAATATTTGAATTCTTATGAAATCCTCACAGTGAGAGGGACAACTTGGCAGAGGGGGTTTTACAGCCTCCAGAACTTCTGGTCCTTCTTTAATTATTTAGGCCCAGCTTCCAATACCTTTATCAGAGCAGCACCTCCTTATTCCTGAGAAAAATGACTTGCTCACCACGATATAACAGTCACACCATCAGAAAGCCCTGGAACAACAGTCAGCTGTATAAATTGGACTTGGATCCAGAAATTTTAACGACTGTAGCAGAAAAAACTCCTAAAAATACATTCATTAAAAATAAAATTTGTTTTGTGCCTGCTAACTCAGTCTCTTTGCACAACAGATTTCTCGACTGGATTAAAATAACTTTTAAATTGTATAGATTTATACAAAAGATCCGTATCTATTTAACACTATTTGTTCAATTCCTTTCATTTTTGCAGAACCCCATATTTTCCTTAGCTCCACTGGAAAAAAGGGACATGGTCAAACAGTAGCCACAAAACAATCCCTGCCATTGATAATTGCCACACAATTCTTTCAGTTGAGAAATATCCCGCACCATTTACAGCCTACTGAGATGCAATCAAAATTAAATGGGTGGAAATAACTCTGAAGTGTCAGCTTCAAGCTCTAGCATAGGAGTGCAGGGTCTTATTTTCACGACAACACAGAAAATGGCCTTCTGAGTCAAATTAATTGTCCATTTCATCTCTAAGAGTGGCAACAGGAAATGCTGTTCAGGGACAATTCATGATCCTGTCTGTCTGCAGTCCACCCCTCTCGTATTCCCCCATTCCTCAGCCACCGGACTGAGGATGTCAGCGAGCACATTCCTGCCTCTTCCTTTTAGTATCTACAGACCGGCTGCCCTGGAATTTGTCTGGTTTTGCCTTTTTTAACTTACTGGTACTGTGGGTCTCCCGCAGTCTCCTGTACCAGCATATTTCAGAGGACAGAACAGGTTGTGACCTGCAGTATTGAGAAAAGACTTTCCTTTGCAGGTTTTAAACTGCTATCCAACCAGTTTCTGTGAGTGCCCATAGGACACAGCAGGACTTGGCAAATAACAATTCAGTATTTGCTTTACTCACTGCCTTTATGATTTTATAAACCTTGATCATACCCCACTCAGCCTGGAGAGGGATAAGATTATGAATAGTCCCAGCCTTTTCTGATTCCCTATAAAGGCAGCTGCTCCTTCCCTTTAACCATCTCAGTTGCTTTTCTCTGTAGTTGCCCTGATTTACCTTCTTAAAATGCGGCAATAGGATGGCGCAGTATTCAAAATATGGATGCATATATATGGTTTTGCATTTTCTGGTTTCTTCTCAGCATCCTTTCTGAGAACACCCAAAATTTTGTTGGCATTTTTGGCGGCTGCTGCTGCATTTTGAGCAGGAGTTCAGGGACCCCCAGGTCTCTTTCCTGACCTTCAGCTGTCAGTTTTCAGTTCAGTACTGTGTAAGCATGGCTTAGGTTATTCTCCCTAGACCCACTATTTATCTACACAGGAACTCATCTGCCACTTTTTACTGCACTCGTTCAGCTTTTTATTGCCTTTCTAGGTCTCCTTAGGACATGTGTGCTTGTGTGTGTGTCATTTGACTCCCTGAAGGAGCTCAGTATCATCTTCAAACAGAGACATACCCCATTCCTTCTGCAGGTCACTGAGGAAGATCTTAAATAAAACTCATTCCCTAGACTCTACTGCTTACTCTTCTTCATTCTGAAAAGTGGCAATGAGTCCCTTCACTCCCTACCATGTAGGCAGCTTTCAATTCATATAAGCATCAGTTCATGGCATCTTCTTTTCTTCCATAGAATTCTGTTAGGCATCTTGTCAAGGTTTTGTTGAAAACCTGAACAAAATATACCTTTGATATACAGATAACTTGGGCAACTTCAGAAAACTGGTGAGGCAGGATTTCCCCTTATAGGATTTACTTAAGTCCAGTGTAGGCCACCACTTGTATAAAGAAATGGTAGTAAATCCTATGCTAACCTGAGTGTTGGCTGCCAGAAGCTGTTTCTGAGCAATGGGAAGGTGAGAGGGGTGGCTTATTTCTATATTAGATCTATTGTTTCCATATCCACCTAGAGTGGAAAAGCTTAAACCAAAACAGGTTGAAGGGAGGGATGTTACAGAATCTGCAATAAAGCAAAACAGATTTGGGTAGACCAGAGCAAAGTCCAGTGCCTGCAGAAGCCGCCTCAGTGTGGTAACCTTGTCCACTACATCCTGCAGGAGAGCTAGTAAGGAGCTCCAATCACAAGGTCAATGTCATCGTTTCCAAAACAGCAGGTAAGTTTGGAGTGGATAAACTCTATCTTCTGCCCTGATAGCTGAAAAGCAGAAGACTCAAAGGCTTACTTCGCAGAGCTTCTGGACTGGCCCCTCTATGGCTATTTCTGCAATCCCAAGTAATGGATCCTCATACATTTAGTGTCACTAGTCTGTTTTTTATTGTTTTTCTGCAGGAGAGGGAGTCATTGTCAAAGGCAGACAATGAGGCAGCTGGAGGCTGTTGTCAGCCTTGAAGGCGAGTCTGGATCTCAACACTTTCCCCCCCCCCCAAGACTGAGCACCATTTTTAAGCCATGAGGCTTGCAGTAAAGTACTACATAACACTGAAGTTGAAGTCCTATTTCCTTAAACCAAATGTGGGTAGCAGAATCCATGCCCTGACTTTAAATTAGCATTTCTTGCACCACCATACTAATACTTTCTAAAGTATAAGACATGTCTATGGTAAAAAATTTTGGGGAAAAAATATGGATTAGATCTGGAACCAATTAATAGTTCAACAGTCCAGTGTAGGACTGGCAGATTTCTTGGTACAGCCCCAGAAGTTTCTGGGTGAAGCTCAACTAGGATTAGAAAAAGTAGTAACAAACTAAAGTCTGCTGTATGTGAAGCTCCCACTGACTGGATATCTTTCACACAAAGGCACAATGTAGATTCTTGTTCTAATTAAAAATTATATTTGATATGGGAATTATTTCTAAATAATGTTTGATATTATAGCACACTATATCCCTGCAGTCATATTTGCAAATGTGTGCCCTAGTGTTACTGCACTGTTCTACTGAATTTATAAGGAAAAAGTCAGAGAACTGTGTCTTATATTATTTTTCATAACTAGAAGTTCACAAAGAAGTATAACCAGCAAAGAGAATATTTTTCACTAGCAAATATTATCATTTTATTACAATAGTCCAATAGTAAAACTATTGTAGATTTCCTTAACAGATAAACTAAATTTTACATCTCCAAATAAAGGTGTAGGAGATGCACGTGCCTACTGCATTCAATAACAAGGTGGATTGTGGATGCCATGAGCCATGATATGTGGATGACTCCTGCCATGAAAGGTTGAAGCCTTGACTGTGGTAATGCATCTTCATCTTCAAGTTCATTGATTTGCTGCCCTGCATTGTGAAGGATCTCTGCAAAAGAATATCTCATGCTCAGGATTCTTTCTAAAAGGAGCATGTTTTCACTGCAATAAAAGAGAAGACATATAAGGGTATGTTTAAGCTAGGAAATTTCAGGGATTCTGTAAGAAACAGATTTCAGTTTGATAGCTCCCGAAGGCAGCCTAGATGAACTGGTTTCACTATCTAGAAGTCCTGTTCTGCCCTGTTTAAACATGGTATTGATTTTACCTGTTTTCAGGGGGAACAGTATTAAACCTTTCATGCCTGTGTTGTTCTTAGGAGCTGAAGTTTTCTTAGCAGCTCTTGACATTTCAAGGCCTTATGCTTCCAAGAAGAAGGTGCTCAGATGGCTCAAAAAGAGCAAGTAAATGGTTTGCAAGGGAGAGTCAAGGTGTTCTGAACTGCCAATTTTTCTGTAATTTTACAGTGTATGACCACAAGCTGGCTCGAAAATACGTCATAGAAGTTCCCAGCAGCAGCTCCCACTTATTCTTGGACTTGTGCAGTGGCCAGGCAGATTCATGCTTATTTTTAACCTCACAGTACTTGTTTTTGTGCTATGTTTTGTGCATCCTTCATAGTTTGACTTGTATTTGTAAGATTTGAGGGAATGAGGTAAGCTACTGAAGCAATCTGTTCTGGGGAAAAGCAACCCCTTCGTATGTAGAACTGACTGCTTTTTTTTTCACATGGGGATGTCTGTTCTGCTCAGTTGCTGAGTGGTCAGAAATAATAATTATCTGAGAAGCTATAAAGTGCAAACCTCTGCCAGAGTACAAATAATTTAAAACTATGAGGTTAGGATTTTCAGTGGTTGCTGAGAAGACAGCTACCCAATTCCTGTTTGGTTTAAGGAAAAGCTAATTTCCTTCAGAAACCTAGGTTTTACTAGGTTAGGGTGCAACGGTCATGCTGATAGTTAGCTACACACTATAAGATAATATGTTCTGGGCTGTTTGGAAAAAAAAATATTCAGATTTGTTCAATGTCTCTGCCTTTTGTTTCTGACAGGGCAAATCAGTTAAACAATTGATTTTTTAATAGGTATGATTGCCTTAAAATGTCATAAGGTGGTAGAAAATCTATTGAAAATTACCCAAGAATTTATCTTAATTCCTGCTAATGGTATTCACTATTTTCCCACTAAGTAGGACAGATATATTTGCACTATAAAGAACAGGACCGTAATGTTAAAAACATGAAAAATTACATGGCAATTCATCTTTGCAGAGAGGAAAAATGAGGTGGTAAAGAAGTAATGTGCCAAATGTTTTCAAGTTTTGTAGTGAAGCAAAGATAAAGACAAAGGAGGTCTCTCTTCTTCTCACACACAGACATTAACACCATTCTCTTACTTTCTGACAGTAAACAAAATTTGTTATTAGAAGAGAAAAGAGCACATCTGACATTTCCAGGGGTGGGGGAGACCAATAGGAAAGACAGGTATGTACAGATGCTTGCCGGTAGGATGATGTTGGGAAAAAAGTGATAGACATGAAATAAGACAGAAATGGAAGGGTTTGTCCTGACTGGTATGAATCAATGCTGGAGGAAAGCTATAATCACAGGGAAGATTTTGGAATAAAAGAGGAGGGTGATTTTTGTACATAAAAGAAAAGCCAAGGTGCGACAGGATGTGTGCAGCAGAATGGTCTCCAGTCTCTTAACTGCAGAACTCTGCTGACTGTGCTGCAGAACATGTAGAAAAATCTGTTTTTCCAGAATCTCTTCACTAGAAGCTGTTGATGTGTGGTATTAACTTCATGTAATGGCAGATAAATCTAAACCTGCCATCATCTACACTGTTAACTAAAGAATGAGAATGAGAGAGCTGTGTGAAAGTGTAAAATTGCCAACATGACAAGAATTTATACTGACGTCAGTATGGGCTTACAGATGAAATAACTAATTCTGTTCCAAGTTTGATAATTTTAGTCTTATTGCATAGGTATTTTGTTCTGGAACACAGTAAATGATATTTAGGAGAAATGAAGTCTATATCAGGAACTTTTCTGGAGGAGCTATTTTGGCTATTTTCCCATGCAGATAAGCCCCCACAAGCCTTTGTGTACAGCAAGAAGAATCACACAGAGATGCTGTGAGGACCAATTTAACAAAATCTGCAAAGCGTTAAGGCCCTGTATAATCTGTGTACCTGGAATTAATGTACACTAGGTGTTTAAAGGATTCTGAGGGGACCAACTACCAGTACACTGGATTCCAGTCCAGATACTGATGGTGAGAAAATTTACTCACACATCACCATGATACCAAAAGTGACAGAAGGAATTCCTTTTACTGAAGTTATGTACCCATTGTGTACAAAGAACTAGTTGCTGAGATCCCCACTATAGTCAGAGAAGGTTTTGTAAACAGTTGATGGTGTTTAGGAAGCAATTTGTCTGACCAAACATAAGCATCTGTTTCAGGAGGGAATGAATCAGGTTTGAAACCCCTCCAGTTAAAGTAAGTTAGCTCTCTCCTGACTACAAAGGAAGTCTAGGATAACTAGCTCAGATGCAAACACCTCTGCCATAGACTGCGACATGCAGCCTCTTGAGATGTTTTTACATTTCTACGGGGGTTCATATATCTCTTACCATTCCCCAGGACCCTGAGATGATCCTTCTGCAGCTCACAGGGCAGGGAGGTTCTGCAGCTGAACCTTCCCAGCTCCAGCCTGCAAAAGCAGCTCTGCAGGAAGAGCTTCTTGCTGAAAGAAGGCTGTGCCAGTCGGACGTGCTGGGTGAAGGGATTAGATCTCCAGGGAATGGTTGCAGAATTTCACTGGAGCACGAAGTGGCTTTCAGCTGACCTGAAATAAGTGGGAGCTGACACACTCCTTTGTGCCGAAGCCGGGTGGTATGGATGAGCTGCGTGCACAGATGGTGCTCTGGCTGCCGATCTCGTAGCTGTGTGCAGTCACAGAACAGTTATCCTTCCAAACATGCCAAGCCCCTACCCACTTTTTTCCCAAGCCTCTTCCCATTCCCTCTTCTCCATCCTGAAATACCCCTAGCAATTAAAGTGCCATCAATCTCTGCAAAACGTGGGTGTGAATCAAGGGCAATTAACAAAGGAAAACCAAGGGTTCATTTAGAAAGCTGCCAATTCAATTCTGAGTGGGAGGCAGACTCTTTGTAAAAGTATCAGAGCACTTTTTCAACCCCTTGAAGCTAGGCTGACAGGCTTAACTTGTTCACAAACAGTGCCTTCAGTCAAAAATGAGATAGTAAAGTTTCACTATACCTGCAGATGTTGTACCTGTAATGAAAAGCATCCTGTCAGTTTATCATCAAGGAAGAAGATGGAGCAGTTGAAATTTTTCAGCATTTCTGGATGTTAACATGTAAGTCATATGATTACAGTTTGAGAAAAGGATTTGCTGCACTTACTCTATATCTGGTGTCCTTCACAGGTTCTGAAATGGTGAC
This sequence comes from Neopsephotus bourkii, assembly GCF_033783945.1. Taxonomy (NCBI): domain Eukaryota; kingdom Metazoa; phylum Chordata; class Aves; order Psittaciformes; family Psittacidae; genus Neopsephotus; species Neopsephotus bourkii. The sequence continues at coordinate 16,368,535 of NW_026900684.1, read as the reverse complement.
AGAGTGCACGAAAGGAACTATAAGGATTTAATTTTTAAAATGACTCGAAATGATAATATGTATGGAAAATGTTCCTTTTTAACCTCGTCAGCAATTTAAGTGATTTCTCAAGGATAAAAATTGCTTACAGATGAAATCCATTAATTTAATGCCATGCCTTGTTATCAAATGGCATAATTCCATAAAATGATGCACATAGTTACAGAATGACTCTGGATGAAGTCAGTGAGTGATTTAGCAAGGCTTGCAAATTCTGTGCAAATGTGAAGAAACTGAAGTGAAATAATGTGCTGTAAACTCATGAGAATTAATCCAGTTCCAAGATGTGGGAAAGATACTCACTTGAGTCCTAGTGATTATGTCACTGTGCTATGATTGCAAGTGAAAAAAGCATTTCTTTATGTCAGATGACACAGCTTCATAAATTACTGGAAACTAGTTCTCATTGCATCATTTATTTATGCTCACAATTACTATTATGTGCTTTACATGCCATTACATATCAGACGGCATTACAGGAAGGGCTGTCTTCATTCAGGGATGCCATTGTTAAACAAAATAATTTAATTTGTGATAAGTTACCCATCAACATCCATATTAATTCATCCAAGCATCTCTTTGGAACCTGGGTGTCAACCATAACAAGTCATCTGCATCTTAATATAAGCTGGCTGAACAAGGGTCGAAAGATAACACATTTCCTTGGGCTTATGAGCAAGCTGAGAAAGTTCCTTTCTCATGAAAACAGCATCAAATTTTAACAAAAACCCCAAAATGCTATATGGATGTTTCTGAAAAATAAGCTTATTAAAATATATATTTCTGAGTAATGCATAGTCAGCTGCATGCTCCATGCACTCTACATGGAGAAGTGAACCTATGTAGACTTTATGAGCATTTTTCTACATTCTAAGAAATGTAACTGGGAAAGGGGAGAACACATATGAGAATTCATTCAACACATCCACTGCTGACGTGTTGCTGATTTCATCACCAAGTCAAAACTAAGCTTGAAGACCATCTGAATGAGCTTTATGAACACACGTAACTTTTCAGAATCATTACAAGAATAATTTTTGGGCACAGCAAAGGGTGAGTGGAATTGCTGCTTGTAGCAGCTGAGGATTTCCAGAATTAGAACTGACGTACAGCAAGTGTAAAGCAAGCAGATACCGTTGACTCACTTTGGAAACCATTTAGAGATATATTGCTTCCCCAGCTACCGGAAGCTGAGGACTGAAGTGTGTACGGTATTCAAGCTCTCAGCTATATGTGAGAATCTATTTTCAATGACGAATGCTCTAAAAATAAGCAGAGTACTCCTGCCTCAGAAACATCTAAAAACTCTTTAGAAATGGCAACAACTGGTTGTTTACAAAACTTTCAATACCTTCATGAAGCGTCACCTTCCACACTACATTTTGGAGTTTAGAGGAATGTCTTTGTTTGAAAAGAAGTGGAATTAAGAAGAAATAGGTTTGCATGAGTTTGAAGACAAAACTGTCCAAAATTCAAGCAACAAAAAAATAGTCAAATAGTTTATTCTTTGTATTTTTAAATCCAAATAGATATTTGTCGTCCTCTGTGAATTCCAGATGACAGAAAGATCTTAATAAATGTTGGGTAGTTTTGTTTGAGGTCTAGTAATGAAAAGATAACTTCAAGTTGACAACTTGAAGTTGATTCTTATATGTATCTACCAATTTCTTACATTCCCCACTGGCGTATATTTATTCCCTTAGTCATCTAAGGGAGATTGATTACAGTTGTTTATGCATAAGGCTGTTTCTTATTACTGCATGTGAAAAAGAGAGAATTGAACCTGTGAGACTGAATCTAAACCAAAGAGGAGCAAAAAAAATGACAGTCTATAAATGTATTCAAATATGTTCACAGGGAAATATAAGTAGAAACTTCATTCTTTAACTACTTAGAAACCTTTTTTTCTGGCATTTTAAGCAAGAAAAATCTTTGTCCTCTATAGTTTTATACTATATGATCTCTGCGTGGGCACCACATAAAAGATTCAAGGTAGATATTCTCTCTCAAGGTCATCTTTTCATGTATAACTGTTTTTCTTTCCATTTTGTTTTAAAGGACTGTCCATGCTGTGTAGAATACTCCATTCCCTAAAATCTGACTCACTCCAGGAAAATCTGCATGATTAAGGACTGGCAGTGTTTGGGTCAAATGGGTGGCATGCAGCACAGCACTGCTTTGAAAGATCAGTGTTCAGAGAGTAGTGGTTTCTTTTAAATTCATTCCAGCAAATGAAATTTAATGGAGAAATTTAATGGAGGAGAGGATATGAGAGCTGCTGCCTTTCCTGCCTTGCTGATACTCATCGAGCCTTATTTGCCAGTCCAGCAAATCTGATGTTGGCCAATTTATGGATGAAGACAGACAACTCTTTCCTAGTTCTCTGATTGAAACAGAAGTCATTACTGCTTTGAGACTGGGTACTACCTGCAGACCTTTCTTTTGCTCCTGAGAACTGGTAAACTTCTGAGGAGAAGGCATATATGTTTATTTTGACCTCTGAAAAAAACTACGTTACACAGAATTTGACAAGACAATTTTCTAACCATAAAGAGTCTTAAACAGATACTGCCAGAAGTAAGCTATGTGTATCAAATTTCTTACAGCCCACAATACCTCCATAAGTGTGAAAACAGCAGAAACAACATAGTCCAGCAGGTGTTTGGTTTTTTTCAAGATGTTAAGCTAGACTGTGTTTCACCTTAGCACATCATATACGTATTCACAGCCAAAGCTCATTTATAGGCTTGTCTTAAATAGGAAGCTGGGATTTAAAGTTCATTTAAGTGCAAGCCAACTTACACAGTCTAATATACAGTCTGTGTCAAGACACAGCAAGAGCGCAGCTAGCAGGTTCAGAAGTGACTATTCCCCTCTATTTACCAGTTGTGAGATCACATCTGAAATACTGGAGATCCAGTGCTAGAAAGATATTGACAGACTGGAATAAATCCAACAAAGGGCAACCAAGATAATCAAGGCTGGACCACATAACATTCAAGGTGGGGCTGAGGGAACTGAGTTTGTTCACGCTTAAAGAAGCCAAGGCTAAAAAGAAGTCCAATAGCTGTCCACAATTACCAGGAAGAGCACAGGGTGAGGACAAGAAGCATTTGGTACAAGCTGGAACATGGGAAACTCTGACTTGATACAATCCTGAGATAGGCTGTCCAGTGAGGGCAGCATCTCTCATTCGGAGATACTCAAACTCCCCTGGAGACGTAGTCTAGGGCAACCTGCTGCATCTAGACCTGTTTTGGCTGGATGAGAAGACCTCTGGAAGTTCCATCCAACCTGTATGGTTCTGTGAGTCCATTACTCCTAGTTTGTTATGGCTTATGGGATGGAAACTTCAGTGAAAACAAAGAAAAGTATCCACAGTTGCATTGAAGGTCATCAGCCAACAGCACATTTCATGTTGAACATGCCCTTGATGTTAGTGTTTCCATGGGCTTTTGTTCAAGGTAGAGTTTGTGAGGTCTTTAAATTCCACTTTTATGAGCAATAAAACATGCTGCTGTTTATTGGAAATGCATTTCCATTAAGCATCTCAGTTGTGCCTGGACACAGAATCACTTTCTAAGAGGAAATAACAGCTTCTCACTTGCATGGGAAGCCAGCCCTCACTGTCTTAACACCTTCTAAGAACTTGTACATTTTCTTGACTTTCTCTGGGAGTTTGAAAGCAAAAATAAGGAACAGCCTTTCCTTAGCTGTGGGGTCCTGAGGGGGACAGATTGTAAAGATCTGTAGTGTTTCACTACACTCTCCAAGACATTAGTAGGTGCAAAAATACATGTTAAGCTAGAAAGAGTGTGTGGAGTAGCATACAACAGCAACACCTCCGAGACGTGTGAAATGCCACTGTTGACTACTTGTAAGAGAAGGGAAGAACTGCAGGCGGTTGCGGTTGTATTATCCATGTGCTCTAATTACTAAAATTCATGTCACGCATTTATGCCTGCTGGTAGACCAAAACCGAAATCCTACAGTTTAAACTGACTCGGGAAATGAAATAAGCAGGGCTAGCAGAATTACTGCTCCTGGCTCTTTTATTTAGTCATCAGAGGGGTCTATTTCGCAACCAGCGAGGAGCATCCTCAGCTCTACAGCTGCTGCCTCCTGAGCGAGCGGCAGCCGACGCATCACCACAGCGCGCCCCGGAGCCCCCTTCCACGCTCCCGGAGCCCAGCGGGCGGAGCCGCGTCCCGCCCTGCCAACCCGCACCGACGGCTGCGGCGCCGTCCCCGCCGCCGAGCCCGAGCCCTTCCCCGGGCGGCAGGATCGGGCCGCCCCGTCCCGCCCCGCTGTCACGCGGGGGCCGCCGCCGCCGCCGCTTCCAAACTTTCGACGGGCCGTGCCGTGCCGTGCCGCTGCCCCATCGACAGGGAGGAGAGAGCCGCCACGGTGAGTGTGAGAGGAGCTGCGGGGATGTGAAGGGACCCGTGCCGAGCTGTGTACCGGGAGGCGGGAGCAGTCGCCCCACGGCGGGGAGACGGGGGTCCGCTCCCTGCCCTGCCCTGGGAGACCGGCTCCTGTGGGAATGCCGGCGGTAGCCACGCTCGCTCGCCTCCCCGGGGAGGGAGGGTAGATGAGTATAGGAAGCGGGGCACCGGGAGCACGGCGAGCGAGGGCTCGGAGGGGTCCCCGCAGCGCCCGGCGGGCGGTGAGGAGGTGGTGGTGGTGGTGGTGGTGGTGGTGGTGGGGTAGTGACTTCCCCTGGCAGCGGGAGGGCAGCGGCGGCACCCGGGAGGAGCGCCTGCCGCCAGCTTCGCCTCGGGCAACCCCAATCCCATCCTCAGCACTGCGGTCCTGATGGGAATGCTGCTTGCTAATGTAATCACGTATTTCGCCCTTTTTGCTTACTTGCTCTCAGAACCGATGTAAATCCTCTAGGGGCCTTCCTCTGCCGAAAGTTAGATGCAATTTGATGCCTGCCCCTGAAGACCTTACTGTTGGGGGAAAATAAAATTAGGAAAAAAACCAAAACCCCAAATAGTGTTGTGTAGTAGGCAAGGTGTGCTAATAAATGCTATCAGCTGGAGAGTTTATCCTTAAAAAGAGTATAAAAGGTCCTCTCAAACATCCCTGAGGTATAAAATGCCACTTCAGTTTTCCTTTCATGCTCTGAAAGCCGATGATTCTTTGCCCGCTTAACTGGCCCTCCGACAATGTCAAACTTGTCCAATTTATTTAATCACTTACTGACATGCCAGCTTGAAACCCTGGTCATCCCTCCTCCCTTCCACACTTTTGTCTTATTGACAAGACCAAAACCTTTCATCAGCCCAAACAGGGCAATAACAAATAAAATGAAATTGGCAGAACAAAAGGAGACTTTGCTTAAAAGAAGGGGTTGGAAGTAGGAATCAATACAGAGGGACTAGAGGAACAGGTGAAAATATTTTGGGGAAGGAAGGGATGCTCCATCCTGTGGCTGAGCTACATCCTCCTGTCTGCATTTATGTCAAAGAAGGAAAAAACTCATGAAATTTGCATTCCCTATCACCCTTCTACTACAGTGTGTAAATATGACCTGCTCTAATTTTGCACTGAAAATACTATGAGATTTTGGAGTACCTGTCAGTCCTGGGACCTCACCAGATCTCCATTCCAGTAATATGGGCAAGCAGAATTCTTGGGTGCAGGTCCAAGTGGAAGGAAAAACCTCAGCAGAGTTCTGAACTTCTGTGTAGCCTTGGCTGTGCAAATTGTGGTGGCTCTCGTACATTTTTAACCAGGTGGACTAAAAGTATATTGGTGAGGAATTCCTTGCTGCCACCCATGTTTAGGTTTGTAGTTAACAGCTGGTTACAGTCCTAAAATCTGCAAGGTAAGCTTGTCTGAGCAGCTGGTGCATCTCAGCTATGCATCTTGCAGCGTTTCGCATCTCAGGCTTACACTATTAATTGTACAGTAAACGTAGACTAAATAGTACAGCATAATTCTGACCAGTTTAGCTGAGCAAAAAAATACCTTTCAGTTCATGTAGTTAATCTGTTGCTTTTGCAAAAAGGAGCTTCCACTGAGAAATTGTTTGGGATGTTGTCTGAGGTGGAAGCAAACACAAAGGGCTCAGTCACCAGCTGGCAGACAACCTTCATTCCTCAGCTAGGAAATCACACCTAAGGACGTCAGTCATTAATAATGGGGACAGAGGTAGGGATAAAAATCTACAATGAAGTGGGTCTGATTAATAAAAGAAAAAAAAATGGCCACGTGAAACCAAAGGCATTAATAGCTAGACTGTCTCTTTAGGCAGACCTGAATTTGAGATGGATTAAGCTCTGTGCAACACCTCATTGCAAGAGAGTGACATTTCTTTTCTACTTTTTCTTTCATTACAGAATGTATGAATGGGGAAGCAGAGTTAGTAACTCAGGCTTGACTTTCCCTCAGTGGCAAACAGTGGTGTTTTCTTGGCGAGCTCACTGAGCACTGGCAAATTCTTGGTCGTTTCTCAGGTCAAGCCAAGGAGTCCAAGTCAGCAATGAACTGTAAAACATCCATATGTCCATTCATGCCTGTTGAAGTCTTAGGGCAGCATAGAAGTTGGTTCAGCTTGTGTAGGGAAGGCAACAAAATGTGATTGTGATGCCAGTGGTGAAATTATTACTGACATCAGCAGGGGAATGATTTGCTCTTCTTTATGAATGCAGTCAGAAATGAAGCCTTGATTGGCAGCCTCCAAGGAGCTGTGTTTTCTTAAACATTACACAGATAGGAAATATTATGTATAACCGAGTTTTAATTGTTTCTCGAGTTAATTTCAGCATAAATAAGTTACACAATCATTTCAGAGAGATGCTATTATTTCACTTCTTTTAAGGTGGTATTTTTGCTTGCCTTGTGGCACAAATTTTCTAAAAGAAAGTTTCTTAAAGAAAGATCTCAATAATTAGTTCTCTGGTACTAAGGAGCGACACAAACCTGTAATAATTTAGTAACTATTTAAAGAAAATACTTTCCATTAAAGAAAAGCTGGAAGATTATTATACTAATAACTGGATGGTGCCATTCCATGTAGAATTCCCACAGGTATTAATGGCAGTTTTGTGCTAAATCAGCAATAGTTTAGGTAGTGGATTGTAAAAAAGGATATGCCACCCCACAGGATCTTAATCCTTCTGCATTTACTTAGGCAAACTTTGTCTTTGAAATGCTTTTGAAATCTGTCCCAATTTCCAGCAGGAGTCACGTCTGAATAATATTACAGGATCAGGCTTCAAATGTAAGGGCAACAGAATTTAAATATATTAAGACAGATCTTCTCTTAATCCTGCGCTGTAGAACGTGGGCTAGAAGAGGAAAGAGCTGGAGCTTTACCTTGTTACTTCTTGTCTTAGCCACCGCAGACTGATTTCCCCACATGTTCTTGTACTGTTTTGTTGTCAGGGACAAGTCTGTTGCTTAGACCAGGCTGCTGCAAGGATGGGGCCCCTGGAAGCAATAGGTGAAGAAAACCAGACCAATGACATGAAAATGGAGCTGTTCACCAAGCTGTACTTGCCAAGATACACCACACCGCTCAATGAATTGGCTCTGGACCCTAAACCAGAACTGAAGGACAGCACAACACTAGTTGAAGTGCAGATAATCCTCATCTTTGCTTACTGCTCCATCATCCTGCTGGGGGTAATTGGAAACTCCCTCGTGATCCATGTGATCATCAAGTTCAAAAGCATGCGCACGGTGACTAACTTCTTCATTGCCAACCTGGCTGTGGCTGACCTGATGGTGAATACATTGTGCCTGCCCTTTACTTTGGTTTACACGCTGTTGGGTGAATGGAAACTGGGCCCAGTCTTGTGCCACCTGGTGCCTTATGCTCAGGCTCTTGCTGTGCATGTGTCTACTGTTACTTTGACTGTGATAGCTTTGGATCGGCACCGCTGCATCGTCTACCACTTGGAAAGCAAAATCTCTAAGCGGATCAGCTTCCTGATTATAGGAGTTGCCTGGGCAGTCAGTGCCCTGTTGGCAAGTCCCCTGGCCATCTTCCGTGAGTACTCATTGATTGAGATCATTCCTGACTTCAAGATTGTGGTCTGCTCTGAGAAGTGGCCAGGAGAGGGGCAGCTCAACTATGGCACCATCTACAGTATCTCCATGCTCCTGATCCAGTATGTGCTGCCACTGGCAGTAATCTCCTATGCCTACACCCGTATTTGGACCAAGCTGAGGAACCATGTGAGTCCTGGGGCAGCGAACGACCACTACCACCAGCGACGGCAGAAAACCACCAAGATGCTGGTGTGTGTGGTTGTGGTGTTTGCTGTCTGCTGGCTGCCGTTTCACACCTTCCAGCTAGTCAGTGACATTGACAGTCAGGTGTTAGACCTGAAAGAATACAAGTTGATCTACACAGTGTTTCACGTGATTGCCATGTGCTCAACGTTTGCTAATCCCCTTCTCTATGGCTGGATGAATAACAACTACAGGACGGCCTTCCTCACTGCCTTCCAGTGCGAGCAGCGGCTGGACTCCATCCACCCAGAAGTATCGGCAGCTTTCAAGGCCAGGAAAAAACTAGAAGCAAAGAGGATTCAATTCCCTGGAGACTCTTTCACACAACCTACCAACGTCTAAGGTGTCTGACTTCAAAGAAGAAATTAATATGTTGTGGACAAAGGGATGAACCCATTTTGACACATGCATTTTAATGCATACTTTTATTCATAAATGGTGAAAATGCATCAGGAAAGTCAGGGCAGGTTATATGATTTGAGGGGTGTCGATCAGCATGAAGAGTATGGAACTATACAACTGCAAGGAAATAAAAGGGAGAGACTTTGTTTATGGTTGTCTCTAACAGTCTTAGAGAGACTCCCATCCCTCCCAATCCTTTTAGCAAGTCTGAATGACAAAGGCAAGGTTTGCTGGTTTGACTCTATTAATGCAAATGGCTGATTTGTAACACAGGAATACTGATTGTGGAAGCAGGTAACTTTTATATTGCATATGGAGGTTGGGGAGAACAGAAGCCTGCCAAGAGAATGAAGCCTGTCTGGGGGCATTGGTCCGTGCTGGCTAAAGCTCAGACTTTTCAGACCCCTTCCTGTCCATAGGCATCTTTTGCAAAGGTAGGGAATTATGAAGAGAAATGTCACTGTTTTTTGACTTTTACTGAAGTAATTCAAACCAGAGCATTTGAAATAGATTACGGAAAAAAAAAAAAAAGAGAAAAGAACTGACAAAACCAAGGAAACACCCAAACAACAGATTAAATGTGAAGAAAGGTCAAGTTCCTACCTAAAATGAAATGTGGATTTTGGCCAATCAAATGGGGGTAAAAAGTCATTCCTTAAGAACTGTCTGTGGCTATGCTGCTGAGAAAATCACAAGTCTGTGACCTGATCAGTGATTCCCTGCAGATCCCTATCTTTCATTCTGTGCTAGGCACAGCTCAAATGGAATGCTTTAAAGTGGTATTTGAGGGCAGGGGATGTAGTCTCAGGTCTTCTGTGAGCACTTCATAAACTGCCAATATTTTCATTTTCAAGACCTGCTTAAATGTCTAAGGTATTATTAACTCCACAGGCTTTGAATTGTTGCTGCTTTCTCCCTGCATAATAAAATAGCAGATAATTTTGATCCTCTGGAAAGGCTGCTTGATGGTAAAGTGCTTTTCGGTATTGTGATTTTATGTCATACATTCGTCTTGGGGCTTTTTCCATCTTTAGCCTTTGTATAATTAAGAACATCTGAATGACTGTAAGTGAATAAAAGTATGCTAGGTTTATGTGATAACTTATCAGTTATTCTGCATGCTGTAGTTAATAAAGTTCCTTTTTTGCTCAGGTATAAAATTTTAATCTGTTTACTATATTGTACACAGCAATGTTCAACTCTTCTGTGTCTTTGCTTAGCCTCCTTGAACTCATTAATTTCAACCCATGTTTATCCCAAGCTGCCCCATGGCTTATCTGTAATAAAAATAAGCGTGATACTTTCACTTAGTGTTTCTTTCCAGTTACATTTCGGCTGCCTCGGGTTTTTTTTCCTCAGTTTGTTGTTGTTCCTGAATTCATTGTGTTCTCTCTTACAAATTAAAACCCAAAAAAACTCCATTACTTAAGTGTTAGCAATGAAATGGATGATATCAGATCTTTATCAAGTGGAAGAATTTATCTTTGTATATGCAGTATTTGCCACCATCCACTAAATATCCATGAAATCATTTGGACTTTGGTTTTCATGAACAGAAAGGGAGGTCTAGAGAATTAGCAAGTGTTTACTCAAGCAGGAAAAAGTATCCATCATTCTTAAACAGTTTTACAAAAATAGATTAATTCTCAACCATGTTGAGAATATATTGTCCACAAGTTATTTTTATCTCAGTATTAATAATATCCAAAATGTAAGCTCAAAACTCTTATGGGCGAGGAAGGATTATAGAATGTGCAATTATTATGGACATCAATCATATGTATCAGTTACAGTTGACTCTGAATCCTTCATCAAAAGTATTGTTTCCAAAATAGCTTTCTTTATTTAAAAAGCAAATGGTTTAAAAGTTCTGTTTCGACACTTTTAAGCCTGTTAAAGTGTGGTATATAGACAGTTTTGAAGTATACCATGACCATGTGTGCTAAAGCTACAATTTCTGGGCTGATACTCAATAATTTTAAGTCTGCTTTACATCATCCTGCATAGAAGTGATTAATTAAAAATCATCTTTCAGTCTATTTCATGGTGTCTTTATTTTACTCCTTCCTGAGCTTTCTTTGCAGCCATCACATTGAGCCAAAGTTGGTGCACTAATTTATTGCATTGCTTTCCAGTCTGCCATGTGGAGGTGGCGCCTGGGTCAGTGCCCGCTTCAGGGTCACAGACCTCTGCACGGTGTCCCACTGCAGGATGTGGACTTTCCCATGGCTGCTTGAAGATGGAATGTGGAAGAGCCAGCATGCACAGCCTGTCACATAGCTTAGTCGCTCTTTGGGACTTGGCTCCTGCCCAAACACAGCTATGCAGTTCAGTACCCCTTCAAGTTGTAGGAAAATTAAGCATTTTCTTACCAAAAGGAGTAAGGTAGCAACATCTATCAGAATTACCCCAAATCACAGCTGTCAGAAGGACCTGGAAACTTCGGTTTGTCCCTGTTTCCCCCTAAGGAAAGTGAACCTGTAAGCAGGCTCTAACTGCTGGACTGAGGAGTCTGCAGGGGAGCCTCTGCTTGGCCTGAAATAGGAACTGGAAACCAGGTCTCTCCATTCACCTGTTAGTGCTTTAATTAGTCTTTTTTTAAAGCATTATATTATTTTCCTGTTGAGTAGGTAGAAGTTTTATACAAAGCCAAAGAACACCAGCAGCAACACTCATTGAAGAATTTGCAAGTAGGCAGCAGGGCACCCAAACTGAAATGTCATTGATGATTCAGGGCAAGAATTTGAATCAAAATGCTTCAGTTCTCAGGCGAGTGACCTAGCCAGCACACTGTAGCCTCCTCTGAGGTAGCAACGTATGTCTTCTTAGAGCTGTTCTATCGTATATAAAATAATTAAACATTGAATATAATTATTTCATGGACAGATCATTATGACCTTTGCATGGTGCTCGGGTTCTGGGCCAATGATGTCAAAATTGATAAAGACAGAATTTAAATTAGGCCCCCTGCCACTTTCTTTATGAGTACTTCTGCTGTAAAGATACTGCAGTACAGGCAGGAGGAAAGCAAAGGGAGTAGCATAGTGTTAATCTCTGGGTGGGTCGTACATTGGGCTCTCATTTGGTGCTAGTTTATAAAAGGCTGAGCTATCTGCCACATAGAACTCCACATAGGCAGCAGACTAAGACTGAGCATAAGGAATATCATTGTGAATCTGAGAAAAAAAATACATTTGAGGGCATAAGCAATCAAAATAGAGGGACTAAGCAACAGTAACAAATGGGTTTCCTATGCCTTCCTATATATATATATATATATAAAATCATAGAATCAAATGGGTTTCCTATGCATTCATATATATATATATATATATATATATATAAAAAATCATAGAATCAGAATAGAGTTGGAAAGGACCTTAAGATCATCAACTTCCACCCCCCCTACCATGGGCAGGGACAACTCACACTAAACCATGTCTCCCAAGGCTCTGTCCAACCTGTCCTCGAACACTGCCAGGGATGGAGCATTCATGTCTTCCACGGGGAACCCATTCCAGTGCCTCACCACCCCTACATTTTATGGCAGAGCTGTGCAAAGGCTGTTTAGTGGGGTTAAGTCTGTTGGAAATACTTGCCTGTTGGTATGATCTTGTCTTGTATAAAATGTGTAATGGACACACATATATTGCTAAAATATTAGTAAGTTATCTAACACCAAGAGTAATAAGTGAATGGAAAATATTATCTGCATTTTATCTGTCAGACCACAAAATAACCACTGAATTCAGAGATTAGTATAATCCATTTCCTTGCTTCATAGTTTCTAAACTCCCTCAGGGATTTTTCTTATTTTAATCAGGATAATGACTTTAAGGGATGAATTTTGTCTTTGGATCCCTGAGTTATTTACCTGGTACCATCATTATAAATGCCACTCCACAATAAGGGAGCTACTTTGTGCCAAATAACAGGTTTTTTTTTGCCATAAGAAGCCAGGAGATGCATGTAAATCCACACAGGTTAGTGTTGCTGAGGAGCCATGTTTAAAATACTGCAGTATAAATGCTTATTTGTGCAGTCAACAGTGATTTTCACATCTCATCTTCATTTTTGAAGAATATTAAATCAAGTGTTATTTTAAAATAAAATACAACGGGAGTGAGGAAATCTGAAACTGCTAAAACTGGAGAAGTAAGGAAATCAGAGGATGAGGTGAGTGGCTACTTCAAGAAGCAAGAAATAGAGAACAAGAACAGGGCTAGTGAGGATGTAATTGATTTACAGACTTCCCTTCTTCCCTTAGTCTGAGTGGTGAGAGAAATGTGTTAAAATGAAGCCAGGGCAGATGAAGACACAGATCTAAGGACATTGTTGCCTGGGGAAACTGAGGAACTTCAAGGATAAATTCCCATGATCATTTCAGCCTTAAAATTCACATCATGTTCTCAGGCAAGTAAACCTGTGTCTGTACATTATTCCACCTAGAAGCAATATAGGTAAACAGCTCTGTACAGATAATCTACCAGAAGCAATGGATGTGTTATTAATTCTAGCCAGTACATGGGATGAATAATGAATACATGCTCCTCATAAGCTCATTTCAGATGGGATATATGAAAAAATCGGTGCTTGTGTTAAAATCTTTCCCCTCTCAGACTTTACTGAGCTCCTCTAGAAGGAAGAGAGCTTCAAACTATAACACTTAAAAACTGTGAAATGACATATCTGATGATGGAGGCACAATTTAACTTGAAAAAAAAAAAGTATATTTTTTGTTTTGCTGGTTTTTGTAAGCGAAACAGGCTGTTATTTGCCTCTTGGACCTGCAGTTGAATTTGCACAACTAGACTTATATGAAACAGACTTTTATTTGTGAGCTACTTCACAACTCTCGGAAGCTACTAACCCTGCTATACAGGATATTTTGAACAGCAGAGCTTATGCTTACACATCCATGAGGCCAAACTATTTCTATCCCTTCAAGGTTGTGCAGAAAAACAGAAGTCAAGGGCAATTCTCCTATTTACTGTCATCCTCCTAAATTAGAGCTGTTGGTACCCAATTGGATTTTAAAGTTTGTTGGAAGCACTGAGACTTTTAAGTTTACTTAAGGTAACCAAGCTGGTGGAAGAGCAGGCCTTGCTCCTGCTGCAGTCTGGCTCTGGACAAGCCTGTCCTAGTGGAGCATGGCCACAGTTATCACCCATCTGAGCCAAATTGAAGACAGGAGCTGAGGTGCAGACACCCTTCGCCAGCAGACTGTGAGGATTGCTTCCAGAAGCTGGGCTGAGGAAATATGGATCAGTTTTTCAGGGCTTCGTGTCTCTGATTATGCTGCTGTGAGGACAACACACATTGCATTTGGTGGTTCCAGTTAAACCCTGATGCAGATGACTCCACAGAGTGTAATTGTGCAAGTGCCACATCTATGCTGCCTTTCAAGCTGATCATAGTCCAGACAGCTGACAGTATGTGTCACCCCTGTACTGAGGGCATGGAAACTGCATACCGGCACAAGGAGAGCTATGATAGCTGCAGGTCACATACTTAGTCTGGGCTGACAACAACATAGCCACAGCACGGTTTCTCTCAGGCTGGCTAATACTAATCTAAGCCTTAGAGCTAGATTAAGGCTTGGTCTGGTATCTCCTACTGCCTCTAGAACTGACGTACCCCAGGGCACGAAAACCCAATAGCCACCTCATAATAATGTGGGAAGAAGTGAATTTCTTTCCCTATGCCTCCATCAGCCATACTACTCATACCAGAACTGAACTGGCAGGGCCAACTGCTGGGAAGAATATTTTACGCATAAGAAGTGATAATGTTCTTGTACTGACAAAAACACTGGCTGACAGGTGATTATACCAAAATATAAATACTTTAAGACAGAGATGGATGGAGTGGTGGGATGTGAGCCTGTGCAGCACAGCCCCTCCTCTGTAACTGCAGCATGAAGCAGATGCTACTTTAGGGACTTCTGGTTGGTGGGGGAGTGAGGGGAGCAGGACAGACTCTTCCTCAAAATATCTGCCTTGATTTAGAATGTGGTATTTAATGGCCCAGTTTCTGTCTTGGGGTAGGACCTCCTTGTCAGGAACAGATGATTTCATCTGTTCTCACAGTCACTGGGACATCTTCCTCACTTTTTCATAAAAATCTCATGATACAAAAAAGTTACATAAAATAACAAATTTTACACTTTGCAGCCTAATCGTCTCTATCTCAAACAGAAGAGCTAATTATTTCCTTGCATTTGACGAGGGTTCATTTCAAGCTATGAAGGACCAAGAAAAAAGAGAGGAGCATTTTCTGAGCATGGAAATCTACCTTTGCTTGAGCAGAACCATGCAGGAGTTTCTGGTGTTTGCATGCATTCTTGAGGTTTAAAATAATATAACCACTGGCTTATTATTTTGAAATTAGACTGTAAAATAAGGCTGTAAAAATAATGTTTTATGTATATCACCCTTAGAGAAAACTGCAAAATTACTTACAAGAGGCAAACACATGGACAAATAGTAAGATGTCTTACCTAAGATTGTAAAGATGCTTTATAATGAAAGCTGAAGACCATAGACTCTTTAATTAAGACATGAAATTGGTATCCATGTACTTAGGACTTAGTTTTTCAGAGACACCCAGAAAAAAAGCAAATAATTTGGTCAATTGATTAAATCCAGTAGTCTTTCCTTATAGTAAATGCTTACCATCCTTAGTAAATGCACTCTTTGTGGAGCTAAATGTGTCTGTTCAAACTTCCAATTTAATTATTTAAATAATACTATGGGAAACAATGAAGACTCTTTAAAATATCTCTTCAACAATACTGATTCTGTGTAGTCTGTATTTAACCCCAATGCTTCTCAATTTTTTCCCTCAGAGATAGACACTGGAACCCTTATCAAAACAGAAGGAACATTACTATGCCTGTACCAGAGATAGGAAAACCAAGGCAGACGAATAAAAGGATTGCTGGGTGTCATGTGGTTCCTGCTCACTGCTGGTGGCATTGGCTGTGTGTGGGTGCAGCTTGCTATGCCAGACGGCTGAAACTGAAGGCTTCCACACTATCTGTAGAAATAAGCTAGGAGTTTCTTTGATTACAATTATTTTGCTAAATAAAACAAGAATAGAAGTGAATCTGAACAGTGCTTTGCTGATAGTCCACTGAATTAGCATGCTCCTTCTCACCATTTTGGACTCTGCCAACTAGCACTCTTACAGGCAGAACTTATGTACACACACAACAGACTGCTCCCAGTAGATTGTGTAGCCAAGATTAATACCGTTCTCTCTGTACTCCACCACTCT
Source organism: Neopsephotus bourkii (assembly GCF_033783945.1). Classification (NCBI taxonomy): domain Eukaryota; kingdom Metazoa; phylum Chordata; class Aves; order Psittaciformes; family Psittacidae; genus Neopsephotus; species Neopsephotus bourkii. The sequence continues at coordinate 16,352,569 of NW_026900684.1, read as the reverse complement.
CCTGTCAGGGACCACAACAGGACCTCAAACATGCCCTTAGTGCCACCTCTCAGGACACACGTCACACACCCACTACTTCATGCTATGCAAACCCTTCCCTGGTGGGCTGCAATATGGCTCTCCCTTGACTCCAAAGTCTCTGAAGATATGTCTGAGGGGTAGAGGGACACCACATATGGTGCACAGGAGACCTAAGCCTAAATACTGCAAAACTGTAGGAGAGCTACTGCTTGCATACATTATCTGATCATAGGGCCAGAAGAACAGTGCACTGCCCAGTTTTACTGAGCTATAGCCTCTGTGTCTGAATTACCTTGCACGGAGCAGGAGATTCTCCATCTTTCTACAAACAGTAAGCTAATGTGTAGACAAGAAGGATTTTTCAGGGCACTGTACTCAGCCCCCAGCCTAATTTAGTAGTATAGGTGTGGGTGCCGTGGACAAATAGCACAGCTAATACTAGGATGTTGTAGCTCTCCGAAAACTAAAATATGACACCCCCAAATACTTCTCTTCTATTTTCTCTGTGGCCAGACAACGATATTGTTATTCCTTAACTGTTTTGCAGACATGTTGTAACAGGTATGAACTCTGCATGTAGGTGCTTGTGTATGTGTATGATCTACATCTCTATCTATGTAAAACTAAGTGAGGTTTCTATCTTAAAGGGCTTCAAGCCTATGTACTGTGTAAAGTTAGAGATAATGGTTACTTGCAGTAGAGGGAGACAGCGACATGAATTGTCATGGACCTTATACTAGTCAGTATGATATGCAGAAGTCAACAAACCCCAGCCGTGTAACATTAATTCCTGCTTCTGTAGGAGACTGGTGAAACTTTAGCAACAGGGATACACAGTTTATGGTCTGCAGGGTTGAGTTCCTCCATGACTTATCTTGAGCCAGAGGAATAATTGCAAGGACAAGCAGAACTAGAAAAGAAGACAGGGTTAGGCTATAACAAAGCCAGCTTCACTGTGTACAGCATGTTGGCTTCCTTCAAAGTTGAGAAATCCATGGTTATCTCAGTTACCTGAAATTGAACATAGAAAAAGGGGAGAGAGAGAAATTATTACATTCAGGATCTTCATTTTTATTTGCTTGCTTTCTTCTAATGCTGAAGCAAAAGGGCTGCTCTCCAACTCTATGTATAATTGATTACCAGGACATAAATTGAAATGAAAAATAATGCCCTCCGTAATTGCTATCCAAAAGCCTAAGCTTGAAATATACCTTGAAAGAATGCTTGAAGGTTTATCAATCCCATTCATCACCTCTTCTCTTCTAGTACTTGCGCTTATGCTATGAATGCTGATACTAAACATGCCCTTCTGACTCTTAAATTAGTTGGGAATCAAAATGGTGCATCAGCTTATTTTTGATAAACTACTACTTAGTGTCTCTCATCATCTCGTGCTCTTGTGAGACCTCACTTGGAGTATTGTGTGCAGTTCTGGTGTCCTCAACATAAAAAGGACATGGATCTGTTGGAACAAGTCCAGAGGAGGGCCACGAGAATGATCAGGGGACTGGAGCACCTCCCATATGAAGACTGGCTGAGAAAGTTGGGGCTGTTCAGCCTGGAGAAGAGAAGGCTGTGTGGAGACCTCATAGCAGCCTTCCAGTATCTGAAGGGGGCATATAGGGATGCTGGGGATGGACTCTTCATTAGGGACTGTAGTGATAAGACAAGTAGTAATAGTTTAAAACTTAAACAGGGGAAGTTTAGATTGGACATAAGGAGAAAATTCTTTACTGTGAGGGTGGTGAGGCACTGGAATGGGTTTCCCAGGGAAGTTGTGAATGCTCCATCCTTGGCAGTGCTGAAGACCAGGTTGGATGAGGTCTTGGATAATACGGTTTAGTGTGAGGTGTCCCTGCCTATGGCAGGGGATCTTGATCTTAAGGTCCTTTCCAACCCTAACTATTCTATGATTCTATGATTCTATCTCTTCTTCTATCTTGGGCTATAAAATCAGGGAGTAACTTCCTCTAACCTTACTTCATGTTTCCTATTTAGCTATTCACTAATAAAACACTTAGAAGACTTAGAACACTTCATAATCTCATATACATGTGCTGTGTGTGTAGAATACAGCTCATTTCTGGCTTCTCTAATTTTCCTATAGCAGAATATAGCTTTTACACTCAAGAAAAAAGAAAAAAAAAGAGAAAAAAGAAAAATGAGAAAAACGATAAAAAAGAGAAAAAAGAGAAAAAAAAAAAAAAGAAAAAAGAAAAAAGAAAACCTACTCCATCATTTTTATTGCTTAGTTTGCTGCTTCTCTGGGACATATTACTGGTGGTGACAGAAATTTTCTCTCTGTGTGAGATTACATATCTGGGTTGTATTATGGTAGCTTGGTGTAGGTATAGCTTTGTACTATAAAGGAGTCTTTAGCTGCATAATGCTTAAATGTTGATTTCTGTATTAAGCCCCTAAACCTACAACTTCAACAGCCACTTCAAATCACTATGCAAACCCCAGTAATTCAGACCTATAAAGCAGCAGAAAGAGCTGAATCGGTGCTTGACAGGACAAGAAGGCAGGGTGAGGCAGTCTACACCACACATGCCTCCTGACAGTTCTGTAACTTGAGACTGAACTTTGGCTCAACAAAAACTTTGGCATACCTGTTTTGCCCTCTTACATAGAGAGTTGCTTGTCCCTTCTGGTGCAGATGGGTACTCATTGTGTGGGCTCTGCTGCTGAAAGGGTAGGTTCCTGGGGAACAAAATACACAAGCCTTTGCCTGTGGTGCTGGCAGCACTATGGTGTTCTTGGCGTACTCTGCTCCCCCTTTCACCTTTCATGGACCATCTTCCCACCTACCCATTTTGCTACAAAAGGTATTTTCCTCTTGGGATCTACAAATGACAGTCCTTCACAGACTGTTTTACAGCCTTGTGTCTCTGCAAATCCAAAACAACTGACATTTAAACAGCAGGCAACAGTCAACAGTGCAAACAGAACTACAACTCTATCACAGCAGGGCTTCCTGGTTAAAGCAAATGAAATGCTGATTCATCAAAGAAAAACAGGTAAAACAGGGGAAATCAGAGTACTGATGCTTTTTTTTGTTTGTTTGTTCTTATGTTGATAATTTCAGATTAGAAACTGCGTTCACATTTTTCTACTAAAGTTCTGCCTATCCAATTTCACAGTTGCTGAGGTGAAAAGCAGATTAAAGAAGTAAATTAATAGGACTGCTCTTCCCAGCACAAACAGACTGAACTGCACTTCTAATCTTTGTACCAGTGGGCGTGTGATTCTTAGTGTTGGTGTCTATATCTGAACTCCTGCAAACTGATGTGCTTCCTGCTGACTTTGATGATGGCTGCCAGCTTCTGTTCCCAAAAAAAAAGCTAGCGGATAGAAAGCAACCAGCTTCTGTTACCAAAAAGAGCTAAGAGATAGAAGGCAGCTGATGAGTGAGCTAACTGAGCTAGTGACTGACAAGTAATAGAAGGGCTAAGGAAAACTGTAACCTCTTGTTTCTTTTATGAAGAACATCTATTTCCAGTAGCATTTTCACATTATAGTGCAGCTAAGAGAGATTTCTTGACAGTTTTCATTAATAATGAACATTTTAGGATTTTACTTTTAACAGCAACTGCTAATAAGACCACTTACTTTTCTTTCATCATTTTTTTCCTTGCAGTGAAAGAAGTAATTTTAGATGTCACAAGAAGTCCAGTGATGGCGTATCCTGCCTCTTCTTGAAATCTGGAAGACAGAAATCTGCAGTTTCAGTTCAGAACAGCTAAGAAAGTAAAAAAATATAGATTTATTTATTTATGGAGGTAGATGAAGCTCTGCTTTAGTATTCTTTACTTCTTGGTGCCCCATACACCAATTGTTTCCCTTGTAGCTGACTCAAAACGTGAACTCTCTACTGAACATGAACTCAATTTAACTTGTTTATATGCATAAGGTGAGATTCAAGTAGGATAACAAGGCAAACTTACTTCATCTGTTGTCTTGCCTGTATCAGATTGCACCTTGTGTATAGGTCACAGAGAAAATTACCTATGGAGCGTGAGTTCAGTTTTTTAAAGCATAAAAATAGCTGAACAAGGATGGATCTAAGGTCCATTTAAGCTCCAAAAGCCAAAAGAGGTGACAAATTGATGTGAAAAGGGAAGAATACTGACAAAGCAGGCATATAATGACAACTCTATGTTTTCTGGAGAGCTACACCTACTGGATGTAGGTAATATATCTATGTTAAATAAATGCTTGAATGCTACACATTTGTTAGACTTCAATTCCACAAACTTGTCCAAGCAAACCTGTCTTGCTTTTTAAGCCTATTCAAACAATTTGTACTCTCTGGCCAAGGGTTTCAAGGCTTAAATATGTGTTGCATGAAGGACAAATGCTCCTCTTTTTTCTTTTCATCTGAATCATCAGTTTTATTTGCTGCCTTCCTCAACAAGCAAAGCCCAGGAGCTTTACCACAAGGCCTGAAATACCATTGACTTCTGCCTATTGATTAAAAAATGTCTACCAACCAACTCCCTATCTAAAGCTGCACACTAAGAGAAACAGGGAGAGGCTGGTTTCCATAAAGCCATTTCTACCTACACTTAGAGGCCAGAGGGAGTAAGATGCAAGAGCTGACTACAACTCACTCTTCCACATTGACCCCCAGGCTTCTGCAGAGCTTTGGGTTGCTTTCACAACCAGGTTGGGTCACCTTCCACATTGGCATAGCTCAGCAGCTAGTGCTTATCTTCTGTTAGCCCCACTCTTTCATGTATGGATTTACTACCCTAATACACAACACACAGAGGGTGGTGTAGATTGATATCTTGCATATTTGTGCTAGTAGCTCTAGAAAATAAGAAAAAGAAATTGTTTGGTGGCAAATGAGTCAGTCTATCCTTTCTTATGGAACCCAGAAACTGTACATAGTCTGTAGATTATCATTATATTACTATAACATAGACTTATAATGACTTTGTATGTATTTTCAACTAAAGTTTCATAGTTCCTCTCCTTGTTGTATTTACCATATTCCTAATCACTGCTAATTATTTAAAGATCTATTAGGATATCACATAGGCAACAATGCAGCTACTCCAATATACGTAAAGGTTTTACAGGTAGACATACAAATTATGTACAAGTTACATAAACTTCAGCAAATCCTATTTAAACTAGAGACTGAACTGCCTTCATCAATAAATGATGATTTCAGTGAAGATAAAACAACTGCTAGAAAATCAATATTTAGTCATTAGCCAAGGATACAGGCTGTTTTTATCTCTTTTCACATGAAATTACATAGTAATAAATAAATTCAGCATTTTGCTGCTTGGCTTTTCATCAGCAAATCGTTTCTTATGAAAGCAAGCAGTCGGCCAGCTATCAGCAAAAGGCAGGCATCAAGCGTCTCATTATTTGAGACATGAGATTCTAACTGGAAAATACTGCTGCTTCCAAATCTTTCCTCTGCTGTCTGAAGTTATTACTGTTGCTGTGAATATGGAGCCTTTGAAAGGTGCTGGGCTGGCATCAGCATGTGAGTGAAAACAGGCTTTGTCTTCTGCACCCGCAGGACCAGGGAGAGCAGTGGCAGCACAACACATGCCAGTTAGCCTGATGCTATGTACTATCGATTATATGACATTTCTTATAAACCAGGTATTTCTGTGTCCTTCAGTAGGACTTCTGTGTGCAGAAGTGCAGGCTTAGTGTGTGTGCACGATCACTGAAACCTGGGAGGTCTACCTCAAGGAGCTGGATGGTGGGTTTGAAGTAGGTGGTTGAAGCAGGATAAGGTTTATTCACTTGGATGTCTGGTCTTCTGAATGATGGATGTCTGGTTATTTTGAACTATGGCCTTTTCTGACAAGGCTAAAGGCTTGTCTTTAAAGTTGCTGCTCATCGCAAGTCAAAATATTGGTCAAAATATTTTGGACCATCCCATTGCATAAACATGACTGCTCCAGCATTTGAGGTAAACAAAAGCACACAACCCCTTACCACAGGACTTCTAAATGTGGCTTTTAGATGCACAGCAGGGGCTGACTCAAGGCTTCTCGCAATACAAATGAAGTATTTAAAAACCAGTTTTCAGAGGTGGAGAGGTAAAATTTCCTTTTGCCTAGCTCTTGCAGGTGTTATCGTCCTCCCCAGAAAGCATCAGGGAAGTCCTGTCATAAGGAATGGAAAACAGTTGTGCATTCCCCTTCCTGGTGCCAAGTCTGTGCTCTGGAAAGGAGAGCAGCAGGCACTCCTGGCCAGAGAGAGCACACAGCAGGAGTAAGGAAGCCAAATGCTCTGGCTTCTGGTGAGCACAGAAGCCCTGCATCCTTCTGTCCCATATAAGTTGGCATATGGAGTATACCAGGGAGTTTGGTATGCAGCAGCAGCAGAAAGGCAATACAGATTAAGACTCCCTGTTCCTTAGTACTGGGGCTTTATACTACAGCATGAACTCTTCCAGTTTTCTGGATCTCCTTTGGGGTTTATTCACTCTTTGTATGCACCAAACAGGCTAGCTAGCCAGGTCATTAACAGACCTCTATCCTGAAGCTCTCATTCAGGCAATAAGCCTCCTGCATTGCATGAGACCAGCAGCATAAGTAACAACTGCCTACCTCAGCCCTAACTTGAACGGCATTATGAAACTTGAAAGCATAAGATGATTAACATAGTTTCTGAAATCTAAAGAAAATTTAGCCATGCATAATTTCCCCAGGCACTCTAGAAATACCTTTTTCTTGTTTAAGACTTTTGTAGGTCAGTCAAGTGTTATCAGTACCTAGCATTTAATGAGAAAGATAATGCTTTCACTGCTTCAGTCATCAGTTTTTCGAAAGCTGACTCTGTTTTGAGAAATCTGGGTGAGTTTTTTTTGGTATAAACATACAAACAAGGAGCACAAGGTACAGTAGAGATGAGTAACCTCTGCCCTCGTATTTCAGCTGGAGCCTCCATCACTCTGGATATACATAGCACTTGTTCTGACATTTACTAATTCTTTAAGGACTAACTTGACACTTTGAGATTCATCACAATTACAGAACAGAGCATAGCCAAGCTTTTTCAAAAGCACACTAAAAATGCTTTCACTCTCTATGCCAGGCTCTCCAATCCTATTTGATAGCGTGTATTGAACCAGATTAGGAAAATGGTCTGAAACCTTCCAGTCCCACACATATTCTGAGCAAGAGAAAGCCAGAGCATGAGAGCTGTGTGGGGGAAGAGATACCTTTTCCTAAGCTTTTCCATTTCTCAAAAGCAAATGGTTTTTCATTGTCCCAGTAATATGTAATGACAGTCTCCTAACCTTATTTCAACAGAGCCTAAACTACAGGAAAAATATACACCTATCAGAAAATGGAATGTCTGGTTTTGCTTTGAAAAGCCATGGGAAGACTTTCCGTTTTCCTTCAAGAATCAGATGAAAGTAAAGCAAATGGATAAAGAAAGCTGGCTACAGTAGAAACACATTTATTAGACAGACACAGAACTAGGTCAAACAGTATTAAGACCACATGTTTTATGAGGGAAAGCCTAAAAGTAAAGAAAGTGTGGAAAGGGATTCATTGCTTATCAAGCCTGAAGGAAGATAAAATGTGAAAACAATTGAATGTCTTAAAGATTACAGTATTATCAACATTAAGAATGTGTATTAAAAAGATTAACATAATTGGCAATGATTTTATATTGTGTAAATTTAAAGTGTAAGGAACTGTGAGAACCTAGAAATCGTAAACCAGTGTCAAAAGAAAAAGCATTCTCTTCCTGCCTACATTTACTTGTCAAATATGCTTCATCATTACTTCTTCAGTGGAAACACTGAGGTTTTGATTAAAACAATTTCTATAAGCTGTGCCTGTTTTCCATTAAGAAAAATAAAAACATTTTCAGAGAAAAACAATCAGGCTTTCATTATTTGAAATTAAAACTGCACAGACTCTTCAGAAGAAGTGTCATTTTTCAATGCAGATACCTCTGGATACCTTGGAAAGAGGCCTGGAAGCAAATTCATGATGAAATAGCAAAAATAGAAATTGAGAGAAATGAAAGATAGAAATTGAGAATGGAAAGAACGGCTGTGGAAACAAAGACAAATGAGTGTTTTAAAAACATATTTATGCTAGGCTGATTCAAACAACATCATGAGGCTTGTGAGTAATGGAAAGTAATAAAATAATAGAAACAAACAGAGAACTGTCTCAGGAGATGGATAGACCTCATACTCTACCACCCTTCCTCAAGTGGTGGCCCTTAGATGGCCTGCCGAGGAGGAGCTGTCCCCCAGGAAAGGGCAACATGAGCAGCCCCATGGCCCTAAAAAAGCTGTTGTAAAACAGAACAGGCAATTAACATAGGGAATCACATGCACAGGATTTGCCAATTTGCTTACATTTGTTTGCTATAATGAGCAAGTAGTTAGGTCTCACTGCTCCGTGTTCCCAGCCATCCAAGCTTTCAAGACAGTACTGAGAGAAATAGGCTTGCAGTCAAATTACTTGAGCAGACTAACACAGAAAGAACATTTTAAATTAGCTGGGTTCAAATGCCAGCTCACTCCAGAAATTAGAATTCATTTGATCTATCACTCTCTCATACGTCTGTCAGCATCAGAAAATCACTAATTGGCACAGAAATGAAACTGGTTATCTGCTCTAGAGTGGGACAGCAGAGCTATCAGATTTCAGGAAAGAGTTGACTTGTTTTGCAAAGAGAAGATAGCAGGGGGGAAAGAAATTAGCTTTAAGAGCGAAACCCCCTCTACCATAATGGTAAGAAAGAGAACTCAAATAGTGTATTCTATTGATCAGGATAGAAAATGTAAACAATATTATTAGTAACTGATATTATTATTAATTATTTACATCAAATAGTAGAATGCATTTTTGTTGCTGCTGTCTGTGAATTATTAGTAAATGCAGACATGGTATTACTAATTATTATTCTATGTAGTCTATTCCTACATTCATGCTTCTTTATTTTGGTCCCAAGGACATCTCTTAGTGAAGGCACAGCCCAAGATGAGAACAGCCCGTGGTTAGTTCCAGCGTGTACTGTAGGGTGGGTGGTTTATTCCTGTCCTAGGTCAGATTGACAGCATGCATCTGAAGAGAAGCCAGAAATATGGCACCGTGGGAATACTGCTGTTTCTTCCTTCTGTTTCTGTATGGGATGTGAGCTCCCCTAAGAAGTGAGGCCATGTCAAAGACTGCCACGTCAGCCCCAGGTTAACTTCTTGTCTGGTTCTCAAGTCCAGCTGTGAGCCCAAAAAGAAGCCTTCAAACACTCTATTCCTTTTTCTAATGAAGGGGACTCACACAGAATAAGAGGCTGATGTATGTCAGGTTGTCAGCAGACTGCCTGGGGAGAGACACACTACCAGCAGTCAGTCAGCAGGCCACATGCAAGAGATTATTTCTTTCCATCATTTACCTGTATTTAGCTTGTTGCAGAGCCCTGAATTGCACAGTGAATGAAAGGTATGTAAGCCTCAATTCACCTTCCAGCACGGATAGATCAGATACATCCTGTGGCATCTAAGCATACAAGAAGGAAACAAGTGTCTGCTGGCCTGGCCATCCTCGGTTGTTTGGTTTTGGTTTTTTTGTCAGGGTATGCAGAGTGATGCTGGAAGGCAACAAACTGATGCCATGTCCATATTAAATGGAACAGAGGTCAGGAATATTACAGTTGGACTCAATGGTCTAAAAGGTGTTTTTCCAGCCTCAGCAATTCTATGATTCTACATCCCACCCTTGGAGTAGCAGCAATCCCTTTCCCTTGTCTTTATGAAGCATTTTTCTAACATCCCACTGACTCCTCCTCAAGAAGCAAAGGGAAGAAGTCATTACTGCTGAGGTCCCTCAGATCAGAGATGTCAGACTGAGAGCAGCAGGGTTCAACTGATTTGTGAAGAGTGAAAAGATTGATCCAGTCCTAGATTTGGCATAAAAACAATGTATTGAACTGTCCTTCCCTTCTGCTGTATGCATTTAGGAGTCAGAGAAAGTAATCAATGAAAGAACAGTGGCTCCAATTACAGTCTGTTTCCTGACTTGTTCCAGGATAATACTCACACTGAGACAAATGGCAAAGCTGTAGCTTACCCACTGTCTTTAAAGAATCCATCTTTAAACTGCAATTCAGGGCAATTTGGTGCTGTTACCTGGTCATCTGTCTTTTAAGTTATTTCTGTGATTTTTAACCACTGTGTTGCAGAGAAGAGAGAATAAGAGAGATGAGAGAATAGGTCGGGTCAGCAGCATTGTAACCTCATTTAGGCTCCAGGGGGGGCTGGTGGGAGCTGACACACTCATAAAACCTCATGCAACATGATACTGAGGTACCAGTGTCTGGTAGGATCCAGGTAATTCACCAGAGACTGTTACTTGTTGACTACACTTTGCTTTATCCTTCAATAGCCAATTACAGGATGCTCACCATTTACACTCCTAGGAAAACACGTGCTTTCCTTTTATCTTTCCCTGATGCCTCGAGCCACCATTCAATACAGTGAGGGCTCCAGCAACAGCTCCAGAGAGCTCCAGCCTTGGTCGTGTCCCTGGGCTGTCAGAAAAAGGGAACCCATCTGGGGTGAAGTATCCCCTACACCACAGCTGGTATTTTTATTCAACATTAGCTATTTTCCCAATCTTGTTCCTGGCAGCATGGGACAGAAAGGAGTCATGTAGAATACTTCTGCTGTCCAGGAAGATTACACTGTGATTATCCATTTATATTCAAATTCAAACTAGCAGCTTTTCCTTTTTTTTTTTTTTTTTTCTGCTTTCAACTAACATGCAAATAATTAAATTTTAATCATGTCATGTTCATGAAAAATGTAATGGCATAGTTTATGTACCAGTTCTTTCAAAGCTAATTTTAACTCTCTCCTGAAGTGAAAATTTGTACCTGAACAGTTTGCATTTATGGAACTGATCTACACAGACACAACTAATCCAAGTCCTTTAAATGATGAGATATTGTAGGGAAGAATTTGCCATTGATTAACTTGGGCAGTTAAAAACTAGAATGCTTCCTTCTTCAAATACAATATAATTAAAGGATGACTGTCTCAATTTCTATCTTTGCTTATTTCATCATGAAATTACTTCCAGGCCTCTTTCCAAGGTATCCAAAGGTATTTGCATTGAAAAATGACTCTTCTTCCCAAGAGTCTGAACAATGGACAGTGGGATTGAGTGCGCCCTCAGCAAGTTTGCTGATGACATCAAGCTGTGTGGTTCGGTTGATACGCTGGAGGGAAGGAATGCCATCCAGAGGGACCTCAACACGCTTGTAAGGTGGGCTGATGCCAGCCTTATGAAGTTTAACCATGACAAGTGCAAGGTCCTACACCTGGGTCAGAGCAATCCCAGGCACAGCTACAGGTGGGCAGAGAAGAGATTCAGAGCAGCCCTGCAGAGAAGGACTTGGTGTTGGTCGATGAGAAAATGAACATGGGCCCAGAAAGCCAACCGTATCCTGGGCTGCATCAAAAGGAGTATGACCAGAAGGTCAAAGGAAGTCATCCTGACCCTCTACTCTGCTCTCATGAGACCTCACCTGGAGTATTGTGTGCAGTTCTGGTGTCTCCTCAACATAAAAAAGACATGGAACTGTTGGAACAAGTCCAGAGGAGGGCCACGAGGATGATCAGGGGACTGGAGCACCTCCCGTATGAAGATAGGCTGAGAAAGTTGGGGCTGTTCAGCCTGGAGAACAGAAGGCTGTGTGGAGACCTCATAGCAGTCTTCCAGTGTCTGAAGGGGGGTTATAGGGATGCTGGGGAGGTATTCTTCATTAGTTACTGCAGTGATAGGACAAGGGGGAATGGGTTAAAACTTCAACAGGGGAACTTTAGACTGGATATAAGGAAGAGTTCTTTACTGTGAGGGTGGTGAGGCACTGGAATCGGTTGCCCAAGGAAGTTGTGAATGCTCCATCCCTGGTGGTGTTCAAAGCCAGGCTGGACAGAGCCTTGAGTGACATGGTTTAGTGTGAGGTGTCCCTCCCCATGGCAAGGGGGTTGGAACTTGATGATCTTAAGGTCCTTTCCAGCCCTAACTATTTAATGATTCTATGATTCTAACTAGTAAGAATCTTAATTATCATTTTTCATAATGAGAAAATTATTCATTTGTGTAGCGATTTCTTCTTTACAGATTTTTTCAGCTGTAGGATTTTCTATCTGCACTGCAGCCAGCTTTGATTAGAATGCTGTGGTCTCACAGTCCCAGACAATTTTGTATAAAAAGAACTAACTGCTAGTTCTGATGTGACAGTATTTTTTAACAGTGGAAAAAAAAATAAATTTTAGATTGTTTAAAAATGTAATTTATGGCTAATTCAAACATTATTGTTACCTATGCCATGGTCTCCAATTTCTATTCTTCTTTAATTGGCAAGCTATAGTACAATTATCTCAAATACCATATACTAAATCACAGGAAAATAATACAAATTGGAAGGACATTAGTTGAGAAGGTGGTTTGTTAGGTATAAACATTCAGATTAATCACACTGTACTTCTAAATATTTGTTATCTTGTGTGTTTCCATCCCCTTTATTGTTATTCTTTGATAGGTTGTTTTTGGCACCTCTGGGTATTTGTTTTTTATCAAATGATGATTCATAAATCATGAAAATCATGATTCATGAGCCTTGAAAGATTCACAGCTTTATATAAGCATCTGTCCTAGGTTCAGATTAAACCACGACAACATCTGAGATTTAGAGGTGCATTTAACACTAATACAAATTATCTGCACATTATTCCCTGCTTTTATTTAGACTTGTCTCTTTACTACTGCAATTTTTCTCTGATGGGAATTGGCTTTCCTTACGCCTTACTTTTTGGAATGAGAGCCACAGGGAGAGAGCGAGCTCACAGGTTGCTAGTCTCTACCTTTTCCAGCTATCCATATTTCTGGGACAATCTCTTCTAGCTCAATCCCTTGGTCATATGATCACTCAGAGTTAGTAGGGTTTCATCTCTGACTGCAAATGAGAAAAAAAGTTCTTTTTTTTTTTTTTTTAACTCCAGTGGAATTATCTATTTTTTTTCTCGATCATACCAAATGTTGTTTTGCTAAAGAAAAAATCAAGATGAATATTTTGTGAAGGGCAAACAAAACATACAGGCAACAGCTCATCCCCAGAGAAGATTCACTGTAAGTTGGATGAGAATGAAGAACTTGACTGTTGTGACAATTACTGTGCTCATGCAACCTGGTAATGTCCACAGACCTAAGAAAAGGCTCCTTAGAAGTGGCTACAGCTTTGGTGTGGGACCTCAGGAAGAGCTCTACTGGCAGCATGGTCAGTCCAGCAGAAAGGCAGGTATTGGCCATACTGCAAGAGCAGTTGTGCCTGGGAGAATATAGATCAGTTCATACAGGAAAAAACAGCCAGCCAAACAACTAAATAACCCCCAAACCCTTCTGTACATCTTTGGCATAGGTTAGTCCAATAGCTGACCTCTCCAATAAGCTCCAGTAAGACAGAGGTACAGTTTGACCAGCAAACACCACAAAGACGGCATAAGGAACCTATGGCTGAATGTACTTAAGCGACTGGTTTGGGTATCGACATTGAGGCACAGTGAAATGAGGACATTATGCTAAAATGTAACTATTGGTGACAAATGCTTTGTGGTCCCTGCACAGAAGCACACAAGGGAGTAACAGAAAAAATTATATCACGTATTTCTGGGACATTCAGAAAATATAAAGACAGAAGAATAGAATAACAGTATTTTTAAATTTATTGTATGCTTAAAACCCCGAATGGTGCTCATAAGAAGATTTCTTAGCTGAATAAACAATGAATCAAAAAAAAAAGGTATTGAGTTACAGAAGCTACGGATGCAACTGTATTATAAAGGCTCTCCAGAAAATAGGTTTACAAGGCTCATCTCAATGCAAAGAAGCTCTTTCATTTACATGGGTGTATATGGATCCTCAGCTATTGTCTCTGGACAGATTTGTCAGGTATTAAACTAATAACCAGTGTACACTTGGTCTTTTTTGTTCCCTGGAGTATGTGGATTTGCTGACTACTCAGTTCTGACTGTGGGCTCTTTTCTTAAGACTTAGGAAAAAAAGAAAAGATTCAGAGCACTGAGGAAAATAATAAACTTCAGTCTCTACTGATGATAAAAATGGAAAGAGAAATGAGCAGATGGTACACTATACACTGTCATTCTTGCAAAGCATACACATATATTAGAAAATATGTCTATCTCCGTAAGAAAATAAAGCCTGCCACACATAACTGAAATATCCTTTCCTGTAAGGAGTATCTCATTTGTTGATCCAGTAGAAGCAGCAGTAGGTATTGTTGGGAAGCTATATGTGAGAAACAGATGGGTTTATTTCCAAAGTTAAATTTTATTTTAAAATTATTAGGTGGATCACAATTTTCTTCCAGATTTACTCCATAATTATTTTATGCTAACAGAGAAGTGATAGATAAAACAGGTTAGTTTTCAATAGCTTATCTTACCATCTAAAACAATTCATCATGTTTCTTAGGTCATTTTAATTGGTATGCTTCAATTGATGGAACTTGATAGTTTTAACTAATTTTGAAGTTGTTATGAAGTCCATAATATCGTCTCACTTGGCTTTGTTCATTAGTGATGGGAATGAAACAGTGAAACTATCTCTGTGTTAAAATGAAGCAAAAATTCTCCAGAGTAGCTGCAGTTTAAGTGAGTAGGAAGTAATCTTTAACAAATTTTCCTTATATGAATGCTGATTGTCTAAATAGGCAGTTAGGCAACTAAAATAAATTTTATCATGACTGGGATTAGAGATCTGAATGGAGATGGGGGATGTGTCTTTCTCTAAGTCCACACTAAGATGTTAACCTTTATCCTCACCATGATCCATTATCAGGCATAGGGCTCCAGCATTTACTTCATCCAGGTCTGTGTCTGCCACAGCCCCTGGTGCCAACAGAGTGACCCCATCAGCAGCTGGTTACAGGTGCTAGGATGGATGGAGGGTGAACCCTTCCATGTAACATTTAGACAAGGATAGTGCCAGACCAGAGAGCACCCCATGAAGCGGAGGTTCCCAATTGAATGATCACAGCATTACTCTAAGAATAAAGGAACACACAGCATACTGGGACACATAAAGTCTGTAAAATCTAGGCTTTCATTTCACATTTGCAGCTGGTGATTTGCAATCTGCTACTAACACTATGACTCAAAATGCTAGCAAATAGTAGGAGTATTTGTAACAAAAATTATTACTAGATAAGCAGAACATTGTACCCTCAAATTAAAAGCAGATTTTCAAAATCCCTTTGTGATATTTATGATGTCCAGAATATACTTAAACACATGTTGTCACATTTTCTTTCCAGGAATTAAATTATCATGCAAGCATCCTTTCCAAAGCTGAGTTCACAAGCCTGTGCTGAGCTACATTTAATAGTAGTCTCTACTCGTGTCTTGTTTTGCTAAGTAGGGTTTTTTTGATCTAAAGTTAAAACCTCAAGCAGTTGTGATTTCTTTAATAACAGACATGCTCTCCTACTGCCACTTTGCAAAATACAGACTTTGTGGCAAGATGCATATTCTGGCTGTTTAGGGGCTAAATTATTCTAAGATTCAGCAGAATAAAAAACATTTTGTCTACAGAAAAATAATATCTGATATATTTTCATTACAGAATGAGTACAGAAATGACATTGGCAGAATAAGACCCATCTCTTTAGATTCAGTACAAGTCTTTCCATGTAAATAAAATGTGTTTCATTTTCTATTATCTAAATTCTTCTGTGGTCACAGATGTTCTCTCTCATTTCATTTTACTTTTTGACAAGAGACAATTGTGTATTTAGTCCAGTCATTTTATTGACTTGGTTTTATCACAGAAAATATGCTTATCTGAAATGATTCTTTGTGAGTCTTGCCAAAAACTCTTTCTTGAAATTAGAAATAATATGGAAACCTTACTTGGCCCATCCAGTTCAAAGTATTCCTGATGCAGAAGCATAGTAAGCTCACTGCTTACTGTAAGCATGCCTTATTAAATAATACACTTAAAGACTTATATTCCCCGGAAACTTCAGGTGCTATCACAGCCATGCTTCATGTGAGAAACAGTTAAAAACTATAGAAAACTTCTGGAGGATAGACAATAAATTGAATTTTGGGACACATGGAGTTACTGTATACTCAAAACACTGAGATATAAAGCTAAAGACTAGTTTTCTAATTTCATACCAGTTATGAGCATTATACCTTCTCTTCCTCTGTTATTCAGAAGGTATGCAAGTCAACTGAGTGATGGGTGTCCTTTAGGGAAGCTTTAAGTAAGGGTAGAAAAACATGTAGACTGTGCTATGCTTATGATGTGGGCTTCCAATTCCAGTAGTGTCTTTATTCTGCAGTCTCCTGTAATATCTTTTAATTCCCATTGCAACTTCATACTATAGAAATGCAGTCAAATTTATATCTCACTGTTAATTTTCCTAATAGTAAGGAATATGGTATTAGATAAATAGATTCACACAGATTAAAAGTTGCTGTGAAGCACTGTGGTGCTGAAAGAGAAAACCAGATCACTTTTTGCAGTGTTCCTGGCAGTACTAAATAATAGCTTCTAATTTAGAGACCTCAATAAAGAGTCTAGGAACAGCTGGATCCTGACTTGCAGACACAATGTGGTTTTCCAAAAATATTAATAGTGATGTACGAAAAAATTAGGAAAAGCACAAGTTCTTTCTTCCTGATGGCTTTCAAATGTTTCCTTTTTATATTTTGTGATCTAGAAAAGCACGTCAATGTAGTTCAGAAGGCATCTAAATAAAAGCCCCCAAACCCAAGGCCATATGTATATTTGTATTCAAGAACAGGAGTAAAATATGGAATGAAAGCTTAAAGCTTAGACAAAAATTGCAGAAGTTGGTAAAAAGGAGCTGCTACAGCAATGTTGCATAGATGATCTGTTGATTGTTTCAGAAATGGGAAGGCATCCTTTGAATTTTAAAAGGTTGACAAATACTAGGTATGAGAGCTATGTTTTGTCATGCAAAACTGTGGACTACAAATGTGCTGAAAAAGGCATCTGCCCAGAATCAAATAAAAGCTAAGCTCTGATATGGCTGAGAAAGAAGTGGTCTGCCTGCTTTTAGAGCTCCTAACTCTAGCTGCTGAGGAACTGTGCAGCTAGAGCATTTGGGAAGCAGATACTAATGGGAGAGGAACTATCACCACAGGATCATTAACTGACACAGTAAAAAAATTGTTCCTGGAGGTAGACTTTTCCTTTGTTGGCCACCTACTGAAGAAATAAACCTATTTTTCATGTATGCCACATACAATACAAACTTATTAGTTTAAAGCAGAATGGAAGAATAAATAGAACTGATCACAAATTTTATGATAATATCAATAGAAACAACCATGGTCCCTTCACTCTTTAAGCTGTCTTTCAGTAGTTCTTGAACAGATGCTATTCTTGGAAAAAAGAAAAAAAAAAAAAAGAAGAATAAAACAACAACCTTCTAGAGATTAATTCTAAGACCCCAAGTGGTTATTGTAAATTGCTGAGATTAATTAAATACAAATAATTACAGTTAAATACAAAGTTTAAAATGCACGGGTCTAAGGACACAGTGAAGGCTTATCTTTTTTCTGTACAGAATTTAAATTTTCCCCAAGCCTATTTGTCTAATTTAAGGTGTTAATTGCATAAATATTCTGAAATTACCATTTTTTTAATATCTTGATAATGACAAAAAAACCCCTCAAGGTCTGTTAGAATGTGGATTAAATCCAGGTCAATGCCAAAGTGTTTGCATGAAAGTGTTTGCTTCACTGAAAAAATTTGAAGCACAATTCAGTTTGAAGTCATTCGGAGTTTGAAGCAGTGTTTGTGTGCATGTATGCTATGTTCCTGAGGAAGAATAGAACAGGATGATAAAATGATTTGGATTGGAAGGGAACCCAGTGACCCCCTGCAGTGGGCACAGACACGCTGCACTAGACCACGTTGCTCCAAGCCCTGTCCAACATGGCCTTGCACACTGCTAGGGATGGCGCATCCCCAGCTCCTCTGGGCAACCTGTGCCAGTCTTTCAACACCCTCACTGTAAAGAACTTTGTAATGTCTAATCTAAGGCTTCCCTCAGCTAGTTCAAAACCATTCCCCCTTTTCCTATCACTCTGTAGCCTTGAAAGAAGTCCCTTTTTGGATTTCTTGTAGTCCTCCTTTAAGTACTGAACACTGCTGTAAGGTCTCTTTGAAGCCTTCTCTTCTGCAGGATGAACGAGACTGACTTTCGTCAGCCTATTTTCATGGGAAACATGGGATCCAGCTCTCTGATCATCTGCATGGCCCTCCTTGGGACTTGCTCTAACAGGTCCATGTCCCTCTTATGTTGAGGTCCCCAGAGCTGAATGCAGTACTCTGGGGTGTGTGTGTGTGTGTGTGTGTGTGTGTGTGTGTGTGTGTGTGTGTGTGTCTTATGAGAAAAGACTAGAGGGGGAGAATCACCTCCCTTGACTTGCTGCTGGTCACACTTCTTTTGATGCAGCCCAGGATGCTGTTGATCTTCTGGGCTGCAAGTGCAGCATGACGGGTAAGGAGAAAGTTTTACAGGTCTTACTAGTGCTTGAAAAAAATATGTAATTGTACAGAAATGAAAGCATAATGTTCAGTTGTTAATGCTCTTGGAAAAGAAAACTCAGTAAAGGAAAGAAAATTAGGTCAATTTACTTTGGTCTTTAAGTATAAAGTAGAAGAAAAAATAAATAAAAAGAAATATGGTCCCTGTAGCTTTTCAAGTACTGTTACTCAGAAGATCAAATCTAGAGCTTCCACATTCCACTCTTTATACTTGAAAGGAAGAGTTGCAAGGGATTTTTTTTTTTTTTCCAACAAAAAAGCAATTCATTTTGAAACAAATATATATTCTGGGATTAAAGTAGCTCAAAAGATTCAGCCAAACAGCGTTAGTCCTTAATATCAATTCCCATTAGACTTCCTGCTGCAGTTTGTTTCTTGTACGGCAGGGGTTAGGGGCAGGTGGTAAGTAGTTCTGTTTAGCTATGATTGAAGTTTCCTGAACAGAAGGAACCCAAAATTGGTCTCAGAAGAACCAACAGATGTGACCGTAGCAGCCAGGACACTGATTTAATGTACCAGCTACAGTTCAGAATATCATCTTGGAAGCATAAGAACAAACTAAGGAGTACCTCTAATCTCTTCAGTAAATGGATGAAAATAATTTCTGAAGATATTATTTTACAGTGGGAGGCAAGAGGTATGTCACATTCAACCCTGATTCAGCAAAGATCCCTCTTTTCTTCCACCCCAATGGCAAGTATCTCTGAACCATAATAAAATCTTGCTCTGATGCATAAGTAGAATTTTCTTCCCAGGTAGCATGCTGGAAGCCCTGGCACTGTTCTGCTTTTAGCCTCTGATCAGACCAGACCATCTTTTAAACTGATTTTGTTTCATACAGTTTCTCAAAAGCTTTGCAGATTTGGCTTCACTTGTACAAAGCACAGCACAGAGTTCTGATTCTTTCAAAGGGCATCCTTAAACTTACATTTTCTTGCCTTACCTTCATATTGCTTAGTCCTGCAGAAAATGCATAGCCTGTACTAAAAGCCAATAACTGGTCCCTGAGTCCTATTGCTATAGATTCTTGGGCACATTTCTGCTCTGGTATGCATGATTATAACTGCACATTTCAATTGAGAGAAAAATGTGGCTCAGCACATAAGCATCTATCTGCTGGTAGGTTCTGCCCAAAGAGAGAAGAGGTTTATCCTGAAACCAATCAAGTACCAAAGCAGGATGATACAGTTGTTTAATCTTTACACAGAACTAACACTATAGCAAATCTCCTTCAAGGCAGGGAAATCCTTCCATTTCTGGATGAAACAAAATATTATGTACTTTCCTTACTTAAATGAGACGTGCAAGTCAAATGGGATTTCAGCCAGCTGCGTTCACAGCTCTGCACCACTTGTCAAACCAGCATGCAGATTCTGGGAGGCAGTAAAGCCAAACAGAGCGCACATTTAAATCTGAATAAATAATGTACCCACAGGATACCTGTGGTGGTCCCAGCTACATTTACACTTAGCAAATGTGCACAGAGTTTTGGTTTGACAGGCTATTTACTTATTCATGCATGTTTCCCCCATTCTCAATGCGTATTTCAATAACATGGTAGGTTACAAGTCAAAGATTACAGACCAGGTACTTATGTAGCCACTAAGTGATGGTAATACAAAATAGTTACTTCTCACACTCAAGAGTGGGAAGGCCCATCCCAGCAGATACAGAAACAAGTGCTCATTTAAGCACATCTGAGAAACAGTTATCCAAGACTCCTTTGCAAGATTTTTCTTCCTCATTGTACTAGTATTTTTCACAAAGCAACCTCGTATGAGCTTGAGTGGCTGTTTCCTTACTGAAAAATCAATGATCTCCCACAAGTAAGGGGAGATTTAAGTTTTATACAAAACAAATAAAGGCACCGCTTCTCAGAAAAGGCATTCTTTTGATTATGATGGCTTAGTAACGTATTTCAGTGCCTATTGGAAATAAATCTTGTGCCTGAAGTCAAACATACCAAAAAGCACTCCAAGCGATTGGGATACATTTGTCTGTCTCAAAACTCTTAAAGAATAAAAGGCAACTCTCTTAGAAATGCCTAGTTCCCGTCTTTCCCACAGTACTAGTCTAGCTATTAGTTAACCTTGATCAACTTGTTTAGAAACTCTTTTTGGACTGTTCTAGCCCGCAGAGAAATGGAAAGCTATTTGGCCTAATTTTTCCAGTGCAGACAAGCTGAACAGACAACATTTTCAAAGCAGCTTTGACAAGAATTCGGCATCTGATGGAAGTGGGTACTCAGAGCACTCAACACTTCCACATGGCTTTGGAAATCCCATCTGACTAGAATTAGGCTAGGAATGCACTTATTTTTTTCACCTCGAGAAAAATAGTCTAATCCAAAATGACACTACAGTACATCTTAAAATCTATCTATTGCAATAAAAGATGCTCTGATATTACAGTAAGTCCACTACATCTTCTCTTCAGCACCTTACTGGCCAGAAACAAGCATGAATTAGTAAATCATTTTCTCAGAAATGTTACGAAGGTTTTTCCATTCCAACATCTAATTAGCTTTGGAAAATTTCACAATGCAGTAGAATTTGCAGTAATTAGAGTGAAAGGTAAGAATAACTACATTCCTCATGCATTTGTCTTGATTTGGCACAAGGTAGCCGAGGCATCAATGCAACCCATCTGGGTATCTCTGAAGTACAAAGCCACTTCAGAAGGAAGTGCAAATGTCACTGCAAGAGGGGGATCCCACTGGAAATGTTAGGGTGGTGATAAGCAGTAACAAGCATCAGCAGAATACTCATCAGATGTGCAGGCTCCTGATGGAGAAGAAATCTTTCATCCCAGAACAAGCATCATGGCAGCAGCTTCCACAGATCTGACAACAGCAACAGCACTGTATTGGCTACCATGGGCCAAGGACAGCAGATTAGGACTGCCTGCACTAACACAGAGCTGGCTGTTAGGACAGGTGGGAAGCAGCTCTAAATGGCATCCAGTCCATCCACGTTTATCTTGCTGGATGCCACTGCCACCAGAAAAATGAAAGGTTGGATTAGTGCCCTGTTACATAAAGGGGAAGTGTCTGTGGTTACAAAAGCTGTAGCAATAAAAATACCAATTTCTCTCCTGCCATGAATGCTTCCTCCCCAGCTGTTCCTTAGTGTATAAGCCACTTTCCTGGAGAACTGCTGGTCAGCTGTTACTACAAGGTGGCACCAGTGACTGTACAAGTCATTGTGCTGCTCAGTCAGTTGATGGCCACAAGCAGCGTGTAAACAGATGTTTTTGATAGTCCTGCCAGTGACAATTTGAAGAAGGTAGAAGTGTTGGATAGTTGCTTCTTTACATTCCTTTCTCAGATTTATGACAGAAGACGACAGAGACAAAACATGACAAGCAGAGTGCAAGTGTGCCTTCTACACACTCTGCTTTTTGACAGTTTATAAAGATCTCATCGAACTGTGCTGTAAAGGATGCCAATAAGATGTCTGAAGCAGAAAATTGGGAAATACTGGATTTTTTTCTGTTTGCTTCATGCATTTGACAACATAAGCTCAGGAGAGCAATCTATAAATAGCTGACAAGGACTTGTGCTCATGACATTATGAATCAGTGTTCATCAATGTCAGTCAGTTACTGATCCAAGCAGGCTTAACTTGTCCATATATGTTTTGTCTCCACACAAACTGTATCACTTGCATTGATCAAAATATTAATAGCTATGCTACTGATACCTTATAACTACTGCGAAATATGCATATACTGTTAAAGCTTTATCCTAAGTTAGCACGTCTCCAGCTCTTGAGGGAAATACATGGCTTGAACTCTGCCCTCATATAGTTAAATGAATTTGCCTTTAATGAGCAGAAATAACTCTGTAATCTGCTGGAATTATAGTACATATGTAATTCTAATGTCTTCCGAAGTTACTCTATCAAGTTTCTTTTTTTGTATCCTATTGATTATCTTCACACTGAAAAATCAGCAGGGCCTGAATTACAGGACCCATAACACTCATCTAACAATTCCTGAAGAATCTAAAACTAAATTTATTTCATACAGGTGTATTTATAGTGCTTCCTCTGTAGAAGTCTAAACAGTTATTAGCACTGCATTCCCACACTCTAAATCACCAGCACTTATAAGTGCTACAAAATTGCCAGTCACCTTCCTGGACTCCACTGAAACAGGAAATTGAACAAGAGGTTAATCAGCAAGTTAGTGCAGGCAACCACGTATAAGGGTCCCCTCAAAGGCTAAAGATCTGCTCTTCTGCTTTCATCTCTTTCTCAAAGTCCAAATATAAGCAGCTTCCCCACCAGTTAATTTACAGGGATTAATAACTGGATGACTTTATAATTGACTTCAATAAGACTGAGAAAACAAGTCAATAAATCATGTCTTTTATCTGTCTGCTTGGGCTGATACTGAAGTCTGTTCTGCATCTATGAATGATTAGCAGCAGGTGTAAAATAGTTCCCCAAAGGTTCCCACTGGAAAATCCCACTCAGTCCTGGATCCTCCTGACAACAGTTCATTAATCCCCAAGATTTCAGACCAAAGTCCTGTCATCCAAGTCAAGGATATGTCACATCTGCTTCCATTAAGAGACCTAAATGACCTTAGCCACTAATTCAGGGCTTCTGCAGCTTTACCAGCTCTCCTGGACTTTATTTTTTTTTTTTTTAAAGAACATTAAAGAAAGAACCAGGTGCCTTTTTTTTTATTTGATTTAATTTAACTTTATTTTATTTATTTTATTTTATTTCCATCTTTAAAAAGGCAACTTGCTGATCTTTTCCAATGTAAATCCCCCTGAAAAAATATTGTGGATTGGAACATTGCAGCATTTTGAGATACTGTAACCCAGGGAAGCTAAATTTAATGTCACCAGTGCAAGGTGTACTCTACTTTGCAAATAACAGGTTGTAACTCCTCTGATACCATTCCAGAAAACAATATAATTATTAAAATAATCATGTATGTCTCAAAACACTGAAATATAGAAGTATACTTGATGGAAAAAGAGCTAGGTGAAAAGAGGAGGAAAGGAGGAAACTGAGAATGTTATCAACATAATTCAATGATGCTCAGCCAGAGCTACCATTCATTTTAATATATTAAAAATGGACTCATTTCACTCCGTAAGTGTCCAATGTCCAAACCCTGCAGCTGTTTCTCTTGGATCAGACTTTTGCAACTACACTGTCTTTAGATGCTGCAATTAGGCCTGATTCAGCACTGCAGCTGAGGCAAGGAAGAAGACATTAGCAGATTCTCTTGGAAAACATGCTAAGACACATGAAAAAATCAACAAGGTGCTTGGTGACAGCCAGCATGGCTTCACTAAGGGGAAATCCTGCCTGACCAATCTGGTGGACTTCTATGATGGGGCTACAGAACTGATGGACAGGGGTAGAGCAGATGACAGCATCTACACGGACTTGTGCAAAGCGTTCGACACTGTCCCACACAACATCCTTGTCTCTAAATTGGAGAGACATCAATTTGATAGGTGGACCACTCAATGGATAAAGAACTGGCTGGATGGCCGCACACAAAGACTTATGGTCTATTGCTCAATGTCTGGCTGGAGATCAGTAACGAGCGGTGTCCCTCAGGGATCGGTGTTGGGGCCGGTCTTGTTCAACATCTTCATCGCTGACATGGACAGTGGGATTGAGTGCGCCCTCAGCAAGTTTGCCGATGACACCAAACTGTGTGGTTTGGTTGATACGCTGGAGGGAAGGAATGCCATCCAGAGGGACCTTGACAAGCTTGTGAGGTGGGCTGATGCCAACCTCATGAAGTTTAACCATGCCAAGTGCAAGGTCCTACCCCTGGGTTGGAGCAATCCCAGGCACAGCTACAGGCTGGGCAGAGAAGAGATTCAGAGCAGCCCTGCAGAGAACGACCTGGGGGTGGTGGTCAATGAGAAACTGAACATGAGCTGGCTTCAGTGTGCGCTTGCAGCCCAGAAAACCAACCATATCCTGGGCTCCATCAAAAGGAGTGTGACCAGCAGGTCGAAGGAGGTGATCCTGCCCCTCTACTCTGCTCTTGTAAGACCTCACCTGGAGTATTGTGTGCAGTTCTGGGGTTGGACAGAACTGTTGGAACAGTTCGGTCCAACCAAGGACACAGAACTGTTGGAACAAGTCCAGAGGAGGGCCACAAGGATGATCAGGGGAATGGAGCACCTCCTGTACGAAGATCAGCTGAGAAAGTTGGGGCTGTTCAGCCTGGAGAAGAGAAGGCTGCGTGGAGACCTCATAGCATCCTTCCAGTATCTGAAAGAGGCCTATAGGGATACTGGGGAGGGTCTCTTCATTAGGGACTGTAGTGATAGGACAAGGGGTAATGGGTTAAAACTTCAACAGGGGAAGTTTATATTGGATATAAGAAGTTCTTTACTGTGAGGGTGGTGAGGCACTGGAATGCATTGCCCCAGGAAGTTGTGAATGCTCCACCCCTGGTGGTGCTCAAGGCCAGGCTGGTCAGAGCCTTGGGTAGCATGGTTTAGTGTGAGGTGTCCCTGCCCATGGCAAGGGGGTTGGAACTTGATGATCTTAAGGGTTTTTCCAATCCTAACTATTCTATGATTCTATACAGTAGAGGAGTAACTGAGCATAAGTGTGAACTACAGTGTCTGAGATTGCTGTTCATTAAAGACACAGATTGACCATATAGCTGTTTCTTGAATAGAAAAAAATAAAAATAAATAACTAAAAAGAATACCCGTAGGTGAGCTTCTGAATCTCTAAGGAAACAAAAAAAGTGTTTAGTCTTTTTTCCTTTATTCAGTCTTGCATTTTAAGTGTAGCTTGGCATTAAAAACAAGTACTGTACATCTATTGAAAAAGCAGATCACACCCGGAAGTCTTTAAGCAACAGGACAATCTTAGCCGTGTTTGGTAGCAGGAGCACAAGAAGGAGCTTATTGCAATGCTTTATTTGATTTCAGGTGTGTTGGTCATCTTGATCATATATTAACTTCCAGTAACACACAGTGGTGTGGGAAGAACAGACATCAGCTGAGGAGCACAAAACTTTGGAAAGGTTATTTTAACTGTAATTACTTCTACAGTATATGAAATGGAACTCTTCTTATCATCAGATGCCAGACTAGGTTATTGGTTTAATCATAATGTCTGTCAAGAGGACTGCATAGCAGACTTTAGACAGTGAACAAAAGGCTGCTTCTCCCCTTCCTCCCTCTAATATGTTATGTGCCTTTTCAGGCATTCCAGATAGTGTAGCTGCCAATGGCAAAGATAGCCTAAGGCATCAAAGATGGGCACAAACCAGCAGTAGCTTATATTTGAAAGGCTCTTCTTCAATGTCTAGATTCTAAACATCAGCATTTCTAAGCAATGAGACTAAGTCTTCCCATGTGACAGCATTTGAATAGCTATTTCTCATATACATGCAGATGCTAGCATGAGGAAGACTTTTATCAGCCAACTTTGTTAGTGAAGTGGAAAACATTTCCTTATCTGACCTTCCAGTGTCAGTTAGGTAGTTGCAACTTACTTATACCCTTAATTTCTTTTTTACTTTTGAACCAGGACAACATTGGTACATGAGCGCAGACTAAGTTTTACCATTTATTACTGATAATGAGGTAAAATCCTTCCAAAACTCGCCAGACTGTGAAGCAGCTTGTGAATGTGCATTAAGTGAAGCTACCACTACAGCTCTGTTGATCACTTTGACATCATCATCAAAAACCCTTTTGTGGACCTTTTCTTTAGACTGGATATTAGGAAAAATTTCTTGACTGAAAGGGTGCTCATGTATCGGAACAGGCTTCCCATTGAAATGGTGGAATCAAGATCCCTGGATGTGTTAAAAAAAATGTGTAGATGAAGCACTTAGAGACATGGTTTAGTGAGGTAATTGTTGGACTTCATGATGCTAAAGGTCTTTTCAACCTGGTTGATTCTATGTTGCTATCTCGTAACAGTGGTTGACCTTTTGTTAAGATCTGCCAAGGGAAACAAGCCTCTGTATTGTACTACACCTAGAGCAGTGATTCTCTCCATAAGATCTTCCTGGGAGACTGCTGCAATTACAGTTTTAATACCCATGCACTACTCTAGACATGTTTACTTATACTGACCCAGACAGGTAAAGAGCAGACATGCAACAACACACGACAGAGCAAGAAAACACTTTACTAGAGAAAATACCACTTATAACTGCTATCTGGTTTTCATGTGATTGCTGCATGCAGTTGATCATAATCTGATTAACGATAATATTTAGAGAAACTGAAAAATGACTCACCTGGAAAATGTGCAAAAGAACATCACTATCTGAGACCTTAAAATGATCCCATTTTAAGTTTGACTCAAATATTAAGTTGAAAAAAAAATTCAGTTACCTAGTTTAACAGAATACAGACCACACAAATTCATCCCAGAAATTCTTTGGTAAATACACAATTGAATATGAAGATGGTAAGGCACAGAAACCTCCTAGCTTCAGTTATGCACTAAATTGGTGATAAAGAGGGGAGTTTAATCTTCCTCTTCTTTGAAGAGAGACATTGCTTTGTGCTGTACAGTATCTTATTTGTGTCCACTTGCAGGGACAAGTAAATAGCTTGTCATATCCGTAACAGCCTGCATACAAGATTCTCTCCATTATCTTCAGTGTGGGCAAAAAGTACTGAAAAGGAATCTGATGCATCAAATCTGTCTTGATATTTTCTGTTACTAAGAGCACAGTATGATATATCCTATAAAAAAACAGGGTAGTTTGGGCTTGAGTCCTATAGCAATAGTAAGAAGCTTGAGTCATCTGACATTCCAAACCAAGTGCCAATTGAGAAATGGAAAGAAAAAAAAAGGATTTCTCAAGATAGCAAGTATATTCTTCCTCCTACTTCAGCTATAAACAAAGCACTAGTGTGGATCTATGGTTTCCAAATAACTTGACTATCAAGAACAGAGATGTTATCTCTAAGAGCAATGACTGAGCTTTTATGTTTAATGAAAAAGACTCATTTTTTAAGCAGTATTCTTCCTGCTCATAAGTAGTACCTGCTATAGCAGCTGTTTTTAATAGGAAAAGTGTAGATTTCTATTTGTTTAAAAAGGATGCTTCTCATATTCTGAGCTCATGACTGATAAACAGGATCAAGCACTGCCAAGAACATACTTCAATTTGTGTGAAGAATTTGCTTGAGGAATTATGTATGTATGTATGAATTTAGAGATATCAATATAATGCAAATAGTTACAAGACAATTGTTCATTGTTCTTGTATTCCCTTTTGGCTCTTGAACATCTATAAGGGAAGTTTGACAGAAGAAGAATAATCTGGTGAACCTGGAGTTGACTTAAAACTTACAGTTCAGAAAACTGAGGGGTGATTATGTGAAATGAAGAATATTCCTTGGATGAACAGTTTTGGCATAAATACAGAATGGCCATTCTAAGTTTCACATTATAAGTGCTATCAGCAAACCTCGCAGCCGCTCACTTTAAACAGTTCAGAGAGATTCTTTCATTTCCTGAGGTATACTCAGAAGTTAGGAAGGTATACTTCCAAAATTTTATGGCTGTACAGAACAGAGGTTTATAGTATTACTTAGCATTCTGCTACACCAAATGAAAGTCAATTGACATTCACTTCTAGTTGGAAAATAGTTCAGAACAAAATGATGAAGTAACACCAGAGAACAAAGAAAATGAAAAAGAAACAGTCTTTAACTGCATCTGAAGACACCTGTAATTCCACAGGCTTTATGTGGAATTGAGCTAATTCTCATCTTTAACGTGGAAGGCTGTGAGCAAATAACAGGTTATTAAAAATAAGTTTATACTGTTAAATTTTTATATTGAATTAGAAATCCTGAAAAATAGCATTGCAATTTCCATTTGCACAGTATTGTGCTCATGCCTACAGTAATGTTACAAACAGGTAGGATTTCAAACATCAGCAACCAAATTATTTTCAGAAGTTATAGAATCATTACAACTTCTAGCTCCCTTATTTGAAGGAATTTAAATGAAGGTCAGTATTAGGAACACCTCAGCAATAACACTATTTGAGAAGATAATTACTGGTGTTAGGTAGCATTCTGCAATTTTAGCACTAGGTTAGCTGATATGTTGATTGAACTGGAGTGTTTCCATGCTCTGAAAAAACACAGATTTCATAGATGCAGTAAGTGATATACAGTAAAAGTTAGACACTTCTGAAGTGCTATAGAAGAATGCAAATTTTTAGTTAGATGTTCTATTTCAGAAATCAGAAATGTTTGAAATGTTTAATTTTCGTCTCACTTTCAGTGTCCTATATCTCTCTTCATCACCCAAAACTCATTTCTTAGCTATATTTCTCCCAGAAAAAGAGAGAACAGAATAAATCAGGTTTTTAAGCCATGCTCAGAGGTACATGAAAACTCTTCCGGAACATAAGAAGTACTTCATATAACCAAGTATCAGCTGAAGGCAACAAACTGGAACACTAGATGATATGCCAAGCCACAGAAGAGGCCAGAGTATCTTTGTATAAAAAAGAACAAAAAGTCTCCTTGTGTAAATATGCAGTTCCAGTTAAACCTCATTTAAAGGTAATCACAGCCTGGCTGACTTTAAGTATTGAGTTGGATGTATATATAGTACGTACTAGGCAGAAGCAAACCTTTATTTCTCTTACAAAAGAATATATCTTCACATACGAAAGAAAGATCACTGATGTGCAGAGTACCTGGACGCCCAGGAAACAAACTCACACAATGGCACATTCCCCCCTCTCTGCTCCCTGTTGTTACTAGAGCCTTGCAGCCACCAGCCACCATGTGTCCCTGATGCATAGGCACATGTAGGGATGCATCCAAGAGCCTCACCTCTTCCATACTGGTGTGCATGGGAGGGATTATTTTATACCCACTGGAGCATGGATTATTTGGCCCTCTCAAATCCATAGGCACAAACGGGCCATCACACGCCGCATGTATTTTAAAGCGTTGAAATAGAAGAATGTTTTTTTCTTTCACTGCAATTCATTGTCAAGACCCTGAAATGTCAGTTTTCTCCACATTTTCAGAATGGAAACGTATGTGAGAGCAAGCAGCGTGAAAACAGTGGCTCTGACTGAAACTGAGCTGCAATGATTTTATACTGTAGGTGTTTGCTACATATGTTAGCATGACCTTTACCTTCATGCTGTCTTGAAAGGTATTTATAGCACATTTCTGCGACAGCACACGTATGAGATTCGTAAGCACTCCAACGAGTCTGTTGTATTAAGTATCTGTAACGGAAACACTATTTCATTTTTACTTTCCAGAATCACTTCAATGATCTCCCCTTTTTTAACATGTTCAGATTTATTTCTTTGACTTGCCTTGCTAAAGGCTAAAGTAAAATTTGTTATGATCTACAGACAGCCAACAGTCTTGGGCAGAACAATATATGAAAGATGGCTGTTAACACTTAGACGTAGTTCGCACTTGTCAAAAGATATGCATGGATGTCCATGCAGTAGTTTTCATATCAACTATTACATTTCTAGGCTTCTTCAGGTGAAAGAAGATTTACAGAAGACATGGCATACATCTCCTGCATGGTTGTCTCTGCTGTACCAAGTCATATCACAGAAAGACTGCAGGCAACTTGAATTATTATTATTGTATGAGTACCCAAGGCCTGCAGTTTAGATTAGGGCCTTAGTCCTCTTTGCAGATCTGTGCCATCAGATGGAAACAAAACCACAATTTGTTGAGTTGCAAATCATATTCCCACCGAAGTAGCTAGAGGCAACAACAGGAAGTCATTCATGCTAATTTACACAGCAGTCTTTCATGGCTCACCCTCACATGGGGGATTATCAGTACTTAGTGGCTATCCACTGCTTCAATAAATGTGTTGCAGTACATTACACATTACATATGCTTAATAACCTTTACCAAGTGTACTCTCAAGCAGCCACTATTGGGTTAGCTCATGATAAATATCTTGATATTCCAGTTATAAAGTAGCTTTTGACCTATTTTTGCGCAATGTGTGCGTCTATCTAGACAGAAGTAGAGCAAAAAGCAGTTCAGCTATGCACATAATGAACAGAGCTGAAAACACTGTCTCAGCATTGCTACCATGTCTGATTTTAGTTTCAATAAAAGATGGTTTAGGGAAAGATTAAAAGCAGACAGCATCTGACTGAAGATCAAGAACCATCCTTTGTTATCCTCTCTAATTTCTACAGTTTTCTGCTCTCTTACCTATTTGAAAGAAAACTAAAAAAGCTGAGTAAAGATTTGGTGCTTCTGAAACATTATTATTGCTAAACAAACATTACACCTGATAATGGAAATTAAATACATACCAGTTCAAATATGGTAAACATGGCGCCAAACAAGGTTGACCCAGCATTTGCTGATATTAATAGGCTTGGCACAGGCTTTGCATGATTTAAATCATGACATAAGACTGCCTGCAAGAGCTTTATCTGCTATTGTTACAAATGAAATGCAAGATGACTGAAAGGAATAGAGAAAATATTTCTTTTTTTCAGCTTGTTTGCTCAGAGAACTTGACAATACTTTCTGTACAGTCAGATTCTTAATACTGAAAATGATGAATTTATACAGATATGAAAACATTATGATAAGGCTTCAGCCAGCACAACTTAGGCTCTCCTCTCTTTTTAACTTCCTCCCACCCATTTAAGGACATGATATCAAGTGCCCATACTCACACTACCTTGCCCATGCTCTAGTCCTGAATACTGAACCAGGGAATTAGTTCGAATTACTACATATGTGAAGTTAAACCATGATAACTGTTACTCCCTATGTCTCCATTAAGCAGTCTCACTCCACATGAAAGCCATGGCTTAACAGGTCTCCTCAAGCCAAAAGCTTGCCTTAATGGCCTTTGGACAAAAGTGTGCAACAAACTGGCTGTCAGTAACAGGAAAAAAAACCAACCAACCAACCATCCAAAAAACCCCACAAAAAACTAACAAAACAAACAAACAAACAAACAAACAAACAAACAAACACACACACACACACACACACACACACACAAAAACCAAACAGAAAAAAACCACCCCAAACCAGAAGAAAACATAACTTTACCTCACGACAGAAATGCCTCCAGAAGAACCTAATGCAGAAACCATCACATATGGCTCTGCCCAGAACACATTCCTCTTGCTTTGCGAGTTTTCCTGATGTGATCAGTCAGGTCACTGGCTTTTCACTGCCCCACTCCCCCCTGGGTGGCTAGAAACCCCTCCATGCTTTTCCACTGGCATCACTTCCAGCTCCACTCCTCTCCATGCAGGTGCCACAAAGCAACTTGCCCTGACTTTAGACCCGAAAGGCTCCATTGCACAGCTCACGCCTGCTGCCTTGCTAGCCCACTTTGATTTGTTCTACTTAGCCCACGGGTTTAAAAAGCAGCTTTCCGGTAATGAAGCACAGTTAGTCTGCCTATCCAGACAAAATCCAGTTCACAAATAGTTCTGGTGAAAACTTAGTCCTATTTCATAGTGATTTACCTTGAAATCTGTATTATGCCGCTTTGTTTCTTCACAATGTACCAGGAAAGATGCCCAGTACCCATGGGAATAAAGGACAAGTCAGAGTTGTTTTAAACCACAGAATTTTTCTCAGTAGCACTGTAACCCATACTTCCTTATCTAATAGAAATCTCATTAAATGTCAGCTCTGACAGTTAAATTATTGATAGGTCTGAGTAGATTTATCTGAAATAAAGTGTCTGAATTCTTTCCATCTTAATCAAACTGTTAAGACATAACCATACAAAGGAAAAATTACAGAGTTCAAATCATTGACTTTAAAACCAAGGTGCAAGCAGAACATGTTCTGGAGTTTTTAGCTAAAATCTAATGAATAATAGAAGTATTTCTATGAAGTGACTTCACAGAAAATAAGGTTCATGAGCATCTGCATTTCTGAATCTCAGCCTCCAGCCTGTTTTTTAAGATGAGATTAAATTAGCTATATGTAATTTTTCTAATATAATTACATTTTAATCAAAATGTGTTCGAATGCTCAAAAGGGTTAAATCACTTTCTCATATCAATTTCAGGTAAGGTAACTTACTACTCTGTCACTGTTGCATACCTTTTCTACCTATTCATGTCCACACTTGTTACATTAAGCGTTACATTCTCCTTAGAGAGAAAAACACTGTTGATCTTCTCATGTCATTAATCCCAGGTTTTGCCTAATTCATGACTTCAGAAAGTCAGAATTTGTGTCGTTCCTAAGTAATTAATGGCTCACGAATCCTACTGGTGTACCTAAAAACAGGCGACCCTGACTGCTCTTCTCAAATGTAAATCCTGACTGTAGAAGGAAGAATAAAAATCATAGGAGTCACTACTTTTGAAGCAAGAAACTTCTCTGGGTAAAATAGTTCAACCCACATGACCCTAGAAATGAGGCATGGAAAAATAATACGATTATGACGGAACAGCAATTCAGTTGCCTCATAATCACCAAGACATTTAGCAAGGAAGATTTAAGAAAAATATAGTTGTTACCAAAAAAAAAAAAAAAAAAGCCAAACTAGAAATCTTCATTACCCCACTAGGAAAAATGTTTAGCGCTTGAAACTGCTCATTGCTGCTGTTAAACTTGATAGAAGAAGGCAGGAGAAAAGTAGCACAACCCCTGTGGCACTTCCCCTTCCAAATGTTTCAGAGGTAGTAGTGGTGCTTGTGATTATGTATTTTATTAATATTAGACATAGTGAGAGGAGGCATAGTGCAACTCGTTAGAGCAACCAGGTAGCTCGGAGTTTTTACATATATGCCTCTACTGGGAAGTAAAGATTCTTCTTTTGACTTTCAAAGCACAATGAATACACCTGCCAACTCTGACTATAGCCATGAAGATATTTAAATCCAGATCGGTTGCTTGCACATTAATACTGGCTTTGGGAAATAACATGCATACCACAGTAATCGAAAGAACTGCAGACCTGCCACATTGTCAATAGTTCAACTGCCCATGCATTTTGATTTTGAATTCAATAACATTTCCTAAATAGAGCCTATGGCCAAATTTTTCAGCTCTGGCATAATTAAAAATATTTAGATACTGGAATTATCAACATATGAGCAAGAGTTTAAATTTGGCACTGGGATTTTCTAGGAAGATACTAAGATTTTAAAACTGTGCTTTTCAGCTGAGGTCCAGTATGACATTCATTACACTTACTTACACCACCTAGAAATCTAACCAGCTCTTGTCAATGCCTACACTTCTAGTTAGAATGTTATGCCATAATGATTGGACCTTCATTATGACTCAAGATCCAGCATTTGCTATACTTGGAAAGGAATCTGATGAGCCAGTGCTGCTTTTGCAGTGAGAGTTCTGCTATCAGTCACTGTTGACACTTTCATCAAGAAAGCAAATTCCACAGAAATAGTTCTGCCATTCTACCTACCTTTTTGGTACATTGCTGAAAAGATTTTCATCAGCATTTCTTGTGAAATGTCTCATTTCTATCAAAACTTGTTCATGACAGAACAAAAGTTTGCTTTTTATTATTTTACACAGGGAATTCAGTACAAACACATGGGAAAAGATGACAAATGGCACTAGATAGCCAAAATCAATCTTCAAGGAGCAGGGCTGGACCACTGACTCTTTGTGCCCACACAAACACAGTAAGAATACAAAGAGAGTCAGCAGCTGCTCGAAAGGTTAAAGTAGCTGCCCATACTTCACTGTGTATGACCTTTAAACTGGTGATTACTTTTACATTACCTGAGACCAAATGGATTGCTCGAGAAGAGGTTGCTCCCATTTTTGTTTTATCCATTCATATATGAAAATATCAGACTAAGATGGCTGCTTTGCCTTGGCCTTTATGGCTACTGGTTTTTTTTAAATCTAAATTCCTATAAGACAATCGCCTGCGTAGGTAGGTAAGAAAATCAACAGTACACGTAAATATATAAATCCAAAAGACTTCAAAGTAGTGTTTAATCAGGTCAATCTGAGCAGAGATAAATTTCTTTCTCTTGCCTGCACTATGCTAATGGAAATGGCAATTTTAGCAGTTTGTGACATTCATTGATATAGCTTAGCTTTTGAGACAATATTCCTAATATTCTACTTACTGAGTTATTTTATTAACAGTCTTTGATACCAGCCAGTTACTAAGTGAATATATACTATAACACTTGAATGTATGGCTTTACATCTATATTACTGGTGCTGCTTTTCACTAAGTGGAAATCTTCCTACAGTTTTGGGCTGAGTCAGGCCTTTCTTACACCCTTAGAATTCTTTCTGTTTTCCCCAACCCAAAGCCCGGTATTGCACAAAGGCAACGATAACTGCAATGGCAATGTTAGTAAATCACTGACTACCTGGCCCTCTTTCTCTAAAATAGTGCTTTGCTGTGTTTTTGAAATACTGTGTGTTTATTACTGAAAAAGTGAATTATGATTTCACTGCAGTAAACACTTGCCGAAGGACAGGATGCAGGAATGTGGTACCTCTGAGTGAGAAAGTATTTAGCAACCTAAAGGGATTTATTCAGTTTTGCAGAATGACCCAGTTTTTCTACAAAGTAGAGCATACAGATTTAGTACTAGCGAGGACTAAGCAACACAGATCACCTTAAGGAAAGTGTTTGATCTTGTTACAATGTACATGTATTTTCAAAGAAAAAAAAAAAGAAGTTACTTAAATATTTAAAATAATTTATGCATAACTCTTGGATTTTAAGCCTTCTAGCAGACATTGCCTACAATAAGGTGCCAAACTGATACTCATTTCCAGCACTCGCTTCCTTTTTGTGCTTGGTTCTTACACCATTTTACCTGCATTTAGGTCCAGCTCTTTCATTCTGCTTCAGGTTTCTTTCCATTTTCCTAGGGAACAAATTAGTGGCCCTAGCACACAAATTGTCAACATAATTAGATAACATTCTTACACATTTTACCATGGAAAAAGCCTTATAGGAGCAGAAACTGCAAGGGCAATAATGAACATCGCAGTATCAGCTAGCCTATCTTCTGGCCCAGAGGGAGAACTGTCATCCCTAATAGTTCTTGAGTCTGTTTCTAAATCAACCCCCCTGATGGGAATGACATAATCTCATCAGTGCCCAGGCAATATCAGTGCTAAACTATATGGTCTAACCTCTTCTAAAGACTTGTCCAAGTCTGCTTGCTATCATTTCAGTTCACTACTACTTGCCCTACCTGCAGCACAAGGAGGGGAATTTAATTCTTTTAATTTCACCTTT
Organism: Neopsephotus bourkii; assembly: GCF_033783945.1. Classification (NCBI taxonomy): domain Eukaryota; kingdom Metazoa; phylum Chordata; class Aves; order Psittaciformes; family Psittacidae; genus Neopsephotus; species Neopsephotus bourkii. Next base: position 16,316,706 of record NW_026900684.1, on the reverse strand, counting down.
TGTTGTAATTGAAAACTTAGACCTCCTCAGTTTTCTCATCATTAGCTCTGAACTTACTGTCATTTCCCCCAAACCTGTTGTTGTATACTGTCTTAACCTGTTTTCTGATCTCTGATTGGCCTCACCGCTCTGGACCCTGATATTTGGCATACATCCCTCCTGATCTGCAGAATTCAATGCTGAACAGTGAAGGAGACTCCTATTTCAATACTATTTCTGATGATGAATCCACTCTGGTGTGTCTTACTCTAACAGGATGATACTGTTCAGGCATATTTAGCTTGCAGTCCTTTATAATGCATAAATCCTTTCCTACAATTCTACTCTTCAGGCAGTCTTGTCCATCTGTCCTTCTGAAGTTGGCATTCATCTCAAGTAAGTTGTTAGATAATTTCTCAAGACTCTGAGAACCTGATCTTGTCTTCCAATGCACTTATAACCTTTTGAATTAATATCATCTGCATAGTGAAAACATTATTCCTTCATAAAAATTGCTGATGAAAATACTGAATAGTACTACACTCATGCAAGGTCCTTGAAGAATCATATTTGATTCTTTTGGTTTGATGTCAAAGCACTGATTTTCCATTCTAAAGCAGATTTTTCTTACCAATTCTACATTTATTAATAATCTCAACTACTGAATATTTTCCTAGTTGTTAAACACGCTGAGGGAGCGTAAAAATCTGTAAAAGTCAAATTATTTGACTCCCACTGCTTCTTCCTTTTTCACCCTGTCAGAGAATAAAATTAGATCAGCTTGACATGACTTCTTACTAGTACCTCCATGCTCGCTGTTACTCATCTCCTTGTCATTTTCTAGATCCCTACAAATTGCTTGTTTGCGTATACTCTGGTATTTTTCCAGGATGTTTGCAATGACACCTGTGCAGTTGTTTGGCTGTTCTTTTCTGTGGTCTTTTCCTATATATGTTCAAAGTTTAGGGGAAGAGTTTAAAAAACAGATCTCTAGACTCCAAGGTCACCACTGGCCTTTATGATGGCTGAAGCAATTTACTTGAGCAACTAAGCTTAAATTTCACCAGGTCCGACCCAAATGAGAATATTTGGTGTAAGTCATCTCTAACCTAATCTTTCACTACAATAAGCTCAACTCTTATCCTTTTGTGATTACTAATGCTGTCTTGGTTACTCCTTTTTCCTCATGGAGTATACATTCTATTAGACACATATGCATAGATAGGAATTGTTCAAGTAGGTATATTGAGTAATTTCTTTAGCGATATTCCTTGTTCTTCTCCCATTGATCTTCCCATGTATGTTAGCCTTGGCACTTGTTTACTTGGGCTAAACATACTCTCTGTAAAGCAAAATGTTCTGTCTTGGGGGAACAGCTGTAGTGCCTTCAATGCCTACAAGATTTTTTTTCTTTGGTTGTTTGGGTTGGGTTTGGTTTGGTTTTGTTTTAAGAAGCATCACTAGCTCTGACTGCTAGAATTATTTAAAACTAAAGGTTTAAGTATTTGTTAGTAGCACACATTCCCTTTGAGAAAGCCATGAAGCATGGACAAAGTAAGTACAGTTATTACACATAAGAATATATGTACTTGCACACTCATTAGCATCTTAATCAGCATTTTGTCAAAGCCAAGAACAGAAACTTAGAATCATAGAATAGTTTGGGTTGGAAGAGACCTTTAAAGGTCATCTAGTCCAACTCCACTGCAATGATCAGGGACACCTTCAGCTAGATCAGGTTGCCCAGAACCACATCCAGCCTGCCCTTGAATGTTTCCAGGGATAGTGTATCTGCCACCTTTCTGAAAAGCATGTGCCAGTGTTTTACCACCCTTGTTGTAAAGAATTTTTTTTTCTTCGTATTCAGCCTGAATCTCCCCTCTTTTAGTTTAAAACCTTATGACAACAGGCTCTGCTAAATGGTCATCTCTGCCACCAGGCTTAGCAGATCATCCCCCTGGTCACATCTGAGACAGAGAAAGGCTCTGGCACTTCCTGCACCTGGAGACCCACGTCTCTGTTTTTCTGGCAGCTCCATCTGGGTTGCTACAACTTTCCTGGTGAGTGCAGAGGATATAATTTTGTGGTGGGTAAGTACCATTTTCATGCTCTTTCTGTGAGGGTGATAACCACCAACAGAGCAAATCCCTCGAGCCGGTAAGTTGCCTATGCATTCCTTGCATGCTCTTGGGATAGGTAGTGGAAAGGAACAAGGGACTAGACACCATGAGGCAAAGCCAATCTCAGGCAAAGCTCAATTACAACATAGCTGATCTGACAAATGTTAGCCCTGGTCTTGCAGACAGATGTTACGTTTCATGCAGCTTTGTGAGAACTAACAGGTAGCTTCTCAGATTTAAAGAGCTAAGCATTGTGAAAATTAAGATGTCATTAAGCAGATGAAGGAGCAGAGCTGAACAAAATAATCAATTTTGCATTTCATATTTCTCTGAGGCAGATAAAATTCTGCTGTAAAAAGTAATAAATATTCAGGTAATTATGCTGTAAATGTCCTCTCAAGACTTTTCTATCGACTTCCTACTGGTCACAGGGGTCAAGGACAGCAGAAAGAGCTTTTTCAAATACATGGCAGGTAAAACTAACACCAGAGGCAATGTAGGCCCGCTGATGAATGGGACGGGTGCCCTGGTGACAGAAGATACAGAGATGGCAGAGTTACTGAATGCCTTCTTTGTCTCTGTCTACTCTGCGGAGGCAGTCCTGAAGAGCCCTGTACCGCTGAGACCCCGGATGAAGATAGGTCAACGGAGCGGTCTGCCTTAGTGATGAGGAATGGGTTAAAGACCAGTTGAGCAATCTGGATATCCATAAATCCATGGGTCCGATGGGATGCACCCGCGGGTGCTGAGGGAACTGGCTGAGGTCATTGCTGGACCGCTCTCCATCATCTTTACCAAGTCTTGGGAAACGGGAGAGGTGCCTGAGGACTGGAGGAAAGCAAATGTCACTCCTGTCTTCAAAAAGGGCAAGAAGGAGGACCCGGTAACTATAGACCGGTTAGCCTCACCTCCATTCCTGGGAAAGTGATGGAACACCTTATCCTTGGTGCCATCTTAAGGCATATCAAGGATAAGAGGGTTATGAGGGGCAGTCAACATGGCTTCACCAAGGGGAAGTCGTGCTTGACCAATCTTGTAGCCTTTTATGAGGAAATAACACGGTGGATGGATGATGGTAGAGCGGTGGATGTGGTCTACCTCGACTTCAGCAAAGCGTTTGACACGGTCTCCCACAGCATCCTTGCGGCTAAATTGAGGAAGTGTGGTCTGGATGATCGGGTAGTGAGGTGGACTGTGAACTGGCTGAAGGAGAGAAGCCAGAGAGTTGTAGTCTATGGGGCGGAGTCTAGTTGGAGGCCTGTATCTAGTGGAGTGCCTCAAGGGTCGGTACTGGGACCAGTATTATTTAATATATTCATCAACGATTTAGATGAGGGAATTGAGTGTACTATCAGCAAGTTTGCTGATGACACTAAGCTGGGAGGAGTGGCCGACACGCCAGAAGGCTGTGCTGCCATCCAGAGGGACCTGGACAGGCTGGAGAGCTGGGCGGGGAATAACTTGATGAAATATAACAAGGGAAAGTGTAGAGTCCTGCATCTGGGCAGGAACAACCCCAGGTTCCAGTATAGGCTGGGGAACGACCTGTTAGAGAGCAGTGTAGGGGAGAGGGACCTGGGGGTCCTGGTGGACGACAGGGTGACCATGAGCCGACACTGTGCCCTTGTGGCCAAGAAGGCCAATGGCATCCTGGGGTGTATTAGAAGGGGGGTGGTTAGTAGGTCGAGAGAGGTCCTCCTTCCCCTCTACTCTGCCCTGGTGAGACCTCATCTGGAATATTGTGTCCAGTTCTGGGCCCCTCAGTTTAAAAAGGACAGGGACCTGCTGGAGAGAGTCCAGCGCAGGGCAACTAAGATGATTAAGGGAGTGGAGCATCTCCCTTATGAGGAAAGACTGAGGGAGCTGGGTCTCTATAGTTTGGAGAAGAGGAGATTGAGGGGTGACTTTATTAGTGTATATAAATATATAAAGGGGGAGTGTCACGAGGATGGAGCCAGGCTCTTCTCAGTGGCAAACAATGAAAGGACAAGGGGTAATGGGTACAAATTGGAGCACAAGAGGTTCCACTTAAACCTGAGAAGAAACTTCTTCTCAGTGAGGGTGACGGAACACTGGAACAGGCTGCCCAGGGAGGTTGTGGAATCTCCTTCTTTGGAGACATTCAAAACCCGCCTGGACACGTTCCTGTGTAACCTTATCTAGGTGTTCCTGCTCCGGCAGGGGGATTGGACTAGATGATCTTTTGAGGTCCCTTCCAATCTCTAACATACTGTGATACTGTGATACATTTGCCATATTCACATTTATTAATGCTGTCAAGAACTGATTTATCTGCATTTTATTTGCAGAAGACAGACACAAGGATTTAGCTGAGAGATGCTGCAGCAGATTCTATCACAGACATACCAGAGAAGCTTTACAGATAACAAACACCAGCTTTCAGTGATCTTTCCTTGCTTTTTCTACAGCAAATCTTTTGAAATACCAAATCCAAATTACAGAACACTGCAGTCTTTTTTTAGTCTGGTGAAAAATAAATCAACTTTCCTTTAATGATTACTAAAACCAACTTGCTTTTCCCTGTGACTTGAAGCAATTGGTCTCAAAAACAAAAGAATATCTTAACTATGCACAAAGTTCAACCTCACTTATGGATTGCACAGATCTTGTCATGCTATTTCCATTTTAATTTTTACCTTGTGTAATACAGGAATAAAGCAGAAGTGTATATCAAATCTGCCTTATTTTCCTAGCTGTGGTTGAGTGTTAGACAAAAAATCTGGACTGTTCCAAACATCAGACAGTTATGCTGAAGCTCTGTTTAATGGAGCAACAGTCACTGCATATCTCTAGCAATGAAAGAAAAATTGGAATTTAGAAAGTTATTTCATGTATTAAAAGACAACATTATGTTATCTGCTCCATCCAAAGCTTTAAAAGCTCTGTTGGAGATGTTAAGGAACACATTCTATTGAATTTCATAGCTCCTGTGATTACACAGCTGTGTGATATGATACCAGCAAAATAAATTTTCAAGGAATGGAAACACTCCACATGTTAAAACTCAGCGGTAATAAATCTTAAGGATTCAATTTGCTACAGATGTTGTGGATGTTACAGCAACACAGAGCACAGCTCTGAATATTATAAGAAAAACAGGGAACATGACAAAAACAGAATTTGCAGTTTTCTAAACAGTTCTGATTAGCCTTTTTGAAAAGTGAAAAATGCTACATCTGTCTTGTCTAAAATGTACCAAAATACTAAATTTTGTCCTTTGTATCTGCAACCTTTATTTCAGATCACACTTCAGTCTTCAGTAAGTCTTACTACTATTATAAAACAAGTAATTTGGAGGGTACATTATGCTCCAGTTTAGCTGGCAGATTCTATCCACTTACATCTTTCTCTGACACACCAGGCATTAGCCACTAATGCAAATGGAATACACCACCTTGGATTCAATCTATTATGAAAGGTCCTTGGTCATGTTAAGGATTACCCCTCCGAACTGACTTTAGCAACAAGACAGTCCATCTGCACTCCTGTCACAGAACACATGCTTACCTTCATAGGCTGTCACTAACAACAGCTAGTGATGTCTTACCACCATTACCCTCCTGCTTGTAGGAAATGTGGTGCTAAATTTGTGTTTAAATGAAATAAAGGTGTCAGACAAGCATAAAGAATTGGTGTAAATAAACGATGGCTTGATGGTTGAATGCCAGCTCAACCAGCTGAAGGACAATGTTTTCCTTACATCATCTTAAATCCTTAAATCACCTTTTTATAAGCAATTAAGTATCAAAGCCCAAGCAAGCTCAGTTTTCAATCTTGAAAGAATGTGTTTCTGTCTGCTTATGCCAAATAGCTCAGCATTTCCTAAAGCCGTTTGACACAGTCACTGTTTCAGAAAGGAGAGTTAATATCAAAGCGGTTAAACTGTTAAAATCCTGGTGAGGCGTTGAAGAAAAACAGGCAAGGAAAAAGAAGAGTTTAAGAGGCCAGATATTCAACTCAAGATCTTCCTGAGATAAAGCTCAAGATGGGAGTTTTGCTTAAATGCCTAATCTTCACCACGATCTCTGTATGCCTCTGGATAAATGATAATAAACATTTCTTGGAACTGATATGAAGTATCCACAGACACGCTGACAAGTGTATATCTTCCTGTAAACAAAGAAAATGTGTTGCTCTGCTGGAATTGCAGAAATATCTCTCAAATAGCTGAGAAAGGAAGCACTCATAAGATGCAGTTGGAAGTTGTAGTAAGGAAGCTGCTTCAAGAGGTCAGGATGGAGGGTTGTGTGGTACGCATTAGCTATGAAAGAGGTGTTAAGGCCCAAACCCACCGTGCCTTTCCATAAATATGTGGTATCCTCACATGCTTGAAAAGAAACATAACAGCTGCTATCTGGACAGACTGCAGAACTGCAGAGAAGAGATATAAGATGGAGCTCTCCTCTACTTTGCTGCTCTCTTCTCGCATCTATTTTTGCCTCAGCGCATCCTACTGTGTGCCCTGCACTCTTTCTGCCAGAGGCAGTGCATAGAAGGGTGGGTGGCCACATATACGTTTAAGAAGATTTACTTGAGTTTCCAAAGCTATTTTCTATTGGATGAAAAAAATAATCATAAAAATCTATCTATAATCTGGATATGCAGTTATAATAGCTTGCTTTAATTTACATAATTGGCATATGTGGTTTGCTTTGTTACTAAAGGCCAAGTGTAGAACGCCTAGCTAGCAGTTTACAGTCAATTAAGCAACAACTTACTTAACAGCAGCTTTAAATGATGTGTATATATTCAGTCCTAATTTCCTGGGAATCAACGTTACTTTTCCAGATTTCTATTTAAAACTTTACAGAGCTTGATTCTTATGTACTAATGGATAATTCAATCTTCCTACGTTTGTACCTGTGGAATATGCCAAGCTTGTCATACGACAAACCAGTTGTTTACATTGTTACAGAAAACACACAGAAGTATGAATTTGAAACTACTACTCCTGTTCACTCCAGTCTATATCCCTGAAACAAATACAGCATTAAATTTCCTTTACAGAATTCAGTAACCCATGTCCAACAATGATAGTACAGGTTGGAAAAAGTTCAGTCTCAGTGCACAGTCAGGGTTTGAGCCCTTTACCAAAATCACAGTAAAATAATCCAGCCATCAAAATAAGCACCTCAATGAGCATCTGGAAACCTCTCTGCAAAATACAAGCAGAGGACAATAAAAGTCATTTTGCATGTAACACTGAATGTTGCCAATATGATGAAATATAACTATAAAGGATCTGGGCATCTAGAGTTTAATCAAATATTTAGTATTCAGGCCTATGGTTAATACAGTGGGGTTTGAAACCTGTATTAGCTGCTTAGGTCCACACACAATAACTGATGGTGAGGTGGTGTCTCACCTAGGGATTCTGTGTCATGCTAATCACCTGTAGGTGTCATGCTAAATAAATTGTCATCTACAGATAAGAAAACCTAAAGGTTATAGGGAATACAGATTTTTCAACCTCTTTAGCATATCCTAATGTTCAACAACAGTGCTGAAATGTCGTGTCCTCTTGTTTAACAGTATGTAAACACAGCTGCAGTATGAAATGCTGTTAGGGAAAGCCTGGCCAGTATTCAGGCTACTCCAACACCCAGCACTGTTGAACTGATACTGTCAGAGGGCACATATACCATGGTTTAAAAAAGAACCAGCAACTTGAGCATCACCTTTGGGAGCTGCAACTACCAATTTTGAGCTCCCCATCCCATATGCACAGATTATTATTTTCTCTAGAGCCTTACTTTGCTTTAACAGAGTAATCTAACTCAAAGACTGTCTGCCTTTTTGCCTTTTTTCCCCCATTCAGATCTGTGAGGTCCCTCTGGAGCTGCCTGCCATTAGCATAGGATTTAACTACCCAAAGGAGCTGAAAGACTTATTAACTAGAAAGACAGTTTAAGACAGCATAACAGAAAAATGTTGAAGCTAAATAGTTAGGACATGTAGGAGGATAAGACCTGGTTTCTGTCTGGAATTCATTTAAAGTCCTTGAGTACGTGGTTGAATGCAGCCTGTTGCAAAACTTTCATAGAATTGTAATAAAATTTCAGTCTCATTATCAGTGCACTGAGCCATTTACTGACTCCCACACACAAGTCAGATGTATGGCAAATCAGTTTGCAGAGATCATTTAATTACTCGTGCGTGCACCTAGGGCAGTATACCCTAATTCTCCTAAATGACCTATAGTTTCAAGTGTTTATTCAGAAGAGAAGCATCTCAGAAGGTCACAACAGATCATTCATCAGAGGCCTAGAAATTGCTCCTCTGTCAGTTTTACATACAGTAAAAAGATGCACTGTAATTTTCAGACTCACATCAAATTTCATTTTTCTGATAAAGAGCTTTTTTTTTCCCCAAGAAGAATAAATTCTCATCTAAAGGATTTCTTAATTAGCATATTCTTTCACATCAAATCTAGGATTGAACATAATTTTATGCAGTCATCCTGGGACTGTGAATAAGTTTTTATTTATCTTGGCACTCAGAACTTGATTGCTTTTGTACAGCTACATTTTATTGTAATGTACAAAACTTCTCCCTTCCCTTTAAACATGAGAAAGAAGACTAACCTCTATTAAATTTTGAACACTCAGGAAGTATCTCACTATTAGCCTGAACATAAAGGTATTTCTATCTAATTTTCAGCATTTTCCAATAGGAAACAGACTCATTCTGTTTACAAGGCTAGAGATGTTTCTATGTGAATGAGAAAGATGAGATAAAACTCCTTCCCTTGCCTCTTCCAGGTATGTCATGCGTGATGGCAAGGGATGCTCTCACAAGGGATGTCCTCACAGGGTATGTTAGGGAGCACCATCTGAATCCCAGCCTACATCACTCACATAGCACGTGGTGTAGTGACAAAGGACATCACATCACTCTAGTAAAGGCAGATGAGGGGCAGCAGTGCAGTAACAGGAGAACCCTTGAGATCCTGCCCCTTTATTACATCCTCCTCCCACTTCTCTGTCACAGCTCTATGAAGCCCTGGGAAACAGATGAAGATTCCACCCTACTGCAGAGGGGCTGTAGGTCACCTGGGAGAGAGGGAAGAGGGGGACAGGTAAGCACTGCAGTTGCCCCATGCTCCAGAACTGTCTGCAGAAGAAAATAGACTCTACTACAGCTTAACAGAGGGCAAGGTTTGCCCAAGGCTTCCTTCATATAACTGGTGGGCATTGATTTTAACATCAAGATTCATTTATTGTAACTGTCTTTGTAAGGAAAAGATGTAATAAAAATTACTGCATTCTGTTCAGCACCCAACTTTACAGTGTCCTGAAAGGCTGATATAGACAAAGACTTCTTGGCTTGGAACACGTTTCGAATCTTCCCACCTCCCCAGGAAACATTTATGACCTGCTTAACACACTAATGTAAATGCAAGTCATTGTAAAGACAATATACAGAGGCTAATGGGTGAAATATGAATTCCTGACAATAGAAAAGTATGAAAAAGAGACAATGTAGAGGAACAAAAAATGAACTGGGAATACAAGAACCAAGACAGAAGCCATTGGGATTCTTCCCTGAATTCACTGTCACCCTGCATGATATGACATGCGTGATATGACATGCTGTTACCCTGCATGACAAAGCCCTGACGAATGAGTAGTGACTCAAGGCAAGACTCTACCCCTATCTTACCTGGAGATATATCACTGCTCTCGAGAAAAGTCTGACTTTGAACAGACAGCAGAATACATTTCTTGGGTAATATTTCTTGGCCATGACCCTCAATATAAGTTATCTGCAATGCATTGTCTCTGCTGAAATACTTTGCACAACTTATAGCTGAGAGAGCAGGACCTCCAAAAACTTAAGTATGGAATTGATAGTGAACCACAGCATTAACAACTGTGAGTGTAATCTGAATTAACTGCATATGTATATATATGTATGTGGCACATAATTCCATGCTATAGGGTCTTTATGTAAAGTCTGTGAAAGCTCCAAGATGCAGCCTGCTGTATGGGTTGCTTGTCAGTGCTGATCAGCACTGCTGAGTGATTATGTACAGGAGCCAGGACATGAAATATCCTAAACCTAAGAGCAATGAACTCTAAGCTGGAGATGAATTTAAAGAGCCCAATTCCCCGCTGATTTAAAACCGGATTCAAGAGTGTCTCCACCTCCAAAAATTGAAAAGAAACAGCATGGTAGAAAAATTAAGGACTATTCCTTACAGTGAGCACAAGCTCACCATTATTACCCTCAATCAGTCTGAAGATCCCAAGTAGCTTTTAAACACCCTATAGCAATTAAAAAGGCAGCTTTGTGGTAGAATGGGCATCTACATTTGAATGATACATACTTAACCAGCTAGACTCCAGCATCTCAGATTCTGATTTAATTTTTCCTCTTCAAACAACCCTAATAGTATAGATAGTATTTTCAAGGGTAGAAAATTCAAGGTTGCCCTGTAGAAAAAGCTTACCTTTTTTTTTGTCCCCATATTCTTACTTCCTCCCCTAGACTCAAATTCTTTACTATTTCTACTACTGCAGTTTGAAGATCTTTCCATTAAATTAATTACTGTACTCCACCCCTTTAATCTTGCTTTATTTGAATGATTAGAAACAAACAGAGCATGAGCTACAAAGGAAGAATCTTTGCTCTTCATCAGCTGACAGAAGGGTAGTTACTCTCAAACTTCAAACCATGAACTTGCTGGTCTATGAGTAACTTCCAGGCAGTCATATCTAAGTCTCCCTCAAAGGGAATTGAGTGGGAGAGACATGTTTGGACAAAATCCCTGGTCTGGATCATTTAACTGTTAAATTGATCCAGTAATTCAATTATTTGCTTACACTGTATAGAAATATCTGGGCAGATCTTCTCTGTCAGGAAACTGGACACAATTATCCCTCTTGCATTTTTGTAATGTGCATGTTCTGTCAGGATTTTCTTGGAGGAATGATCACACAAATACATAAGACCTGGATACATCTGGGTGGTACAGATTACTAGATTCTTGTTTTTTTCCTATTCTAGACTCTTGGTTTTCTCCTATTAGGTCACCCAGGTGACCACTAGTGGTTATTTTAGTTATAAATGGCTACAAACATGTATGTTTTGAAGTTTAAGTGACACTAAGTGGAATAAAATACCATTGTTACTTCTAAGAGCAAAAATATGGCAGGTAAACAACAGCTAGCATCTCATGTAGTCTGACTAGTGAAGCTAACCAGAGTACCCCTTTTCTTAAACTTTTATGTGTGTAGAAAATTTGGTTTTGTAACTGCAGATGTCCCAGTATTTGGTTATTTGTTTTAAAAGTCCCATTCATATTTGTTTTCCTCTACTACAGAGTCATAATAAAACATCCAGAATGGTATTGTAACTATTTGTATTTTATTTAAAAGAATATAACACATTTTGGAACCCAGTTGCTTGAAATTTCCTCCTGATGTTCGCATTTCCCTGGAATAGCTTTGAAAAAGTAGCTGTTTTCATAGCATTTAGAGGTTAATAGCTTCTACAGGTTAACTGGAACAGAGAAACACACTAAGTCAGGTGCCCTGGGCTCTCCTATGACCTTGTATAATAACTGCCTCCAGTTTGCTCAGATTCAAAATGCCTACCACATTACCGGTGTCTTTAATTTCAACAGGGCAAGAAGTGTAACAAGCAGAAGGGTGTCAGAAGCACACCTTTGTGCCCTTGGACAGTGACATCACGTATCCACCAGTGTTGTGTTGAGAACTGATATTTGTATTAATTTGGCTTCCTGCTGCTTTAACATAGATAATGCAGGCATTGAGAAGCTGTTGTGCAGCCATATTCAAATAGGTACATGTTATGATATGCTGAGTACTGGGACCTGTGACCTGCGTGCAACTGTGTTCAGCTGGAGGCGGTAGGGTGACAGGCAGGGAAAATGATGCTTTGAATGACATGAATATAGCTGACTTGAAGATGCTGGCAGATAATTTGCTTCAACTGCTCTAAATGAAAAGCATCACATAAATCAACACCTTTAATGTCAGAAAGAGATGTGCTAAGGTGCACGGTCTTGATGTCTTCTACTTGAAATCTGGCCTGCTCAATATATGCCACTGAATAGATGTAATAATATGCAGGGCAGGAGGGAGAGGGGAACCTGGCAAAGTGCACATTCTCAGTTTGGATCCCAGCATCTACAAAGTATCATGTCTACTGTTGCTCCCACCCAAAGTGTATGTGGCAACACTATGTGGATTTCACAGAGTAAACTGCCCATTCAATATGACTGACAGGATGAAACATTTAAAGATTAGTGAGCAGCTTCCAAATTGCTTTGAAGTGCTAAAGGATGAAGAAAAGACTACCATAAGGGCTAGTCTCCACAATACTCTGCTCAGTCCTTTTGACTGATACACCTTGAACTCACCCCTCAGTAGCTAGGTCCATTTTGGAGCTGAGACCCAGGACACAACTCCAGCGAAGATCCTGAGATCTTTCCTCACAGGATACACGTTTGTAAGTTACACTTCAGAGTGAAAAATCACTTCAGAAGAGAACATTGTCTCTTGGGCCATGTTTTATCAAACACTTTACCCAGATGCACACAACTTCCCCTGGCTGTGGAGATTTTCTAACCTTTCTGGTTTTAAAGCTTCCTATTAAACAACACTTCAGCAAGTGGGAATCCTACTTTCAAGTGTCAGTGCCATTTTCCAGGGTGCTGTACTGTAATTTAATAGTGCCAAGTACTACCTTGCATTTTAAAGCATGCTTTTAGCTGTTTGAACTGCATTTTCCAGAAGACTATTTCATTTCAGATGCTCTGAGCTTGCTGTTACACAGCCAAAGAACCACGCTTTTAAGAACATTTAAACATTACAACCAAATCACGACCATCTGATATCATCACAGTTGCTGTATCGTGTCTAGCAAAAATAGATTATGAAATGTCATATGATTAGCAGAAATAATCTTACAATAATACTATTTTTGGAGAGGAGACATAAACATTCTGAGGCACTATCTCTATAGCTTCCACAGCAAGCATAGGCAAGCCAAGCTTACCCTGAGGCTTTTCGTTGTTGAGGGATAGTTCCAACCAATCCTTCCTTAGCTGTTTAATCCATATTCTGTCACCCACCCTTTAAGTTATACCAGCATTTTTATCTTAATCTTCATGCTTTTGTTTAGGTACTGGAATTCAGCTTTTCTCTTATTTTTTTATATAATTTCATTTCATTAAAGTTTCCTTTGTTGTTGCATTTCTTTTTCTAACTTGTGTATTTTCATGGCAAGGAATCCCTCTGGCAAAACTGGGAGATTTACTTCACCATATTTCCTTCCTAGCACTTCCCAGGTTTTTACTATGGATTGTCTGTCCCCTTCCCATATATCTGCTTTTTGAAATATAGGAATCACAGTGGAAGTGCACTGACTGAATAATAATAATGTGTATTCAGCGGGAACACGATAGGAATCCTAGACTCATTGCTTCTCTGCAATAATACATCAACTGCAATAATATACAAAAATAGATAAATAACATGCAACACTTTCCATAAATATAGAAATTCATGTGGAATTACAAGGCTGTTGCTAATTACAATGGCCAAATATATAGCTCTAATGCTGGCAGAAGTGTCTAGCAGAAAGGAATATAGATGGGAATGAGTGGAAAGGACTTGTGATTTCTACTCCGCCCTTTTCACTAGTGCTGCCTATTGCACTTCTCAACAGCCCCTCCTATTAGCTTCCCTTTCTCATCCCCTGTACGCAGCACCGACAGAATCCACGTTCCCTGAACATCACCCATCCAGTAGCTCCTCCTGTTCCTGCAACTTCCATACCATTCACATGAGGCAAAATACCTGTGTCTTAAGCCCAGACAGAAGCAGTTCAGAAAGAAGCAGGTCAGGAGTGATCAGGATCTAGACCACAAAACTCCCAGCAGGAAGAAAGAAACTTCGAGTTGGACTACACCTGAACATACAGCAAAACAGTTCTTGTTATTCCTCAGTTCCGCAGCTGGGACACTGCTCAGGGAGCTGCCACAACTGTTCCCCATCATCTGAAGGTGCTTTCTAGGCACAACCTCCTCCCCAATTTCCTGGCCCTCATTTACATGATGAATTCTCCAGCTGCTACTAAATGCGAACGACGAAATCAAGTCCAGGTAATCTTGCTTACCCATTTGTGCCATTGTCAGGATGTAAGGGTCCTGCAGAGGCCAGGCAGCTGGCAGAGCACCTTTAAGCTTGGCCAAAGGGGTTCACCAGGGTGATGCTGAACATCAGCATGCTGGCTTTTTCACTAGGCAGCAGCACACTGAATTCAGATTTAGACTTTCCAAACGATGCATTGTAAATCACATATAGGTTTGGGTGACCTCTCCCCACTTAGAGAAGCAATTTCAACCAGCTCTGCATTTGCTGGCATTTTAGTAAGTGTACTATACAAGCAACATTAATGCAAGAGATGCTTTATTCTATATCACAACCCTGTCAGATGCAAGAATTGACATTTTGGACACACATCTAGAATATTTTCAGTTCAGTAATAAAAGATTGGTCTCTAGTTTCCTTACTGTTTTCAGCAAGTTTCTTTGCTGTAAGACTACAGCAACACCTATTTTTCCAGTGGATCAACATAAAGCATTAATGAAGAAAAATAAACAGTTGCTGGTGTCCTACACAGACTCATTAGCAAATATACTTATGCAATCATGTTCAAGGGAGTTCCAGTTTCCAATGTGTGGCTGTATCAACCCTCCTTCAGTAAAACATCAATGCTAACTGCTTTGTGTGTTACAACTGTCAAGCCTGAGGGCAGGACCATGCTGGCAAAAGGGGATCTCCAGGGCAAAGAGTGATTCTCTGCATCCTGGTTACAGCCATGTCTAAGTGGGACCCCTCTGGGCTGCTCTTGGGAGGGTGGTAATGGACTGTCCGTGGCCCATCCTTGCTACTGCCATTTAATACAGCCTCCCTCATTAGCTGGCAAAGTGAATCTCAGCTAAAATTCAGCTTCCCACAGGCAGTGAATGGAGGGCAACAGCATTTACTCTAGGCTGTATGGCAATAAAAATAATTCAGAAATACTTATTTCCAAAGCTTTTCCTCTCAGAAGTAAGCTAAGCTCTTTTGAGAGTCTCAGTCAAAACATACGTTCTCCATCCATAATTGAATATGGGCTTTGGGTTTACTGAGCTGTTCAAAGTGCTTTGTTCCTCACCAGTTGAGCACCAGCCGGCAGTAGCACTTAGCTCTGTTGGAGCAGTCGCCTGGGAAAGCTGACGACCCCGACTGCCTGTCAGCCTGGGTCTCTGGTCACGCAAAGTTTTGTGTAATGGATCACATGCAATACATGTGAAATATTTACCATAATGATATTTACAAGGGGTCTGGCTCCCAGGAGAGACTGAAAGCCTGAATGTCATACCAAAGTATAGTGTAGCGTCTTGGGGTATTTTTGACTGCATTCAGTAAGTATGGAGCCAGACAAAAAAACACGATTTGCTGGGATCACTAGCCACAAGAAATACCCAAACATTCTTAGTGAGAGTCAGGGAAAAAAGTGACCGAGCAGAAGCAATGCTTACCAGCAGAAAGCCTCTCTATTTGCAGCAGGCTACATCAAGCCCTGTGCCACCTCTGCCTGCTGCCATCTTGTTTGCTCCATCCCCATCCCCAAAGCTGGATGCTGTCAGTTCATTGAGACAGCAGGGGGGCAGTTATAAATGTTTAATGAATGCTTTTACAGGTCCCTGGCAGGCAGGGTGCATGCTATTTGTGAGCCCGTGCAGTGATGTTATGTCCAAGGCAAGATGCCATCAGACTAATGGAGAGAGAAAAGCGCTGCAGGGGGGTGGGAACGGGGTGATGCAGGGGGCAGGAGCAGGTGGGAGCAAGGCTGGTGGCACAGTGGTGGCAGGGCATCCCACAGCCCAAACTGCAAAAGCAGGCAGCTGAAAGTTTCTACTTCATCTGGAACTTAAACACTATAGAAAATGTGAAAATGTAATTTTTTTGCCAGAGCTTTTGCTGGTGATGGATGTGCAGCTCTGGAGGTCGGGTGCTGGTCACAGGAGGTACCCTGACACCCATGCTACAAGTGCATTTGGTCTTCATGCTTCTTGGCTTCATGAATCACCATCTTTAAAAGGTGGCATGTTACCGTGTTTGGGTGGAAGGGAAATACAGCCTATGACTCCTGGTCTGTAGCTGGTTTCCTATTTCCAAAAGACATTTTAATAAATACTTTACTCAAACACATATTCAGATGGTTCAACAGTCTCCTCAGGCTACATTCAGCTAATTTCTATTTCTTGACTTTCACCTCAAGACTAGATAATGCCTCTATCTAGCCCTCCACACTGGTAATAACAGTCCATTGAAATGAACAGGTTTGGGTTTTCTCCGCTTGCCCTGTTTAATGTTTGTCTCCAGCACACACTTTCCATGGAATTTCTCATGAACTGATCTTGTGAGCCATAATAGAGCATGATACTGTTAGTGTCACCGTGGCCTGATAAATCTGCAACACACTAAGCACTGACGATCAGCTACTGAATTTTCTCCTAGAGATGGGCCATATTGGCTACTGACAATGCTTCCAGAATCTGGGGCTTAGAGCATCTTTCAGGTTACACCAGGGTGGTTGCTGAACTGTGTTCAATGCCTCTATCTATCTCTTCAATAACTCACAGTATAAATATCTGAAATAAAGGTTTCCATCTTCTCAATGATCAAAGACTATGTGTGGAGAGAATGCCACAGTAAATTAACCCAGCAGAACTCAAAGCTCCTGAAGCCTTTATGGTGACCAATGATCAAAGACTATGTGTGGAGAGAATGCCACAGTAAATTAACCCAGCAGAACTCAAAGCTCCTGAAGCCTTTATGGTGATCTTTGCACAGGAAAGATTTTATAAGAAAACCAGCAACATCTGCAGGAGACAATGCAAGTCTGGGAATTAAGAAGTCGTGTTTTCTGACCTCTGATTTTGTTGTGCCTCAAGGTTAAGAAACTACATTTGTCTAACATGGGGGATAACAACTAACAATTCTCATTGAACAATGGGAGAATCTTTTTAATGACTACCTTGTGCATCAGATATGTCAAACTATCCATGAACAGTAAGTGTCTTAATTTATTCCAGGTGTGGCTAGACATGAATATGTGAACTTTGGGAAGTTCAGATGCTCAACACCTGAAAATCTTGCTTTATTTTACACAGCTGGAGTTCAGGATTCATAAGGCAGATGGATCTGTCTTTGAGCTGCTAAACTTTGAAGTATGGCCATAACAACAATCCTTACTTTTTCCTTTAAGTATTCTTACTAGTATTCAAGGGCAATCTAGGCCTCATACAAAAGCAACGACCCTGTATGTGCTAATTCCTGGCGGCCTGTTTTGCTAAAGATGAGTAAGACTCACTTATTTTTCATGGAGTGTTTTACTGTGGCAACAGATAATCCTGTTTTTTTAAGGAATAAATATGTAAATTGATGAAAACTGTGCCCTGCCAGCCATGACTGTAATATACCATGCCCACTGTATATCCTGTTCTGGCACGTGTTGGCAGAGGCTTATTCAGAGGCATTCTCCCAAACTTCGGCAGGTCAGAAGAGAGACATTCAGCTTGTAATGAAGAATGAAACCTATATAAATGCTCACTAGCCAGTCTTGTCCTTGCTCTGTTCTACTGCATCAGTGGTGAGGCACTGCAAAAGCCTGGGACCTCATTGCAGCTCTGTGGCATTGCCCCTTGGGACATCTTTGTACTAACTCAGTGGCAAAGGTATGTTAGAAATTGGGTCCAGTGGCACCCAATGCAGAGGCTCTGAGCCTGGGCTGCAGGCTTGCAGACTTCATATCCCTCTCTTGTAGGGTAATTTTAAGTAATAGAGTATTACCAGCTAAATTTTTTTTTAATAGTTTATCTTTTGCATCCATGCCCGTTTTATAATCTTACTTCTACATGGAGCTCATAGACTGACAGCACAGATTGCATATAGAGGTAAAACTCTCCCTGCTCTTTCTTTTATGACTGCTTTAACCAGTGCACATGATTATATAAAGCAAATATCTGCATGAGAAAAGGTGAAAATGAATCATAAAGAGAATAGCGTAAAGGAAAATCTCTCTCTACTTGGAAATCAGTAGACAGGCTTGGTGAAATGCTTAACCTTCACTTGCTGCATTGAGCTATTAATCCTGTTGTTTCCACTTAACTTTTCCCTGATATTATTTGCATATA
This sequence comes from Neopsephotus bourkii, assembly GCF_033783945.1. Taxonomy (NCBI): domain Eukaryota; kingdom Metazoa; phylum Chordata; class Aves; order Psittaciformes; family Psittacidae; genus Neopsephotus; species Neopsephotus bourkii. The sequence continues at coordinate 16,298,367 of NW_026900684.1, read as the reverse complement.
ACCTCTCTTCCTAGTTATACTTAGTAAGCCAAAAATCCCCATAATTTGCTGTTGAAGATATGGGGTTGTTATCATGATCCCTTGCTTTGTATGGGTTACGAATGTATAGCTGTTTGCAAAGATCATTTCTCCAATGCAGTGTTCCTACGTTTTGATTCACATGAGGAACAGACATTTTAAGAAGAATGTCATCTTTGCTGCAGTGAAATTGAACAGCTTGATGTACTACCATCTGTTTGAGAGAAAATAAGCGTCAAGCTGATGTTAGGGTTTAAGGCTATAATAATACTTCAAGTTGCACAGCAATACTGACAGCAGACTCATTCTTTGAGTAGATTGATCTCTTTTGGAGGTGCTATATGACAACAATGGACAGAATTATTTGGCATCTTAAGCAGGAAAGACCAGAAATTTGATACAGTAGAAGAAAGGAAAGCAAAGGATACTTGACAACATAGCAGAAGAGTCAAGGGGAATAAGAGCACATTGGCTTTGTCTGATGAATGCAAGATAGCAAGCAAGGACAATAGCTGGTGGACTGTGAAGTCAAACTGAGCTCTTGATACAACTGTACCACAGCTGCTGTTCTGAAACTCCCGCTGCCTTCCCAAGACCACCCTCATTCTCCTTGTGCATTTGACTGAACTTCTATTGCATGTCTTCTGGGATGGGGAACCTCTGTGGAAGTAATTTGTCCACCTTGTTTGTGCAGTATCCAGCACCATGTTCATAACCACTAATATTTCTACAAATGGTAAATTTAATAACAACAGTACTGGTTGCTTTTATTTTCTCACTGGTATTCTCTTTCATCATGACCAAAAAATATTTAAATAAAAGCCTGAATGTCTTCCTTTTGCTTCCTGAGCTTTTACAATAGAAATTTTTCCCGCTCCCATTTCAATCAAGGACAACATTCTCCTTCAGTGGGATATCTAAGCAACAGAAATCATACCAACAAGGGTCTACTTAGACTTCTGGGAAGTTTAGAAAGCTCCTGCAGTGGTTAACTGTTGGCTGAATTAACTGCTGATCATATTTTGCCTACAGCTGTCAGTGAAAAGATATTTCTGGTACGGGAGAGGAAGAGTGGATACCATCCTGCCTGTTAGGGAAAACAACTTGCAATCCCTAGGTGTCCCACAAGGCCTTTAGGATGGGAACAGTTATCCTGCAAGGTTTCATGACCAGCCTCCTAGGCTAGGTGCTAAATCACCTCTGCACATCCTCATTATACTTCAATATTTAACATATTAAGAAATGTAGCTAAGAGAATCTTGTTCCCAAATGTTATTCTCCATGATTCTGCAGATGCTTCTTCAATAAAAGGAAATAGATTAAGGACAGCTTCAATATTTTCCCTTCCTCTAATTCTTTTTCCTGTTGCATTTCCTTAATTATTAGAAAGCAGCATATGGGGATGTATTACAGTGTATTACACCATGCTAAAAGGTGCAAAGAAAAATATAAGTCAACCAGGGTATTATTTTTAACATCTATGCCACATGTGGGTATTAAGAGTTAAAATAGTGGAACATCCTACTTCACTTGTTGAGAGTTAATTATGCTTGTAAAACAAGCACTCCTACCACTTGTTATCATCAAGGACTGGATATCCCTCTTTATATTCATAAAAATGAATATATATTCGTTTTATATTTCTAGGCATGAAAAATTATTAACCTATAATGGGAGTTCGTGGTTCTTCTTTAAATTAAGGATTAATGAAAAATCTTTCAACCGTTCTAGCCTGAATCTACCCAGAAATTAAAGCACCACAGAAAAGACTATTCATAATGAAATAGTAGTAAAAAAAGAAAAATACCTTGCAATGCCAACAGCTTTTATTAGCACTTTTCTTGTTTTGAGTGTAAGTGCTAAAATTATGTGCTATATTGTAAACATAGCATATCTGTCTGAATGCAGTCTGCTAATGAGCAGATTTTCCCATGCCCCAGGCTGAAATTGAAGGCTTTTGGAATTACTTTATTACCCATTAGGGAAAATCTAACCTGTAAACATTATCAAATTTTAAAAATTATTCTTTAAAAGCCAATGTTTCAGTAGGAGTCTGAAGGTGGGAGTGCTGATGACCTAAGAGGTGCTTGGGAATTGTGCTTAGTTACTGCATGGTTACAGGGGTGAAGTAGTCTGAGTTGTGAAAACTGATGGCCGTTGAGATTGTGAAGCTTCCAGTCCTGTAAGGAGTGAGATAAACAGTGGAACCACAACCTTGGTCTTCAGGAGAGAAGATGGTGGCTTATTCAGGGATCTGTTTGTCAGGATCTCACAGGAGACTGCCCTGGAGAGCAAGGGGACCCAGGAGAGTTGTTGACCTTCAAGAACGTCCTCATCAGAGCGCAAGAACAAATGTGGCAGGCAGGCAGCATGCCTGAATAGGGCTCTCCTGCCTGAGTTCAGCCAGTAAACAAGCACACAGATGGTGGAGAGTACTTGTAACCTAGGAGCAACATAGAAGCATTACCTGGAAGGTTTTAACAAAGCCAAAGCTCAGAAGGAGTTAAAGCTCATACAGGATTTGAAATGCAACAAGAGGGGCTTCTGTAAGTACCCTGACAATGAAACAAATGTCCTGCTGCTCAGGGGTTAGGTGACATAGTGGTAAGGTGTTTCAGACAGAGCTGCAGAAGCAGGCTGATGGGGACCTTTAAGCTCTACCAAGGCAAAGTAAGTCCTACACCGAGGGCTAAATAACCCCATGCAACAGTACAGGCTCAGCCCCAACAGGATAGCAAGCAGCTTTGCAGGAAAGGATCTAGGGGTACCAGAGGACAAGAAGTGGAACATGTCAGCCAGGGGTTCTTACAGCAATGAATACCAACGACACTGTGGGCTGTAACAGCAAGTGCACCCAGCAGATTGATGGAAGCAACTGATCCCCTCTGTTTGGCATGTGTAAGACTGCGTCTTGGTGAGAGGCTGCAACTGGAGCACCATGCTCAGTTTTGGGCTCCCCAGTGAAAGAAAGATACAGACATACTGGAGTAAGTCCAGCTCTTGACTTGCAAGGGTGCCATCATTGTTTGCAACTCAAACTAGTACATCCTGTTAGTCAGATACAAGTAACTCCCTTCAACACACACATTAACTGAGTAAAACATAGCAGCCCATGACACAGATCAGGTAAGAGGATCTAATACGTTGTGGATATGGAAGAAAAAATATATGATGGAGAACAAAGTAAAATTTTTCTTACCCAGGATGGGAGAACTGGAATAGGAAATGATTTATCAATCTGCCCCTTTAGCGCACCAATGCAACAACTTAATGTCTGAATGAAATACTTCAGAAAAAAAAAAAGAGATACCGATCAAGTTTCAGGTTCTTACTTGAAAACCCCTATGTTCATTAAATGCTTTTTTTCATTGGTGTGGCAGTGAGCAAAAGTGAGTGTCACTGACCTGGAGGAGTCAGCTGTAGTTCCAGAACTCCAGTGGGATACAGTTCCCTTTCTACTTCTCATATTAGCAATGACAAAAGGATAGGTTCTGTTTAGGCACATTGCCTAGCTCATTTCCATGCATCAAAGCTTTAAATAAAGATTTGTATCCTAGGATCTCATGAAAATATTGAGGACATTATACTAAAATATATTTTATTAAACACAAAATATTTTCCTTCTTCCATCAATAAACATATTAACAGGGTTTATACAGATACATTTAACATTTATATAAATTAATCTACATATGTTATTATTTCTTGGCTCTATTTTTTCTATGATGCTTGCATCATGCTGTAACAGGTCCAAGTTTTTACAATGTAAAATTAGACAAAGCTCCCAAAATCTTCTTGTAGAAGTTAAACATGCAGTCGTATCAACTGTTTTTCCATGTCTACAGATCTTCAGCATTTTCTAATTTAAAAGCTGTGAATTTATGTGAGTGCTGAGTATATCACTCCCCTGAAAGATGTCACCAACACATCTTCCCACTCCTGTAAAAAAATCTTCCATCCAATCATGTAAAAGCTTAAAGCCAGTAAGGGTGCAGTATTCAGTTTAGGTGCAGGCATGTGACAAACCCTTTTCTAGCTCTGCCACTACCCCTACCCTACTTTTCATGTGCATCCCTCAATCAGAGGCCTGTCAGCACAGGGACCTGCCTTACTTGCTTTAGCTAGACAATGCAAAAAATGAACATGTAAGTTGTTTCTCACAGGCTGACTGCATTGCCTCAGACTCTCATGATCTGATCATGATAGCCATACAACAAACTCTGCTGTCTGCTACATCTTCCCATGATATTATAGCTATAATTTCTTAAAGTACTAACCCTGTGTTCAAGGCTCCAAGTGCTAGAAGCCTAGAGGACCAATGATGCACATCACTGCTCCAGCCTAAATGCCTGAATTTGTTCAGTACTTTTCCATAAAATTTGGGTGGATCAGTTTGGAGTTGGCAGTTCTGTGGCATTCTGCCCGTGCTGTAATTCTGCTACCTCTCCTGCTGGTATCTGTTATTTTTCCCTATTTCTGCTGCTGGCCACAGAAGCTGCTCTGGCTGGACATTTTCTCAACTTCTTGAAACTTTGTCAGCAGTGGGTTCTTTCTCTTTTAATGCCAATACTATCATTGTGATATCACTACTACTGGAAGAAATGCCTGGCCTACCATGATGTAAATGCCAGATCCAGACCCTGAGTTTATGAAAGCCCTGTATTAATTTCTCTGCAGTATCTGTGTTACAGACTGGCCTACGCCAGATAAAAATCTGTATTTGCTGGATCTCTGCAAAAAACCTGATGTGCAAGATTCCCTCACTGGGAACTTCTGTGGTAATGCAGTGCACTGCAACACTTGGGTATACCAACTGCATGGGTATTACTGTGAAGAGAGCCTACAAGAAAAAATACAAATGGCCTAGGAAGACAGCCAAAGCTCCAGCCTCTTTCCCGACCTCTCCCCTTCTTGACAAATGTCTTCCTCCTCCCATATGAAAAAAGATGCACTTATCATGGACCCATATGAATGCTGCCCTACCTCAAAATTCAGCATTAAAGTGATGACTCTTGACACAAACCTGAGTCTTAAGAAGAGGCAAAAAGGTCACTATTGTCAATAAGATCCACTGGAAAACTCAAGTGTGCATTACCTGCATACTGAATATAAACAAAGGATGGGGTTCACTAAGGTCCCTAGCTTCTCTACAGACTCCTCAATGGAACAAAAACTCTTCCAGCCACAGTATTTCTGCATGTGCAGCCCAGTGGCAGAAAGTGAGAAACATAAAATAATAAAAGGCAGGTCCAGCTCAGTTTTCTTTTTGAGGAAGTAACAGAACTGAAAGCAAGAAGTAGGACCATCACAGACCTGCTCAAAAAACACAGTACACAACACGGCTACCATGAACAAGGTTCGTGAAAGGCAGCCACAATATAAAATACTAGGCAATATATTAAACCTGAACCTGAATAAAAATACTTCATAATCTGAATTTATATTTATATACATAAGATGTATCAAATCTGCAACCCCTCCTCACAATGAATCAAATGTGATTGTCAGATGATGTGGCTATACCCAAATCCAGCACAACTACTAGTGAAACCTACCCATTGTTGTCAGGATTAGCAGATTCATCTTGAAACTGCTGATTGATAGATTATATGCAACAGAAATACTGTACATTTTACAAGTCTTCCTCTATACTGTGTATTGATAAAACTAGGTTAATGATGGTAACTCCTCCGTTACCTACTAACAAATATATCTTATCTTTCAGCCTTTTAGCACCAGCTTCTTCCTGTCTTAAACTTCATAAAAAGTCTGAATTAGGAATTCACAAAACTAGAGGTCATACTAAAATTAATGAACAGGCCCATATTAAAAAATGATCCAGAAGAGATATCCTTCTGATTTCACCTTTACATTCTAGCAATAAATTTCACCTGTTCAGCATCCTGGCAACAGAAACAGTTATAACAAAACCTAACACCTCTAAATCCTAAGTAGCTCTCACTAAAACTTAGAAAAACATCAGGAAACTAAAGAAATTCATCTGGTTGCTGGTCCTGTGGTTTTCCGTTTCTGAAGAGATGCCTCAGGGTTACATGAAATGCAGAATTAATGACTATCTCAGTGATTTATGAACAGCACAGGCCTTGAGTGAAAAAGTCTACTTCTCAAATGTTCCTTTGACTTCCTGAGGAGGCTGTCAGTCTAAACAGGAGCAAGATTCTCATTTGAGAAAATACATTTATAATTTATAGACTAAGTTTTCTTCTTGGTTGGCGATGTTGGTTTTGTTTTGTTTGTTGGTTTGTGGTTTTTTGTTTTGTTTTGCTCTCTTTTTAAGAATACACGCTTGAGGAGCAAATCTGATCTGAAGTGATTATTAAAATTCAAATAGAAAATACAAATGTAAGTAACAGCTTGAGTTTAGACAGCAGGCAAACAAGAGATTTGAAGATCTCTAAAGACACGTAGTCTTGCCTTTTTTTTCCAAAATAGTGAGGCAAATAGCCAAGAAAAAATAAAAAAAAGGAAGGAATTTTAATAATTTACTACAGCAACTAGCTCATTAGTAATGATGAAAATGTGTTTGGGAAGGATTTACTTGATCACGTATAAACAACCACAGAAGCCTTTAAATTAAGTTCCAAAGAAAAAAAACCCAGTGTCTAAGATTGCCACATGAGAGTACCACTGTTCTGCCCTTACAGTTCTTATGTAAGATTTTGCATGAACTGCAAAACATGCCTCTGAAACTGCTGTTTCCTGTAGGAAGCAGGAAATCTATGGAAGATCTGAATTGGTAGGGGGTTTGAAACTACGTGATCTTAAGGTCCTTTCCAACCCAACCCTTACTATTCTGTGATTCTATGGTATTAATAGCTACAGTCTTAGTCCTGGATCATTTTACATTATATACATTCCAGTTTAATTCTTTTGTAGCAACACATGGCTGACTGGATTTGTCCCCATGAAATCCTGTTTCCGCTTGATGCAGTTTTAATTTATATTTCACAATGTAACAATCTAAAAAGAAAGGATGCAACATCTATAACAGATTCAGTGAAAATCAGCTCTTATTGAAATAATGACTACCATTGTCAGAACATTGTGGATCACCTTTTCTCATAGAAGGCAATAGACAACTCAATAATTCTTTTAATATGTGACTTTGCCAGGTGGATTCCAGGGAGAAGACACTTTCTACCCACGAACAGCCTGCAACTTCTTTTGCTTCTTCTCAAGCTGCTCTCTCATTGCTACCTTTTCCTGAGAACAAAAAAAAAAAAGTGTCAAAAAACCACAAACCAAACCCAAACAAAGTCCCTACAAAAAAAAGCCAAGAGAAAAGTTACAATTATTGTTACACCTTTCTTGTGTGAATAGAAAAGTTAACATGCAATACAGATTCACCTTTTGGAGCTTAGTGCACCCCTTCCAGGGACTCAGTCACACATGCAACACAAGAGGCTGCACATTCAATGTCATTTACGATTAAGGTTCCTGCCTCAAGGATGGGCTGATTTTGAGCACTCTCTAAGCAAAAAGCCCAACAGAAGGCCTAGTGGATTAGGTACTGTTTTTTGTATATAATTAGTCTCATCTTACTCACCTATTTTTGCTAAGAGGATACCTAAATCACAATTCTAAATATGTTGTTCTCATGTAATGAGAACATTGACACATCTTTGTAACATTCTGTACTTATTAAATCACACATCCTATGTCCTACAGCAAATTGGGAATTAAAACATTTAATTATAAACAAGTATCTATCTAACCTATAAACTGCAAGGTCGTGATGATATTTTCTATTGTTCCAGTGATGGGCAATTAGCATGATGAAGGATTGGCAAGACATTTACAATATTCTTTTTGTGCCTGAATGACTAATGATTTTCAAAAGACATGTCATTCAAAAAATAAATAGCAATTATTTATATTATTTTTTAATTTTTATATTGTTCTATTCTATATAGAAGAATGCTTATTTTATATAGATGACTGCTATTTCTTAATTGTGAGGACAGCATCTAAGGGTGCATCTGCACTGGTTAGTTCTTCATGGGTGAAAGGTTTTTTTTGTATTGCACCTGCAGGTTTGTGCTGCATGCTTGAGCAGACCACTTAACTGACTTAAAGCAATTTCTCTCTTGGTGGAACCAAGGCTGACATTATGGACCAGAGCACAGTGCCCCATTTGACATATGGATAAAAGGCCCTTAAGCAGCTGGCTTTCTGGCACATTAACAGTGCATTCATTCCTAGGACTAAGAACCAGCATACACATTATTGGTAGTAAAGATGTAATGTGGATATAAAGGCTTAAGATCATTAATTGTACGAAATCCAACCTTGGTCCCTTCCTCTTTTGCAGCCTATCAGCCAGTATTTTGAAGCATTCTAAAAGTTTCACATTTTCACATGTGTGAAACTGTACTGCAACGTAAGTCAGTCCTCCTCCTTCAAGATAGCAGTAAGACAAATGGCAGTCTTACATAACTCATAATCCTAGCCCTTATTCCCTTATTCTCTGCTTTCAACAGAGCTCTGGGATTATTCTCTGCCTTCAACACAAACAAAACTTTATGTTCTAGTCCTAACTATAGTTAATATTTTCACAAGACACAACTGATAAAATCTTTCCCTAAAATACTAAATGTTATTTGAACTAAAAGGAGAAGAAATGAGAAAAGATTAAATCAGTAACTATAGCTTGTCATACACTACATCAACTTTATTGTACAGCTTGATTTCTCTGTGGAAGTTTCCTACTCAATAGCCTAGTAAGATGAACACATTTTTCACTTATAAAATTCTGGGAAGATCACATTCTTTAGCAGTACAACTACCATGTAATAACTGAATTTTAGATAGCACAGAAACCTTACAATGTTTAAAAGGAGTAACAATAACAGCCTTATTTCTAACATACTGCAATGCCAGGAGATTAAAATTCCAATATATAAAGTATTTTCAGATAGATCTTATTAAATCATATGAAATGAATAATGCATGTCAGCTGTTTCTAACCCAGAAAAGCAACAAATCCATAAGATTCACCTAGTACATCATTTCATGATGTTTTTAAGCAGCTTTAGAATGCCAAAAATAGGTGCTGAGCATGCTCAACCTCAAGGTAAAATTTCAAACTTCTAGGGCATTTAAACTTACTACGTTGGTCTTCAAGAATTATTTGAAATCAACCTTACTTTTCATCAACTCATACGAGGTTAACGTTTACCACATGGAATGGAGAACATATTACATCTAGGATACTCACTCTTCTCTACATAAAAGAGGTATCAAGATTACTGTCTCAGGAATAATGGAAACTAAACTGATCTGTCATTATAAACCTCCTATGTGTTCCTCTCCACGTTCTACTCCTCAGAACAGGAGTGGACACTGGTATTACACATTAAGTAAAAAACGACCATTTATCAAGCAAAATATCTAAATTAGCTTGAAGACTACTTGGTGAGCAGTGAGAGGCAAATACTATGAAAGAAACAAATCAGAAGCTTAAATTTCCTCCACAGTACTAAAGTATCTCAGCTCAAGATTATCCTTTTTATGTTAGTATTTAGCAAGTGTTAATAGCCTTTTTCAGGGCATTTATTTTCATGCTTAAAAAGTAATTTTCTCTATGCACTTATGTTATCAAACATTCACAAAATTACTTCTAAAAGTGTAAGTAACAAATTTTCCATTAACATAAAAGCAGAATGTTGCTTATATTTTAGAAAAACTACAAGGAAATTTTTATGTCAGTTTTACCCATGCATTATAGTCAACACCTGGTTCAGGAAAGCTGAGGATGAATTTACACATGTATTCTTGTTAATGAAAATATAGTAGAATACTTCCCACTATATTACTCCTATTCTATTTCCCTTCAGACAAAATCCTCTTATTTGATGTAATGCACTTAAAAGGATTCCACAATTCTGCCCTCTCAGATTTGATGCTTGTTTATCTACCTGTAGGCAGATATCATCCTAGTTCCCTTGGTAATACATTGGGACTTCATGGGCATTTCTCTCCTGTAGTTCACTGAAGGTGTGTATTTTCTCTATTACTATGCAAAGTGAGATAATATTCTGGCCAAACACGATACTGACCTATTGTCTGATATGCTTTCTCTAATAAAAGTGTTTTAGCTGCAAAAGCCAGCAGAGTTTCTGAAAGTAAAAATGAGAAGACCAGGAATGACACACATCAGTCAACACCTGCACATAGACACTGAAAATGAGACAATTTTAGAGGTTCCTCTGCCAACCAATTCAGTACCTATCATATCCTCCAACACCTGCTTATTTTTCGAACTCTGTGTCGTATGTAGGAACCCGTACATCCTCTAGTCATTCCTCCAACTAGTAAAACTTCTATTAATCATCTCATGGAAGTGATGACCTCATGAATTTATACACTATTTGGACAGGGGAGCATGTGCTAGGCAGCACATTACATTCCCCCCAGAAAAGATAATTCTTTTACCTTCATACAGAGTCCAAGACTGCAAAGAAGTCAAATGTACAGTGAGAGGTAACTTCATGCTTTGGTACAACTACACTAATTCAGGATAGTTTGATTACAGAAACTGGAGATATTGTGACAGGGAAACAGGTCAAAGAAGATCTTAAAAGACTTAAACCTAAGACTAAAAAAGTTTGAAAATAGAAGGGAAAACATGCAGGTTCTTGCTGTTTTATGTAACTGAATGTTAAGGACCTTAAACCAGCTGAGTTGCATGATCCCATTCTTATAAATTGCAACAGAGACCATATGGACATGATGCATATCAAAAGTCACAACAGAGAGACAACAGAAGAAGCATTCTCATTCTAAGAAAACCTTGAAAGTCCCTATGATAAATGTGTCACAGGCTGAGTATGAAACCCCCAAGTTTTCCTTTAACTAGCAAGTCACACATCTTTAAGAAAACAATGTATGATCTCTTGTAGTTTGTCTTTCTGTAGCAAGGGGGAAAAAAAAGCCAAAATTGCATTATTGTTAGGACTCGAGTACTAGGTTAGTTTTCTGCTTAAGAACTGTGACCCAAGTACACTGCTGCAGGAAAAATATAGTTGGGAGCACCAGAATTCAACCCTGTCTAGTAAATGGATATGCTCATTACAAGTGCCTTCATCAGTTTTAAGGTATACAAGTCTCCACTTTAAATGCTTCTTTGAATATATATGCACACTGTTGCTGCTGGTGATGCTGCTTGGCTTTTCAGGGATGGCTGGCCCTTCAGAGCAACCGCTCCTGACATGGAATGTCAAAAAATTCAGACTAATTGTAAAATGCAAAACGCTATGACATGTAGGTAGGCAGAATATGTTTTCTTGCATGCCAAATATCAAGCCCACCATATTTTACCAATTTGCTTCAGAAATTTGGGGAACTAGCTATGTAATGCTGCCATCATCTGGCCTCTCTCATAACAGCACGAAAAAACAGTATAGCAATACTTCAGTGTTCATACTCATTCATTAATCTTTCTAGTTTTGACAAAGTGAAAAGGAAAACATACCAGCCATTTTTCATATTCCTCCATAGCTTTTTTGGTTTTCTCTTCCTTTTTCGCCTGTTCAATTTCCTGCTTTTTTCTCTCTCGGATTTTTTCTGCTTTCTTCTGTTTTATATATTCTTCCTTTTTTTCATTCCTGTATAATGACAGAAAATAACAGGAGATCATTATGTAACAGAATAAATGCTGCATCTGTGACTGATGACCTAAATTAAGTCAAAAGAGATATTTTGCACATTTGATAAAAGATCAAGAACATATATTTACAATCTTCAAAGTACATCTTTATATATTACCAAGGTATACATGAACCTACTATTCTAGCGTGCCATCAGCATCACTTTTATTTGGTATCATATAAAAACAGACTTAAAACATCTGTGAACAACAGTAAGTTGCACATACTCTATGAAAACTCTTTGTCTTGTAAAACTAACAAAGAATTGCTCCAGCAAACACATCGCATTTGCTTCTTAATACATCTACATTCACACTTTATATTCCACAGAACTCTTACATAAAGATTTACCTTCCTTCCTATGGCCTGGTAATGAAGCATGAGGCTAATCAGATGACAAATTATAGAATCACAGAATCATAGAATGGTTTGGGTTAGAAGGGACCTCAAAGATCATGCAGTTCCACCCACCTGGCCTGGCCTTGAACTCTGCTAGGGATGGGACATCCCCACAACTTCTCTGAGAAACCTGTTCCAGTGTCTCGCCCCCCTCACAGTAAAGATTTTTTTCCTAGTATCTAATCTAAATCTACCCTCTTTCAGTTTAAAACCATTCTCCCTTGTCATATCACTCCATGTCCTTCTAAAAAGTCTCTCTTCAGCTTTCCTGTAGGCACCCTTTAGGTATTAGAAGGCTGCTCTAAGGTCTCCCCAGAGCCTTCTCTACTCTAGGCTGAACAAGACCAACTCTCTCAGCCTGTCTTCGTAAGAAAGGTATTCCAGCCCTCTGATCATCTTTGTGGCCTCCTCTGGACTTCCCCGAGCAGGTCCACTTCCCTCTTTTTTGGGGGGCCCCAGAGCTGGACACAGTACTCCACAGCTGCGGTCTCACAAGAGCAGAGGGGCAGAATCACCTGACACAGACCAGGACAGTGTTGACCGTCTGGGCCTTGAGCACGAACTGTCAGCTCATGCTGAGTTTCTCATCAACCATTCAATGAATATTACTTCCTAGTTGCAGTACCTCTGCTTAGCCAGTAGCCTTCTGGGGAGGAAAGCACTTAAGTTACTAAACTGAAAGAAGCTTGTTCTCATTGTTACACTTGTTCTCCATTGGGACTGAAGATTGTGATCCCAAGCATGTCATTCTCTCTCAATTAAAAGCACATCAAGCACTCACAGAAGACTTGTTGCATTTATAAACAAAGATGTGTAAAGCATGATATTCCAAACCCCAGTGGAGTAGTACCATTTTTCAATTGCTGACATGCTGTCTCTCTTCTTCTCTGCAACCAGTTCCTCTTCTTTCTTCTTCTTTCTTGATTCAGACAGTTTTTCCTTTCTGCTTTGCTCTCTCAAATATTCCATCTTTTTTTCTTTCCATTTTTCAAATGCCTGAAGAAAACTACAGATTCATTAGAAATCTTATCCCTCACCTTTTTGTCAGTACATCACTTGCTTTTTCTGTATTTTTTTTTTTCCTAATTTCTGCATATTCCAATTTTGGAATATTTGTTTGTAGCATTGCTCAGAAATGGGTATCACTGTATCTAAAAGAATAAATTATTTTTTCCCAGTTCATTGCCAGTGTATTCATATGGAGTTTATTTTATGTTCAATTAGTCAAACAGAAATATGGAAAAATGTCTCTTTGGGTGCAAATGTTAACTTTACATACTTCCAACAGAACAGAATCTAATATGAGCTTTCTTAAAATACTACTATGTTTGGATTTTACAATCTAGTTCGTTTCTATCTCTTGCTGGATTAGTCAAAATTATTCTCAACAATCTCCTGAACCATATCCGATACTCATTCATGTACATATTTCACATCACCTTCTGTGCTGCTTCACTTTTATCCTTCTTCTGTTCTGCCGCTTCATTTTTCTTAAGTGCCTCAAGCTTCTTTTTTCCCCTTAACTCCTTTGCTTCTCTCCCTTTCTTCCTTTTCCATGCTTCAAAAGATGCAATTGCTTCCTCTCTTTTAACCGCTTCTTTCTAGAATGAAAATTAAGTGTACATTTAAATACAGGCAAATATAAAACTATAATTGAAATAGTATGCTTTAAACTCATTCTCAAATGTAGGATGAGACAGAGTGATACAGAAATTGAAAATGATTTGCAGACAACATTCCAAGTAATACTATTAAATGTTAACTACATAGAGTGGTTTATTTCTATGCTCATTTGTAATTTAACTTAATCGAGACAAACTACTCCCGCAAAATATGTGTAGAAGAATATGAAATACATGTTAAATGCTTAGAAGTAAAACATCATAAATACTTAAAAGCCAAATGGAAGAATTTTGTATGGTACTAATCAAAATAGAGTCTTCCATAGATAATAATCTCTTGAGATAGGGAGCACACACATTTTCTAACATAGGACAAATTTAATGACAAATTAAAACTTAACACCTCAAGGGTTGCACCTCCCAAGGTAAACAAACCTGAAAATTACTCTACAAAGCACACTTTTAACATACCTTATGAAAATCTGTAGGGAGGCATCAGTCACACACACTTTACAGCAACCATAGAAGTAGGACACACCATTTAGTGTTTCAACTCACCTTATGCTATTTAGAAAAAACAGGATGCCTTAGAATAGCACTGATGTAATTAGGCATAAAGCACAGGTAACCATACTTCAAAGAACTATACTTTGTCAACTTCTTAAACAAGAATGTAAACAAACCTTTTCAATATTGTTCCTTAGATTTTCAGCTTTCTCCTTTTCAATCCTCTTTGATTCCCGTAGGAAGTGCTTTTTCGTTTCCAACCAATTCTGTGAGAATCATTAGAAGAATTTTATACTTTTGAAATCTTTTTAAGCTGTAACTAAAAAAGTTCTGTTAAAACAATTAAATATTATTAGAGTAGCACCGATATAATGACCACAAAAATTACTCCAAATTATTCCATGTGCTACTTAAATAACTACTCTATTTGAAAGACCAAGCTGTTATCACGTAAACATTGTGATCAAAAAAGTCTAAGGTTCTAAAATTATAGCTATAAAATACAAAAAAGCTTAAGGATCTTTAAGAAAGAACCCTTAAAAAAATCTTCTAAAAAAACCTAAAAAAAATGTAAGCATTACAAAAAAAAGGAAGAATGGAATAAGGATTCTAATCACTTGGTATATTGAACATTGTTTACATTTATTGTCGCTATAATTGTCTACCTATAATTAAGAGAATAAAATCCAACTGTGAAAAGAGACACTTCAAGCATCCATAAGGTGTTATGAGCCATCAGGCTTAAATTTTCAAGGTTTAACTAAATATTTGGTAGGCTGCTTAGAGATGCAAGTGTCCTAAATGAAGCCTATTTTACCTTTAAAAATAATGGAGACAATGTAAGTACGGATTTGAGGTTTGAAATTTTGTTCTAGAATAATAACCAGTACTCTAAACATACAAATATGAACAGCACCTGTAAATAAAAGCTTTTCTCACACAGATTAGTAGCAAAAATCTGTTGGAACCCACAAACTAATCTTTATGAAATTCTACAGAGAATCCACATAGATTAATCCTTCTGGTGAGAATACTAGACTAAACACTTTTCCTGAATGCCAACTTAATAGAACATAGCAGGAAAAGAAACTTGAAGCTACACACTTACCTATGTTTAGGAAGAAGCAGAAATAAAGAAAAATAACATATATGTCTAGAAATAGTCTGACAGAATAAGTTGTGAAACATGGTATGTCCCTCATATCTAGCTTTTTAGTCCACATTTGACAACAAGGCATAGCCAATAGAATAAAAGGATTATTATATCCATATGCATATGTAAAGAATATACGGAGAAATACTGATCTCCAGGAAATAGGAGATGTCGACTGCTGTAACAGGGCCTTTATATGCACAGTTTTGTTTGTTGGTTGTTTTGTTCATTTCTTATTTGTTTGGTTTTATGACCTACCTGGAAAACTGCTGCTCGTAAACTATCTGCTTTGTTGAATTCTGTGCTGTTCTTCTGCACGTGTTTATCCTCCAACACCTTTAATGTTCCCATATACTGAGATGAAACAGGTGCAGCTGATGGAACAGATTTCACTTTTTTCTTTAAGTGTGCAGAACACAGAGACCTATAAAAATACCAAGACACAAACATATTAACAACTTTTCCATTTACTGTAGCTGATACCAAGGTGTCTTCCTTTTATCTCAGTGTATATTGAAAGTTACTGTGATTGTCTTTACATGTACTTGGCTGGGCATAGGGGAAAGAGGAAGAAGCCCATTTTCTCCTGAGGGCTTTATTATTGTCAAAACAAGCCACTACTCAACATACCCAGCCAAAGAAAGTTTAAAAATCCCTTGCCCATTTATCTAAAAACCAGCTTAAAAACTGTAAAGGCATCATGAACTAGATGCATTGGTGGAGCTAGTAGACCACGCTCATTACAGACACTGGCAAAAGACTTGGAATCTGATCTGGTACAACCCTGACCAAGGGTTAGAGTAGCATGCCACATCCACTAAACTTTTTTCCTGTTTAATTGTCAGCAGTGAAGACAATGCTGACAGAAAAGAAGAATGAAGCAGCATTGTCAGGGCAGTTACATGCATCTCACACTCTGCAGAGTCTGATACATAGCATCTTTCTCTTACCTGTCAGATAAAGACGCTTTCCTGACTTGTAGAATACTCTCTTTTGTCTCATTTAGTTTCTAAGAAACACAGAGGAAAAGTAAAATTATAGAGTTATGTAACAGAACCAGACCAGGATTCAACAGATTTCTACAATCTAACAATGTTGTGAGGGAATTAGACTCAATGATCCCTATGCGTCCCTTCCAACTCAAGACATTCTGTGATCATATGATGTTAGAAAAATACGCAAGAAAACCACTTTAATATAGGAAGGGTACAGTACAGGGTAAGAAAGAAAAACAAAAACAAGAAGTTTCCCTGTTATTATAGCAACTCTTTTAACTATTTTTAATATTTAACTTTAACAGTTAAGTATATCTACATATTTTCTTTCCTATGATAAAGCATAAAGTGCTTTGCATCTTATCCATTATTCAAGTCACGCCATGGATTCCATTCTCTGCCAACATACACTGCCCATTCCAATTCTTCTAACCTGACAACAGCGCTTTGATGTTTTCATTTGGATAAGATCATTTCTTAAGATTGTCAAACACATTTATTTGACTTAAATTATTTGTATAAAAGGTATTTCCTACATCTTCCTTAAAACTACACAGAATTTCTCAGAGCCTCGGTTCTAGAAGCCAGAGATAAATTATCAGCTTTACAGAGGTCTGTATGTTTAAGGTACCAACAGTAACTTTACAAAACTTTTCACTGTGCTTCTAGAACACTGTTCTAAACAATGGTAAAAATTCATATGAATAATACCTTGATACAGTCCTCTGAAGTGTTCTTTGCCTCCCCATGCTCAGATGGATCATTTACCAATACTTCCTGTATTGTATCAGTTACTACTTGCCCTTCCACTGTTTTCACCTTTTCATTTGAACTATCTTCTGCTGACTTCTCTGATTTCTTTGTTTCCTCATCTACTGTGTTCATCATTGCTTCTGTCACAGCAGAGGATTTTCTATTATTGTTCTCCAGTTTCAAGTCAGTGGTGTTGATCTGATCTTGACCTAACAGGAAAAAAAATATTGAAAAGACACATTAACAAGAATTTCATTGTTTTCAAGTATTGTTATTTCTGTACTAAAACCATCTCTTTCTGAAACATATTACAAAATTTGCTATATTTTTTTTTCTGTATACTTCTTTCTAAGAACTATATGGACTGTTAAGAAGAGTATTCATTTGTATTGTATTTACATGTAAGACTGGAGTAGCAACTGAAGTTTTAACAAACATTCTGGAATGTGGGAGCACGTCAAAGGCAAAACTTCCCATCTGCCTTACTACCCAAACACGCTTCTAGTGGAAAAAACAAAAGCAAGAGCCATTGCAACCACAGCAAGAGTTCTTCTGACATCTAGCAAACTACTAATGAATTTTCCACAACAATTTGGGTCACAAAATCGCTTTGTGTGGTGTTTTTCAGGGGTATGGGACACACAGGGAAACAATTGAAAGATCCTGTGGTGGGGATTTAAACAAAACATCACCTCAAATTAAATGTATGCCTAAGTGGTGAACTTGTCATTTATGAAACACTTTATTAATAATACTTCAAACCCCCTTTTTTATCAGATCTGTATCAATGCAAAGATCTAAATTTGCAAGACAATTCAGACACAAACCAGAAAAGGCCATGGTAAACTCCAAATTACAGTCTTCTACAATCTTTAGATGGAATTTTCAAAAGAAATATAAATTGTGGATTAAGAGATTAACTCCAAGTTATCTGAAGAAAGGAGTATCAGTGCTGACAATCTAAAAAAATTAACCTGGATTTACAATGATGAGGGTAAGTTCTAGGTGACAAGGAGGATTCTGAATTTATATGGATCATGTTCTATTATGTGTTGATATGTAAACTTTACTTACTAGATAGTAAAACTATGTAAACTGCTGGCATCAGAAACTGTACAACTCTAACTAAGCTGCAACATGTAGCACACAGGGCACTGGTGACAGCAGATTTACTATGAGCACTATATAGGATAAACTTCACACACAAGTCAGTTTGGTTTTGTTTGCAAAACAGATACAAAATACCAACCTTCCCTTAGTTAGCTGAGAAATGCCACATGAAACTTGCACGTATTATTATTGTAGTTACTTTCTTGACAGTTCAAGCTATACATGTTTGATCAGTCTTCTGGGAATTCTTACACCTGCGCACTTCAGCATCATACTTAAACAATTTTTTCCAATCCCTTTTCTGCTACCTTTGTTAAAGTCTCTGTATCATTATTGTTTCTATGTCCTCCTTTGTCCTGACACCACCACCTTTATTATTCTCTTTCTCTTATGCTGTCCCTGCATGTGGAGAATCCACCCATTCCAGTACACTCATCTGTAAAAAGGTTTCTAAAAGCGCATTCCAGTGGTTTTCAACCTGGGACCACAGATTTTTTGTAACCAGTCTGGAAAAAAAGAGGACTAAGAAAAGTGAATTCAATGGATACTGTTGAGAAGCCTACAGACCTGGTACTTCTTAAAGGGTCTGCACATCCCCTAAGAACTGTTAGGGATTCACAAATATTAAAAAAAGGGGGGGGGGGGCAAAAAGTCCCACAACTCAGTTTATATTAAACTTTGTGGGAAAAGTGAAAGAAATGAAAGGTCTACCCTAGTCATGTTGACTGCTGAACAGGAAATTAAATGACTTAAGCCTCAAAGATGCTTATAGACAATGGTGCATACCCCTGACATAAGTCAAAGTACTAAATTTAAATTCTACAACTTTAATCTCTTCCTTCCATTCCTGGGATGCCTCTAAGACCAAATCTCTCTGTACCTGGCATGATACTGTATTTGAACATATCTGCAATGAGGCTAGGCCATTCTCAAAATCAGAACAGAATAAGACACACAAGGGCATGAGAAAGATACTGCAAGGGAGTAGAACGTAAATTAAGAATGCTGCTGATTTTAAGATTACTTGTATTGTACCATTAGATATTACTAAGGTATAAATGGTAACAAATATCTGGTTGTACATATCTAGGCTCTACCTTTTACAGATGGTGCTTCTCCACACATCAGTAAATCGGAGTCTCTGAGTCTTTCATTTGGGGAAGTAAAATTAATGGAATATGATGGTAAAATACTTTCTAGGCATGGACCCTGAGATCAGAAAGTGAGAGATATATAAGTGAGCAAATCATAGCATATCAGTATAATTTAACTTGACTTTATAATACTTTGACAGAATTGTGTCAAAACTCTCTAGGAGAAGTACAAATCTTATTTTATATTTGTAGAAATAAATGCACAATCAGCACATATGGCTGCAAAGGTCTGTATCTAGTGGACTGCCTCAAGGGTCGGTACTGGGACCAGTATTATTTAATATATTCATCAATGATTTAGATGAGGGAATTGAGTGTACTATCAGCAAGTTTGCTGATGACACTAAGCTGGGAGGGGTGGCCGACACGCCAGAAGGCTGTGCTGCCATCCAGCGAGACCTGGACAGGCTGGAGAGTTGGGCGGGGAATAACTTGATGAAATATAACAAGGGAAAGTGTAGAGTCCTGCATCTGGGCAGGAACAACCCCAGGTTCCAGTATAGATTGGGGAACGACCTGTTAGAGAGCAGTGTAGGGGAGAGGGACCTGGGGGTCCTGGTGGACGACAGGGTGACCATGAGCCAACACTGTGTCCTTGTGGCCAAGAAGGCCAATGGCATCCTGGGGTGTATTAGAAGGGAGGTGGTTAGTAGGTCGAGAGAGGTCCTCCTTCCCCTCTACTCGGCCCTGGTGAGACCTCATCTGGAATATTGTGTCCAGTTCTGGGCCCCTCAGTTTAAGAAGGACAGGGACCTGCTGGAGAGAGTCCAGCGCAGGGCAACTAAGATGATTAAGGGAGTGGAGCATCTCCCTTATGAGGAAAGACTGAGGGAGCTGGGTCTCTATAGTTTGGAGAAGAGGAGATTGAGGGGTGACCTTATTAGTGTATATAAATATATAAAGGGGGAGTGTCATGAGGATGGAGCCAGGCTCTTCTCAGTGGCAAACAATGATAGGACAAGGGGAAATGGGTACAAACTGGAACACAAGAGGTTCCACTTAAACTTGAGAAGAAACTTCTTCTCAGTGAGGGTGACAGAACACTGGAACAGGCTGCCCAGGGGGGTTGTGGAGTCTCCTTCTCTGGAGACATTCAAAACCCGCCTGGACACGTTCCTGTGTAACCTTATCTAGGTGTTCCTGCTCCGGCAGGGGGATTGGACTAGATGATCTTTTGAGGTCCCTTCCAATCTCTAACATACTGTGATACTGTGATACAATGATATTCTCTTATCTGGCCCTCAAAAGAATGCTACTGGCAAAGACATTTTTTTCCCACTCCTTTTTTTTTTTTGTCCTATTTTTCTCCCTGAAAGTTTTGTCAGCTAAATGAAAGTTAGTTTCTCAAGTTTTCAATGCAGATGGCAAAAAATCAACACATATACTCTCTTACTTCAGCACCAGGGCTTTTAGCAAGCAGTTTTTTCTTGGATGTGGCTTGAGCACTCTTAGCAGTTAGGGATGATGATGCCGAAAACGAAGACAACTCTTTTCTAGAAGTTATTTTTCTTTCTGACCTACTTTCCACAGGACTACTTTTTCTCAACACACTTCTTCGTTGAGGTGATGGTCTAGAACAGGTATCTAATGAAGGAATGCTGACATTCTCAGCTGAAAATAAACGTTACAGTTTCAGTTATGTCTAGTTAAAGACATTTTAGTCTGGAACACTATTATGTCAAGACAGATTCAACGATTTTCAGTTAAATGAGCTATTTAAATAATAGTACAGCTTTCTTAACACAGTGAGGCCATATACAAACATCTATATAAAGAGTTACAGCCACTTTTTCACAAAGTTTAATGAAAGTTTTACAGCTACTAATATAATCTCTACATAGACAATCTATGAACTTTTTCCATTTATCATTATCTCTGTACATATTGAAACTACACTTAAGGTCTTATCTGCAATTAGAGAGAGAGAGACAAGAGTTTTCATAAATCTAGAAGAGAGCATATTTAATATAGCCCTGTTGTAAGAAAACCTTTCTGCAATTCTGCTTCTCCAGTTATCTACTAGCGAAAGTACTGCTTCATTTGTTCTGCATGGTGCAGAACAGAACAACCTAGGTAGGAGGAGACATCATTAAGAAATGCAGTTGAAGAGAAGGGCTTCCCTTTTATTTATAGCTTCTTCAATGACATCTCTGATCCCTGCCTAAGGCTGTCAGTCACTGTGCAGCAGAACCACCATGCAAACATTTCTCACAGATTTCTATCCTCTGGCTTCTCACCTTCCTCCTGCTTAGTAATCCTACCTTTTTCACATTTTCTTCCCCCTTCCCTGCTATCAGCAAAATCAGGCCATATAACCTTTCTACCTGCCTTTTTCTTTATGCATACTGATCCACACAGAAACACTTATCTAGTTCCACGCATTGCCACATAAGCATTTCTTACGAAGTCCTAGTTCATGAAATTCTATCATGGGAAATGAGAGAATCACCAGACCCATCCAGCACACTCATCTGAGCAATGTCAATGTAATTAGTGTAAAGTTAAGAGAGCTAAGAAGTCACAATATTCCTGCAAGTGCACCAGTTCTTCCATACAGTAAATCACAAGAAAAATCAAAGCAGTAGAAAAAGCTGATTAATATATGGATAATCACCTCCTCTGTTGGACTGAGACAAATTTATCTAATACAAGCAAATTTGCAGTGGTTGACTACTGATGATAATATGCTAGTACCACTGTACTACTACTTAAGATTCACATGAAGAAAAGGATTACGTCTTCTGCCAGTCTAAAACTACACAAGCATACCTATAAGGAAAGAGTCATCTGCCCAGCTGCAGTCACATATCCAGCTCTTTGGTGCCATCATGTGGAATGAAAAAAAGGAGCTGACATCACTAATCATGCTCTATCAATTTCAAAGTTGTAATCTTCCATCACAGGTAATGACAGTCATAAATTTTTCTCAACATCAAACAGAATAAATTCTTCTCATGTCAGGAAGTAGATAAAAAACATGAAGTCCTTTGATATTTGAAATTTGTAAAAGTATATAAAGTCAGTTATCAGAAAGTTTTTGTTTTCATATTAAAAATTAATTAGCTGTTCTTAATTAAACACTAAAGTTCAGGTTTTTTATATATTTGACTGCATATCAAAAGTGGTTCAGTAACTTCAAAATAAAAGATCATTTGAAGTTTTAATTTTGTGACGATGAGAACTCTATCATTCATAAATGTTTTGGTTGCAGCTTATTTTCTGGATTCTGTTATATTACAGCACTCTGATGTCTCAGCAACAGAATTTCAACATTGTATTCGTGAACACTGAAGTCCAACTTCACTGGCCCTAGAATAGGGATGCCTGTTTAAGGACCTTTCCATTAAAGGGTACATATACGCTGTGGATACTGTGTGAATCTGTGCTATGCACACACAGAGAAGGCAACTCTGTAGCCCTCCCACACCTTCCATGGACATACACTGATGAAGAGCTGGACCCAAGTAGCACTCAAAACAACTGTTGTTCATCTCCTGAAAGGAAAAGGGAAATAAAAACCTCCTGCTATTTAGCCCACGTTGGTTCAGTTTAGCCTCTGGCAGCTGGAGGATAGCAAAACATGTATTTTTAGAAGAATATTGAATAAATTTCCTGCAAGCCAAAGCAGCTGATACTTAATACAGAAAATAAGCCAAGTTATAACACTTTAAAATACTGTAATATGGCTAAGCAAATAAGAGCAACAACGTTCAAATGTTTCTATTCACCTGGTGCTGAGGCATTTCTTGGTTTGTGCACCCGTGGCTTTGGTATTGGTATTTTTCTCTCCTGATTTCTTTTCTTTTGTAGTTTATGAATAGGCAAGTCATTGCAGTGGTCACTTCCATTATTATCACGCCGTACTTCTTCAGCAGCTGAATACTCTTCATTATTTTTTCCGTCATCACCCCCATTTTGACTTTTCAAACATTCTTCTTCACCATCTTTTCTGTCATCCTGTATGTTTTCACTTTCTAAAAGTGTTATTTGCTGAAGCTTCTTTCCATGAAAGGATAAAGACAAGTCAACAACAGCTTCATTTTCCAAATCTGCTGCTTTTTGTGAAGCATCATCATCTGAGAGAGGACTCTCAACAGCAACTGATTTCTTAGTGCTTTCATCACTTGAATAACTTCCATTAAGTTCTTCCCCAACACCTGAAAATAACACATTATCAACTTCCACTTGAGACAAGTGTAAAAAATGGGACACAAACTGTATCTTCTATAACTGAAAAATATTTTTCATATAATATTCTCCTGACTTAAGTCTCTGAGCATTTTTCTTTCTGTACCTCTGATCTCTGCAAAGCCACCAAGCTAGATACTTATTCTACTTCCTGTCATCTATTTCCATGGACCCAATCCAAATAAAATACTTCAAATATTCACTGCTTAATTCTTATCTGTTATGCAGTTCAAATCCTTTCTAAAAAACTAGGTCTCCAATGCCATAAGTGGAAGCAAGTCAGCAACCACAAAACTAGGCATGTTTGGTTACCAGAATCCAACCTCCATTCAATCCACTTCTATTGAAAGAATAGCAATTCTTTCTAATACAAAGAATTCTATTCTCTTCACTTCTGTCCCATCTGAATTCTACTAGAAGATACTCAAAGGAGGTATCTGCTCCAATGCTAAGGTTCGTGTGTTTAACAAAAATATTTTTATCTTTGTGTAGCCTGCTATTTTTAAGTGACTTAATTCCAGAGTTCAAATGCTTGAGGAAGACAACAAAAAGTGTCATGATAGTGTAACATCGTTAATGCAGGAGGAGCTTTATTCTAAATCTTGTTAGCAACAGCAAATCAAAGCATCCCACAGACTTTTAAAAGATGTTTCAGATGTGAATGAAAAATGAGACACAGAGGAAGTCCTTTAAAAAAGGACAGGCTGAGACAGTTTGGCTTGTTCAGCCTGGGGAAGAGAAGGTTCCAGGGAGGCCTTACAGCAGCCTTCTAATACCTAAAGGGGGCCTACAAGAAATCTGAAGAGGGAATTTTTACAAGGGCATATAGTGATAGGACTAAGAGAAATGAGTTTAGAATAAAAGAGGGCAGATTTAGATTAGATATTAGGAAGAAATTCTTTACTATGTGGGTGATGAGGCACTGGAACACGTTGTCCAGAGAAGTTGTCGAAGTCCCATCCCTGGAAGGGCTCAAGGCCAGGTTGGATGGGGCTCTGAGCAAGCTGGCCTAGTGGAAGGTGTCTCTGCCCGTGGTAGTGGGTTTGGAACTACATAATCTTTGAGGTCCCTTTCAATCCAAACTATTCTATGATTCTATGAAAAATACTTCATGGTATTTAAGACTCATATTTCCCTTAATATGCTCCATCATATGAGGAGGAAGAGCCATTTGACCAATCTCCTTAGGCTAAACATAAATAGTATCAAATATCAAATGCATCCTGTCCCAAGAAAAACAGCCAGATCAAACTTGTTCCTGGCAAGTTCCAGGCAAGCATACTAGCATGCTCTGCAGTGTGTCCTGCAGTCCTCATTTGCTGATTGTCCAGACTGGGAAAACAGTAAGACAACACAACTTTCTCTCTGCCCATGTACACTTTCATTCACAGTGCTTTGTGCTACTGTCCCATCCAGGTGTAAGCAGTATGGCTAGGAAGTAAAACTGGCCACTGCAACTGTGGGAAACAGCTTCTGGTCTAGGGGGCTGGCACCACCACTGATTCCACTCGGAGTTCTGCTCCTAACTCGGAAGAGAAGGACTAAATGATTTAGAAGCTGTTAGAACACAAAATCTTGTACAATGAAATCTACTGACTCACAAAGATTGTCTGTGATCTAGTAATGAGTTAAGAAAGGGAAGAACAAGGAAGAATATTCTGTCTTACCATTTAGCATGTTACCTTTGTCACTCTCAAAGTCATCTGAGTATTCAGCTGCTTGCTCTCTTGCTGCATGTGCAGTAATTGCTTTTTGTAGCTTATCCTGAAATGGTTTCACAAATAACTCTTACATAAAAGGGAAAACTCACTTCTTTAACATCAGCATCAATTCCTCTCTCCCACACATACATAAGATTAATCTATTTAACTGTAAGTTATTGTGAAGGGTAAGTAAAATACACTATTTTCAATCTATCATTATTCCCCAAACTTTCCTTTGTTTTATATATATATATGTGTGTGTGTATAAAATCCATGTATTAAATTTATATTTCTTTGTCATAAAAACATATATATCTTGCAGATCCCTTTTCCATTTTTGGCAATAATTATGTATCACCATTTGACACTTATTCCTCCTTTCACTGGTTTTGCTGGGCAAGAACAGCACACCAAAAATGACTGCACAGCCACCAGTGACAGGGAGGGTGATCAGGGACCTCTTTGTTAAGTTTTGCAGTACAAGAACCTGAAGCAGGTGGCAGGTCCGAAACAGTGTAAGAACCGCTGGTATTCTGGACTCCCTGCTGCAGGACATCGTGGACACAGCACATATACATGGGTTATAAATGCAACTAGCCTTACTTACAGCTTAAAAATACACTAAGAAAGGAATCCGCGCTGATTCAAGGCTGAGTCACACACAACTGAAGGCCTTAGGGCAGGTTTTTTGACATGCCTGTTACGCTGTTCCTGAGGCACCTGCTGTCAGCCGTTGCTGGTTCCTTAGCCAGACATGCTTGCAGGACCATGAAGAACAGGGAAATCAAGATGTCCACATCCTATAGCTACTGGTTCCCGGGTCATGCATAGGGAGCAGCTTCTGGTGTCTGCACACAGGGACACCAGCTGCCCAGTTTTCATTTTGATTTGCTAAACCGGGTTTTCTCTGTGTGTTGTCTTTAACAGCGAATTCCTGTATTCGCAGTCGCGGAAAGCCGCTAGCAGCCAAACGCCACCGCCGCCGCTTCCCGGCCCCACAGGCCGCGCTCCCCGCCAGTGGCCTGCCATCTCCCACCCCTCTCACCTGCATCGCGCTGCGGCCCGCCGACCGCCGACCTCTTCCTGCCTTCGACATGGCGGCGCCTCCGCCGGCCGGCCGGCCCTACTACAGGCACTGCCCCCGGCGGCACTGCCTGTCGCCTAGCAACGGCGCCGAGTGACCGGACAACGCGGGGGCCAGCGGCGGCCCGGGACCGGCTGGCGGAGCGCTCCGCCCTCGAGCCGGGGCTGCAGGTGGGGTGGCGCCCGCGATCCTATGACTGCGATGTTTGGATCGCTGAGCAGGCGGCCCGGGCTTTCGGGGCCTCCGTTCTCCGTAACCGCCGGCGCAGACGTTAAGGACAGTGGAGGACAGACATGTCTGTGCATCAGAACTGAGGCCTTCTGCCACCACTGGGCAACTTTGTTACCTGGGCCCGAGTCAGACCTCACCCGTGCTTTGGGTGGACCAGCCCATACCCTACATACAGGCCACATACCTGCTCCCACAAGGTACAGACATACCTATGTGCCACCACAGGCATATCGTTGTGGCAGAAGACACTCTTCCAATTGGGTAACTGTCCAAAATGTCCTTCTTTGGATTTAAATCTTAGATTAAAATTTTAAATTATAGAGATTAAGGAGTGACAATGACGTGGATGTAATTCACCTGGTGCTTGTACCTCCTAATACTCCAGTTTATATTTCCCCCAATGGTGGTTGGCAACACACGTGTCAAGCTCACTAGCCTCTGGCTGGCCAGACACCTCACCAAGCAGCACATGTCCTTGGCTGTCCCCAAGTTTGTCTGTCCTTCATATGAGCAGTCATGGGGAGGTCAAACTGCAGAATGATCTGGGAATAGATCTCATGCATCAAAAGAAAACTGTTAATGTCAGGACCACATACAAATACACACTTCTATTCTTCCTCCAGTTTAAATGCTTCTGAGTGCTCCTTTACCAAAATAAGACATGGTCCAGTTGTTTTAGTGATAATAAAGGACTTCTAACATGCTTTCTGCACTGGTGTTATATTTGCATGTATTAATTGTCCTCCAAACGCATTACATTTTCACATGTTGTGCAGAAGAAAATCTCTCTGACAGAAACATGGAGAGAATAGTAGGACAGAGGACAGAGCCTTAGGACTTGTTTGCCTCTTGTTTATTTATGTAGATTTATACTGTAAAAACAGTGCAGTTATGCAAAGACCTCAACACACTTAGGGGGAAAGAGGACCCGTAACCTTGGATTTAAACTAACAACTGTGAATGATTAATTGATATTTATGTATCATCCATGAGTAGCTAGCTGCTTCGTTTACCTATATTTCTTCATGACCAACTAATGCTTGATCTGCTGAATTTTCATGGCATTTGCTGAGAGTTATGCTTGCTGCACATTTTTTGTCCTCTATTCAGCCTTAATTTTGCATCTATGCTATTCCATCTTTGTGCAATTCCATCTCTCTGTGGAAATTGGACATACTTGTTTAGAACTTAAAAAGTAAGAGAAAAAGAAATGTATATGTTCCATCTCTGTAATAATGCGACTGCTAGCATTAATATTGTTGTTAATAATGTTAGCGATCGCTAACATATTAGCGATCTTTAACATTATTACAGGCTAAATTATGTCCATGTCACAAAAACATGAGCTGCACACTTTATTTAATTCCATAAGGTGGCAGCAAAATATTTTAAAATTTTAAAATCTGTTCTTTTTTTTGGTAAATGTCCTTTATCCTAGCTTCTTTTTCATTACCAGTGGTGTATATGGGAGACATTGTATTATTTTAGATCAGTTTTCCAGCCTTACATATACTATAGAGATGGAAGAAAATGGTTTCAATTTTTATGCTATTTATACGAGTCATGCAATGAGACCTCCTATCACCTGTACTGTTAAATATTCAATGCACTGAGTTGGTAGGATGTGAAGGAAACAAGACCAATACTGTCAGCACTGAAGAACTCAAAATGTGTGAAGATGTTTTTGTCAAAATGCATGAACATCAGATCAGCATCTTCTAGACTTACCTCAGGCAAAAATCCCATTGAGACCCACTGACATGAATAGGATTTATGCGTAAATATGAATGTAGAGCTCTGAGGATAAATATAAAGGTTTTTAAGAGTCTTGCTTACCTAAAAGGAAAAAAAAAAAAAAAAAAAGGAGGCTTATTAAGGACAAAAAGCAGACAACAGGTAGGACAGAGTGCTGGGCCATCTAATCTAGGTCATGCTTTCCAAGAATGGTTGGACCAGATGATCCCTGAGGTCCCTTCCAACCTGGTGTTCTGTGATAAGATTTTATTGCGTCAAAATGAGTGTTATCGTCTGCTCTTTAATTAGCAACTGTTGAGTACAAGTATTAATTGGACAAGGAAATGTATGTTTAAAGGTAAAATAGCTCTTTCAAGTATACATGGAACATTGTGAAAAATAATCTAAATAATCCCAGCAACTCTATTCATTTGGCTAAAATAAACTTAGAAGTAACATTTAATTCTGCTGCCCAAGTGTATGTTCTCTGCAATGGCCAGAACCTTAAAAAAAATGCTTTATAGAACAAGCAGTACCGTGCAATGTAACTCCAATCTGCAAGAATGATGTTACTTTCAGAAAGCAGTCAGCTATGATGAGTTTTGTTCATGGCTAGCTCATATGCATATAAACAACTTCCAGAAGTAGTTTATTTTATTCATGCGGCTAGAGTTTCTAGGATTGGATTCAGTGTTTCTTCTGAAGAAATGACACACAAATTAAAAAATCCAAAATCATATACCATAAATCATCTGAAGTCAAAATAGATAAAAACCCTTACTGGAGAGAAATGTTCAAAATAGATAAAACCCCTTACTGGAGAGAAATGCTCAAAATAGATAAAAACCCTTACTGGAGAGAAATGGTGTTGTGCTTGCTTTGGTATCCCTTCCCGAAGTCAAAAGTTGTACTTGAAGGAGACTTAACAGCATGACACAATGCCCAAGTTGGTGGACATTCATGTAGAAAGTGGTTTTTGGTGTTTGTTGCAAGGGTCTCCACACATAAATGACTATTTCTGTTCTTAACATCAGTAGGAATTAGACATCTAGCTCCAAGTGCACCTGACTCTTGGATTTTGCATACATAGCAGTTTAGCAGAGTAACATAGTTAGCGAGTCAAGTAGCTTCATTGGTTTTAGACAACAATGAGATCTTCTACCTGTGGGTCATTCTCCCAGACATTCTTAAGTACAAGTATTAATCTTTTCACATTTTCTTCCCAGTTCATATGAAATTATACAATATACCATATTTTGCAGGGCTATACCTGTCCTGACAAAATATACTGTTCTTTTTTTCCTTGTCTGTAAATAAAGCCAGAAATACAATCAACTTTATGTCTATAGGGTTAGATATGCCAGGGAAACCACATTCCTTCACTGTAATTCATCCACTATAGACATGTCTGCGCTGGGCTTGACCTTTGCTGTCTCATATGGTGAGAGCAACATTGCTGTGTTGGGAAAACATCCAGCATAGTGTAAGCACAGAAAAAGCTGGGTTCCTCTCTGAGCTTGTAGCCTGGAAGAGGTGCTCCTCCACCTCAGCTACTCAGAAGCGCAAAGGTGCCTGAACCAGCTTAAAATCAGTTTCTGAGTAACTGAAAAAAACAGCCACCCACCACTGCAGAGAAGTATACAATAGGACTTGAGCCTTTTGTTCTCCTCACCGATGTTATTTTAAGTAAATTACATTCTTTCTTAGAGAACAAGCTGTTCAAACCATGACACTGCCAGTCTAACTGGGGAGGATTTGACAACTCAACTAACTTAATTCATATTGGCTGTCCTCTACCAGTATCCGTGGATTATTCCACAGCTGCTCCTGCAAGAGCTGAAGGACTTGGCTTGCTCCTTCTCAAAATATCTTTCTGAACATCTCAGTCACTTCTGGAAAGATAGATTTAGATACATTTCTTGACCATCTGATTCCTTGTTTGTTTGTTTTTCCTAAACAAAAACAATGGTTAAACTAATGCTCAGAACAGCTAGGCAGATCAGGAAATACCAAAACTAAGGGTGTTTTCTTTTTGCATTTTTACTATGATACAGTCATTAACTGAATAATTTCTTGAATTTGTTTACATGGAAACCCCATTTTTGGATAAAAATATATCTTTTCAGTTTTTCTTAAAAGAAGATCTCATTATTCAGTGATTAACACAGCAGCATGGTCCCCACTATATAGTGAAAAAAGATTATATTCCAATACATTATTAACAAAATAACTACGTTTTTAACCACATCTGCAACCACAAGCTGTCAGATTTGTCAGATGAAAATTTAGCTTGACCTTTTCATCATCATTCATTTCTGTAGAAAGTCTAATGATATGAAAACAAAATATTTATTCTTTTACTGCAACTGTATTCAGTGGTTTCCTACCATGTTCCCAGAATAGAGCAGCTAAGTTTGTGATAATGTGTTTTTAATGCATTGAACACAGCAATATTCTTAAAATATGGTGTCGTGGAAAACACGTAGAAATCCATGTTGCTATTAAATTTGTCCTCTCACTTTTACATCTGGATCCTGATTTGTCAGTAGTTAAAGAAGATGTCAGGATAAGGAGGTGTGCAAGCTCACACGGTGAATTCTTGCTCTAAGGCATATTATCAGAGAACTTGAATTACATAAAACTAATATAGAAGTAAACATATATGTTCAAGGAACAGACTGGAATACTGGGACAAAAGAAGGGAGTAGCTAAGACAAATTCACAACTATTTAATTTATATGGCAGTTTATGAAGAATACACGTGTTATTATCTCATTAGTTTAGTCCTGAGCATTAGA
Source organism: Neopsephotus bourkii (assembly GCF_033783945.1). Taxonomy (NCBI): domain Eukaryota; kingdom Metazoa; phylum Chordata; class Aves; order Psittaciformes; family Psittacidae; genus Neopsephotus; species Neopsephotus bourkii. The sequence goes on along the minus strand of NW_026900684.1, from coordinate 16,267,249 downwards.
CGTAGAAGCAGCAGAGGGAGGTAGATATCCAAAAAGAAAAAGGAAAAAAACCAAAGGGTCAAACACCAGGTTCTTTTATTTTTTAGTTATTTTGAGATTTGTTTTCTTAAGCTGCTTTTTTTCTTTTTTGTTAATAGTTCTTGGTGTGATTTTAAGGAAAGGCATTGAAACACACAGGAATGAGACACAGCTGTTGTGCTTGATCACAGTAACAGATAATGAACTTTTCAAGCAGACAAAGCTTGTTATGTGTTGATGACAGCAGATTAGACTTCCTGTAAGAGGAATCAGAAAATGCAAACCTTTTCACATCAAGTGGAGTCATTTTGTGTGCAAATGACTCAAGCTACTGGTATCTTTGTATATAGAGATATTCTTTTAAATTCTTGCAGATGTGAGCTCTGGTTGAATAAACACCTTTGATAGAAACCTCACAGACCTGCAGTTTCAATAAACATCTATCACTTGCAAAACATCTCTATGTCTAATTTTGTATTAATGCTGTCAGGAAGAGCCAGCAGCTGTTGAATGCTGAGCAGTAACTCAGACCTTTAATGCTGTGGCACATTTCACAGAGAGAGGAAGAACGCTTGTCAGATTATCACCTGAGTGTTTGAGAAGTGTCAGGACTCCAGCTGCTTCCACCTGCAGGATCACCAGAGAGGCAGACACAGGAGCTGGGTTAAAGACTTGGACAATGTCCCGCAGACTTCCAGCCCCAAGGGACAAGAAGTCTGACATCATTAAAATTAATCAGAGAAAATGGATGCAGTAAAAGGCCAAATTAAATTGCTTTGCGGTCGGAAAGATTGATGGGCTAATTCTCACTGACAATAATAATGTTTGCTCCTGCTCTTTACGTCTGTATTCCTCCCTTGTCTCCTTTTAATTTTCAGTGCTATTCTAGTTACGATAGGGCAGGAAGGTTTAAAGGAAAATAGAGCTGCCAGGTCCGGTTTTGCTACTGTTACCCTAATGAAGATAGAACTTTACGGTGCAAGTAGCTTCAGCAGGTGAAGATGTATGATTACTTTGCTCAAACAAGTGTAGCAAAACTAAGGCCTATTGAGAGCACACTGACTGTATTGATTAATCTTTCTTAATTTATAATTGACCCTTATAAGATGGTATTTTTTGTCTCTTTTGAATGTGTTGGTTTGTCTATCAGTATGCCTATAAGATCCTTGCTGCTACAATATCTGAAGACTTCCTCGTTTGCAAGGGAGTTATCATTTTTCCCTAGCACACTGCTGAGAGAGTGAATTATTATTTCTATTTAGAATATGTAGAGAGCAGACTTAGAAGCTGTGCTAGTAACACAAAGGCATGCAAAAATTCTATGATGTTGTAACTTTGGAGGATTTCTAATATGCCTGTCTTTCATTAATTTATGCCTTTAACCAGTGAAGAAAATTCAGATATCATGAGAGCTTGTACCCATCAGAGGCAGTGCTGCACAAGAAACAGAAGCATCTGAAGAACATCCATGGTATTTCAGTGCTTGATAAAATTTTTAAGCACTTGCTACCAGCTGCCCTTTGTGGTGGTTTTATTATTTTTTTTTTAGTAGAAAGGCTGTTGAACGGTGTTTTTCTGCATATACAACAAGGCATGTATCTATGAGACAGTAGAGAAAACTACATCAGACCTGCTTCTGAAGAAATAAATAATAGCAAATAAGTAATTTCCTATTTTCTATTTAGCATATAAATGGGTAGAACACAGATTTTCTAGTAGATTGGAGCCCTGGTTTCCTTAGCTTCAGATGCACTCAACTTCAGATGTACTCAACTGCTCCTTTAAAAGAGAGCTATTTCAAGGGAGGACATTTACATGCCCTTTTCCCTTCTCTAGACCAACCAAAACATGTCCATTGGTCATGTTTGTGGTTGCAGGCTGAGCTCTGCAATTGTAACACCAGAGAGACCTGCAAAATGCACGCTTCAGATTTTGTGTAGTCCCTATAGAGACCAAACTACTTTATGATATTTTTCTTGTGGATGAAGAATTACGTTGACTTTCCCTATTATTAGTATTGTTGTGTACTTTTATGTCATCTCTACAAGGGCTATGGAAAGAACATTTCATTCAGACTTGTTAAGGGAAAGCACTGATTAACCCCAGCACTTGGCATCAAATAATCCAAGTTAGTAATATGGAACATTAAATAAAATTCTGTGTTTGCAAAAGAAGCTTAACAGTTCATCTTTCCTTGTTCTCTATGTTTCCTTCCTTCCGTCCTGTGACTTAGTTTATAGCTCCTGCAGCTGATTTGAAATTTTGCAGATGCTAAGATTACTTCGTTTAGGTTTGACAGCAAGTGGCATCAGTCCAAATCTGTGCTGCAGGTGATCTTTCTTTCCATTTACTATTTCAAACTGATTAGTCATCAGTTATTAGTCATTAGTTCAGGAGATTATCTAAAGCTGCCCCAAGACTGGTTCTTTGTGCCAGGGCTCTTCAGCCCTTTTTGTCAGAGGAAAACCCTGAATGGAAGCTAATGGGTATGCCAGAAACCCATGGAGTGTAGGAGAAGATCGTAGTGCCAAACCTCTCTCACACGGGACTAAGGGAGAAAGAAGTGGTATCTTTTAGTACAGAAGGGAGCTGGACCGAACACAGTGGGGAGGACACAGCATGAAGGGGTAGAAAGGGATAACTGAGCTCTTTGTTTCAGAGTATTTTTGACTGTGTGCACTTCAGGAAAGGGATGGTGCCTCCTCTAAGTACATTTTCATGTATGCATAGATTCAGATTAGCTGATGTAAGTTTCATTTTCAGTTACATAGGTCCACCCAGGCTGTTTGGGAAAGTGGGAAGGAGAGCTGTTTAGCTTCGGTACTGCAGGATCATGCTAACAGCTGCAGTGTTTCCATATCTGAAGTAAATTCAGTCAGCAGTAATGCTGGTATCACTTGCCAGCAACACCTTATGCCATGAAGATATGTTCTAAATGTTTGAGGTGCATGGAAACATTGCCAGGTACAAACCCAAAGCACTGTAGCTTTACAAAGATTAATAATTGAAAATGATATTTTAAAACCATATCTGTAAGACCATTTTTAACATGAAGTTCCATTATCAATTTTAGTTTCTTTTTTAGTTTCAATACTGGTGCCTTTTAAGGGGTGGAAGATGATGCTAACGCTACTCTTTCCTGAGGTTAAAAGTTATTTAAAACAAATGGTTTAAAACATACTTGAAAACTGGCAGTAAGTTTGTATATATATATATGCACTCACATTTATAGTACAATAACAGTCTAAGCATCTCACTGCCTACCTATCTACTTCATCAATGCGCTCTCTGTGTTGAGAACAGATCCTGGGTTGCTTCATGAGAGGAGCCAGCACGATCCTTTTCATCTGTCGCCTATGAATTATCCATAGTGTAGCAACTGAACTTCCCACTAATGGTATTCTCTGAAGCCTTATAGTTCTTTAACGTTGACAAGCTTTAGATGCAAAATTAACAGGCAGCATCCATAAAGCAGAATGTATTTACCCAGCTGCTGGGAGCTGTGAGCTATGAAAGCCATTTGATGACAAAATACAGCTGGGAACTGCATTTTGTCTTGTTTCAAAACATCTTTTTTCCTGTAGAAGAATAATGGAAAGCAGATCAAGATGAGCTACTGATTGCATGCTGATCTTTTCATGCAGTGTTTCAAAGTTGAAACATTTCATAAAAACTCTTTTTGCTAATGATGTGAGATCCATTTACATTGCAGTAATTGCTAAATGCATTGTGTAGTGCTTTTCTTATACAAGATTGGTGCCTCTTTTTCTCTTATGTTTGTTTTTTTCCAAACACACAGTTATTTACCTCATAATTCAAATAAAATATGCCAACTCTATTTCCAAGTCATCTAGGGAAATACTATGCAACTCAGGCATTGCTAATAGGAAGCACAGTTCACTTCCCACTTTTGAGCAGCAGCAGCATTGACAGATGCTGATGGCTTACTGCACAAGAATACCTATTACAGATCTAAGGGGATTTTCTCTAGTAGTATCTACTTACTTTTGGTTTCTAATTGTCTCTCCAAAATCACCAAGGGATCCTTGGAAATCAGTGGAGATCTACCAAACCAACCCATTTCCTTCTAAGTTCTCGTTCCACTTTGTGTGGCCAGCTGCTGAAAGAAGGCCCTTATAAAACTGGGATTTTGCCTCTTTTTGGTACAATCCAGTCAGTGTCTATCTCATAGAAAAAAAGAGGAAGATCTCCAGAGATACAATGTTCATGATACATGTTTAAGCAAACTGGATTCAGAGCAATCAAAGACAATGGCTTTCATATCTGCTAATCTGTGCATTCGAGATATTTAAAGTGTTCAGTGGTGGCCTAATTCTGCACTGCTGGTTTTAGCAGGAGGACTAGAATAATCTGTGAAGGGGCAGAGCTTGGGCAGTGCTGAGGGTTTTTCTAATTCTTTACGGCTGTATTCTGTCAATGAGAACACACTCTTCAAGCTATTGAGTTCCTGTCATTTATCTGTGGCTTAGTGTTGTGTAAGGAATGGCTTTAGCCATTGTGAAGTGGGTACAGAAAAGCTCTCCCGAGTCAAATGGTGCCCTTACACAACTCAACACCTCCTCTGCTAGCTATCTTAGCTATCTTTAATCTTGCCTAATACGGATAAAAAGACTGATGGAATCAGGACTGCAGAGACTTCCCTATGTGTTATACAAATCCTGTTGGTAACTCTGCATATGTATTTAGCAATTCATCTCTGCTTTGCTTAAAGCTAGCTGGCTACAGAAAGCTATCCTTTGTGGAGGCCAAATGCAACATGTAGGAAAAAAGATCCAGAAGGGTATTTAGACATTTAAATCAATGGAGCAAAGCACCTGAGTGTGACTGTGACTGAGGGTGGGGTGGTTGTGTTTTTTCTTATGGCTTGGGGCTAAATGCACTAGTGTGAAAGAAGCAATGTCTTGTAATGTGAATCATCCCTCAAGGTTATGATGCCACCCTACTTACACCCGAGAGGTAATAGCCAAGTAGGCAGAAACAAAGCTGTAGAAGAAAGTAGAAGGAGTTGAAATTATATAGGAGCTCCGGTTCTTCAAAGAGGGGAGAGAAAATGTAACTGGCCCCAGTTTTATTTTCAGGAAGTGGTTATTCCTCCCTGTAATAATAGTGCTGGTGACATTATAGAGGGTTTCACATGATTCAAAGTGTTATATTGCCATTCATGAATGATACAAACAGCCAAGTGAATTAGCAGCAAGTAAATATTACCTGCCTTTTAATTTAGGGAAAATTAACCTTACAGCAGACTCCTGCAATGAACATTTAAATATATACTGCATAGCACAGTACTTAGCCTCAAAAACAGTCTCCATGCAGGTTTGGATGGTTTTGGGTTTTTTATGTTGTAGTAGTGTTTTTCCATTTCTTCCTGAAAATGCTTACTGCTGGCAAACAGAAAATAATTTAATTTGACACCAATTTTTCCAAGTGAGTGAACAATGCAAGCTCACAGCCAGCGTGATTGCTTATACTAATCTCTTAATTTGAGTGTTCAGCTTGGCTTGCCGATATGGAGGTGACTGCACCATTTCTGTGCTACAGGTTCTTAAGTGTGCAATAGGTATATAGGCTCTTTTCACAGTTTCAGTTACATGGGAATTTTAGTGTTAACTTCTGAGGGAGCTTCTGTTTGGAAGACTATTTGCATGTTTTTCCCCCGTCTTTGCTTCTTTCTCCTACACACTCATGCACAAACTTAATCATATGTATCCTTAGATATTATTTTTTATATGATCCATATGTATGCATATTATATTACATGTATATTATACAGGATATAATAACAAGTCAGCCTCAGTATTTGAGATTTTATTTCCAGTGCTAAAATCATATACTGCATACACAAATTCTACACAGATACTGCAAGTTGGCTTTTGCAGTGTTATGTACTGAGCTAATGCTCTCCTTCTAGTGTAGACTTCGATGTGTGCTGATTTAGCCCAGTTATGAATTCTGTGAAGTGGACTTTTTGAGTTACATTTACTTATCCTAAGATAAGCAACTATATTTAGATTTGGTATCATTTTGTTGTTAGAGAAGAGTCTACTAACAGACCCATAGTTGTTAATCTGCAGATGTGAGCATGCAGCAGTGCAAAGCTTGATTTATTTTCTTGCCCAGTGCTATGTTCTATAATTAGCTTTGTCTTCCTTTCACATGGGACAAAAACCATAACATGTTCCATGGGGAATCATCCAAGTGTGTTGAACTCAGATGTAGTACTCAGATCCCTTTTGATTTAATTTTTCTCCTATGCCCTTTATTACTTTGTAATTCTCACTTACTTAAAAAGATTTGCAGTGGTAGAATGCATTTTGAAGGGTAGAGAGTTGTACTTAGAAACCAGGTTTCAGATATGCAGATTCTTTCTCCTTTCTTTTAATGGAGTGAGAAAAGATATGATGATGTGCTGAAGGTTCTTGTGATTTCTGCAGTCTCTAGTTATATTGAGGCAATGATGAAATGTACAAACTATTAAGGATGACTGGTCGAATATACACGCTTCTAAGATTCAAGTTTTTGGCAGACATAAATACTCTCATAAGCTGAAAAAAATCAATTTTAAATTATGTGGATCCTGGTAGCCTTAATTTTATGGCAAATGCCCAGCTAAACACTCTGACTGCATCCAGAATGAAAACTTTGAATAAAGTATAATACTTTTGTTTTCTAGGTCAGAGGTGGCAATAAAATTAGGAAAGGAACTAAACTGTAAAACCTTGATCCTGCACCTGAAAAGGACCGTTTAGTGTTATACAACTACTATAAAAACATATCCAGGTTCTGAGCAAACATTCTTTTGTTCACTGGCCATGACAACAGAGTGTTTCTAAAGTTACTCTCAGAAAGCCAAGTTCTCAGTTACTGGAAGAAACTCCTAAGAACTGAGCAGTGTTTTGTCACATTTCTTACGACAATGGAGTTATGGGAGTGGTGAGCCCTTAAAATAAAATAGAGGGATATTTTAGTCAGTTTTTCAAATGACCTGTAATAAAGGAAGATACTGACAGGTACATCCTCTCTGCTGACTATTACATTACTGAATTGGCTGTGGTCCATGGAGAAACCGTGTTCATGCAAGTTATAATTGCTTCAGGGTTTTCTGTTTTAAATAGGGACTGTGGATCAGAACTGCAATCCCTCTGGAAGAGGAGGTTCAGCTGATGCACAGGAGCTTTACCTGCATTAAATAAGACAGTTCTTACTGATCAGCAAGGTCTGGAAATATGTTGTCATGCTGCCTTTTGACAAGTTTAGGCATCTGCTCCTATAGCTCATGATGTCAGAGTGAGCTATAGGAGCAGATACCTGAGATCATGTGAACCTGAGAACAGAGCATTTGCCTCTGCCAGCAACACTTTCCACTCAGGGCTTTAAGTCTTCCAGCCAGCCATTTTTTTCTTACAAATATTACAAAGATTTTGCTGTGAAGTTCTGCTTTTCTTCTTGTAACTGAACTTCAGAGGGAGGTTAAAGAGGTTACGCATTTGTAGAATTAATCAGATGTTTGACTAGACACTGCTGCCTTTCTAAATTCGTGACAAGTTTTTTAACTGGTATTTTGTTTAAAAAACAAAATCAAATCCCTCAGCACTTTTTACAGCTCTTCCATTAATGAAACACACACAAAACCCCTCTTTTCTTATGGTAATTAGCTTTCTGTCCACCTGTCACACAGGTAATCACCAAGCAGTATATTTATAACCTGTATTTCCCTCCAGAATGTCCTTCTTGAAAAATACATTCTGGGCTCTGAAGGAAGAAGCACATCAGTATTTCAAAAACATCCTTACAGGGAAAAAGTCCTATCTTTCTGGATTTAGAGTGTGAGGAATTGAACCACTTGTTCTATCCCTTTAACAATGTGAATTTTTTTTTAATTCCAACCTATTAATACTGGCAAATCTAAATATTGGATCTTGGACTGTTTTTCAATTTTGGTCTTTACAGTAGACTTCTATGGCAAGGGACAACAGACTTATATTGCGATCCAGGTACTCTTGTAAATTCTAGTATTTCACTAGTTGCCCATTCTGCCACTCTATGTACCATTTACTTCACTTGAGGTTATAAAATTGTATGAATATCAGATTATAGCAAAGGTCCATCTACTTCAACATCCATTCTCAGTCACTGATAACACCAAAATAACACAGCAAGCATTTAGTGGTATTTTCTCAGAAAATTTTCTCACTTTGTAGCAGTGTGTAGGTCAGAAGATTCCTGAGTTATGGCTTGTGGCTCTTTATATTTAATAGCCCTCAGTGGGTTCTTCTAGTGATCTGTGGAGTGATTCTTGCACTAGACCTCCTCACTGGTCTTTTGAATGTTGCTGTTTACACAGAATCCATTAGTACTAGGAGTGGAGGAAGCCACGATACAAAGTTTAGGAGAGCAATGTAGATTGCATAAAAACATGAGTAACAGAAATATTTGTCTTTCCAGACATAAATTTCTCTATTTACTCCACTTATAGGACGTTGCATATTTCTCTTCCTCAGCTGTGATTAGTGAACATATTTTGTCTTAATATCCGAATAATGGCATCTAAACCATCTCACGTGGAATGCAGGCAGATGAAGCTCTAATGGCTGTGAGATCCTTCCTGCCTGAGTGTTTCTAATCCCTGATAAGAAGCAAATCACTAAATCACAGTAGTGACAAATGCTGATATTTTATTTTCACTCGCTGGAGGCTATTCTACCTTTTGCTGGGAGGAAAATGCTCCCCTTCACTCAGTCTCAAACTCTTTCACCTCCCACTGTCCATCTGTGCTGGGGATCAGAAGCAGTGCTGCAGAGCCCTTTAGCCCCGTGCGCAGCAAACACTCATGGAAGTGGCTGGTAAGGCAGCGATCCCTTTGTGGTCTAATATGTTAATTAGAATCATTAATTGTAGGGCTACTGATTAATTAATTTGGATCTAGCTCAGCAAAATTCAGTCTCCAGCTTAGAATTTGTGGCAGAGATTCTGATTTATAAAATTAATCTTACTTATAATTCAGAAAGCATCAGTTAATAGAATACATGGAATGTGAGAATATAAATGCAAATATAAAATATCTGGTGTCTGTATCAGTATCTTAAAAATGTGATATTAGAAAGTTTTTCATGTTAGCTGTTTCACCAACCATCAGTCTGTGTCATTCATACTAATGTTGTTATCACTTTTTAGTTGGCTGATGTGATTTACTGTAGTTCACTTATTTCTAGAGTTCCATTTTTCTTTTATAAAGAAGTTATACAGCAAATATAGCTCTAATCAGCACCAGTGTCAGGGTGCTACCACTACTATGATGCTACATTTGCACAGTGGTGATATCTTTCCACTCCAATACTTTAGTTTAATTTTCCTGCTGAAATGCTTACAAGTCTCTACGATATGGAGTCTGAAAGCTTCGTGTTAAGAGTCCAAGACATAGCTGTAATATTTACTCTAGGCTTAAGCCCTTTTCTTGTATTAGGCAATGCTCCTGTTAAGTTGCTTGGCCTTGTCTGTACTGAAGCCTTCTTGAACACATTCAGCAGTTAAACTTTGAGGGGTTTTTAAGTTTTAAAAGTTGAGAACCAACATGAAATATTATCTGTCCTGCATGAGAAGGGCCAATGATTGATTAGTCATGAGAAATGTGATAAAAGCAAGCTGCAAAAGCTTAAATCACTAAAAGGAACACTCTAATGTGCTATAAATGGTATTTGGAAGAGTGTTTAGTAATTGATATAACTTTAAAGTATCAGAGGACAATCATGATTGTGGTCACCAGGTTATTTTCTATTCTGACCTGATCCAGCATCAATCTAGCCTAACTCTAAAGTTGGATCATGTTTTGAGCAGGTGTTTGGGCTATGTAACCTCGGGAAGTCTACTTTTGAGCAGGTGTTAAGACTATATAACCTCTGGAAGTCTAGTCTAAATTATTGTATTATATTACCTGTTTTGACTTTGCATTAATATGATGACATTGATATCATTAAGGCATTACATGATGCAGAGTAGTGTGAGTTCAAAGTCAAAGTTGGAAGCAATTATTATTAGCACAACAAAAGGTGGCTCCTTTTTCTTCACTAACTCTTTTCTGCTAAAAAATAAAGCCATTTCTTTTATCTGTTCACTTTGAAGGTGATCCCACAGATGTGGGAAAAAAATCTGTGGAAGAAATAAACACAAATATAAACAAGAATGACAGGGGAATGTGGCCCAACAGCTTCTTGAAATTATAGTTCTTTTTCATATATATGTGCAAACTAATTCTGTTTTCTCCATATGCAACCGTTATTAGTAAGTACTTATTGATTTGTTTTTTCAGAAAAATTCAGATTGTAGACGGTTAGCAAACTAATCATATTGGATGCTCACTGTGAGTCGTCACTCAAGTAAGAGGGGACGGATTCTGTTCCCCAAAAGAATGTCTCTATATATTCTCTAGTATTGTAGCTAATGATGGAAGTTAGGTATTAACAAGTAACTAAATACTTCCAGAATTAACATTATCCTGATAATACTTGTAAAATCTGAGTCAGTGTGTAGCATTTTCAGAATTATTTCACCAACTGACCACAAATAATAGTCTTCCCAATAACTAACTAATCCTTTTGTTTTCATTTACATTTACAGTGTTTCCTGATTACCTTTTGATTTGTATGACCTGCTCTTGAAGCAGTCTTACTAGCATTTCATAGAAAATAATATCAACACTTTTTTGTGCATTTAGAATCAGGCCAATGAGCACAACATCTGGAACTCTTTAAAGTAAAATTATTTAACACTGTTGTCCTCTGAAAAGATACACAATTTATGTCATGGCTGCAATGGGTGTCCATACTTGAATCTTTTTGTTGGTTTATGGATGACACAGAATAAGTAATGGACCAGCCTAAGCATGTCAGACAACAGCAATCTATGAGAAACACAAAACCACTAAGAACATCGCACTCACTTGAAAGAACATTAAAAAAAAAAATCCATTATGCAGAATACTGTTAATGTAATTGCAAATAAATATTTTTAAAGAACATTTAAGTGCCAATTTCCAAGATTTGTTTGTATCAACAGTATCTTTTTGTGACTCGCACCTTGACTCGCTGCTTCTTTACGCATTTTGCTGCTTACTGCAGGTTACATTAAGGCAGCAATGAAAGGCAAAGATTCAAATCTTTCTCAGTGGCTTTTGTCCCCTACAATTTTGCATGTAATATGATTGTGAAATTATTATTTGATGTTGCCTTTGTACTGGAATCAGGAGGCCCCATGTATTTTTTTACCAATGCCTTGATTTTCTAGGGTCCTGTTACAGTTGTTTTGTTTGTTTTTTGTTGGTTTGTTGTTTTTTTTTTATTTTTTATTTTACTTTTAAGCTACTATTTACGTTTCTCCCTTTTATGCAGAAAATATAGGAGTAGGAAAGTGTCTTTCTGAGTAAAGAATAATATGAAAGGGAAGCCTGTCCTTCCTCTGAAGGTTAATGGTGAATCAAATTCTCAAACTGTGAGTGAGTCTGTGCGCCTGTGTGGGTTTTGTAGGGAAAGACAAGAATTTGGGGGGGACGGACGGATGACACCAGGACTGGAGGCTGGTAAGGCTACTCTTTGCTCATGACAAGATTGTGGAAAGGACACATGCTTACACAACATCCCTGGCTGTGTAATAGAATCATATAATAGTTAGGATTGGAAAGGACCTTAAGATCATCAAGTTCCAACCCCTCTGCCATGGGTAGAGACACCTGCGACTAAACCATGTCACCCAAGGCTCTGTCCAACCTGGCCTTGAACACTGCCAGGGATGGAGCGTTCACAACTTCCTTGGGCAACCCATTCCAGTGCCTCACTACCCTCACAGTAAGGAGCTTCGTCCTTATATCCAATCTAAACTTTCCCTATTTGAGTTTTAACCTGTTACCCCATGTCCTGTCACTACAGTCCCTAATGAAGAGTCTGCCCCCATCATCTCTATAGCCCCCCTTCAGATACTGGAAATGTTCTTTGCTCCCACACTCTTATGTATAGCATCTGTGGAAGAGACCCATTAAAATTTCAGGTCTGCTCCTTGGTGGACAAATAACATGCTAACACATTTATTTTTTTGAATGATCACCTGCTGATGGACTTGCTTCTTGAGACTGCGTCAAAGAACCACAATGTGTGTAGACTGCAATCCAAGGAATCACAAAAGCTTTTGTGGAGATCTTACTGCAGTCTGGTGGATGCAGAAAATATTTAATCTGCTCAGTTATTTGCATTAAGAAAGAGGAGATGTGCTTAGCTTTTAATAGTTCCATGATAAATTAAATAGTGATATCTGATTTGGAATAGCTCCTGGTCTGTGATAGGTAGCATTAGCGTACAGGTGCTTGAGGGTTTTTTTGTGTTGCTTTTTTTTTTTTTTAATTGCTTTTTTTCCTGAAAGGTTATTGCACACACGTGAAATAGCGAATAAAAATAGAGCATTTGGGAAAAGAACAAAGAAAGAATATCTATTTATTTCCACTAAAAAAAATTGAGAGCACAGGTGCGTGATAGCTGGTTTCATTGCAAAAATATCAGTTTCACCGCATTCATATCGGCTTAAGTGAAAATGCACCAGCTGGAAAAAATTAAATCAGCATGAATCATGCATCCAAAAGGTCACTGATCTAAAAATATACATCCCAAGAAAAAATAAAAATGGTGTATGCAAACTAAAATTGCTCAGGAAAAAACAAAATGCTTCTAAACATTCTAAACTCAGGACATTAATTAATTTGAAAGTAATGCAGAAGGAGGCAAAAAGCCATCCTGTGATGTCACTTTCATTATATAGAACACAGCTAAGGAGATAAAAGAAGATCATGCAGAGCCCAGGAGCAGATTAAGCCCCTTTATCTCGTTGTGGAAGGGGGAGAACATATATACAGGTAGTATTTTGTATGGAGAAGAAGGAGGAACTCTTAAACGGCTGAGTTTTGATGATCACTTAAGTGTACTGATGCATAATAGGTGATATACATGCAGGTGCTGGGGATCATGAAGACACCCTACTTGTCAGTCAAAATTACAAAGCTAACAAGTGAAACCAAGTCCCTCTTCTTAGTATAAGTTCCAAATAGAAATACTGAAAAGAAAAAAACCAAGCTCTGTTGGATGCTGTATCTCCCTGTCACAGCCTAATGGTTAACAAGAACGAAAAAATAGAACATAGGTATGTGATAGGTACGAAAATAGAGTGTAGGTGCTCTTGTAGCTAGAGGCTTTTTAGAAAGCCTAGAGATGTTTTGATCCAAAAGTAGACTGTACAATGTTTTGTCAAAAATTGTATGTGTGTGCATGCCTGTGTGCATCTGAAGGATACTAAAAAGTCTTTCTTTTCCTGTGGTAAAGTCTCATTGCAACATCATGCACTAGCAGAAGCACCTTTGCAAAGACAATCATGCCACTTGCAGTCCAGAGGAAGTCTGGACATACCGCCACACAGGGAAATGACACATGTATTGTCCCATATGACTTTTCCTAGAAAATATAGCTCATGTTTAATTTTATCAATAAACAGCCCCCGTATTCTTTTCTTAGCCATCCAATTACAGCAAAAAGGGCAGATGGGCTCACACTACACTGTTGTAAATAATATAGTTCCACTAAATTCAAGGGAGTAAGACTGATTTATACTGATACCTATATCAGGCCCAGAATATTTACAGAAAGCTTTGACATTTTTTCTTCTGCCTGCCAGCTTCTTGGTTCTGCTTTAAAATCTCATGTCCATGCATCTTTCTCTCTCTACCTATCATATCTTTGGATCTTCTAGTGTACTGAGGGGCAAGTACGAAAATAGAGTGTAGGTGCTCTTGTAGTTAGAGGCTTTTTAGAAAGCCTAGAGGTGTTTTGATCCAAAAGTAAATTTACTTCCATGTAAAATCACTTCTTAATTGCAAAATTCCTAATGAGTTCAACGACCTTCTTTCTTGGAATGTGATTTCTGCTTGAAGTCAAGTGATATTCATCTTCTTCTGGTAAGTTTATTGACTTCATAATTTTGCTTGTATTTATTTTTACAGTTGGTTTGTTTTAGTTGGGGTTTTTTTAAGAGAGGTAGGAGGTCACATAGAACGAGGAACTAGTGCCATAAAAACTCTTTGGGATGATAGAGATGAAGAGACTTTTCACCATTTTCTAAAGATAGGTACATTCCAAGTTTATTTAGTTTCCCTGTGAAGTCCTTTTCACTGCCTCATCTCCTTGGCTGTGTGGGAGCAAACAGAGATTATACATGGAAGTGAATCACCTCATCAGCAAGCAAGAACCAAAACAGAAGCAGAAGGCCAAGCAGTGGATCATTGCATTTGAAAAGCACAGGAAAGCGATGGAGTACGCCAGGAAATTGAATGGAGGAGCTAAAGGCGTGCAGAAGCTGAAAAGTAAAGGACTCTCAGATTAACAAAGGCTCAATTTAGCAGCTACTTCAGTGAGGTTGTGGTAGACATTTATATTGTTGGTGAAAACTGAGAAGATGCATTCAGATTAATAAGGGTTGCATAATTTAACATAACACAAATTTTTACCCTGTCAATTAATCCATAAGAACAAAACTATGTTTTAAGGAATAAAGCCAATTATCTCAATTATGTGAAAGCATATGTTATTGTTGCTGTTTGTTGATACAGCTATCATTGGCAGGATTCCTCCCCCAAGTGTTTTCTGAACAACATTCCCAAACTGGCCCATTTAGTTGTGGGCATTAGCAGGTAAACAAAAATGTTGATTCGCTAATTGTTTACAGTGTTTACTGCACAGCTTCTAAACCTTGGGAGATTAGTTGATGTGATTGTTTTTCTATGGTACCTGATTTCCACAAAAGCAAAATCAAGAAACACCTGAAATATTCATGTGTTCATAACACAAAATCCCTTTCTAATACAAAGAATACCATTAAGAGGATCAGTTGTGATCTGCAGCATGGTAAATCAGTCAGTATTGTGATTGCACTTCAAGACTGTGATTTTTTGCAGCAATTTTTATAACAATTTCTCAGCCTTAGCTTGCACTCTAAGGTTTTTGTTGGTTAAACCAACTTTCCATCTCCAAAGTAAAATTACCTCTGCAAGCAGCATAATTCTTCATCCAGCAAGGACAAGAGCGACACCTGTTTCAGTTGAACTGTTAGATGAAGAAGATGAAGAATAATCTGCTGCTTCTGTTAAAAACTTCCTGTCTCTGGTTACCAAAAAACTTCCAGCCATGTTTGGATCCTTGCTACCACAAGTGAGAGAAGACACTCTTTCTGACCTCCTGAAAGGATTCCTGGCAGCCCCCAGTAACGATTGCATTTATTCAGGAGAGGAAGGGGACATTAGCCCTTCAGATAACTAGGAGGAATTCAAAACACTAGATCTGGGATGGACAGTGCTGCAGAGAATTCATGGCAAGAGCCCACACTCAAGTCATGAAGAGGCAGAGGCAGCAGTCAGTGTTCATCAACACCCAGTTCTGTTTTAGTAGTCTGGTGCCAGTCTGTCTCTGATAACCCTGTGAGTCCTTTCTCTTGCCACAAACACCTCTCACAAAGGCTCTCAGGAGTGCCTTCATATTTGTGATGACTCAGACTGTGGGACAGTCCTGAAACAAATCTAACCCTTTTTAAATTTTCAGCATGATAGCTTTATTTTTCCTCACTTGACACTTTATTCAATGTGAAGATTTGTCTTTTTCAAAGTCAGTAGGGATCAGTGGGAGTGCATGATAAAATGGCTGAGGATGCTTAAGTCCATGCAGAAGCACAAAGGGTTAATGGACGATGTGGCTGAAGAAAAGCAGAAAGCACAAAACAAATATTAGAAGAATGGTGAAAGCTGTGGGAGGTCTAGGAAATGTGTAACAGGACTTCCACAGATAAGACAAATAGCTAGGAGGGAACATGCACTGGGCTGTGGGAAACAATACATGATGTGTCAGAAACACTTCACATACATCTTAGTGTGACTAAGTTTTTTTTTAAGACAAAGGATTAAAGTTCAAGTTCATGAGCTCTGAAGTGCATTGCTTTTTGCACGTTTATCACAATTTGATATCTTTGTTTTCAAATAATGAGTATGACATTCCTATTTATACATATTTACAGGCTCTAACATCCCCTCTGTCCTATTTGTAACAGGCATTTTCAAGTTATGAAAAAACAAATCAAAGCCAACTATGCAAACAACTATACAAAATTGTCATGCTGTGCAATTCTGACTATTAAAGGGATCTTTACAGCCTTGTTGAGCTCTTCTAATTGTGCCAGGTTATTCAAAATCAGCAGTCCTTACACTTCATTCCTCCATCCAGCTAGTTTTCACTCCACAAATATTATAACATACATAACATAACATAGAGTAGCAGCAATAAGAATACCTATTCATTACAGCTCAGGCTAGCCATGAGATGTTGCCAGGATTCTTCAGTGTGTTTGGTACACTGTCATCAGTTTTGTTGTTCCTGTTTAGAAAAAAGGCAAACGGTTCTCAGTTGCTAGTCAGTTGCAATAGGAAGCTGATGGCCATCTAAAATCAGCACTGTCTCTTTACATTAACAAATGTAGGTCCCAGAATCGTATTCCTATTGGTTTTGCTGTAAAAGATTTTATAGTTATAAAGGTGCAGCCTCACATACCTTCCCCACTTAGTGAAGGCTATTCATAAATTTCCACATTGCATAAATCTGTTTGCTATGGTAGAAGACTATGACGTCCCACATGGCCATGAAACAGGAAATAATAAGCAATTTCTTGTATCTCCTTCAGTATAAAATATAGTAAGCATGAGACTAAATTAGATACCCATTCAAAGCAAACTCATCAATGTAGTTCCATAGGCAACTTCCCAAAAACTTGTAGAACTTCTTACGACGATTTGTTGTGGATACTAGAATTTTACAGGGTTTCCAAAAGCAACAGCACAAATTACTGTAAAAGGAATTTGTCAAAGACTGTGAAATACAATGTGAAATCCTCTGCCGTAGGAAGTCCTGAGGCTGGGAGGGTGCTCTGGAGAAGTGCCACTGTTTGCCTGGTCTCCTCTTTTCTCCCAGAATCTCTTGCTGGCTACTGTGAGAGCAGAAACAGGAGGCTAGTTAGACCTTTTGTGTGAGCCAACGTAGCTGTTCATCTGTCCCTTAATACTCAGAGGCACAATGCAGTCAGTCAAACTGGCTTATACACCACACTTTTGCATCTTCCAAAATTCAGGTGTCTTGTAGTTTCAAATCTGCCACAGTCCCGGCACACCTGAGTGACAATCTGTTCCTATGCTGGGCTTTCCAGCCTGAGCCTCATTAATCTTTGGTAACTATCTTGGCCAGACAGGGCCAAATTCTGTGTGTGAAAAAAAGAGGAAGGCTGTGCATCCATACAGCTGTAAGGGTATTGAGTTGTGCATCCATATGGCTGTGAGGATTTTGTGCTATGACAGAGCAGATTGAGCCAATGTAACAGTGCTAAGGGAAGGATTATACCCACTGTAAGCTCCCTAGCCCTTCTTGCCCCCAGTGAATCGGCATCTGGGCTGAGAGTTGGCAAATGAACAATCTCCATCTGTTGTCACCAGTGCCTCTACGCCAGAGGACACTTTAACCTTTGTGAAATTCAGGGTTGCTTACGATTTTGCTAAGTTTGTACTGCAGTATAACAGGGCACATTCTTTAATGCTTGTTTCCTGCTGCTCTGTTGTTCAGTGCTGATCATCAGATGTCTTCTACATTTTGTCCTTTTCATGCACTGCTATCATCAGCCACTCCAGCTGGTGTCTACCACTGCCCCACTGATCATCTTGGGAGTAGAGTCTGCTAGGTTTTGTCTGTGAGCAGGCTCTGCTATGCTACTTGTCTCTTTAGGGCCCTTTTTCTCATTAAGAGATTAAGCAGAAAGATGAAAAAGCATCCTGAAAAATCTAAACTAGAAATGTGAATGTCAAAGAATGGCAAAAGCATAGTGGGCTGGCTGGAAGAAAAGGAGTTACAAGAATTTGAACCTGAGCTCCTTTTGGAATCCCACAACACATTTCATAATGTCCCTGAGGAACTGTGCTCAGCAGAGTTGCTAGCGTTGAGAGAAAGTGTGCATACTGTATCTTTTGCCAAAATGGACTTGTATGGCAAGGACTCTTGGCACTAGTGACGGCAGTTCAGCAAGTGTGTAACTGTCCTTCCAATGCAATGTGTACAAGCTGTAATCAACCCAAAGTCCTGCCAGAAAAACTTTCTGGTGTAGACATGACTTCAGTCTTCTACAAGAAAACCAGGCTAATATTTGTGCAGCAAAGCTATGTGTGCAAACATTTAATATCTCTCTTGCATCCATTACAGGCATGACTTCTGTGAGGCTGAGTAACCAGTCTGATGGCGAACTGACTGTTCATACTATCCTAAGAACTGTGCATAAACTATAATTAAGCTATAGGCATTATAATCCTGCTTTCTTACACAGTATTCTGAAATTTTGGAGGAAGATACATTTACCTTTTTATCTCTATCTTAATTTGGCTCCTGAAGAGAGAGACAGTTTTTGTCTGTCTTCAGTAACACTGTGGTCATTTAATAAAAAGATATCACATGTTCACACTACCTTTATTATATATGATAAAAAGATATGATACTATTTCATTACATAGTTTATTTTGAACCTTGCTGTTTTTCAGGGAATGGTGTAGTTACAAACATAATTTCCTCCCTTTTGTGTGAGAACCATAGTATTCTCCATTATTCTGCTAAGCAGCATCTACCATGACTCACAGATTCTGCCTCATATACATGGCACCAAGTCTTTTTATCTGATTAAGTAAGATTAAAGTGGAAAACCTTTTAACCAACATGAGTACTAAATTTAAATTGAGAACGTACGCTGTGATCAGCAGAGATCTCATGTTCTCCTCTCCTGTGATTAGAGAGATTGACACGCCTTTGCCACTAGCTGGCTTGTGTGTGTCACTTGTGTTGCCAGCAGCAATAGTCTCATGTGCTGATGCTAATGAGCTATGATGTGTTGTTAACTATTTTGACATGAATTTTGCTTTTGGACAGATGTTGTGTGTAGTATTAGAAAAGTACCAGCCAAGTACATCAATGTATTACTATTTTCAAAGAAAGTTGTTCCATGGAATGCATGCTGAAAAGCAGCTTCATCTTAAGAATGTAGTTTCAGCTCTATATTAGGATGAGCATCTCACTGTAATTATTTGGGGCAACTTTGGAACGTACAATAGGGTAACATACATGGAAATGACACAGTGAAAATCAGTTTGTGAAAACAGAGGACTGGTATCATAGTGATATAAATACATACCAGAAAAATTACTTCATCTTTGTTACACAAGGCTACACATGAAGTCAAAATAGTAAAGACATGCATTTGAGAAAGTGAGAGAGCAGTTAGAGCAGACAGTGGGAGGTCTTTGGTCTTCTGGTGTGTGATCAAACGACTAATCAGGAACCCATCTCCTCTGGCACATAGAACTGAAATTCCACTTAAAAAAATATAGGACAAAAATCATCAGCAAGGCTATTTAGGGAATGTCATGTAAGTGATGGCTTTCCATTTTCCCACTGAAAGGAATATATTGGTCTTAGGATAATATTGGGTATTACTTTCTCTCTACAGCTCTTTCACAGTTCAGAAAATTTTCTGTTGAAATTCAGAAGCCTGTCTCTACCACGTATTCAGTATTCCTGCTTGATACCCATAAAATATGTGGCTGTCCTGACTAGCTAAAAGAGGAATGGAAAGAGAGAACATTTTCCTTTTATGTAAGCTATAACATCAGATAATAACCTGTCCAGCATATACTGTTGCCTCATGGGTAGGCAGTGTACATCTCAGAAGAAAAGTAAAACTATTTGAAGTATTACAACAGAAAGAAAACTGTAGTCTTGTTAGAGCACACTTCTTCTACTTTTCTTTCTTTCTTTTTTTTTTTTTCCTCCTGTAATAATTTTCCTTGAAATAATTAAACTGGATTTCTGCCTTGGGTTATGTGTGGATGCACAAAAGAATGGTCTGGCTTGAGCCAACTACTGCTTTGGCTATAATTGCTGCTATTTTTCACAGCTGCTCTATGTTGATTTCTGTACTTCAAAGATTTTCTCTTGTGTCCTTTGCAATAACATGCGGAATTAGAACCTCACAGAAAGCATTTAGTAAAGATGCTATGACGATAAATTTCAGCAATCAGATTTCTGCACAGAGGGATACCTAGCTTTGTACATCTTCTTTAGACCCAGGATCAGCTCTTCCCTGAGATGCTATTCATTACATGGACAGCTAATACATGAATAATAGGTTCAAAATAATAGCATAAATAACCCTCCTCCATAAGCAGACATAAAAGCAAATGCAAAATCTAGCTGGAATGTGCCTGATGAAAATTAGTTTTCTAAATCCTTTTAGAAAACTTTAAATACACCAGCTGTTTGCAAGACATGTTTTTCTTAAAGGGCTATATGAGTCAACCATTTCAGTCAGGTAGAAACAAAGAGGTACTTCTTTTTTCTTTTCACTTGTCTACTGTGGTTCATAATCTTTTAGAGAAATACAGTGAATACTGACAATACGGAAATTAATATGAGGCACCACTAATCCCAGCATTGCTGGAACTTCCTGTTGCTCCCTGCTGTAGTTATTTGGTTTAGTTTCTCTTACATATTTTTACATCAAACTAGTGGAAACACTGGTTTGCATTTATACTAGCAGTTTACTCATGGTACTCAAACCTATAACTTACACTAGCAGTGGGATGCTTAGAAAATAACAATTTGATCATAGAAAAATTCTGAGGTTTTTAAAACCGGGGGGAGGGAGTGGTGTCAAAACTTGAACCTGAATGTAAGGTGGGGAAGTGTACAAGTGAAATTTTTATCAGGCTAATAGACTTTCATAAAATGCTTTGATATTGCTGGAACAGTAATTTTGACCCAGACTTTTTTCTGTCTGGTTTTGGTATTTTGGGTTGATTTGGGGTTTTTTTTCCTCAAAATACTGATACTATTAAAAATTTGAACTGCCCAATGTAGAATGTAGGAGTCTAATACTCTTCTAAAAAGACAGCGTTTTTAGTAAAGGAAAGCCTTTAGCTCATTTAAAACGTAAGTAATATCTCTTGGCTTGACTTTTCCCTTTGTTGCTTTTAGGTTTATAGCATTAGCCAAAATGAATTAGATTATTTCTCACAGCTCTGTACTTCTTTATAAAGGTCAGTGTTTAGTTATTGACAATGTCATAAGGAAGATACATGTGGCATTTTATGCTATTGATCTGTTTATAAAGTATCATAGTGGCCTCTACTGCTTTAATTTCTTTACTAGCCCACTTAGTGCTGTTGTCAAGGTAGGAAATAATGTTTTATATCTTTCTTGAGTTTCTCTGTCCTTACCTTCTGCCTGCATTTTACCATTTGACAAAGTCTTTTTATCTTTGCACTTGTCCTTTCTGAATTCAGAACAGTAGTTGTTGGTCTGCAGCCTTTTTTACTTCATCTCTTGTGCCTCAAAGAATTTAGCACCATATCAGCTATGTTATTATCCAGTACACTTTTACTGTGGAGAGATAAGATGCTGAAAATAATGTAAAAATTAAATATTCATTGACTTGAAGGTTAATTTGACTAGGAGTGCATGTGTGTAGGAGTAGTATGCTTGCAAGCTCTATAGTAAGTAGGTTTTCAAATTATGTAAGTGACAGGCTGATTTCAGAGTTATAACATTTCATCTTGATGACCGACAATGGAAATGGAAATGAATATATGAAAAAAAAGTTACTGTGAATATACTGTTTCAGTTATGCTAATGGAGCAAATCCATACAAACCAAGGAGCAAATCCATAACAATGGAGCTAATCCATATTTACATAATATCAGGATTAGGTTTTTACAGATTTGGTCCTTAGCACCTACACCTTCTAGTACCCAGTAGCCAGGATAAAAGGCTGAATTTTTGGTTAACTTCCATGGTAATGCTGAAAGCCCCGGCAGTAGGAAAGCAGAATGGTACATTTGGATGATATTAACATTGCATCCCATTTGGAATTTGCACTGTGGGGTAGAAAGGTGCTTCTGTAGGAAATGTAGAGCAATATTCTGAATGTGAATTAAAAATGAAAAACTTCTTAGAGTTTTACAGTACATGGAGACTCCAGACACAAGAATGGGAATAAAAAGCTATAAGAGGTATCAAAACACTGTACCATGTGTTGCCACATGAATAAAGAGGAATGACTTCCATGGAGAAAAAGGTGAAAGCCCAGAGATCCAAAAGGACTAAGTAAGCCTTTAAATTTTGGCCTCAGCCCCACGGGAGATGCTAGTGAGTTAGAGATTAGAATACAGTTAGTTGTTTTCTCAGGCTGCTCTGGGGTTTGGGGATCATTCAGAATCTTTTCTGATTAGATCACTGCTGTGTAGGGTTGTGGGTTTTTTCTTCCATTCCTCTGTACTATCTTTTAGCATATTTACAAAATGTGGTCAGAAGGAAGATTTAAAATAGATCTTCTAACACTGATTCACTTTAAAAGGCTATTTCACTTTATAGGCTATGTGATCTTGTGTTAATCTCACAAGTGTGTATTTTCACCAGTGACACATCTAACACACAGCACACTCATCATCGGAAGTTATTCCTTACTTTAAAATACTTATTTTTCTAGTACATATAAGGTGTTGACTCCACTTCTCCGCAGAGATTGCCTAAGTCTGTTGACATCTTCTCTGTGCATTGCCTGGTTACATGATGCTTGGGTCAATTAAAGGGTGACGTTCTTCCACTACATCATTCTCTCATATTATTTATGTTGAATGTTCCTATGCATGATTCTGAGGTGCTTTAAAAAAAAAAAAAAAAAAATCTGAGCAAAATTTTAACCTTTTTAAAATTATTTCTTGCTTATGCAAGTTTAGCCTTTGTAATACAAGCCCTCTAAAATAAACATTTTAGTTGATTTGAGCTTAATAAAACCTCATAATAAGATCCTGACAAAATCATAGAATCACAAAATCATAGAATGGTGGGCTGGAAGAGACCTGAAACATCATCTAGTTCTAACCATGGAACACCTTCCACAAGACCAGGTTGCTTCAATCCTCATCCAGCCTGGCCTTGAACACTTCCGGGGATGGGGCAGCCACAGCTCCTCTGGGCAACCTGTGCCAGTGTCTCACCACCCTCATAGTGAAGAACTTCCTAATGATTAATTTAAATCTCCCCTCTTTCAGCTTAAAGCCATTTCCCCTTGTCCTGTTACTAAAGTTTTGTTAATATAAAATGGTAACAGTGAAGTCTGCTTCTGCCTTTCTCTCGGTGTCTGTTTTCTTGTATATGGATAGGTGCATGGGCCTTTATTTCTATGTACTGATTAGACATGGAGGGTAGCCTTTGTGTTTTACAAGTAACTTTTGAACAAGAATTCAGAAAGTAGAAAGGAATTAAAATCAACTTAAAGAATTTAAATCAAAATTATAATTAACATGAAGGTAAAATAAGCTTCATTTGAGCTCACACTGGAGAACTCTGCATGCTTCTATTTGCCTCAGTTGTATTGCTCTCGGAATAAAGTATGATAATATGACTTTATCCCATTTTTCTTAACTCTGGTCTTACTATTCAGTTCAGGAACAGGCCCAGTGTTAAGTTCCTAGGACCTAATGATCCTAGTCTAGAAGGAAATGTGCATTTATTGCAGTGTCCATGGCACAGACAGGCGAAGACAGTTCTCGCTCTGTGAGAAATGCAAGTTTTGTCTAGAATTAATACACAAAGCTGGTAGAATACTAACACAATTAGCATTTATACTTTGAATTCATACTCAACCTAAGTACAGAATATTAGGTGAAACTGTTCTAAAAGGTGAAAGGTAATGTAGGAAACACATCAGCTTTTGCTGCCTTTGGGCAGAAGTACAGTGATAGACTGAAGAAAGGTAAAACTGACACAAATACAGGCAACATAAATGGAAGCTTCTGTATTGTCCAATGCCTACTTCACTTGGAAGGAGTATGAATAAGTGAAATGCAGAGATTAAATGGTGCCCAACCAAACCAGAGGACAAGAGATCATGCTTTAATGTTGGGTAACAGTGAAGGGAAAATGAGAGAGCATTGTATTTTCTAGCATCTGGTCTTTCTGATTTCTTTTCTAAGTTGCTCCAGCATAAGTTGAAAACACAACATATTTATCTCTGCTACTTGCTTTGCATCTCTGGGCCTCATTATTTGAAAAG
Source organism: Neopsephotus bourkii (assembly GCF_033783945.1). Lineage (NCBI taxonomy): Eukaryota > Metazoa > Chordata > Aves > Psittaciformes > Psittacidae > Neopsephotus > Neopsephotus bourkii. The sequence goes on along the minus strand of NW_026900684.1, from coordinate 16,243,005 downwards.
GTAAGTTAGTTTCCTTCTGTCATTGTGGTTTATTGTGAGATATCCAGTCCATGATAAATCATCATGCAGTATCTGCATCTGTAATAGTCTATTGCCTATGTTCCACTGAATGGAGAGTTAAAAAAATAATAGCTGTTAGCCCTGTGTCTTCCACTGCCAATTGTCTCAATATCAATTTAAAAAAAGATTTTTGTCTCCATTACAAAGTTAGAGAAGAACATTGGCGCAGCATTGAAAGCTTACACTTTTTAATCTTTTTTTTTTTTTTTTCAATGTGGTGGACTAGAACAGAGGAATGATCTTTATCCCTTAGATAAGATTATAACAGTTCTGGTTAGAGTAAATAATGTTCCTACACATTATATGCATAAATGGACATACCTACACAAATTCCTTAGGAGAGGGTATTCCCAAACGTAGAACATTAATGTGCCTTTTCTCTCATTACAGTATTACTGATGGAAACAGAAACTTGCTTGCCTCAAATGAAAACACATTTCCTATCTGCAAGTTTCAAAAAAATTCTTTTCCATACCTGCAGTGAACAGTCTGTAGAAGCTATATGAAAGGACAGTTTTGCATTAAGATTCCAAGTTAATATGTAGAAAATTTTGTGATATGAAGCTAAATAATCCTAAAAATATCACAAGTCTCCTTCACACCCCCAACAGAAAAGAAGAAATAGATCTGCAAACTTCATCAAGTGTTTTGTATTTATAGTCAACTTCTCAAAACTGATCCAGCCCTGTTTTTCCAGGCATATCAACAGATAACTAAATCTAAGAGAGCTTCTTCCTAAATGGTGAACAATTCATGCTGTGTAAAACCTCTGACATCCATTCAGCACCTTTGCTCATTAGTTTTTTCTTTTGTGACCTTTTTCTATAAAAAATTTAGTTAAAATTGCTTGGTTTATCAGCAGGGTACAGCATATAAAATTGAACAAGATAGGCTATCCTTTCTCGTGGAGAGGAAAATAGCATAGAATATAGTCTGTATTCTCCATTTGCTTTGATTAGACACCAGAGATCTTCAGGTACATTTTCAAAGCTAGGAAGATGAGTTTTCAAAGTGAATGTGTCATAAATGACATTAAAGAAAGCGATGGCACCAGTGGTCAGTGAGAATACAGAAGAAATAGGTGGAAAGGTTTTCAAAGAGAATGAGAAGAAGGGGCTTTTTTTGGTATAAGTGATTGAGAGAAATTCTGTGCTTGTCAGAAGAGGGAGAATTAAAGAAGAGTTTGTTCTTTCCAGTCAAGCCCCATTTTAAATTTGTGGTCTGGATATAAAAAAAAAATACAACCCTTCTAAGAAGTAACTAATATCTTTTATTAATGTAATGTCTCACAACGAGACAGTAATTTTGTTTTAAATTCTCTGCCAGAAGATAAATTAGCATGATTGAACTTGGAAACGTGAAAGCCATAATTCACATGCTTTATTCAGGTAATTATTTAAATTATAGAAAAGCAAAAGAGGAGGGACTTACATTTTAATATATCACAGAATAATCATGTGTCAGAAAAGTATGTAAAACTTGAAAAGAAATGTCTGTGAATTGACAACTTAGAGTTCTTCTTTCCCTGAAGATAAAAAGCGCTATATATAACCTGTAGGCTACTGGTGCCACAGACTAATAAATACTGGAATATGTAGCGACTAAAAAAACTCAGAAAATGGTATTGCTGGGGTTTTACAGAGTTTAGTAACTCTGGTTTATACATACAGTTTTTCCATACAGCTTTGTATCATGCATAAAATAAGACCACCTAAAACTTTAATGTCTTTGTTGATTTTTTTAATGATTAGTGTTTTCTTGCCTCTTGCAATAAATAAACAGTAATAATAAATAATAATAAAATACTACTAAGTAAAAAGCCTGCAAGAATCAATGCAGGTGAGTTTCCTTGTGTTTAAACTACTTGCTTGTGGTAGTGTCACAAATCCATGTTTAGAGTAGATTGAACAGTATGGTGAACTTGTCCCAGTTTTATTTTCTCCACACAGGCACACAAGCAGTGTTACAACTCTAGCCCTGCCACTGTACACAAGAAATCAGTTTCAGGACCAAGTAAGAGAAGGACAGGACTGTTAGGAAATCTTTTCTAATCCCTGAAAGTGTATGGCATGACATGGGATTACTGTTATCTTCACCTTATTTTACGGAGATAATAATTTCACAGTTGTCAGAGCAGTGTTCAGTTGATTTAAAAATCAAATGGATAATAATAATAATAGCAATTTTATACAGTAATAGCAACCCCTGTTAAGGTTTGGCTAATGTGATATGAATTTAGTGCTATCAGATGTACACTGAGTTTGAAAATATTGTTAATGTTTAATGGAGTTCAGACTTTGCCCCTATCTGAGGTATCCATACAAAAGAGAAAAAATAGGAGCGTGAGGTTGAGTAATCATTCCTGCTCATTTCCTCTGAAATGGGAATATGATCAAAGAGAGGTCTTTGAGATCTGAGGCTCAGGCAGCTCCTGGAGCCTCATCCATCCTCAAGGATGGCCCTTCCTGGGCCAGAGATAGATGAAGTGTCTCTTTATCCCTACTTTTTTCCAAAAGGACTCTTATTGGGTGTCAATTTTCCCCTTGGGTACCCTTTTGGTACCCAAAATCCAGCTGATAGATGCAATTAAATTATCAGCTTCCGCCTTCTATGCTTGTGGTGTCTTGGCCATCGTTTTAAAGTATGATGTTGAATTGCCCCTGCTGGTTAGGCTTAAGAGCTGGCTTTTAGCAAAACTGTTTATGCAGTGCATCCAATGTGCTTCTTTTGGCAGGCATCTCAAACATATACATAAGATTAACAAAAGTAAATTTTTTATAAGCTTAGTAGCTTCAGAAGTTATTTGATCTCTGATTGAAGAAATGAGCATGCTAAATGCAGCCATCATAAGACTATAATGGAAGCACTGTCCATAAAGTTGATAAACGAGCACATCTGGAGATGAGGTTTTTTGCAGCCAAAGCCCCCTGCTTGTTACAAGTCTCCAGTGCTGAAATACTACTACTTAATTATCTCTTTTGAGATACAAGGTTTTGGACTTTGTTACGTGTATGAGTTTGAGTAGTTGGTCTGTTCACAGGCTTTCAGGTAGCCTCCCTCTTTCCAGAAAGGTTTACAAACCTACAGAGCAGTGTTATAGAATATAAAAACTTTCAGTTTCTCAGTAATGTTTGCTACTTTGTCAGGTAAAGGGAAAGCTAAATGATGCATGTAACAGTAAAAACAAAGAGACTGTTGGATTACATGTAGGTGTATCTTTATCTACATATGTTTCTGTGTACAGTAAAACATCACAGTTGCTGTTGTTATTACCATCAGTCTTTTTGTGCTAGGACTAATACTAATTCTGAATACTAAAAACTTCATCTGAGATAAAGGTACAAATTGAACGCCATAAGTGATCAATAAGAAGCAAAATTCATCTCCTTACTGATACAGTGGAAGAAGAGAGAGAAAGGATCATAGGAATAAGATATGTGGTGATGGAGGTGAATCCCATTTTACATTCTTAAAAGACTATCCCCTTTTGTGGAAAGGAAAGATTAGGCTTGCGGGTGACCTCATCAGTGTTTACAAATATGTAACGGGTGGGTGTCAGGATGATGGAGCTAGGCTTTTTTCAGTGATATCCAGTGATATGACAAAGGGCAATGGGTGTAAACTGGAGCATAGAAGGTTCCACATTAACATCAGGAAGAACTTTACTGTGAGAGTGACAGAGCACTGGAACAGGTTGCCCAGGGGGGTTGTGGAGTTTCCCACATTGGAGATATTCAAGGCCCGCCTGGACAAGTTCCTGTGTGATGTACTCTAGGTTACCCTGCTCTTGCTGGGGGGTTGAACCAGATGATCTCTTGAGGTCCCTTCCAACCCTTGGGATTCTGTGATTCTGTGATTTGTAGAGAAAATAGGTAGGAGACAGAAGATATAGCCACAGTGAATGATTTTGAGGGCAACTGACAGCAGTCTGTTTTTTTCATGGCCCTACCTCAGTTGGGAGCACAATTCTGTGCACTAGGAGTCTGATAGACGTACAAAAAATGATTCTGCAGCAAGAAACGGACTAGTGACTGTGAACCATTTTAATGTCATACACCATAACAAAGAAGAGGAAAAAAAATATGTAACCAAAGCACTGGTGGACTGAGAAGGAAGAAAGGACATTTTTAACAACTCTGATTATGGGATTTATTAGTGCTGAAATAAGGCAAAATTACTGGACGTCACAGGTATAATTTTGCTATGAAATGCTTCCTTCAAGTTGTGAATTTTACAAGCCCATTTTTTTTTTTCTGCTGAAAGCACACGGATTGATTTTCTACTCACAGTAACACCTAAACCCATCACTAGGGAGTTCCAGGGTCCAGTTCACGAGCTCCTGTCACTTGTATGCCTATTGTTTAGTTGGCAGTGGCATTTTAAAATTTTCATTTCTCATAAACCTGTTGGCAGTTCTCAGATTCATGTTTATACAGATCACTGAAGAGCTTTGAATTCTCACAGGTCTCAAACTTCAAGTACATTTATAAAAGCTTCTTTATTATTTCCTAGGCTTTGCCCCAGTGAACACCATGGGCATTTTCACAACTGATGCTAGGTGCCACATTAAAATGGGGGAAAGCATGGGAAAAAAAACAGTTTGAACAAGTAATCCTCCACACTGTTTGAGTGTAGCACCCAGATTTCTGGATTACTTGACTTTAAATTCTATGTTTTATAAATATTAAATGGAAGAATAATATTAAACAGAAAACTCATCTTCATTCTCTCACATTTTTAATGCATTCAGCCTCCTGTTAAAGCAGAAAGTCATGCTGATTCAATACCTAAATAACCTAATTACTGTCTGTCTCTAAATGCTAACAGAAAATAAAACCTCCTTTCCTTCCACTGAAAATTTGGCAATACATTTAAGAATCCAAACAAGAGGAACCTGGCAAAGCCTGCAGTTCAGGAATGGGAAGAATTCACTGGGTGCTTATGTTTCAAATCCAGACACATCTCCTAATTACAAAACATGATTTAAATCTCCAGATGATGTCAGCTGGAATAAGTCTGGCCTTTCCTAATTTATGCAAGGCTAGAGATTTATCCTAAGTAAGTGTCTATGTTGTGGTAGGCTTTCATGCAGAATAGCTTAGGTTGGAAATCACCACAGTCACATTACAGGGGGTCTTTGCTCCAGCTAGCACAACTTGCACTTGAGCAGAGCTGGTTAGGTCATACCACTGGCTGATGATGTCCTGACCTTCTAGAGCTGGGTATCTTTGGATGGCACTTCAGGATGTCCCTTTAGCATGATAAGACATATCAATGTTTTCATAATGATCTACCACGAACTGTGAAAAAAAAAGTTATATAACAAAACTCATGCGAGTCCTTTGCATTACCTGGTAAGTCTTGATTAAAGACACATGATTTAAGCTATGCTAGAATGCCATTTTTTTGAGCTGATCTGTCTGTTGCTCCACAGACCAGCAACAGACTGATCTTTTGCTCTATCACTTTGGAATTTCACTCACTTATCTGTACAACATGTTACCTGCCAGAAGGATAGCAGAGATGATATTTCTTATATGAATAAGGGCTGGCTTCCCTTTATATTTTAACTTTCCATCCCATCTGCCAGAGACGCTTTTCAACTTGATTAAGTTAGCTAGAATTGCATGAAATCAGTTCACTGCATACAGACACAGAGAATTTTTTGTTAGGCAAATTCACAAGTTTTTAGTATGTCAAAAAATCATCTGTTTTAATTTTCTTTCCAAAAATTCTAAGTCAAACCAAAAGGTAAGGAAGCTGGTTGTCAATTACCCTCATGACAAATAAACTGCTCCAACAATATTTTGGGGTGACATTTCTTAAAAAATGTGAATAAAACCAGCAAGTGGGAATCAAAAAGGACTAAGGGATAATCAATAACTTTTAATATATATATATATGTCTATGTGTGTACATGTGTGTGTACATATTGGATTTGTTTTCTTGAAAGAGTTTTTTACATTTCAGTGACAAGTACCAGCAAGATGATTCATGGTAGCTTTGGTGGAGTGAGACAAATTGGGGATTAGCTCTGTCAAATACAGAGAGAGTACATCACTCACACTTCCTTTCTATTGAAAATGGAGATGCCACTTCAAAGGAAAGGCAAAACATGTTTTAGCACCTTTTCTCTTTTAAAAATCTCAGAACAGAGCTCCCAGCATAGCCAGCAGCCTTATCAGCAAGGTCATTGTTTCTCATTCTTCTGAAGCAGGCTGTGCTGTAGTTAACCAGATGGGGCAGAGCACAGCTTTACCTGAGGAGACCTAGCTGTAATTCAGCTACGAAAGCAGGGAGCACAACAAGTAGGATTTGAAGGGAGCCCATCAGAGACCCTGTGGATTTGCTCATGTAGCTAAAACTGAATGATGTGGGCTGCACCTATGCTAATAACTAGAACAAGCCATGTCTGTGTACTGGCCCTGAGGGCAAATGTCACAGCACAGATCATTTATACTCAGGCCCATTCTCTTCATTTCCCAAAATAGACAGGCCAGGACTACAGAGCCAAGTGGGAGCCACTGTGGGCCTTTGCTGTCCCTAACCTGTTCCCTGGGAAAGCCCTAATTGGCATTGGCTAGAACTGGGCTAGGGAGCATGACCCCAGTAGGAGCATAGTGGGCAATCACATGCCAGTGCTTGGGTTCGTGGCCTCATCTCTGCTTAGTCATGGCCATGCATACTAGTACCTGAACAAGCTAAACTAAAGCTGTCCTATATGTGCTTCACCCAAGCATTCCTCGTAGGTTGAATCTAGGTAGAGCCTAGAATATGAGCAAGAAACTAGCTGAGATTAAAATAGTATTTGTATAATTGGATCCTAGCTGTAAACAACAGAATATCAGTTTTTGCACTTCTCTGTCCTGCTGTGTTTGTTACACAGGAAGGGAAGACTAAATCATTTCTCTATGTTTATGAATTCCCAATGTGCATTAACATTCAGTGCAATAAACTGGAAAATGCCAAGTACTATTTTAAAGCTTCTTTTTCCAGACACACTGTGTCTCATATTCAGTCTTTTTCTTTCAGGCTCTATAGCCACAGAAAGGATGGTGAAGACAACAGGATGAATAATGTACTTAATTTAGAATGATTTTGAAAGCTTTTGCAAGTAGATTTCTTAAATCTTATGTTAAAGACAGCTATTTCAGCTTTTTTACTTTAGGGAAAAATAAAGTGCCTTCATATTAAGGGAATGTTTTCTCTATTCTGTTTTTTTCTACAAACTAATGATAACGTGTAATGCTTTTAGTTTCCTGGAGCTGTAGAAAAGCAAAACTTTTTATTTATAGAGGTTTATAAAAGGATCTGATTCATTCTCAGAAATAATTGATTTGATACAAATTAATAGCATGTTCTTTACCTGCATCACTGAGAACCGTTGCACTGCTTACATGGGAACAGATTAGTTTATACTAAAAAACTCGCAGAAAATAGGGATAAACAGATTTGGATATGGTGACCAGCAATGTGACAACAGTGGGTGGACATTGAGTGGGAATAATGTAGAAGGAGGGAAGTTGAATGCCACTGATTCTTTGGAGCTGAGAAACTGATAAAGAACCTTGGCTTTTATCCTTAGGATCTATTTGGATGCAGGCAATCACCACTTCCAGTGGCAAATTCCCAGAGGAATGAAACAAATTCACACACTCTAGTTTGCTATGATTTGGAGGGGAAATAGCATGTGTAGAAATACTATCTTTTTGAGGACATAGTAGTTACTAATACTGCAGCTTTCCAGGCAAGCGTAGGGACAATGCTCCAGCTGAACAGAAATCATGTTGTAACATGCCATCAGGGTGCCAATGCACTTTTTTTTTCTATATGTAGTATCAAAACTCCCATTGGAGGGAATGAACCAGTGGTCAAAGCATCAGGCTGGAGTGGATTTGCACATGTCTTCTTATTTCGTTACCCAAGTTAAGAAATCCCGTTTGCTGGCTCCTTTTCACAGCCATGCTGCCAAATCCTCCTGCTCTGGTAACACCCACCCAAGCACATTTAGTGCAGTCAGTGCAGTTTCTCAGGCTTGACAGCAGGGTAACTGAGTCAGTCTGAATTATCTCAAAAATAACATGACAGAATCAAGGAAAAGCAAAAGCTCAGAAACCTACTGCTGTTCTCTAGGAGGAGCTGATGGAAAACTTGAGAAGTAGAGGCAGAAATAGATTGTTCTTCTTCTAATAACATACGATAACTTACTCCACCAGTCCTCTGCTGTCTTCTCTTGTATTTTTCAAATATCCAAGATTTGGGATAGAAACAGGTAGTGAGTTGGATACTCACTATCTCACTGGTGTGGGTTTTGGCTCATCAGTATCACTCAAGAAAGTACTGAGAAATTTTAATTTCTGTGTATTACCAAACACTTTGCAGAATCTGAAGCATCACACACGGACACATATATCTGTAGGTATATGTATTTGTATGAAGACATATATATGTATGAGGCACATGTATGTATGAACTGCTGCTCTAGACACTCATGAACTGGTAGGCTTTTCTCTTTCAAGTTTTTGGGAAGGATTATATATCAAGGGCACAACTAGATAAGACAACTACAAAGTGTTTCTAAAGCATTAGAGTGATTTTGTATCATTTCTGCTAATGGCAGAGGCTAACGTCCACTAAAATGAGAGGGAGAAGCATGTGAAGCAGTGAATCTCCGGGCCAAGCCACAGATCTGCATAGTTCATAGTCTGATTTATCACATTTAGCAAAAACATTCATTTTCCACATTAGCAGCACTAACTAAACAGTAGGCAAGTCACAAGGAGCTATTTACATTACAGTAACCACAACTGCTAAAAACCTTTGGAAATGTACTGCAATACATTCCCCTAACATAAGTAAATCCTTCGGAACAGCTGACCCAGGTACCTGGGTAGCTAAGATAATTTGAGCATGTCACCCACATACTAATCCACACAGAAGCCAAATGCCTTTGAAGGTTTTCACCTAGAGCAACTTAAACGTAACCAGTGCAAACACTCCCTCAACAGCACTGAAACTGAAAAAACAACAATAGTGCCTGGGAAAAAATGGGCTTCTTATGAATAAAAGATAGAATTATCTAAAGGATCCAGGTCAACCTAAACTTTTAAGCTACAGTTACAATGCTGATTGTTTGCCATAATAGGCGAGCTGTGCCGAAGAAACAGCTGACTGCAGGACTATATCTGATATGTGTGATAGACATTTATAAGTGGATTAAGTGCATGTGTAATACAAAGTGATGAAAATTTATGCTTAATGGCAAATTATCCCTGTGAAATTTGCAGGCTGCCCAAACACACTGTGCTCCAAAAGCATACGGACAGTGAAAGGATGAAAAGAATGCGTTATCAATAGTCAGAGGCAAAAAACATATTTCTTCTTACTCCATTTCTAAAAGCCAGAGACAGCCATTAAAAATATCCTCTTATGAAGAGGAGAGGCAAAAACAGGATAGGAAAGTAGAAAAGAAGAAAGGGGAGAAAAAAAGATGAAGAAGAGGTAAAATAGCTGAGACATGCAAAATGTCTAAACCTTTGCAGGCATATCAACAGAACTGCTCACGGATACCATCACTAAAGGCTGAGACATATATTCCTACTACAGGAAATTACTACAAAATTATTGAGTGTATTAAGCATTCATAGGAAATGTATAGTGTGTCAAACAATTTAGCTACCCACTTTACTAATAATCCTGTTCCTGCCACTTCTACACAGCATAAATACTACAACATAATATAGCATATATAAGGCGTAGCAGCCTTCCAATATCTGAAGGGGGTCTACAAGGATGCAGAAGGACTTTTCATTAGGGACTGTAGTGATAGGACAAGGGGTAATGGGTTTAAACTGAAACAGGGGGAGCTCAGATTAGATATAAGGAAGAAGTTCTTTACTGTGAGGGTGGTGAGGCACTGGAATGGGTTGCCCAGGGAGGTTGTGAATGCTCCATTCCTGGAAGTGGTCAAGGCCAGGCTGGACAGAGCCTTGGATGACATGATTTAGTGGGAGGTGTCCCTGCCCATGGCAGGAGGGCTGGAACTACATGAGCTTAAGGTCGTTTCCAACCCTAACTATTATTCTATGATTCTATGATAATCCTGAAGATGATTTTTAATGAACCAGGCAGCTTTCTTGAAACCAAAGCAAATCTATTTAACACCACACAGAAGGTTTTGTACCCTTTTATGTCCTCTTTGTATATATATCCTCAGTTTCATGGTAGAAAAATATCACTGTGGTGAGTTCCAGCTGAGCAGTCACCTTATTACAGACACCAAACTGGAAAAAATAACCCTGCAAAAAGTAATAATTTTGCCTCAGAGCATGAGGAGCACCACATGGAGGATCAGGGAACAGCTTAGGGACATGACCAAGCCATTCAACAGACTTTACATGATCACAGTTTCCAAATTCTCACCTTCTCGTAAATACCATTATCACTGCTGAGTCTTGACACCATAATTCGAAATAGGTTTATTCCCATTTTCATTGATGTCACAGTAAGACTGATTTCAAAAGAGAGGTACTTGGACCCAATCTTTTCCTGAATAGGTGAACGTCTGTGGGAATGATTTATAATAAAAGACATTTTATTGAAAGACTTAACTACATCAGCAATCCTTTCTGAATTCTGGGAGAATCCGGAATTTTATCCATCCCTCTGAACTGGATTCCTGTTATGAAGTTGTATATTTCTGCTCAAATATTATTCTTTATAGGAAAAAAACTCTTTCTCACTTTTCTCTTAAGAATATTTCAGAGGCAAAAAAAGCTTACAGTATGTTGTGTCTTGCTTTGCTGAGTATCCTTCTGGAGAGCTGGGAAGGAAAGAAAAAATGACCATCTGGGAATTCATTCTCCATTTATTTAATTAAAATTCCAGACTTTTAATGAACTTGAAAACCTGTGAGGAAGAAGAGAAAAGTAATGTTTCATTGATGCATAGCAAGGCTGGACAAAATACAATGACAAAAATATGACTAGAAGGCTTCTTAAGGAATAAGGTTTGCTTTGCCTTTGCTAATATGTAAATATTTCTGGAATACACTCCCTTGCTCCAGCTGTAGTATATGCCACAGCTTGTCTAAGCCTTTCATTGATGGTCTGAAAATTCTTTGGATTCTGCCTTTAACCAACATTTTTACTGAAACATTGCGAGCAGAGGAGCATTCCGCTGTAGTAGCCTCTCCCCAGACAATTCCTAGAACTCTTTTCAGTGCACAGACCAGAGATAACTATTCTCATCAAGACTGTACCTCATTTTCTCTGCAAGGGCACAAGGACTGGGATTTCAGATGTACTCAAAGGACTTTGGAGCATTAGTCCCATTAGTGGTTTTTATTTTCTTGTGGTGAAAATGTCACCCCATGTTTAGAAGCTTTGTTCTTGCTTCTTCACTTTGAGCACTTCTACAGACCAGGCACCATCCAGTCCTGTGAGGAACCTGAGGCATATGTAAGACTAATTGTGCAAATACTTATGCCCCTGTGGTACACCTTGGAAGCCATTTCACAGCACAGTGCAACAGTACAGGACCAGATTAAGTGCAGAACATTTCATCTATCATTCATCACTTCACTGCAGCAGTTGTTGTAAATGTCAACAAAGGAGTGAAAGAATATGACTTATAGATTACACTAGAGTTACACTAGAGTGGCTTCTGATCTGTACCCTGGATTGTAATAGACAGGATTCAATAAACATCTATTACAAGAATACACTTGAATCCTAAACTTATTGTCAGCATACATTTCTTATCCTTGCTAAAGTGAATAGGAAGCTTTAAGTAGTAGTGAATACCCAAAACATTCCTAGGAAAAAACCAGAAACTAAGTGAGGGGATTTTTTACAGATGGAGTTTAAATAATTATCAGTGTACAGAATATGGAGCTGTTCTGTGAAACACTTAATAGGTTAAACCATTGTCAATTACACAATATTCTCAGCACTGAGAAGCATAAATGGCATTTTCAGGTAGTTAATTAGCGTAGGAGAACAAATGAGCAATAAAACATTGAAGACAACCAGTTCATCTTCAAGAATACAAGAAGATAAATGGCCTTTACAGAAGATAAATGTTCCTGAGTCTGTATAGCCTATCATGTTGTGCATAATTTGCTGTCATCAGTATAAAACTCCTTTCCAAAGCAGTAAGAACTATTGCAAGTTGTTCTGATTTGCAGCTGAAACAAAGAATTCACAATGAGATTTCCGGGTTTTTTGCCTTCCTTTCTCATCCTACTCCTTCTAAAATCAATTTATCTCACCATATTTTCTCCAAGAAATCTCAGATATTAAATGTTAATGTTTTGTTTTGTTGGTATGGGAGGTTCTGTCCCTTTTTTCTTTTTCCTTTTGTAAATTACCTGAAGATGGTTTTAATCTGGAAATGCTTAAGGCCACCAGAAGAAAGTTACAAAAATAACTCTAGTTTTCAGGCTATGAAATATTCCAAAACCATTGGCCTTTTCACTCTGGCTTTTGGAGCTTTCCTCAGGTTTCTGCTACAAAAAAACTGTTTTTGAAACCCAGCTCAAGCCCCCCGGTCAGTGTGCATTAAAAGGTCTCTGTGTCAGTGCGCTGGGGTGGCCTCAGCTAGCAGCGAGGCACTCAGCCATTTAGTCAGTCTTTCCCTGCCCAGCAGGACATGAGAGAAAATAGGGAGGACATGGGTGAAAAAATTCATGGGTCAAAACAAGGACAGACAACTCATCAAGTACTGTTGTGTGAAAACCAGATTGGATTTGAAGAATTTAGTTACCGATTTGATAATGGGAAACAAACAGAAGAGAAACATTAAAAACACCTATCCTCTCCTTTTCGCAGGCTCAACTTCACTCCAGACTCTGCTCCTCACCCCTTATCACTACCAGTTTCACTCAGTCTTTTCAGGGAGGAAACGAGCAGCACAGGGGATTGTGGTCAAAGCTGTAGTAATTTCTTTCCCCAGTTCCTTCTTTTTGCATGTTTTTTCTGTGCTGTGGTGTTGGTCCTCAGCAGTTTGCAGTCCCTTTGGTAATGTGCCTGCTCTACTGTGCCCTACTCCTCTTGTGGTGTTCCGTCTGTTCTTTCTCTTTTGGTTCACTCCTCCTTTCACTGCTCTTTTATTCCCTTTTATTCTCTGTGCCCTCCCCCCTCAGTGTATTCTGCTTTTAAGTATGTTTTTACAGAGGTGCCACCAGCTTGGCTGATGGGCTCTGTGCTGTGTTCTGTGGTGGGTCTTTTGCAGAGCCATCTGGATCTGGCTGTGTCCAGCACAGGACAGGCCCTGGCCTCCTTACACAGAAGCCCCCCCCTTCAGCTCCCTCTCCATCAAAGCCTTGCCACCTACACCAAACACAATCTGGAGGTTTTATTCAACTCCAAGGTACAGAGAAGAATGCATTTCTCTCAATGACACATTCCCCAAGCAACATTTCTGTAAGTTCCACCTCGGCTGTAAAACCTTCTACAGGAAATTTTGGCAAATGTACCCATGGGGCTACCAAGTACTTTTGGTCTCCAAACTCCAAGAGTTAAACATGCTGTAATGGGTGGAGGTAGTTCCATGCCCAGACACTCTGCTTTCATCACAGTAGGGCTCCAGGAGGTGAAATAGTTCACAGATAAGAAGCACTAAATGCTGTGTACAAGAACAGATATAAGGTAAAACCTCTTCCTCTTATCCAAAAGAAAATGGCAGTAATCTTATCCAAGCTCTAGTAGGGAACCTAAGTTTTATACTGGCCATGATTTCAGGAGGTGTTATACGGTCACTCATTTTGCTGTATGGCATCAGTCAGGTCAGCTAATTTTGAACCAAAGTTGGAAGCATGTTTTCTGGGATAAAAGTCTGTCAGAATCCCAGGAAACTCTGTGGCACACAAATGATACCAGCCAGATTTTTTCATGTAGCTTAAGGGAGGCTGATTTTCTTCAGGTAAGGGTCTGAACCCTGGCCCATTTGAAAAATCCTCACTTCTGGTCTTAGTTATCACTCTTTACAAAGTCTGACCCCGTAATTCCTAACATACTTCTCAGGGAAAGATAAGTCAATAAAGCACAATAAAGCACACAATTATCCATTCCACATGGATGGATAATTGGCAATACAGGGGTATTACTCCTTTTCCCTCACACTACCTATTTATCATTGATTGATTTGCATAGGCCTCTCCTCTGTTTTAAGAAAGCACAGAATTAATTTATGAGCATGGAATAGGCTTCTACAAATATTCTGCAGATGATAAATATTCTTGGAAAAGAGATGTTGGCTTAAGAGGGTAAAAATATGAATGCAACAGAAATCTCAACAGACTTGCCATGTCCAGCCCTTGCTGAAAGTTACATATCTATTGTGTTATGAGAAAATATGACTGCTGTTTTGCATGTCAACCATTTGCAGTGCTGAACTAAAGGGATAGCAATTTTAATAATAATAATCTAATTACACTTTGAATAATTGTGCATATCATATTGAATTCAAAAGCTTTGACTTTGACTTACAGCAGCATCAGAAAATGTTTTGATTCTGTAAAGCACAGTACAAAGACTTTCGTCAGCCTACAGCCTTCAGGCACATAGGTCTCTTTCCAAAAATAGGTTAACTCCTTCTACCAAATGGAGAACACCTAAATCAAAACTCTTCAGCGTATTTGTCTGCTATGTATATCACGTAGCATAGAGAGTACTGTAATTAGTCATCCTCTCCTGGTGGTAATTACTGGAAAAAGTTTAGACTTCAGGAACAGTGTGTCTCTTTTCAAAACCTATCAATCATTTTTAGAATTTGCAGATTATATAAAAGATTCTGTATGCTTACAGTCTGTTAATTTTTATTGCTACGTCTAGCCTGAGGACCAGAGTTCACTGGTATTTTAGTAATGCAGGGGGATTTAAAATTTATATGCGAAGCTGCTAACTTTATTAAGAGAAATATTATTCTTATTATGCTTTTGCTGTTTCCTTCATTTAAGGAGCTGAACATCAGAGATAAGTGAGTCATCAGCATCCACGTTAAGTAATATTAGATAAGGCAGACTTCCCCAGGCAAACATTTTGATTTTAAGCTCATTATTTTATATGGTTCTAAATCCTTATATGAGTAGTTTGTTCAAAAGAGATACATATGGAAATCTAAACCATTCAACAAGCTTTACATCTGAAGATATAAACACTTTTGCTACTGTTGTTCAAGTGTTGGCTAATAATGTATTCAGTTTGCTTTTGAACAGCACAAAATACTGCTTATCCTATCAAAGCATAGATATAATAGTGTAAGGCAGTCGTGATCATAAAGGTAGAGTTAGCTTCTGGTGACTGTAGTGAATTGGAAAGGATGCAGTGGCAAAATCCCCAAAGATTGTGTTGCTCTTGATGGTAGAAGTGGGAAAAAGTTGAAGTTAATGTTCCTCTTGTGAGGGTACAGCTCAAAGCAGCAGGCTAACGAGTTGCTTCATGTGAAATTTTCAGGCTCTGTCAATGCATCCATTTACCGTAAGAATACAAGAAGAAGGTGTCTGGAGTTAAACAGACTGAAAACCTCTTTGTTTCTATTTATCTGAGAACTTGAAAGTGCAAGTTAATGAACAATGAACAGACTCATTACATATTGATCACAATTGTCGCGATGTGTGTGCATGGTGGCGAAAACAATGTGCACCATAGAAGCAGATTAAAGAGGGTTTTTTTTTTAAAAGTAATATTTAACTTTATCAGAGAAGTTACTGTTGACAATTTATTGGTTTTAGGACAAGCCCTCACATATAATGAGCAAAGATTACACATAACATAGCATTGTTAAATTAAGAATCTGTACTACTTGAATCATTCCCACAGAATGGTGTTGAGACCACTGATACTAGCTAGCAGAGGTAACAGCATTCTTTTCAGTTGCTCTCAGTCATGGGACCCTCAAAGTAGAGACTAACAGTCTCAGGATATTCCAGTATCAGGACATCACCTCAACACCCTTCCATTGTCACAACCATAGCCAGTATTCTGCAGCTGTGTTAGATGAACATTGTGTGAACTTTGTGGATACGTGTGAGTTAGGAAAGGGAAGGTCTGTGCTACATAGGACAGGAAATCCCAGCAATAACCTAAACTTGCCATATTATTACTTTGTGACACCGTAGGACAGGTATATAAAAGAAAATGCAGTATGTCATGTAGTTTTTATGCTACCTCAGTAAACGAGACATGGGAGCTGTGATCACAGCAAGCAACGGAGCTAGTCTAGCATACTACACTTCCTTTGTTAGCAGATCTTGCTACTTTCTCCTACCCTTTCCAGGCATCTTTCTAGACACTACCTTACTGTCATGAAGCTCTACAAAGAAAATTATAACATAACTCTAGGAAGGGGAAGTCCTAAACGTTCATAAAACCAGGTCTTTGGCGTGATATCTTTCCCACTGCATTGTGGGAAATTAAAATACAACATCGTGTGTGTATAGAGGCAGCCATACAAGATATACACACTCTTCTGTCTATGCACTCAATGTGAGGTAGATTTTAAATAGGCCAATGACATTTTCAGTGTTTTGCTATAAAAAGCAGTAAGACAGAGTGGAGCTATCTTGAACCTGGCATTTAGCAACTTGCAGTAGACTCAGAATATTGTTGCTTCATATCTCCTATTAGAGAAATATTGTCAGTCTTACTGTAGCTGTTGTTGCTATGGTTCCCCATGTTGGAATACATGTTTATCTACACATACCTTTTTGCTTAGGCTACCTCATATGAGAACAATATGAAAGGAGAGAATGAAATCTTCATCCTCCAGAATGGGGGAGTCTAGGGTCTGCTGATGGAGACTACTTCAGAATAATAGCCTCAAATACACTACCAGGTGGTATGAAAGAGTGATTTAGGACATACTTCAGTTTTGCAGCTGAATGTCTTGTAAATGCATAAGTTTCATTCTGAGCAAGCTGGCTCATTTTTCATAGCACAAAAAATGCGTCTCTAAGAAAATGTGGTACTACACAAAGACTTTTCAGCTTGGTCCATGTCAGTTAGCATTGAATCCAGAAGCACTATTGTCTGCTGTTCTGCTTGGGCAGTCTCTTTGTCCTAATTCAAAGCAGTGCTAATGCATTCTGAGATAACTCGCTTCTGTCCTGAAAATAGCAGAATTGTGTCAGTATGACTCTCCACTATCAATCACCTGTGACTGTAAACTCAGACCTATGCTATTGCTGATTTACTGGTTTCCAGTATATATGGAGTGCTTCAGGTAGCCTCACAGTAATCTTTGGAGCAGTGTTGAACTTGTCCACTGACCTTAAAGCACAAGAGCAAAACAGAGCCTTGCATTGGGACTGTCCTTTTCAATTAAAAGAGTTATAGAGAACAAAATATCAAGTCAAGTTTCAGGATTTACTCTTCAGTGTCTTTCCCAACAAAGTGCAAGATTGCTTCTCTCCTCTGTGTTCCACATCTATGTATGCAAGATAAAAGGTACTTCATGCAAGATGCAAAGCCTGATAGGCCTGAAGGATGCTATACCCAGGGAAGCAGGTCTCCTGAAAGAGGCTAGAATGGCTATGAATACATTTCAGCAGAGCCAGGCTCACTTGCAAACAAAGTTCAGGAAAAATAAATAAATAAAATGAGGGAATGGGAAAAACAGCAAGCAACATGTTTATTTAGTTCCCAGTGAGTCTTCTACTCACTGGTTCTGTTGTCCTACTCACTGCTCAGAACAGTTCAGGAGGCAGGACTCCCTCACATTGCTCCACAAGAACTGACCTTAGCATGTACTCTGCTACCCCCATGGTGAACTCTGCTTAGAAGCCCAGCATAGCACAAAAAGTTCAAAACCCCTAACTCAGCTAGATCCTTGGTGGAGGTGTTCTTTGAACTGTCCCTGCCCCCTATAGTCAAATAGAAGCCAGACCAAAACTCTCCCTGGGTTTGCAGGAGAGAGAAAGTTTTCAGTCCAATCTCTCCCTCTTTCTTTTCCATGCAGCACTGACCTAAGCATGCTCCGTGCAGCAGGGTCACACAGAGAAAACAATTTTTTGTTGGGGCAGAACTCAGCCATGTTTATTTATATAGCTAGACTAATCACTGCAACCTTCTGATGGTCACCATGTGTCTGGCAAACTTCAGCTGCGGTGTTCTGGGAAGCTACAGCCTTGCTTTCTCCCATGCATTCCCCTATGCAGCTCCTAAATGAGAGAGAGAGCACTGGGAGACAATGAGAATCCAGCTTCTATACCTACGCGTTAAAGCAGCTGAAATTTTGCTCCCTGCTTTTTCTTCCTGTCCACATCCTGCAAATCCAGCAACGGCTTGAGACTGTTCAGTACACAGGGTACAATCAGAGGTGAAACATTTGGAAAGCTAGTGCTGCATGCAGTTTCACATGAACTTTCGCACTTAGAAACAAACGCTATTTAAAGTGGATTGTCCCAGGAGTATCTCTCAGTTAGCACAATGCACTTTCCCAGAAGGGGTTCGATTTCAGGTCTTGAACTTGTCCCACGCTCCCAGACCTTCTGGGCCAAAGAGCGTGGCAGAGTCATCAAACCCACACCCCCCAAACCCTAGCTGGGAGCTGGTACTCTGCTTGCTCAGTTATGAGCCATTCAAAAAATGAAGTTTGTGTATCCAGAGGAGGAATCAAACTTGGCTTTCCTCAATCAAAAGCCAACCCCCTGCCACTCCAAGGAAGGGAAGTGCTGCTCTAACCACTCCTGGGAAAGAAAACAGCTACCCTTCCCACTTTTACCCTTCCCAAAAGAAAACCTCCAAGGAGAGCCATAATTAAAAGAAGGTGGAAATTATAAAAAGCAAGCTGAAAACTACAAGGATTTTTGCTATACTTTTTTTTTTTGCTTCTAAGCTATCTAGAACCTTCAGGACTTCAACTGGTACCTGATCTATTTTTTGTACTGCTAAAAATCTGTCTTTTGTGGAAAGCATCCAGTTTTGAAGGCTATAGGGGTTGAAGTTGATAGGGTATGTGAGGGACAAAAGGGGAGGGGTTAATCACTGCCTTGCCACAGAAGGCCCTTTGTTTTGAAAATTCTCTTCTCCTGTTTTCTAAAATCATCTGGCAAACAACGCAGATGGCTCACAGCATTCTGTTTCCTTTCAAGTCAGTGATGCTGTGCTGATTTGTACTTCTGGGGAAACCCATGAAGGTAGTGACAATGTAATACCTGCTATCATTTGCTGCAGTCTCAAGAAAATTTCTTATCAAAGGTTTATAAAGTACTGTTACAATATTTCTATGTTCAGGAAAGCCAGGTATCAGCCATCCTATGAGGGTTAAGAAGATGGACAGTTGAGAAACAAGAGCTCAGTTTTGGCATTATTTTTTGTTTTCAACACGTAAGACAGAAGTGATGGGTTCTCAGGAAATGGTTTTGCTAATGTTCTGCAGGAAGAGGACACACTCACCCTGAACATCAGCTTCCCCTGCTTATTTCCACAATACGTGTAACTGAATTTCCTAAACATCCACTAAAAAGAACAGAAGCTGGAGATTTAACTGCCATTTGGGAGTCTATGAACATGGACCAGGATAAAGTTTGATATCATGGGGCTTCCAGGCATTCAAAGATGAGGAAAAGGCCATGGTATACCTTTCTAAATACTCCTGATGGTGAAGAATAAGTAAAACCAGAGAAAATAAATCGGACCATGCTTTTGAACTCACTGGTGACCCTTTAGGCACTTACTTAGTGAAAACATACAACATACACAGTGGTCATATTGACTGGGGAATCAAGAATTAGCTGAGGAGAGAAGGAAGATAAAGGGAGAGATGAACAAGAAGGGTGGAAAAGAGGCAAGCAATACACCAAGGATTTTGCTCAGAGGTTCAACATACAACTGGCCCTTCCTCACTGAGGCTGCAAAGGTGCTGTGCAGAGATGTTAAGAGAGACTCTCAAGCTGGAGGCATACCAATAAAGTGGACTATAGTGTGGATCTCAGTATAAATCAGCATCTGTACCACAGAAATCACTTATGATGATAAGCCTCAGAAGATGACTAGTGAGTGCTCATCCATCGGCTGCAGAAAGGCTCACTGATGTTCACTCTCTCCACCAAGCTGTCAGTATGGTGTGCTTATGGCTAAAAATCCTGTATTAAAAGAGACACATGCACCCTGATAGAATACAATCGAGTAAAAGAGTATTGCCAAATAATCCTTGGGGTGTGGATATTGCATTAACTACTTTCTCATGCTGTTACTACCTTTTATTAAGCTGATATCAATGTGTCTTCCCCTAAAAAGTCCTCCCTGGCTTTATGTGCACAGTGGACCACTTTGGGAAAGGACTGGACTGCTTAGTGAGAAAAGAGCTATTACCGTGCACACCTGGAAGAATTTCCTTTTCATTCATTCCATTGTTCGTGTATGTTACAAGTACCTGACTACAGAAAGAAAAGACTTAATTATAAGACACAGGCTTCTGAAAAATTAGTTTTACAGCTAGAAATAACCTTATCTCAGTGATTTATCTTCTGCATGCATACAGTAGGGTTGGCACACAGCAGATCTGTGCATTTTCAGCTTCTAGCAGATATTCAAGACTACTACAAGAAGTACTTCAAGAAAATGAGAATCAGTAATAGAGATCACTTGGCAGCTAAATGGAATGGTTACATTTCTGTTTCTTTAACAGCTGCCCTATGTGTTTTGGTTCTCTGTTGCAGTATACAATTTAACTGCAATCCCTTCATATATCTTTACTTACAGACTAGCAATTTAATTTGTACAAAGCACTGAACTTTATGCCAGTTATTTCAGTAGCCAGTTATCTAAATTTGGTAAACTGAGGAATTCCAAGATTGTCGTGCAGTGCTAAAGCTTGCAATATCTTTGTTAGCAAATCCGGAGCCAAAGTCAAGGATCTGTTCTCAGATGGAAGGCCAAGAGACCCTGTTAATAGTCCTGATACCGAGAGCAGCAGAACTGCCCCAGTGTGGTGACTTAGCTGGATTGTTTAGCTTTACTGATACAGAGGGTATAACTACTGGGCTTCAAGCTCCAGGATTACATTGCTCCACAGCAGTGCATTCTCTTTTGTGGAGGAACAGTCATGAGCAAGCACAGATGATGCTTACTCAATGGTCTTTTCATTTTGACATGTCCCCAGAAATGTATGTCCTCCTAAGGGAGAAAAACCTCAGGGCATAGACAGGATGTAGAATGAGGTTGAGAGACAGAACTATGGTTTAAAATCTTTCAGAGATTATAAATTGTTTTCACAGTATTATTCTGAACAATTAATTTCATCTCTACCTACAGAGGC
Source organism: Neopsephotus bourkii (assembly GCF_033783945.1). Classification (NCBI taxonomy): domain Eukaryota; kingdom Metazoa; phylum Chordata; class Aves; order Psittaciformes; family Psittacidae; genus Neopsephotus; species Neopsephotus bourkii. Next base: position 16,221,684 of record NW_026900684.1, on the reverse strand, counting down.
TTTCAGGACTGGTACTCAAAGCCTGTATTGGTAAAAGAAGATAGGAGAACATAATCAGAAAGGTTATGCCCATATAGACTTTTGATAGGTTAGCAGTAATCAGCAGTGATATATACTTCTTCCAGAATTCATTTGCAGCAGTTAGTTTAACCTCTTAAAATATTTGATATCTTCTAACACTAAAGATGCTTATAAACCTGGTAGAGTGGATTTTTAGAATATGGGGCTATATAGGAGTTAACCTGGACCCTAGGTATAGGGAATCTGTTCTTTTTAATTTTTATTTCACTGGGACTTAAAGTTCAGGGGACGTATTTCAGGATTTATATTGCAGGATTTAATTCATCCCGTGGGTCCCAATTATGCTCTGATTTACACTCCACATAATTCCACTAAATCAGTGCTCCTACTTCATTCCCTATCTCTAGCTACCAGTTAATGTTGTGCTTGTTCTTATATCTCTCCCGCATATCTGTGCAAACCCTCTTGCTAATCAGAATAGAGATGGCGTACATTCCCAATGGGCAAAGAAATGGAGTAATGAACACAAATCCTGACACCAAGGCCTTAGTTAAATGTATGGCCCCATTGTTACACATAGCTGCTGACAGAACATATATATGCTTAAAAGCTCAACACACTTCTCACTATGTAAAAGAAAGAGGAGAGCTTGGTGTGCCGTGATTATGTTTTCCATAGTCATCTCCCTTGTGGTCCTTTCCTTTTGAAAATATCCATGTAAGAGATTCAGTTAAGTACTTTCAATTAAGATGTTTAAGTGTTTTTTCAGCTTCCTCCAGAAAAGCAGCACACACCAGCACCTTGCTGTCTGAAAGATGCCACCCTCCCTTTTAGTGAAGCAGAATGATTAGAATGAAAAGAAACCAGTTCTCCTGAAGTAATTTTGCTTTTCCTTTATCACTAAGAGACATAGCAGAGAGTGAATGGTGTTTCTTCTGTTTCAGAAGAACCTTGATTTTTGTCCACATATTTAAATAGAAATAAAGCTGCCTGGTATCTGTGCCAGCATGTGACACTGTTTTTTGCTGCATAGTCATGAAAAATTCATGCATTATGTATTGGTTAAGAATGTCATCCTTTCCTAAGACCCAAAAGGCAATACTTTACTTAAACATTGATTGAAATAAAAATATCACAGAGACTTGTCCCCAGCATGGTACATTACACAAGCACATAAAATGAAGAAAGGAAGAAAGGTCACATTAAAAGGAATGCAAGATGAATTTAATCTGGTTAAACAGACAAACTCTCCAGGGCAGGAACTGTCTGCTTATGTGTTGGTGTAGTGCCTTACACAGCAAAGCTCTTACCCAGCGGAGCCTTCAGACCGTTGAACAGAAACAACACTGGGGATTATGGGAGTTAAGGAAAAGACTGAGGCCCATATTTGATTTTCATTGGAATATCTGATTTCCTCTGACTTTTGTTTACGGTCTTTGCATTTCTTGTACTTTGTATTTCATTGTCCTTAAAATACAAGCAAATCCTACTGCAAGTTATATTACAGACAGTATGCTATTAAGGAATAACATTTTCTAATATTTGTTGGAAATATTGTTTTAGCACATAGGCCTTCTGGTAATATACAAGGAAAAATGTAAGAGAGAACTAGCAAAATGTCAAAATAATTGCATATAATATTTTAATGAAAAATCCCCGAAGAGACTTAGTTTGTAATATAATTCAGACTACTGCATTGCAGAATAGAAAATTATCTGCCTAATAAAAAGATCACTGTTTCAGCCCTGATCTGAGTACCAACTCAGTATCTCTTATCCTATTAATAACACCTACACCAAAAGCTATGTATATCTGTAGGCAGAGAAAAAAAATTAATCTCTCAGTTATAACAGTAATGGTTTCTAACCAGTGACTTTATGCAAAACAAAAGAAGTGTGTGAAGAATCTGTGCAGTTGTCCATGCTGCCCAGCAAAGTGAGTCTTTCTGCACACACCACCTATCCCAACATGGTCTGGGAGTGGAGTGGCTTTGCTACATATAAGCAGTAAAGTGGAATGCATTGTCAAGCTGCATGGTTAGAACTAAAATCGTTAGACCAGCTAACATAGGTGAAAAGTAGTAAAAATAGGGCCTTTTGGGGGCAGAAAACCCTTTCTTCTGGTTTTATAGCTCTACAGTTTAAGACTCCATCCAGTTTTTCAAAATATACTAGCTAAGTCTACTGAGTGACTGACTTGTGAGCCTACCATCTAAACGTTGCTTTCCTTTGCATTCCATTTTTTCTTGCAGACTTCTCCAACCAGCAAGTCAAAAGCATGAAATAATAACCCTGCTTCCCCATTTTGACTATTGCTTCCATGCTGTGTATATTTAGACTTTGGAACAGATGAGTACCAAAATTTATAACTTCTCATGGCAAATTTTCTGAAACTGCTTTCTTTCCCCTCTTCCATAAGGTGAATATATGTTTAAATAAGACTTGACCAGTGTCTTCTGAACGTTTGTACTTTGTATTTTAATAAGGGACAAGTTGTGCACTAAGTAGCAAAGGCTTAATCTCACACCTTTTTACAGCTTAAGTGATCTCTTCTTAAAAGTACAGGAGTTATAAAAGACAATAACTAGACATTAAACAGTTATGAATGCAGAGGATGGTGTTCTTGTATAAAAAAGAGTACAGAATTAGTTTGATAGCTCTCATCTTGTGCATTTGCAGTATTTTCAGTGGGATTAAGATAGCCTGTCCAATAAGAAAATTTATCCATATTGTAGTAATTTGTTTCTCATCGTCTTACAATTTAAAGAGTCATTTGATAAACCTTATATGGTGCACTTGGAGGGTAATGTTCTTTTCTTTATTGTTTGCTAAATTTGCATTCCAAACAATAAGTGTCTTTCAGAGCTGTCTAAGTTAGCTCACAAAGATTCCATCTGTCATCTTATTTTTGCAATCTAACATCTTATTATTTGTTACCCATTATTGGTATGCTAGGGAGACCTTGTGACTCTTTTCAACTTTAAGAGATAGTTTCACTATGCGTAGCTCACACAAACACAGTGTCCTTCTTGTCCATATCTGAAGAAAACCCACATCGATTATTTGGGGTACTGTTTTTCTGCATTTGATGTATAGACTGTGATATCCTGTGAGGCCAGTGGTATGTCTTAATAGGCACTACACAGTGAAACCTTTTGCACTGTTCTTCACAGGAGACTTTCTTTTTTATGGTGTCCTTTTACTGGAAGTGAGGAACTTATTAAATCCATCCTACAGCACACCTATTTTGAAGTTTCTCTTCTTGGGAATGAAGTACTAAACCAGGTACAGATTTACATTTATAATTTAAACTTGACAGCCTGTCTTTCCTATTCTTCAGTCCTGCGCTACTCAGAACAGCAGTCCCTCTCCCCTTCTCCCTCTAAAATAATAATTATACTTTGTGATGTGAAACTTTTTCACTAATTACAATCAGAGTTTTCTAACTCTTTGAGCCAACTGTGCCCTCCTTTCAGACTCTACACAAAATGCTTTCATTTATATAGATGTGCATGATCTATCGTGATCTGATCCATCAGGTTTATGTTGACTGTTACTTTGGGCAGGTAATTTAATATTGCCTAGCACAGCTTTTTCTAACTTCAAAGCTCATACCCACCATCCCCCTTCCTTAAGCTGTGTGAAGGTACATATTTAGGTCACTGCCAGTTGAAGATCTGTAGAAACTCACTTACATGGGGCAATAGACAAAGATTCTGGGACTTAGGTGACAGTCCCACGACAGTGGTCTGACAGTATTTATATTGTGCGGTGTCGCTAGTATCTGTCAGACTGTGTTCAAATGTTCAGCTTGTAATTGTTGGGCAATCCCAAGCAAGTCAGGTGGTGATATTTGTTTGGCTAAACAGAGAAAGGAAAAAAAACAAAATTCTAATAAAAATCTCAACTCAGCTTTCTTCACCTGCCTTTCACATCTCACTAAGAAGTTCAAAGAGCCCCCCTGAAACTACTGTATATTTCATTGTCCAAATTTTACATGTCATAGTGGCTCAATATTTGGTCCTGAAAGACAGTTTGCCTACTCTTTGTTATTCAGAATGCATGCATTTCAGAAAGAGATATATAGATAACATTAGCCTGTCAATATTAACTTCCCTCACAGAGCAGTAATTCAGGAATAAGTTGACTGACATGGGTCTCACCTATAAAGAATTTGTGTTAGCGAGATAAGAAAATAAGTGCAATACTAGATCTACCCATATTGTCCTTCTTACCTTTAATAGGCTGTATAAGGTAAGCAATACAAAATCCCACCTAAAATCCTTACATAATTGTCTGTATAGAACTGGTGACACATCAGAGGATTTATTCTAACCTAAGCATGATTTCAAACGCATTTATTTCTGGCAAACTTTGAATAGATTTAATTATAACAGTGAGAAACACACAAGACTTGTAAGAAGACAGTGTCAGTAAAGGTTTCAGACACCAAAACCACTAGATATTTCTTTCTGCTTCCTGCCAGAATAGCTCAATGCTTTGCAATGTAATTTAGCTTTCAGTTTAAAACCAGACAAAATGATTGCTTCTAATTCTCATACCCCATATAAATACTGCTTTGTCCTTCTGCTGTGCCTCCCAGATCAAAAGCATCTGCAGAAATTTTATGAATATTGCTCGAGCCCCTTTGGAGGCTGGTTAATTAAATTGCACAGCTTTAGAGACATATGTGGAAACACACTATGAGGTCAAATAATGTGCAAGAGAAAAGGGCAGAAGTCTGCATCTTAGTTATGAATAGAAGGCAAACCATGCAGCCACTAGCCATCTATTTTAATTATGTGACTGCTTCTCACCTGCTTTTGATTAAAGCTATTTCTTTGACCACAGACACATGACATAGAGTGAAGCCTGATGAGTGTTTATTATCCTCACTGTGCACCATTTATAAATGCTGGTTTCTGTATGCCTAGCTTAACACTTTTCTGTTATGACCCTTGGTGGAATGATTTTAACCCTCACTGTCCTTACTGCTGCCTAGATGCAGCCCCAAACAGTGACTTTGGAAGAAAAAGCAGCCTTGTTCTATTAAAAAACGATCTCCAAACTGAGTTCCTGCAACTGGATTGATTTGAGGCAATTTACATCAGCTTTACAGGTTTGCTGTCTTACAGGAAGGTGCTTCATATTCACAGAGGAACGCATTTGCTGCAGCAAACTCCTTTATCTGACAAACACACAGGAGTAGCAGTGTTGAATTAGTGTTTTTCTGCTAGCAGGAGAGCTCACACTGCCTGGCTGCCTTCCTTGGCACCGTACTGGGGAGCTCAAGCCACAGTCCTCCACCACTGGTGTCACTAAATGGAGGAGGTCCCTCACTTTTGCTATTGCAGTGAGGCTTAGATGGCTTTTGGCTTGTGGTAACTCACAGCCACTGACAGAGCAACTGCCACAGCTTTCACTGCTGGATCTGGCAGGACTTGTGGTAGCAGCGATGAAGCCAGGGCATTGGTACCAAAATCTTTGCCAGTTTTGCTCCACAAAGAGGGAAGCAGATTCATCCTGCTCAGAGATAGCAACCGGGTATCTTTTATGTCAACCAGGACTATTCTAAGCACAGAAGCTGTCAGATTGCAAATATTTAGATGAGGCATCACAAGAAATATAATGTGAAAGAATCCTACTGCTTTCTAGTTAACACAATATTCATCACCAGCCAAGCTCTAGCATGAGGTCGGGAACCAGTTTGTCATTGTATTAATCATTTTTACGTCTCGGTTCCAGTCACAGGGAAAAAGGAGTTAAATAACTCAGTTTACAACTACTAAAAATAAACTTGCAGACTTGCTGGATTCCTCCACATTAAAATGTAAACAACTGTCAGCTCTTCTGGAAAAGCTGGCTTTGCCCTGCCTCTGACTTCCCCAGGAGGATTTCTGGGGGTTTTAAAAAGTTCTATGCTGAAGACTTGTTTCCATAATTGGAACTGGCCAGTTTTCTCCCAGAAAAATGAAAACTAAACTTTTTCCAATTAAAACAATTGCTACTAGAACCTCGGCACACAGACCATGTAGAGAATGGTGTGAGCTGCTTCAGCAGGGATTGCAGCCAATCTTTTTCAGATTTGGGTGCCTCAAGAGAGGCAGCTAAATCCATATTTAGACACCTAGATTAGAAGTGGCTGGTCTGGCTTCACTGCCAGCACCCACAGATCCTATGGGTGTCTTCCACTGTCTGTCAAATCCAGGATATTTAAAAATAAATTTATTTAGGGGCCTAAATTCAGAAACATTTTTGGCATTAAAAAAAATTAAAAACAATTGAGGCCAAAATTTTGAATATTTTTTTCAAAATGTTCCTCTTATGCTGCCACCTGCTTTCTAAAACTGTATCAGACTTAGTGTACTAAAGCATATGCTCATTGCTTTTGAGCACCACATGGTGCTACCTGAGACTGCTTGCTGCAGAAATAGAAGTTCTGGGGTAAGAAAACAGCTAACATATAATGGATGCACTGCAAATTGATTGATATACCACACTTTCCTTTGGGTTGGGATTTTTTTCCAGGGAAATACTTAGTCTTTTTTATCAAAGAATGTCCAAATAAGTGTGTAATAATACAACAATTAACTAGTCAAACCATTAATCTGACTAACATGTATTTCCCTGCTGCTTAAATTGGTTTGGTGGATCCCTTTTTTAGCGCTCGTTTTCTGCATGGCTTAGATTGCAGAAATTGCAACTGTCAGTCATGGATAATAGTTATCTTACAGAATGTTCATACATTACACATCCTTCTTCAGATCTGGGAATTAATGGGTTACAGCATAGTACACAGACTTAGATAAATGGACAAGAAGCATGAAAAAACAGTCAGTAAAAGCTAAAATAAAAGGTGAAATAATTTTTTCTTCTATTACTTTAAGGAGAGAAAATTAGCAACAGAACAGATAGAAGATTAGAATATCTTTTAATAAGCAATAGAGATCATTCTAATACTAGTGTAGCATCACCCAAGATTAGTGTCACTTCCGTGAGAGCCTTCCAAGAGCAGAGACTCTACTGGGTCTTCAGGGAATCTCTCCTAGTGCTTCCCTATCATTAGAAATTTAACTTGTTTGCATACTGAAGCCAATTGATTTTTCTCCTAGGAGGACAGAGAGAACAGTTCCTTAGCTCTATGCAATAGCTTTGCAGGTACTTGAAAATTGTTGTCCTCCTTTGGTGGTCTCCTTTTTATTTTATCTTCTTCTGTAAATCAGTGCCTCCTAACCTCTGATCTTTTTCTTTGCTCTCACCTGAGGACTTTTAAATCAGTGAAAACCTCTGCCAAATCTGGACACAGAACTGTCCAACTCTGTGACAAGGGGCTTTGTAATTCAGGTAAACATCATTTGAAGAATCACTCTTTTTTCTTTTGAATCTACCACTAGGCAGCTAGTTTGATGTCTCCTCCTTCAAGCATTAGAAAAGATGGTGAACAGCTTTTGATGCTTTCTATATCATCATGCTCCTTTCTGCATAGTGGCACATCAGTTGTCTTTTTTCCATGCAGGGTAGCACTGATGTAGTTAATTACTCATCATGTGAAGCTGTTATAAAACTTAGATTTTTCTCTGTGCCTTTGTGTTTTCCCTGGATCTCTTTTTAAAAAGTCATCTTGCCCTTCCCATTCTACCTTATACTGAGGTGGCTTTAAGTGAGAAGTGAGAAGTTATATTCTCTGGCTAGCAGTTCAGCCATTTCACATTTGCATTCCTTTAGAACTTGGGCAGATGCCATTCAGTCCTGGTAGTTTGAGCATTCTGTCAATTTGTTCTATAATCTGTTCCACTGACGCTTCAGTTTGTGACAGATTCTCTAACACCTCCTCCAAAAAGAAGGGTTTCAGCATGGAAACTTCCCTAATTCTGTCCATGGCAAATGCATTTATGCCTTCCTTATCTATTGGCTCTCATGCCTCTCTGGCAGGCTTTCTGCTCCTGATGTGTTTGAAAAAGAATTTATTTTTACTTTTTATGTCTTTGCAAATTTTTTATCAAAATCTACTTTGGCATACATCTGCATTTAACCTGCCAGTGCTTGTGGCCTTGTCTGGTACTCTTAGTTGGACAGGACTTCACCTTTATGAAGGCAGCATTCTTGTTCTTAATAACTTTCTTTACCTTCAGTTTAGCTATCCTAATCTTATTTTTTTTTAGGATAGGTGTCACGCATCTGATGAGAGCTTCCGATATGGTTCTTCAGATAGCCTCTACATCACCTGCAAAAACTTCATACTTTGCACCACCCTTTTTACTAAGAGTTAGAAGAATGCCTTCATGGAAGTGATGCTAGTCTTGGGTGATGCTACAATAGTATGAGTATTTAATCCCTACAGGACCCATCATCTCAATTGGTGTTTTGGAACATTAAAAAAAAAAGCTTCTCTTCCATTCTTCTTTTCCTCCACCCCCACCCTGCCCCCCTTCCCCGACAAAAAAACCAAAACAAACCAAACAAACCAACAACAAAAAAAGCCTCCTGTGACATTTTTGATCTTAACCTGGTTTCCACTTTGGTTTACATGAAGTCTTTATTCCCTTCCGGTACCATCTCCCTTTGTTTCTGAAGCCGTTTGGTGGTGGGTTGTTCTCTTGTGTCTGGTTCCCAGTAAATATGATCCTACTTCATTTTCTCAGCCATGCATTGCAACTTTTGTTTTTGCCTCCATTGGCCCTCAGCATGGGAGGAAGGTTTCAGAGACTGTAACTGTGAACATCCTGTTTTGCTGTAGAACCTCTCTCCTACCCCACTGCTGGTTTGAAAGTACAAAGAAGTTAAATCTTCTGCTTTATGTACAGTCTTACTCATCTGCATGCCATAGCAGGATATATGTGGTGAGGAGATTATAGAAATATGTTTGCAGGTTCCTTCAGTTCCTTTTATTAGCTGAACATACTTTGATAAAAACATTTTTCTTTTGCCCAAAAGAACGAGCTACAGAATCCACCTCTGCTTATGAACCAGGAGAGCACATTTTATTACACTATTTCTGTATATTTGTGCTGGAATCAGGTTTGAAATCTAAGATAACTAAATTAAGAGATAGTAGCACAGTAGCACTCATATAATTCATCAATGCAAGGCAGCCTACTAAACCAAAAATTGTTCTTACACCAGGAGACTTAATTCTATCTCATATTGCACAATATTACTGTTGGGCTTCCAATACCCTTAGTAAACATTTCCATTTAAATGATGTTGTAGTGATTACATCTAATTTTATTTTAATTTTTAATTAGAAGCAATGTCAGTGCGAATTACTTTTGTGTTCTATTTGTCAATAGTGCTTGTTACGAGGCTATAGTTCAGGTTATTTTTTGTTTTATTGTTTCTCTTTTTTTAAAGTTTTATTTTATTTTTCTCGTGTTTAGTACTCACTACTTTCATTTCTGAAGACAGATACAGTAAGAAGTAAAAATGTGACTAGTAGATTTGAAAATCAACCTATAGGTTAAGTAACACTATAGATAAAACTCCCTATTTCTTAAGAAATGGAAAATAATCAGATCAAGTATAATTTTCACTTATGCTAATAGTTCACATTGACACAGGGCATGAGGTTTTAAATGTAAAGTAATAGATTAATTGCAATGTATTAAAGTTGCACTATACTGAGAATAGGTATTCAAGAAATTTCCCAACAATTTTGCTTTACTATGTAACCAATGTTTATTCTGGGCAATGTTTTGCATTCTGAGCTTCTATTTCGTATACATTTCATGCTCTTTCAAATTGTCAGTGAGTTTGTCATCTTTATGGTTCACAGGCTTCAAAAAGCCTGAACAATTACATGTTTTCTGTCAAAATTTTCCCAGTAAACCATTGAATAAAGTCTCTTAGACACATCTCAAATAATTGCAATTTTTAGATATGCTTTGGTTCAGCAAGTCATTGAAAAACTAATTTCCTAAAGATGAAGAGCTATTGAACTTCCAAATCTGTATTGGAAATCCCCTTTGATGGTTTTGGTAATATGCAGCTCTATTTCTGGTGCCAAAATAAACAGTTGGATCAACTCCTCTCTGCTAGAGAGCATGAACACGAGCAGAGGGAAGGGAAAATTGCTTGAGGATTTTTTTGTTATGTTTCTTCCAAGTTCTCCAAGGAGTGGGAAAAAGCTTTGATCCAGTGAAACTAAGCAAAATATATGCACTCTCAAATTCACAGATCATAGTAAACCTCAAAAGATAGTATCACATTCACACAGCATTGCATCATTTCAGTGCCTTTCCTCATGTCATAGCTATGACAAAATTTTATACCACAGGCACCTCCCAGTTCCTGTTTTTCATGGGAATGCATCAAAAGGAGGGATCAATGGGAAAAATAAGAAAGTAATTTTCCTCTCTCTAGAAGGTATTTCATCTCCTCCTTCTTTGTCCATTATGAAAGATTATGGCATTACCACTGAATGCCAGTAAGAAGTTCAGCATAAAATTGAACATATATATGTGTAGTTTTTAAACGCATCATTCAAGTAGACAAGGTAATGCTATGATTATAGATCAGTGTGTCAGCTCCAGTGAAAATCATCATCTGTTACCATGAGCCACAGTTTCACCTGAACATAATTTAATCAAGAGTTAGAAAATTCTGGCAATAGCAAACACTCATTAAGGTGCATCAGCCTTCTCTTGTCAATTAAAGTTGATTCAGTATAGTACACTGGATGCAGACAGCAACCATAAACAACCATCTGTGCTTTTAAATGAGGTTTTCTAGGTTCAGATCCTCATCAACACAAATAATTGTACTCTCCCCAGAAATCAGCTTGAAAGTCAGCTGAATACACTTGAGAGAATATATTTCTATCTGGCATAAATTCCAGGATTACAGATCCATCTGCTCATGCTTTCCATGAGTTCATATTCTGTTCCTTCAAAAAATAAGCATTGACACCAATACTTTGTAGGCAGTTTTTCTAAGCATAAGTTCCCTTAAAAAGTTCATGAAGTAAATATTTCCAGGTGCTCCATTGTCTTTGATATACAGCATATACTATGATTTCCCTCTTGCAAAATTCGACAGTCTGATAGAAGAGAATCATCAATACTTTTTTCTTGAAAAGTAATGATTTTGTGAACCAGGTTGTCAGTTTGTGATTTCCTTTGTGCAACTGCCAGAGATGATCTTGAATTTATGTAGTTTTTCAATTTTCAAAATGAAATTCAAAACTCTAACATCAAGCTTTTGAAACGCGGAGAAAAAGGTCTCAACAGAAACCACTGCGACTAATTGAGAACAGCCCAGGGGACACAGTAAGTCTCTAGCTGGTGGGACACCCCTAAAAAGAGAAAAAAGGAAAGGTAGTTTGTCTCTCTGAAATTTACTTTCAGAACAGACCTACTAGACATTAGAAGTTAGAGACTTTGTCACGTTGCTCTGAACCACTTTATTATGCTACTATAGCTGAGTACAGTGCTATAGTTTCTGCAGAGCAGGCTGCCTCTGACACACTACTTGAGATTTTCCACCCAAATGTGACAAAAAAATAATAGAGGCAAAGTAGGGTAATACAGTAGCATAGGCCACGGAAAATATGGCAAAATGATGTAACATTGGAACTAGTCTGGTCAGAAGTTCATAATGAACAACCATTGCTGGACAAAGGATGGCTAGCTCATTTAGGATAACGTATTGACAAGGAACACGGTAACCTGGGTCCAGTGAAAATTAATTCTGAAGAAGTATTCTCAAATCATCAGTCTACCCAAGTTCTCAGTGCTGCTAGTTTTCCCCTCAGTTCTTGGAGTGCAACTGCTTCTGGCATTAGAAACAGTAATAAAGTGAAATGGCTTCCACCTGAACCATGAATACTTGGTTTCTATGAAGCCAGTGAGCCAATAACAAACATGGATGCATTTCAGTTTGATACAGCGTGGCATCTATGCTTCTCAAGGCTTGTGTAAGCTGCAAACCACACTTTCAAGCAGGCACTTACCATTAGTAAGAACAGAATCAAGAGTATTTAGTCCAAAAAGCTGTGGCATGTAGTTGGTGCAGACACTTTTCATTGGTTGTGAAACAGCTGTAGAATACAGGACCCCAGAAAAGGCCCTAACCTTGTGTTGTAGCCTTTCATGCTCTCTCCCCAGGAAGGTTATGAACATGTGAACTTACAAGGAAATTTAATTGCAATGAGATAAAGACTTGTATTCCTACTTCAAAATGCCCTTCAATTACTTGAAACAACATATTTATCTGTGTCTGCTTATCTTCTGCTATTTATTCCCAAACATGGAGGTTAGGTAACAGAATGTATTTCCATGTGAAACTGAAAATGCAAATAGTTTGCATTTTTTAACACTTTTGCATGAAAGTTACGCAAAATGAAAGTGTGAATTGTCCTTTATGTTTGTATTGAAGCTAAGTGGGATCCTGATTTGGGAAAAGCAAAAAATAGTTCCCCTAAAACCTGAAACATTTACATAAATGTTAAACTAATGTGATCACATAATTAGGAGACATTTTAAACTATTCTGCATAAACAGTCTTAGTTTGTATTTGCATCTAGATATAAGGCATGCCTATGTTGGCTCATGAGGTTGCAGCTCAAATGTTAACAGAATTTCAGGTACCTACTTTAAGGAAGACAGTGCCTGCAGTTAAGAAAGCTATATATGTCTACCAAATAATGAGACAGAACAACTAGAGGCAAGCCAAACCCCATGAAATTTCACAGTTATCTATGGAGATAAAGAGATACATTTAAATTTAACTTCTCAATCTCTCCAATTCTCCAAGCACATGTTTGTGGACTAGGTATGATTTTATTTTTCTTCTTAATACTCAAGTGTAACATCTGCTTAATGGTGTTTGTATATACTCAGAAAATATGCAAATATCGGCTATCATTAAGTTTTTACCTATTCAAAATTAATCCTGTGAAGGATAATCAAACATTAAAAAAAGAAAAAGATAAGACACTTTTATTTTCATCATCAACTAGTCTGTATCACTATGGACATCTGTATGTGTTCAAAATTCTAACAGATGTGATATTATTTTTGCTGGACGCATATTGAAAGCACGTATTGTCTGCAAGCCACAGTCATTTTTGAATACAGGCCAAAAGAATGCTGTCCATGAAAAACAGCAAGAAAACCCTGGGTTCCTTTTCCTTTAAGGACAAGAAAAGGCTTTTTTCTTTTAAACAGACAATTCATTGGAATGACTGTCCCACAAGGAGACCAAACAACAACAGAGGCAAATTAGAGTTTTATGGCAATTCAGTACAGATAGTGGGATCAACCATGATTGTTGGCAAGTCTTTACTTCAGGGAATTGAACAGTAGCCCTCAATGGAAATTCAACCTGCTGTACAGTTATTAGCAGCATCAAGACAAACTTATGTGCAAGGCAAGTGTGAGGCAATTGTTCTCAATGCAATGCAGAAAATGTAAAAGCCTTATGCACAATTAAAAGTTGGGCTTTTTCTGATCTTTTCTGAGAAGCTGAAAAGCACGTTACTTCTTGTTTTATGACTTTGAAAAAGCTCACTCCCTTAAATGAAGGCAAATGCATATTCTGAAATGACATTCCATTTTCCTTCTTACGGTTACTTGCACCTGGAAAGTCACTATGTATTTAACCTTCCTAATAACACTACATGTAGGAGTTTATGCCTGACTTTAAAAAAAAAAAATCTCCTCCTCTACTACCCACACAAAATGAGTTACTGATGATCATTTTCGTCTTTAGAAAAGTAAGGAGAAAAAAGTTTAATAATGGATTAACCTTCACATCTTGTTTGAAGTAGGAGTCCTGTGGAAATGAATAATTGGCAGCTCCTGGCTCTCTCAGACTTACAGAAACTCCCCACATTTCATAGCTTCAAAAATCTCTGTTCATTTGACTAAACTAGTACTCACATTTCTTCCAACAAAGTCCATTTGCTAGTAAGGTAGGGAAATCAAGTAAAAGTATAGCTAAATCCTGCAAGTCACTGTAGCTAAACAGGAATCCTGTATATAGGAGAAATAGCAATTCTTTTCAGGAATGAGCAAAGAAATATAGTTATTTCAGCCATGGTGTGTGAGCAGGCAGAAACAACAGAAAAGTGTTGGAGCAGAGACTTTTAACTAGTCTAGGAAGAAACCTTACTATCATTCTGAACCAGCAAGTAAAGGTGGCACACTTGGTTCCTCTGCTGGCATGTAGCAGGGTAAATACTAAAAAGTAGTAATAGCTGTTCTTAACACTAGAAAATTGGATACACATAAGATAAATGGTTGGGTTACAAATGCATTGAAGCTCAGGAGCTAAATTCTGACCATGTTCCAATTAGTAAAACTGGGAAGTGGGGGGCAAAGATCATGAGAATAATGTAATATTTGTTTGAAAAAAAAAGAGAGGCTCTTATCTTGAGCAGTTTTACTAGCAAAACAGAAGGAGCTATAATTGATGTAAAGAAACAGAATGGTACAATTACTTTTAAAACAATATATTTTAAATGATTAAAATGGTGAAAAAAATGCATCGCTTTCTTTTCTCAGCCGTCATGATATCAATACATACCTGACAGTGACATTATTCCTACTGTTTTAATGGGAAACATCTACCAGACAAAGCATTCTCTTTGTTGAATCAGCAACATACAATTTAGAAACAGCACAAACCAGATGGGACAGCTGTATTGCACAGCCAATGACTGAAGTAAATAAGAGTTTTGACAAAAGCAAACACTTTAAGGTTAAGCAACAGATAAATGGACAAATATCACATGAGATAAGAATAAATATTTATGTAATTTAAATAATTTAGCTAGTGAGACAGAAATGAGATCTAGAAATTGGTTGCTAAAAAACACCAACAAAACACCCTGAAGAAAAGACTGGGAGAAAATTCTATTTGGACAGAGATTAGGGAATAACCCCTGATACTGCAATAGTAATTATGGCTTCTATGTATGTACTAAAGGGAGATTACAAGAACTGATAGTAAAGTCTCTAGCCAATTTCATTGGTGTAAAATAGTTGAGAGTAGAAGCAGACCCTCCACACAATACTCTGGAACAGTTTATCTTTTCTAATGGAGGTGTACAGTGTCAGGATGACCTATTGATTGTTTGTTACAGGTTGTCAAGGGTAAGTAATGGCTCCACTTTGATGTTTAAATATTACCTAGTGGAAGTTCTAGAAATCTGTATCAAGCATTGCAATCAGTTTACTAAATTCTATGGAAAACGAAGGGTTTATCTGACAGCCTCAAAGGCTGTCTTGCAGTCAGAGAAAATGGGTTGGAGTATTATACAAGCATAAGTAGGAAAGAAAATCTGGCTGGACTGATTTTTCAGTAGAAGTTCACAAACTGCGAAGCCAAGCCCTGAAAGACACAGTCTGTAATAACACTCGGCTAAGAATTGCATCAGTAAAGAATGAGTATGTCTGGGAAATTTGTTTGAGTAGGGTTGAACTGGTGAAAATAGCACTTCTAAAGAGATTCACAGCAACATTTTACCACTTCATAAAGCAACTGCTTTGTACAGACACAGACAAAACAAAGCAGGTATCTTAGTATCTTAAATACTGTATAGCTATCAAGTTCCATATGGATTAGGACACATGACAGTGTTATGGGAAATTAATAAGTGATTTGAGATTAAAAAAAGTGTTCAGGTATGTGGACCTTCAGTTCCTTTTTCCCCATTTAGACAGATGGACATTTTCCAATACAAAATAAAGCTGTATTAGTTAATGATCCATGGCTAGAATTGGGAACAGAAACAGAAAGGTTGATGATAAAGGTTTCATCAAGTGCTTGGATACTCGAGCAAGAGGCTCAGTGATTCTGTGGCCTAACAATTAAAGCAGTACGTCCTCTTGATTAAGCAGAAGACTTCAGTGTGGTAAACCACAATTTAAATGGATAAGAGCTTTAAATCTGCTTTTATATCAGGCTGATATGTTCTTCTTTAAGAGTTCAAGAATGTTACTATTTTAACAGAGCCTTTGCTTTAACACAATCTTCTCAATGCCACTCATCCACCATAATTTCTCCAGCTTCTGACTGCTAACATGGAGTCCAGCATGGTGTTTCCACTGCTGCAAGGTACATGGAAACCTGGCAAGGTTCTTTTCTCTGTTACCCTCCTGTAAAAGTCTGGTTTTGAAGACAAAGCTGTCAGCAATGTTACTTTATTCCTGACTATATCAAGATGCAAATTAAGGGCATGTGCAGGGGAGGAAGCTGCATTATAAATAAGAACATGGATTTTTATTGTTCACTGTTCTGCTGTCTTTGTCTCCTCAAAAAATTACCTCCCTCCCCTAAATGTTCATCATAGCTAAGAAATGGAGACTAAATTGCTTTTCGGCTTTAATAATGAATCCACAAGTGGAGGAAATAGCTTTTGTCTGCAGTTTATAATTTTTTTTTAGTAGCAAAAATTGCATCACATAATTAATTTCTGCAAATATCCCCATGGAGTAACTGCATCAAAAAGCTTGACAACTTCAAACTGCTATGTTTGTGTTACTGCAAAGCATCCTGCTGACTGATGGCTTTTGGCCGAAACCTAGTACAGGCATAATTCAATTACATGAGTTTTAATACAAAATCGAATTATTTTATTCATAACATTGGTGTTCTATGTGTTTATTAAATTGTCCTGCTTTTCTCTGTGTTAAGTAAATGGAAGTCAAACTGTGAAAAGAATCATTTGAGGATATTAGGCTGAAATCTCTGTTGATATAAATTGGCAAGGTACCAGGTTTGGTCCAGTAGCAGCCGAATTCAACAATCACGCCTTATTGCCAAGGCAACTTACAGCAGTTAAGCATAAACTTGAGCAGCTAATCATCAGACTGAAGAACCCAAGTGTCTCTGGTCTGCTCCTTTGTTTATTTGCTTGGGGGGGGTTAAATTCTGTTTAGTTTATTTCTGAAAAACAATGGTTGCTGTAGAAGAAATTCCACAAAAAGTCATATATAGACAATTTATTGTGGGAAAAATATCTTTAGAATGAAGAAATATATACTGGAGCTCTAGAAAATAAAGCACCATCAACAAATAGAAGTGTTGATTCTTCCTACCAATATCCATGTGGCTTTAGAACTGACTATAATGGATGCTGTCACATGTCAAAGATGATGGTGGTGTTTGTGCATTTAATAAGAGCACATTATTTTACTCATAGGCACTGTGGGTACCTCACTGGAAACTGTACATTCCTGCAAGTTCAGATCAGTTTAGGCTGCTAATCCAGGCAAGAAAGCTCTCCCTGGAAATTTTTTACTAGCCAGGGGAACTTATGAAAGCTCATAATGGGCAAGCAATAGCTCTAGCTTCTGATAAAATTCTTTCCCTCTCCCCTGATGTATAGCATCTGCTTCATTTTAAGCATCTAAAAGCAAGACACCACTTTTTAAACTTAATATTCTGCCACTTCTACTTTTGAACGTGAGATGGTCACTCTCAAACACAGGAGCACAGAGGGAGGTACTGCCTTCTGCAGAAGCCACCAAATGATGCATGAGCTCTTTCAAACTTTGTGTGGGCCAGGCTAACTGAACAGTTTCTGGTCCTGGTGTGTCAGGGCTCCTGACTATCAGCCCCTGAATGCTGAGGAACCATGGTCCTACTCAAGGCCAAGGTAACATCTTCTTCCCATGCAGGGCTAAGTACACGATCTGAAAATTTCCAAGGAAAACTTCCAAATTCTGGACTCTACTTATGCTGGGTGGAGCTGTTAGCAGTTGACAATGAGTGCAGAAGCTAAGCACCTCCAAAAAGCAGATGAGTGGAAATATTCTGTAATGCTGCTAGGAGTTCTGTGCTTTGGTAAGAATTAATCTCAGACTAAACAGACATTTTCAACAAATTTATGCAATAATATCTAGTTTAGATTAAAGTGGGGGGGTTATGTTAGAAAGCTGTTGAAATGCTTCAAATTTTGCTGCTTGCTAAGCTTTAAACCAACAAAACATTTAAACAGCAAACCAGATTTATCATTTTTCTAAGCTATATCTAAGGCAATCTTCTATGCTTCTTGTTATGTGATTGTACTATTGCAGACAGTGTGAAACTGGGGACTAACCCTTTAAAGCAAGGAACTGAGAAAGGCATCTAATGGTTCCTGTTATGCACAGCCCTCTGATAACTGGCAAAATAAACTGACTTTTCAGCACAAGGCACATACTCCCTAGTTGTTCAACACATAAGTCCTCAGCACAAGCAGAAAAAGGGAACAAGGAATAAATACACTGAGAAGAAATTGGAAAGTTTTAGGTCTCAACACTGAAATGTTGGAAATGCACAAAAAGCAGGAGAAATTGAACATCTTTCTGTTATAGTGGGACTCTATACCAAAAGGAAAGGAAAAAGGTACTGCAGTTCCTAAGATTGGATAGTTCTACATTTATGTGGTTACTTTCCACAGTTCATTAGCTTCAGGGATAACAACAGACATTTTCTTCTGGTGTTCATACAGAAACGGATTATGTGGGCAGCATGTTTTGATGCAGGGAAGGCAAAGGAAGGTGAGTCTACAGAGGAATTTGACTGACCTAACAGCAAAGAACCAACCTTGCAGTTTTGTGGCTTCCTTGATGGGTAGTTGAATCACAGCACAACATGCTCCAAAACAAGGCTAGTAGGTAGGACATTAATCAATGGGTTAGACCCAGGACATCAGCACTGTGATGAGTTACAGAGGCCTTTACCATTATTTATCTGCACAGGCAGCAGGCTGACATGGACTGTCGCATCCTTCCAGTCCACACACTTCTTTCTGGCAAAAAGCGGAGCATACAGAATGGGGAAGGAAAGGATGGCTTCCCCATGCCAGGATACTACTTTTGACAGTCTTGAAACACATATGAAGTGTACACCAGGGAAAAAGCAGTACTCCTGGGTCTTATAATTTTGGTATAACTATAGAAGACTTCCAATTCCTCTGATAATCAGTCAGATTTAATAAAACAATGTAATTGTCTCTGACCATGCTGAAGATCATGGGTGGCCTCCAAGGGGAAAAGAAGGATCAGAATATGCAAGGACAGAGAAGCAAAGAAGAAGGTTATGTGGGGTCTGAATTAGTATCCGACAGAATATTTTAAGTGTCTATATGCCAAGATAATAATGACCAAGAAAATTACACTTTCTTAGTACTTCTGTTGGGAGATATTAGAGATTTTGTCAAAAGCAGCAAAAGCTGCTTTAACTGAAATGGAAAGGCAGTAGCTGAACAGAGTACTACTTAGAATACTACTGAGCATTCAAGGGGTATGATAGGAGAAAAAAACAATCAATGAGTAATAGTTGGTAAATACAGAAATTACAAAATAAAAATAAGAATTCAATTAAGCTGCTGATTTTTAATTGCTCATAGTAGCCCAAACTTGTTTAGATTGGTCCTTGTGAAGAAACATTTCTATCCTGGGCAGGAAGACAAAAGAGAGTTAAGACATTTTGGTTTTTTGTTTTTTTTTTTAAAGGAAGGCAATATTAAGCATAGCTTGTATAATAAAGAGCCAAACAAAGCTAGGCGAGTAAGGGATTTGCAGCTGGGCATAGAACAGGTAAAATATACACATCTGTAACAGAGAAATAAGAAAGAAGAGAGGGCTAACCAAAGTGGGGAGGAAAGTCACGTTACACCCACTGTCTTTTGATGAATAATAAAAATCCTGTTCAGTGAGGAGGGTGAAGTCTGAGAGAGTGGTAGGGACATGGGAAGTAATGCAACAAATAATGTCACAGGTGCCTATTAACATTGAAAGCTAAGGCTGCATTGCACAAATAATAGCCATGAAAATAACCATCAAGTAAAAAAGTCTATCTGTTTACGGGTTTCCAAAATTCTCTGAATTATGAAAGCACAGTACTAAGTACTAAGGCATCACTTAACTTGTTCATGTTTTGGCGAGCTGATATATATTTAGTTGCATTTGAATTTGCTCTTATTTTGATCCACCGTGAACATCATGATTCTAAGGTTCTTCCAAAGATGGATCTACTAACAATACAAAATGGAATTGGTTTGGCTTGGTAAAGAAGGAGAACTGTCCTTTAACTGCCTTTGTACAGTCAGCCTGCAATGTAATTTTCAGCACTGACTCCTCAACCTTCTTCGCACATTACTGTAAAAGATCAAACTAACGGATGTGCTGGCTCTAATTTTTGTTTGCTGTTGATTCGTATTTTTGTTGTACTGTTGTACACAGTAGATTGTACCCTAATTTTTAAATGTTTTTCTCATTCAAAGCTAAGGCTGATATGCTTAAAAAATCTTGCCAGAAAAATGCCATACTGTTATAGTGATTCAAACTCTATTGGTAGCCTATTTTCAGTTGTTACCACAAGGAATGTTAAAGTACTTACAAGGAAAATTGTTAACAATTCTAATAATTAGACATAAAATTGCCTGGATATCACTGGAAACAGGATATGGAACTACGGTGAAGCAGCAGCAGTCCTGCCTTCATAGCCCAAGTGGCCACAAAATTATTCTGTGGATGAATGTTTGAAATACAATAACTATAATTTGCTTGTAACAAACATCATTAGCTTAGGTGTCATAACTCTCTTCACCTCAGTCTTCACATAAATCAGATCTACCCTGCCCTCAAGGATTTTTAAGGACTTTGAACAATGAGTAATATTGACATATTCCTACATATTTCTCTCAGACACTTGCTAAATTATTGACGCCTGTCCATTCACTAATTATTTGCAAGAAGGGTATCGACATAACAGAATTAAAATCAGATTAGGCTTGACATCCGTGTCAATAAAATACAAGTAATAAGAAATGAAGTGAAAAATAACAGGCTTTTAAGGGTGGTCTGGAACACGGCTTCAACAAGGGTTTGGAATTTTAAAGTAAATGAGTATTTGCTGAATGGTTCACGCTGCTCTGAAGGCAGTTGATTGTCATCAACTTCTCTAACAATTAAATTCTGTTGAGACAATTTTAGAATATGTTTAAAGGGATAATAATGGAATACCCTCTTAATTTTCCCTTTGACGAAATAGTGCTTTACTCACAGGGTAATTTGACCACAATAATGGCTTCTTCTTATTTCTCAATTACATGTTTATGTGGAGCTGTGAAGAGAATTAATTTTATAGTGAATCTTCAGTTTCCTACAAATACCTGACTGGGAACTTGTATACAGAGGAGCTGCATCAACCTGATGAAAGATGCAATGGTGAGGCAGTTTACTTTAACTGGTGAAAATTTGTCTGTAAACATTTATTAGTTTTGTAGCATCTCTCTTTACAAAAATGATAACAAACTTCTCTTGCATCCCAGAAAGAAACAACATCACACCAAGTACTTATCAGCTGTGTACAAGCAAAAAAGATTCAACTACAAACAGTGTTGTCTTCTGACTGGTTTCTGGTACCTCACACAGAACATACTGTGATCCACCACCAGTCTCACAAACTATTTACAAGTTGAACATTTAGCTCTGATATTTAAATACCCTAGTTTTACTCTGATATTTAAATACCCTAGTTTTCTTAGGGACCTAGCCTTTCTCCTGGAGTCTGAAGTTAAGTGGGGCCCTGAGGCCCCTGAGTACAGCATATAGGGCACTGGTATCCCAGAAAAATGATTTTATTTATGGTCAACTTCAGCACTTCCTGCTGGCTAGATGGATAGTCATCCCACACTATCCCAAGGGCTGTGTGAACACAGCTCAGCTCACTTGGAGATGGTATTGCAGACCTCTCTTCTAGGTATTGCCCCTGTGAAGGTAGTGTTAAGAGTCTCTACAGACTCTCCCATACCTCAGAAATAAGAGGACCTTCTTGTAATGTGCCAGAAGAATTCTTTAGTCAATGTTGTAGATTTTTCACAGATGAAAGCTGACTTTTCTTTCTAAAGACACAGCCTGTTATCATTAGGCATGTTGTTTATAAGGTTATGAATTTTAGGAAGAGATATCTGGTAGGAAAGATAACACCCTTTTCCAACTTCAAACATGTAGTGGGCAGGAAGTGCCAAAAAATACTGAGTGTAGCAGAACGGAGCCTTACCCACTCTCTTTTCACAGCCCTTCAAAATTCATTTTAAAAAGTCAAGATCTACAGGTCAATCAAATTCTCTTTGACAAGTACTTTGTTGCAGATTTTAAAAAGTGTTTGGCTCCTACATATGTAAAGAGATGCTTTGCACTTTCATTAGCACCACAGAAGTTATGATTTAACCTCAGTGCTCTACCAAGCACCAGATGCAGAGTCCACATGCATGCCCTAAAGTGTACAGGGTGTTGGTGAAGTGCAATGGGTTTATACTAGCAATCCCTTCCTTGATTGTCCCTCCTTTATGACTGTTTCCATATGAAAAGGACAGCAAGCCATAATATGTGCACAAGGCTCAATCTACAATTAAAGTCACTGAAGTGTGGAAAAATCTGGTATTTACAATATTTTTGAGAACCTCTGTTGTCTGCTTCTGAAGATGTAAAATGCTTGGAGACAGGGTTTTCCAATCCCAACCATGTAAGATTATCTAGAAAAGGAGTTTAATGTTGCACAGAAAATGAAAATATCTCTTATTTCTCCAATTATTTACAAATATCTGCTCCATATATTTGCCATCTTGTTGCTTACTGCTTAAGAAAGTACCTATTGATGCATCACTAGTAATATTTTAGATATGTGAATATATGTTAATACTGCATTGTTAGGACAAGCTTACCTAAAACTTTTATTCTTTTATTGTCCCTGAATGTTTGAATTCGTTCCTCATTTAGGTGGAAAGCTTGGAGACAGGAATATGTATGTCCTAGAACGATGATGTCAATACATACTGGATGCTATATAATTCAAGCGAACTAAGAAATGGTCCCTCTTCCTATTATTTCGTTCTAATGTACACTGGTTCCATTTTATTGCATTTGTGTACAAATAGATACTCTGTTATATAGGGTATCAGTCTATCACGCATGAAGTATGTAACTTTCCAGAATACTTAAGTATTCCTTTGGGAGTAAATCCAAATTGATCTAAACCCAATATACAATCTGCTAGTCACTCAAGCTATTTGGCTTGTTATATGAGCAATGCTCCTTTTTCCACTTTTACATGTGAAAAAGTCTGTCAAAGTAAAACTTGCAAGCAGTTTCTATGATTAACACTTATGCACAAGTACACTCTCAACAGTGATTAACAGAAACTGTTGCAGTAATTTTATCATGTTTGAGAATGTTTACTGGCTAAAGGACATTAGGACATATCAAGTTATTGAATATAGTCACATGATCCCTGAAACAGATTATTTTTCCACACTGCAGAAGCAACAGTAATAGTATACAATACAATACAGCTTCACAAGTGGCAATTTTCCTATATGTTTCCATAGTTTTATTCTGGACTATGCCAGAATACCTTTGAAAATGAAAGTCAGTAATTAACCTAAGGTGCCAATTTGGGAATTTCTGTGGATGATAGCAGGACAAGCAATGCTGAAATGGCAGAATGGAGAATGCATCATTATGCAGGAGCATTATTGATACCTCTAAAAGAAAAACAAAAGAGAAAATCTAGTAGCACCTAATAGTGAAGATGAGTTGTCGTATATTCTCATCAGAAAAAATAAAATCAAATTCCCTGTGCAATGAATCATGTGTATTTACAGTGTCAATTTGAGAAGAATGTAACAATAGCACTAATAAACAGCATTGATCCAAAGCCTATTGCATGAAGTTAAAGAACTGCCTGTGGCTTGCATGCCAGGCTTAACTGAAAGTTGTTCTAAAACCAGTACTTTTTTTTTGTATCCTTGTCTGCACTGCTTTCCAAGCGTGCGATTGTCTGGACTTTTTCCTTTTTCTTTTCCTTAAAAAGTTCCTAATGCTTATATATCAGGTTGCCAGCATTTGTGGAGGGGTTTAAACTATGAAAAACACTACATCGTTGGCAGGACAAAACATTCTGGCTGTTCATAGTAAGCTACAGGAAAGACAGCAATGGTACAAGTTTTCCATTTCACAGAGCAGCTAGTGGTATTTTACTGCATAGAATCAAAGATACTCAGATCTAAGCTAGCAAAACTGCTATATGCTCATAATAATATTTTTATAAATGCATATATTATTTTTATAAAGATTTTATAAATGCATACAGTCTGCTTATTAACACCGTACAAGCTGATCTGCTACATTGTTTAACCTCTGTACGAACTTACTACTTTCATCTGATTACACAAGTTATGCTATAGTTGAGCTATTACTAACTGAATATAGTGACTTTGGTCTAGAAAACTAACTGTAAGTAGGAAAAAGATTGTATCTATCTTTACCATAATGTCCTAAACACAACCCTCACTGCCACAGGAATAGATCTTAATATGTATTTGTCTTATTCGCGTTGAATTATGCAATTCAGGCTCCTCTCAAGCAAAAGAGAAATACATGACCACATCCAATATTAGCCTTAATACATATCGAAGACCTTCCCTTTTCTATCTGACCCTCCTCCACTGACTCAGTTTCTGCAGAGTCTTTGTTCTATTTATGCTGCTAGACATAATAAAATTCTTTAAAAATCAGTACTGATATAACATTATCTCCATTCACCTTGATGTTTTGCTCTCTTCCTGAATATTAGTTTCTAGCTAGTATTGATAATAAAGCACTGGTATTTTCTGTAACTTTCAAGCTTCATATTTTGAGGCAGAATTTTGCAACTCCTCAGTAAGAAATGAGAAACTGAAAAGTTGGTGCTTTAGCCAGATAAGATTCAGCCTTTTCACCAGTCACACTAGCAAGCATTTCCTCTGCCAGCCTGTACTTAACAGCTTTGCTTTGGATTTCTGCATTTACCCTGAGTTGTAACAAAAATATGTGTGAAATATGGGATTATAGTCCATAACCATTTATGTGCTCAACTCACTACAAAATAGTCAGGCAATAGCTCCTTTTCACATTGCTTTGCCCAAATTTCCAAGTTAGCTGCAATATCTAGAATCAAGGCTTTCACATTAACTTCTTTTCATAGGCTTTGAATCTCATCCATCCTGTCAAAGACAGCAACTTGCATTTTTCACTGAATTTCATTATGCTGAATATATAACTTGATAAAATGCCACTATTCAACTCAAGTTTGGCTGCAGTACAGTGCAATTATTTTTGTAGAGGGGGTACTGACTGAACTCCATTCATTTTAGTACAAAGATGTGCAAAGATGTGCACATGAGGTGACAATCTACTGGACTCAGGGGATGTTGGAGCAAATCTGAAAAGACTCATACAACATGAAGATAAGTACTAACTTTCCTTTCCCAGATCCCTTAGGATTTTTCCATGAGGTGGAGCATCTTGTAAGACGATATGCTCTCATGGTGGTCACGCACTTACTTTTTTCTATTGACATATACAGTAAATATCTATTTTTACTTGTGTGTAAGGATAAAAAGATACTTTGTTGCCTTCTTTTAATTTAAATCTCACACACAGTGCAGCTGGAAAGTGCAGTTTTCTACTGATGATCATTTTAGAACATGTATTCCCCAAGGAGGGCAAAACAATGTCATTTTTTGAAATGCATTTTCAGCAACATTCTCCAATATTGATACTTTTTTTCTTTTTCTTTTTTATTCAACTTAAAGGAAATTAAGCACTGAATCTGAATGGTAAGATGATAAGCAACAAAAGAAAGAGATTAATCGAGTGAGACAATATCTGAAGACTCTTAAAGCAGCAGGAGTACCTAACTATCATCCAGGCACCCTGGAAGTAAATTAATAGATTCAGAGTGAAATTCAGCAACATAGGTCCCAAACACATAGTTTTTCATCCTAACAAACATTTCTTCTGCAAAGCTAAAATGCTTCTTTCGTGCAATGAAAAAATCCTGGATGTATTATTTTGAAGTGGCTATGAAAGATCATTATGCATACAATAGAGCTTGAAATAATGTTCCATATGTGCCTCAGTTTCCCTCTGAGCGTGAGCACAACAGTTTCCAAATGGCTGCATAGTCAGGGAGTTTGGTATATGATGTGTGTGAGAGCAAGCTTGTGAAACAACAGATACATATGGACAACTGTCCACCACTGGGACTCAACTCCTTCACGTACCAAGATAAAAAACCAGTTTTTGAGACTCATTGAGTTTTAATTAGAATATGTATGCAGAATTAGTGCTAGAATTAGTGATGGGGTGGGGGAAAATATCTAGAGGAGCATAGTCTGGATTCGATCACTTGACTGCAAGACAAAAGCCAAGTGCTCTTTATACACGTACTGCCTGACGTATTTTATGTGATACCAGGAAAGAAAAGAACTACTGAAGCTAGATGAGGATTATGTTAACAGCAAAGGAAAATCAAAAGAGCCAAAACTTGCTCTGCATAACTTCAGGCTGGAAATCAGAAGGAAGTTTCCTCCCATTAGAGCATCAAGGGTAAGGAACAGTCCTCAGAGTTGTGCCAGGCAAAAAAAAATAAACCCTTAATTGGTTTCAAGACTCATAAAGCAAATCAAGTTAAGACAAATTATAAAAGCATGTTGCTTACAATAGTGTAGTTCCAGATCCCTACTCCTCTTACAGCTCTGGGCTCCTTTGGGAGTGTGTTAGCAAGGATCAGAAGCATTAGAAGTGCCATTGTGGCATCTGTAGCCAAGCCTCCCCCAGGAGAATCAGAGCTAGTATCCAAACTACCCAGACTGGTATTTATCTCCTTGTATCTGATTGACTGTCTCAGAAACCACAGAATAAAACAAATGTGGAAGCCTTGATCTTAGTTTTGTTTGTTTTCAGAGTAATTATCGCTGTTGGCAACTCTGACAGAGAAGAAATGACTCAGAGTGAATCAATATGTCCACAAGCAAAAGCAGACTTTTTATAGCTAAACCAGGACACAACTACAGTTGCATAAGCATATCTATACTATAGTCGTAATTGAGAGGCCTATCATATATAATAGAAACCAAACTGCTTCTTTCTCCCACACTTCCATATCCTCTATCTGTACTTGAACATAAGGAACCACATCTGGATTGTCACTAATGATGGATTTTTTCAGGAAATGACATTCTTGTGGTCTTTCAAATGTTGCAACCTCACTTAAGCCAAAATTTTTGGTTTCAAAGATGCTTTTAAATAAAGTTTGAAATTTGGGACTGCCAAAGCCACCCTAACTAGAACAGGAAATCTCTTGTTTTCTGTAGGGAAATAGCAATTTATAAAACCCTTTTGTGTTGTGTACAAACTTGCAATCATCTCCATTACAGTGTGATGAAAAAATCATTTTTGAAATCTCTGCAGTAAATTTCAAATCAAATTCTCCTCTGGTCAGCTATGTGACAAGATCAAATTTGCCTGCCATTAAAGTGCACAAGGCACATCAAATATGAAATGCTGTTATACCAGAAACTTTCATGAATAATTACCTGTTATTCTAGTGGAAGTAGGCTGCAAGTGATGTTAACACCAGTTTTGTACTGAGACAAATTGGGATCTACAAATGTTAAGAGCTAAATAAATACCCCAGGTCCAGAAAAAAAAGTTCACATACCTGTAGCAATGACTTGTGATTAAAATACAGTCCAGTCTAAGTTATTGGCCTCTGCTCTCACAGCAGTCCACATTAGTGAACTGCTTAATGTGAAACAGCCATCATCTTAGGACTCTGATCCAATGGAGTTTCCTGCACTGAGGCACAGTTCAACCAGGGGTAAAAAGGGTCTGTCTCAGAATAAGATAGCATGAAGCTTGTGGAATAGAACTCTTATGCAAGGTGGAACATTTGAGTTAGAACTCCTCCAGGCTCAGGAAGATCTGACACTCGATCAGCTTTCTGGTCTAGCCCCTTGGCTATGAAAAGGAGGGTTATCATCAGTCACATGATACATTAGAGTAGTGGCTGGAGAAAAGGCTAAAAATCAGGATAGATCTGTACTATTGGAGCATTGCTGTGATTGCAAGGATCTTAAGGTCAAATGTAATATGCAATGGACTTGAGGGACGGAGCAACTTGCCTGAAAATAACAGTTAAGGATTTAAATAGAATTTATATTCCTAGTTCCACTTCAGATCAACTCCCCTATCCCTGGGTTTTATTATCTAACTCTTATGTGCCCTGTGGTACTCACTAAAAATATACAATGCCTGGTCTGCCCTGGATTTGCTTCAGATCTGTTAGCTGCTACATTCCACCATGCTCTTTCCCATCCTTGGCAAACTGAATCTTGAGCAAGGCTGAGGTAACGGAGCTATGTTTAAAATAACTGTTAAGGCTATTTAGCCTCATAGCCCACAGGAAACAAAGGAAATTTACAGTGAACAACACCCTCTATGATGGCACACAGCAAATATTTACCAAGTAAAAACAACCTTAATGAAAGGCCATTTTCAGAGCTGCTGCTTAACATTCAACATGAAGTGGTGGGAGCATAATTTGTCAAGTTAAAGCCTTAAATATCTTTATCTCCTCTAGCTCCCCACACCGTTATTGAGGGTTAAAATGGGGTAATCCTTCCTTTTGTTTGTTGGTTTTGGCAAACAGATTCTAAGACACCAATGGCTTGCGAACAAGGTCAAAGTCACACCCCGATGAAATGTTGGATTCTTTGAACAACTACCTTATTGTAGCTGTGTTAAGTATCTCTACCAATAGGAAAAGCTCACACTGCATTACCAAATGGTGTTTTTTTTCCAACAATATCCAACAATAAAAGTCCCTTTCTATAGTGCTAATACCTGCCTGAAACCTTGTGGAGCCACTTTTCATACAGATTCATTTTCTGAAGATGCTGTGGAAGCTCTGCCACCAAATCAATGAAAAAAATCTGCAGCAAGTTCCACACATAATGTGAAGAATGCTTCATAATAAAAGGCAGCATAGGGTACTAGCTGCAAGAGTTCATGACTACTACAAACTGCCTCCTGATCCTTTTTAGTGAAGTTTGAGTTTACTTAAATCCTTGCTGAAACATGGCAGAATTGTTTTTTAAGAAGTGCCTGAGGCTTCAAGTATTAAGGTTTTGGACTTAAACTGACAGCTGTGTGTGATCTTTTCTTCATTTAGGTCTTTGCATAAGAGACCAGGTGCACTGCCAAAAGGCTGTTTTGTTCAAATTATTTGCAAAATACTTGGCTATACACCAGACAAGTATCTGTAGAACATAAGGAAACTGGAATTTATGTATTACAGTTGAGGTCAACTCAAATCTTCATTTGCTGGGCAAAGAAACTGTATTTAATTAATCTCTGGAAATGGTCTTTACATGAAGAAATGGCACTTTGTACCTTCCGCACCTTTGTTCTATGGCTTCATTGTTGCTATCACACAAAACATCTGAATATTTCCACTGTAGATTAAAACAAATGAGTTCTGAATTTGAGAAGCCCTACAAGTCCAGTTTCATTATTCTCTGATAGGAGATTTTTCTTCAAGACGTATTACACAGGACACTCCCCATCTCTTCATCCCTGCACTAAGGAGACAGCTTAACCAGTGCTCCCTCCATTTTGATTTATATCTGAACTCTTCCTTACAAGAAAAGAACAGTCATTCCTGTCCAGGTTAATGGCAGAAACTTCCATTAATAAATTAAAGAATATTTTGGTCATATTTAAATAATTTTATTAGTTAGCTGACTTGGAAAAAAAAGTTGCACAACTAGAAAATGGAAGACTCATTTAATATATTTGTATTTTTCCACAGAACAGTTTTATTTCCTATAACAGCAGGAAATTGAGTATATCTCTCGCTGTCCAGAAAAGTCAACCAACTTTTTCAAAACAAAAAAACCCAAACAACTCAACAATATAAAGCATGCTTTATTTTATTAGTTTGATAAATTCTTCATGATACAAAAGCCTTGTCTTCTCATCCAAGTCTCCATCATCTTGCAGCAACTTGTATACATTTTGCAGATTAATTCATCCACTTTTGGATATGGACACTTTTTGTTACTCAAAGGTGCATCCACATATTTAGTTCAAACCAGAAGTGCACTTCTAAAGTAAATCTTCTAATTGCTCCCACTTACTGCTTATATATCACAAAATAGTCTTGAAGTACATGAATGGATTCCTTCTGGATGAAATGAAAGCTGAAGGTGGACTCTAGAAACTCACCTAGTGGGCTTTGACCACAATTGACCATTCAATCCACAGGATCATGTCTGAAGCAAAACCCCTTGAGAATTGTGTAGTACAGACATTAAGGACTCGATGCCAACCAGCCCTATTAGGCCATAAATTAGTCCATACAATGCAATCTAAGTGCATTACTCTAATGTTTTATGAATCTAGAGGTTAAGCAGCACCCACAGACACACTAAGATACTTCCTGCATATCCAGAAACACTACTGCAGGTGCAACAAGAAATTTAGTACCAAAGCACCCAGGTCTCAGAATGCACAGACTTCCCACAGGCTTGGCAGCAGCTGAAGACTGAACAACAAACAGGAAAAGTGTTTTAGGTACTTAAGCCACAATTCAGCCACCAATGTTCCCACCAGGGCAGGTTAGGGCACTTCCAGGTTTTGGGGTGGACTTTTTTGTTTTTGTTTGAAGAGCCCACAGCAATCTCTGTGCATTATAAAAGAAGTCTCATCACTTAAATAAGAGTGGTTTTCCTCCTGCAAGCACCAAAGAAAATTAGAAATCCATGCTTCAAATATTCCTCAATGCATACCTGTACAACCATGCATTGCTGCAAGGAGCTGTTATCTCAGACAGTACAGGCCTGCATTAGCACACCACTGTACCCAGACCAAGTATTCCCACTTCTCAGAGGATTGCCCAGGTAAGTGGCACACCCGACTGACACCACTTCTTTCCTTCCAGAACCACCAGCTCAGCATCACATTCAACAGCACAGGAGCAGCTTTCATACAACAGGGCTCTGGTGTGATGCGACTGAATGTGATAATAAGACTCACTGAAAGGGGGAAAAATAAAACACCTGACAACAGTGGAGGTGGTCACATCACTTTGTAAAACATAATTGCAGGCTGCTCCACAGACAACCTCTTCCAAGTCTATTATTTACATCTACTTTTTTCAGTTCTTTGAAGTGGACCTGCATAATTGCATCACCACAACTCTGATGTATCAAAAAGAGCAGTCCCACGCTGCGACAGAAACACTATATACCTATGCAACCATAACTGTTGTTATGGTTGTAGGCAGTATAGGCTGGCAGTAGCTGGCTGATAAGAAGACTGAGCTATGCTCACCACACCCCAGACTTCCACAAAAGCATCAGATAAGGAGAACCAGACCTCCTTCCAGCCTCTATCAGATGAACTGACACTTCTCCTCTGCAATAACTTTCACGTGTAAATTAGGACAGGGCTAATTTAATCTACAGCAGCCTGTTAACACTTCCTTGGCCAGTGTGGAGAATGTTTTCCACTTCAGTTTCATGCCTTTATAATAATGTGACTGAACTTCACTGTACAGTGAACACCCTACTCTGTAAGTACATCGTCAGTCTCTTTTACAGTTGTAGGCCTGTCTGTACACCTTCGCTGAATCAATACCTACTTAATTCAGAATGAAAGAAAACACTTCTATTTTTGAATCTGCTTCCTAGATCAGATGAGCACTTCCTATCAAAAGCGATGAGTACTTTCTGTTGTCTTCAATGGACTTTTACCAAGATCTGTGAACTGCAACCTTCTTCCTGTAAAATCTGTTTCTTCCACGTAGAATATTACATATTTGAAACTTTGAATTGTTAATGACTTCAGCCCCCTTCCCCCCCCCAAAAAAAAAAGGGAAAAGTATCACAGATATATCTTACACCTTGTTTTCACTTGTATCTCTTGACAATCTGACATCAAAGTAATAATAGTTACATGTGAAAAAATAGTATGGTTTATCTTCATTACAAAAGTACAAGTACGAACCTCTTTTTCAGCAATGCAGTTTCCACAGTGACCATGCAATATCATCTGTTGCTTATCATATGGTGGTGCAAGACACCCACTTTTTCTTGCTGATTTCAAAACAAGAAATAAAAACAGAAATCCTGGTGTGCATTGGTACATGTTCTTCAATATAGATATGAAAATAGGTATCTCACAGTTTTGTGGAGTATAATCGT
Organism: Neopsephotus bourkii; assembly: GCF_033783945.1. Lineage (NCBI taxonomy): Eukaryota > Metazoa > Chordata > Aves > Psittaciformes > Psittacidae > Neopsephotus > Neopsephotus bourkii. Next base: position 16,189,641 of record NW_026900684.1, on the reverse strand, counting down.
TTGACCCTCTAACAGAGAAATGTCGCAGATAGACAGATGCATGGCATGATCATCAAAGTTACTCTATGCGTCTTCTGCTATGAGCTTCAGTAAGGGTGTTTGCACGGGCAACAGAAACAGAACTAGGTATATTCCCATTACCCCATTTCCAAGACTTGTCCTCTGGAATATTATCACTGTATTTCTAGCATTACCCAACAACCCCAGGGAGAAGGAAGGAGAAAGTGTTCCACCCTGTGTGTAATAGTAACTGATGAGCCCCATCTCCCCAAATTTACCAAATGTATTTCACTAAAATTCTTTCACTAAAATTCACTAAAATCAACTTTTCTATAAATAAAAATCATATCTCTTGCCTGAACCAAAGGAAAACAAATGGTTATGTAGGTTAAGCCTGCTTAATTCATTTCCACACTGGATGGTAACATTTTAAATTCTTAGCCATTCCAACTTGTCGTATGTATCTTTTAATTCTCACTGGTAGCTTACTTATTGCTTGTATGCCTATGTGTGTATATGCAACCTTTACTGTCTGGAAGAGTCACACAGGATCTGTGTTTTTTGAATGGAGCTCCAGCCAGTATCATTAATCTGTACATTAAAAGTGGATTTGCTGTCTCTGACTAACAGTTTTGCTAGACTGAAAACATTACATTTTAACCACAAATACTCATGGGATTCATATTTCCAGCTATATTTGATTAATAACTGGAAGCATAAAGTAAGTCTCATATTTGATCCTTGATCACAGCAAGCTTATTCACATAGGAGCAGGCAACGTCAGTTTTACATGAAACAGTGGATTTGGTCTCAGCTGTCTTTGACCCAGTGCCTAGCATTGTACTTTAAACAATGCTGCAGGAATGGGGCAGTATCATGAGCTGTGGATTTAAACCAGCCAATTTTATATCTTTGCCTCTGAAGGGGCACACTGTTTGCTTTTGGATGTGACTATTATCAGCTGGGCGGGGGGAGTTAAGTCCAAAAATAACTAGCTAAATTAAAATGCTATGTTGCTCTGCCAGCTACTTCTATTATTACATCTAATTATCGTGAGAACCTTTCCTCGGTTCACACCAGTAATTTTTTACTTAAATAACTTGTCATAATAGCTGCCATCAGAGCTCTTCTTTGATTTAACTACAGTTATTCTAAGCTCCCTAAGTGACACTTGGAACTTTCTTGAGACAAGTTTTACACTGACAGTGTCTAAGTCAGAGCAAAACCTGACTCCTCAGACATTTTTTTCTCTGCTGAGACTAAGTGTATTGAAGTGCTTCACACTATGGATAGGGTATGAAATTCAAGTTTTAGTGCTAGACTTAGATGTGAAATCAGCAGAGGAAATGCATTTGTCTTAATGTGTAATTAATTGCTATTAGTGTGTTTTCTATATTGCATATTACCCTGACTTTTCAAGTTCTTTGCATGATAAATCAAAAGTTATGAAATAATGAGAAGTGTATCAAAGAAAATGTAGGTATAAATTATGGATGTTCTTCACTGTTTTAATAAAGAATATTTTCTTTTACCTATTGAATTCTGAGGCAGTACCCTTCAAAAACATTATAAATATTTTCCTTCTATACCCCAGTAAATCATAGGGTTAAACTTTTCTTTTTATATAAGCACAAATTTCCCAGGAGTTTATGTAGTTAAATAGTCCTTCATATAATTGAGTCTTGATACTTTTAATTAAGAGATGGACAGTCACAAAAGCAGCAAATAAGGCAACTGATCAGCTCTAGGAGAAGTTTTGAGCTGTTTTTACTTTGAAAAAATCCTATTTTCTTATTTCTAATTTTTTGTTCTGAATGATTACAATTGAATTTCATAGACTAGTGCTAATATTAAAAAGGATATATTTGGGTAATAATGTATTCTCTCTTCTGCATTGTACTATTGCTGTAGGAGAAGGGATGTCTCAGCTTGACAGTACTTCCAGGAAGGCAAAACCATTATTGCACTGGGCTCCTTGTCTGTGTTCTGGTCATCAATTCTTGCTCTGCTAGCTAGTCCACAGGTTTGGGGATATAATAATCCATTAGCTACAAAATATGCAGACCAATGATAATAGCTGTCCAGTAGAAGTAATAAGATTTTATACTCCTTTAGTTGCTTTCCAGCCATGTACTTAAGAACTGGTTTAGCTTGCCACTTCGGAAAGAACCAAAAAAGTGGTTCCTCTACCACATTTTTATAGTAATTTTTACATATTTTTACATATTTTTACATATATTTTTTTTTTTCACCTTATGTCACCCCCAAAATTTTATGTCATTCTCTGGCTACATATTGCCACATAAGCTTCAGTAAATTTTTTCTTTAAAATGCAATATCTTAAGGAAATTTCTGGATAGTCTCACTTCCTCTGCCAAGAGGACTAATAAAGTTTACTTAGCACTTCGTCAGATTATTATTATTTGTATATGGGTTAAATACTACTCCTATTACATACAATCATGTCATGTTTGAATAGCTGTAAGTGAAAAAGCCAGTTGTTCTCAAGATGCAGTGTCTGCAAATCTTGAAAAAAAATCCATTTATACAATGTAAGCAAAAGTGGAAATCAACTCTGGCATTTTAGTCCCTTGTGTGGGGATTTTTCTTTTTTAAAACAAATTATACTTTCATAACTTCCCATAATCTAGAGTACAAGCAGCATGTGAAATGAATTTTACTTTGTGCTATTATTTTTAGCTTTGTTCAATTTCAGGCGTTAACAAATGACCAAAATAATGACACTGGAGTAGAAGATGGCAGTGTGTGTAGCCATGGCAACAGAGAACTCGGTGTATACTCGCCTCCCAGATATTTACTGAATTTGTGAGGTGATGCCAACATGCAGTGAATTACTTGCTGCCACAGCCACATTTTATCAGTACCTAAGACAGTTAGGTTAGTACCAACTCAGCTACAGCCCCGTAAGCAGTCAAGGCTAACGTCAAAGAAACATCTTTCAGGACTCACAGTCAGCTGTGCTGACCCTCCTGTGCACTCTGATGCTCAGGCAGAAAGTAATTTGCCTTAGATTTATTGAAGACAGATGTAGTTCAACCAGGAATGTCAGTGTAGAGAAAAAAAAGGAAGAGACATTGCCCTCCAAAATACAAAACCTGTGGGCACCATTACAAACCTCCTTCCACCCCATCACCATGAAAGTACTGAAATAACACAAAGTGAAAAGTTTGGAGACAGTTAAATGAAATAGAGTATACTGATTCAGGTCAACCAGCCTGAAAAGGAATGCAGTGGTTTGATATTCCTAATGAAAAATAAATAATAATAAAAAAATAGACAGAAAAAGCAGTCTTTCTGAGTACGATTTCAATATTGTGCTCTCTGGGTTTTCCCAAGAAGTATTACTTTTAACTGCCCATCAGTATCTGAAACCATTTTAAGTTGCATTGTTCATGCATATGAGTGAACAGGAATGTATGCAAACACGCTTATATAAATTGTTTTTGCATTTGCTCCTTATAGTAAGACACTTTCAAGTAACCAGTCTGTGGGTCACTTCTCTCTCTTTCTGAGTTGTCTCTACTTAAAACACTCAAGGGAAGGGGGAGGGAAGTGCTGCAAGTGAAGAGCACTGAACTTTTATATTAATGCTTAATAACTTTCTTCACTAAAGTAAATTCTTACACACAAATTCAAAAAACTTGCCAAAAAGGACCATTGTTTACCTGAGACCAGAAGATAAACTGGTTTTCCAGGGGCACTGAGGGGGCGACCACACAATCCTAATGATCATTGAGTATGGATTTGAGGAAGATCTGAAAATCAGCCATAGCTATTATTTATTTGCATAGCTATTTATTTACATAGCTATGTAAATAAATATCAGTGAATTACTAGGCATGGGGTCTTCTGGCAATCATATCATAGAGTCATAGAATGCGAGGTTGGGAGGGACCTCAAGGATCATTTGGTCCAACCTTTCCTGGCAAATTAAGAATAAGCCCATCGTACTGCCCTTCCCTTGCATTCCTAAATGCAAGATTCTAGCAGATTCCGAATTTCTTGCCCAGCCACATTTCCTAGTTTACATTTAGTATATAAAGAAGTTACATTAATCATAGAAGTCCTATTTCTTAATGTTTATGCATGCTGTCCGTCAGCAGTATTACCAGAGAATCTAACAGTATCTTTTTTAACTTTTCCTGTTCCTCAAGCCAGCTATGCAACTAGTCAGTGTAATTAAAGGCTGCAAGTCACAGGAGAAATGTCCTGAGTGTCCATCACCCTATGTCACATTACCACTAATGTGCTAAAGCATTTCTCTCACAGTTTTTTTAGTAGCCTGCATCAAATTTTCTACAGATCTATTCAGTATAGTAGCTTGTCTCAGACCCCTTAGCATGTGCATTCCAGCTAAGCTGGGCTATACTCGTAATTGTTCTCAAGCACTGTCATCAGCACCCACTAATAGTAGATGTGGGCACAGGAATGCACATGTTCAAAAAAGAACATAAAATTACATTTACTCACTGAATTGAGTAAATGCACCTATATCTTAACATATTTAAAGTGCTTTGATGTGTGTTTTTTTCTTTAAAAACCGTATTATGGACAAGTTCTTTATTTGAATCAGTAGCAAATACCCCAAACTGTAGCATAAAAAAAAAAAAATACATAAAATAAATGGAAACCTTAAGTTCACTGGTATTTTTAGGTATTTGTCAAACAGTACAAAGGATGCCAAAAGCGTGACCCTTTGGAGCTCCTTCCATCTACGCAAACTTGTAACCCAGTTTTCAGTTCACAGAAAACAACATTTTTCTTCTCTGTTTTACTTGGCTTGAATTTCAATTGGAACGTCTCTTTCCCACAGAGTACTCTGAAATGACAGAGAGAAAGAGGGAGAGAGAGAGCGAGATCAAGCGTTTTCTTAATGGATGACGGCATTAGCAGTAAAGGTCTGTGACTTGCTAATTTTCAGTCAGCAACCTCTTTGGTAGTGTATATGCTAATTTATCATTATGCTCTTTACATTCCAAAATGCATTTATAATATACCCTCAGGAAGTGTCCCTTGGCCAATTTGCCAGCCATGCGTTAACAGAGGAGTAAATACAATAACCTAACCTTTACTGTAGGACATCCAGGCAGCCCCTGCAGAAGATGACAAGAGAGGCACCCTGCACTGAAGCTGCTCCCAAATCTATTTATCATTCGCTACATGGATTTCAAAGCAAATCAGTAAAATGATCTAAATCTTCTCACTGCCGGTTGAAAAGGCCTAATAAAAAAGCAGGTTTTGCCTGGTTACTTGAATTTCATTGTACATGAAGCTGTGGCTGGTTTATCAAATAAACGACTCTGATGAGAAGCAATGATGTGGTTCATGTTTAAAGCTTGCAATAAGGTCGGTAAATAAGACAAAGTGAATGCTGTTATGTTACTTTAGTTACTAAGTAGTCTGGGTCTGATGCAAAATTTTGCATCTCCTAAATAAAACAAAAAACAGGGGAAGATAACTTGCAGCATTGGAAAATCTCCAAAACTCATGGCTTTTATATGTATCCCTGGAAAAAGGATCTGACTACATCTTCACTGAACAGCAAGCAGTCTTCCCTCTTCAACTAGGACAAAGAATTCAACCAGTTTCTATTTTCTAGCATTGCACTGTAGCTGCAGCACTATTGAAATCAAACTTACTTTATCTTTCTCATTATAACTGTAAATGTGCTTGGACTACCAGCTAGCTATTAACCTACAGGAAGTGCCCTCATTGCTGTAGGAATTTACAGTGTAGACAATTGATTGTGCCTGTACATCAGTATCCATTGCGGTTATGACCTTTTTCATTTACTTAACAAACAGTAATATAAATTCTTGATGAGAACTATAATCCTTATTTCCCAAGCACTCTCAGCCATTCTGATAAGAGCAACGCTATAATTCTCTAGGGTAGCAGCCAAGTTGATGTTTATGCATAAGCACATGTGATAGAAAGACCTGTGCTGTACCCAGAGAAGCATTTTAGTGTGTGTTTATCTTTGAATACAAGAGCAACCTTATTATTCCTGTGAGCTGACTCAGACATTTAATATCAAGTATATGTTGACCAAGTTGGTGGAGCTGAAACCGTAACTCATTACTGTTACTTGCTCAGTCAGCTGCACAAAATCTATCAAAAAGCATTTTGAATAAAGCTTTGCATTGATATTATTCAATACTTTTCTGGAAAAGATAAAGCATAAATATTAGAAAGTTTGAGCCAAACTGTACCATTATAAGTTTACACACAGCTTCCAGTGACTTGGTATCTGCTGACTGCAGGTTAGCCACATGCTTCTTTCTGAAAGCAGATTTTGGCTCTATGACAACTTAAAAACAGAAAGAAGTCTTTCAAACCAATTTGTGGATAAATACTTTGTACCAAAGGCCTTTGTATTTCAATGAAAATGAATCGCCACACTTACTTTCTGTTTAGACAATACTTTTTCAAACCAAAACAGCCTTAGGAAAACCACAAAAGCACATATTTGTATTAAAATACTTTTTCTTTTTTTTTTCAAATGAGAAGAATTCTAAACATCCGTGACCTACATAGATATTTTCAGCAAGATAGGAATTAATTATATTTATAGGGCGCTTTATTAATTCCTCTTCACATTCTGACAGCAGAAAGCCTTTTAATGGTATTCGGACACTACAGCAACTATTTAAATATTTTATATATAAAACATGAATTTACTTAGATGATCACACCTGATTATAAACTACATTATTTATCTTCCTTAATACAGTTATACACAAGCTAATAACCAAAGAGGACAATCAGACCACAAGGTTGATCAATGGGTGATCAACTTTCATAATTTCAAATGTTACCAAACTGCCTGGTGCGACTTTGACCTGGTAGAGCTAACATTTCCCAAACAGTTCAGCTGACAGCATGGGCCAGGGACTGTTCCCAGTAGCCAGTCTCCATGTGATCACCTTCTGAGGGCAAGAGTTAAGGGGCATAGACATGAGTATGTATGTCTCATGACCAGAGAGGACTCCATAGTCCATTAATAATCACAGAAACATAGAAAAAAAAAAATCAGTTTGAAGGCATCCCTGGTCATTATCTGGTCCAATCCCCTGACCACTGTAAGGCTAACTTCAGTTAGATCATTACTGAAGCCACTGTTCACTTGAGTTTGACATATCTCCAAAGTTGGAGACTCTGCAACATCTCTGGACCACCTGCTGCAGTGGTTGACTACCCTTACTGTGAGATTTTTTTCCTTTCATTAGTCAGAATCTCCTTAGATGCAGTTTGTGTCTGCTATATCAACTCCTTTTGCTGTGCACACTGTGAAGATTCTGGGTCCCTCTTCTCTGTAGCCTTCCATAAAATAATAAAGACACCTCCTGAGCTTCCTCTTCTTCAAACTGAACAAATGTAGGTCTTTCAGCTTCTTGTGCATTATGTGCTTCAGCCTGCCAAACATCCTGGTGGCTTTTCTCTAGACTCACTCCACTTTGTCTTTGGAAGCACAAAATTGGACAGGTACACTACAGCATAAAAATTGATACCCCAGCTTAGTGCCATTTGTTATCTTCCTGAGAGTGCTCACCACATTTTTTTGTGAGCAGCAAAGGTTAGTGGTTCCCATGAGATACTGCCTTGGCAATTCTTCTGCAATATCCTTGTCTGTTCTCGTGGCAAGCAACAGACTTCTTGAGATTACTTGTGTAGGGGTAAATTGACTCTTATATAAGTGGAGAAGCACTCATACTTAAGATAGTGTTCTATATTAACTGTGCCTACAAAATCTGTTTCAGGATATCCCAGCTGTTTTACATAAAGTCACGCTGGCACTAGAGTGGATACTAGAAGAAATATAGCAATGTTTCCACTGAAGCTAATTCAACTGGAATTTTAATGCACCAGTCCTATGATGACAAGAAATACATATTAATCCAAACAGAAATATTCACTAATTTGGTTTTATTATTCCCAGTATTCATTTATACATAACTTTGACAATTCTACGTTGTACTGCAATGTGCAGTATAGACACAGCCTTCAGCTGAACCAACTGCATTCACTGTGACTAGAACCCAAAGAGGTTCCTTCTCCTGCCAGATGGGATAGATTTGACTCATGACACAGAAATGAACTCATAACTAGTCTTTAATGCATAAAAGGGGAAGGGGGGAAAGCAGCATTTTGCTTCCATTTTGAAATCTGTTTGGTATCTGTTTTTTCAATGTAGATAGTACTTCTGACAGCTCACTTTATAATTAATCCTGACATCTCTGATGGTCTGTTTCTACATGGAGAAATGGTGTTTTCTTGCTATGCTGGCATTTCACATCCCACTGAGTTCAGAACAAAGGTGGTTTTGCTGCATTGCTTGAATGCTAAGTTTGGAGTAAGAGATGACAAGGTAAATGTAAGCCTTTGATTAGGTGGATCCATTTTTAAGCCATGATTGATATATAAAATCTGCATCAGATTGTTACAAAAGAAGTCCTGTCCTGTTAAAATCTGCAGTACTTCCTAGAGCAATGTATTGAAAGCATAAGTGCATACTGCTATTGATAAGTTAGCATTATGTGCTAGATAACACTAGTGTTAGCTCTCTTACAACCATTACTAGACTGGTGATTAGAATTTCTCTACATTACCCTTATCTGGAGAATGTAATTTTCTTTTAAAGTGACAAAAATCAATCTCAGGATCCTTACCACAGATAAGTGGTAAATACCTAAAACTCAGAGGCTTTATTTGTGCCCTCTTCTAACTCTGAATGTCCTTCAGGTGATGTTATCAGAAGAGTATAGCATATGGCTACCTGTACATGTTTGGGATAGAGGACTAAGTAAGATGCAGAATCTGTTCACTTGGCTTTACTCCAGGCAAGAGCAATTCCACACTAGCTGAACTGTCAATTATGAGCTTTAAAGCTTCTATGTAATACAAAAGGAATATTACATCATCTGTTTCACAATGTATCTCAAAGCTATTTTAAAACTCTTTCCCTGAGCTTTGCTGGAATAGTCATAGGGATTTGGTAGGTGATAGAGGTTTAGTTTTATTCCTTTGAAGCCATACTTATTTGTTGATTTTGTGTTGTAATCAACTAAGGTAGTAGGTGTTGGGATTCAGTTATGGTTTATTTAAATAAACTGAAGTAAGGCTTATCATCATGTAGCTAGTAGAATCAGATGTATCACAGAAATATAGTGCTTTTATTAAAATTAGGACCTCTAATGATTTATGTGAAACGTATAATGTTCCTTAATTGCACTAAAGATCATCCTTCGTCTGTTGTATAGTTTAGTGCAAAATCTGCACATGCACAAAATCTGCATCTCAAAAATAACACACACTGGTGCATCTGCCTTGGAATCGTAACTAAGCTTTTTGAGCTATTTGCTTAACATTTTTTACAGCATAAACACCAACTTAATCTTTAAGTTGTAAGTAGAAATAGGAAAATGCTGAGTTCAAGCCTCTGATAATCATAAAAAACCCTGCATATACTGATTATTACTGTCCTGCCTCTTACCTGTAAGACATATCAGCCTACAGCACTTTTAAGCAGACCTGCTGAAAGCAACTATAAGCAAACCAAATTGGGCATGTCCACTTACACTGTGTTTTATAAGTTTCATTTTGTATATAGTTTTTCTGAGATTTTTCAAGTTATTTTATCATACTGCAGTTTTACACCAACTAGCAGACTGAAAGAGCTGTGTAAAGATAGGGACTCCAGAAAAAGACCTTGCTGCAATTATTTTTGTAACCTTCTGAGATACGTCTCATACTGGTGGCCCAAAAATACATGGCAAGAGTACACCACCCACATTGCAGCACTTTTCATGCACGTGGAACAGGGAAGGATTATCCTTTCTTCACTCTGTCCATTTCAAGCAACTCTTTTGTGCAGTTGTAAAAAGTGGGAGCCTTCCTCTACTATGGGATTCTGGGTTCTTTAATCTGGTGAAACAGGGTTGGTTGAACACCAACAACGGAATAAGCAGATTAGTTGATTTTCTATACAAAACCACGTATACACACATTTATAAATTTACTTTTAGCCATACACACGAAAATTGTTTAAACTCCTGAGTGTCTTCTCTGCTTGGCAAGACCAAAGAATTCATGAAGCAACTGATTTGGACTATATTTATCCTGTAGTACTGTATAAAGCAAGGAAAACAGTTCATAAACTTGCATGTTTATTCTGATTAACTCATAAGAAGATGAGAAAATTTTGCTTGTCTCCTGTTGTGTCATAAATTACTAAGTTAGTCACCACACAAAGGTAAGGTCTGATTCTGGGAGCAAGTATATCTGCAAAACACTTGCCAAATGGATCCGTGTGCATAGACTGACTCACGTTACGGATGATCAACAATGAAATTGCATGTTGTTGTTGCAACAGATCCTTGCAGTGTATTTACTGAATAATGATTTGAAGGAACTTCAGCATAAAAAGGAATATTATATGTGTCCTCCTGCTGCATCCAAGAAGGAATACAAAAGCTCGGCTTTAATGTGGTGACGAGAGGTAGCTATGGTAGAGCTGGTTTACATTCTCATTTCAGTAACTGTCATTCATAAATTTCATTTTCCAATCCTGTCAGAAACTTGGTAGGAAAGAACAGATTTTCTGTTTAAAATCAAGATGCCCACAACCCTCCACTGTCTCACATTTGTGTGAGAGGTACTCTGCATTTCAGAGAGCCTAGCCCAATGCTTCCCATATTCTTTAAAAGACTGCAGAAGGGTGAAGCAATATGTTCTTTCTGTTCTCCAATTTTGCTCAGTTGGCTTATCCTACTTTCTATTACTGGCTGAAAAAAACTGTCTGAGAGACACATAATAATCTAGCCACTCAAAGTTTGGTGCTTGAAAAAAATGTACATATAAAGCCCATACGTAGCATAGAAACCTATTATAATGCTACATTGTTTCTCAACACTTGAGAAAAAACAAGCAAAAACAAAACAACAACCAAACAGTTGGAAAAAGACATATATGTATTTCTGAAGCATGAAAGGCTAGAAACCTTAGTTATATTTACCGTAAATGACGAAAAAAGAAAATTCCAAACATTGTATTCACAAAGCTTTTGATCATCTTATGCATTGATAGTTACCCAGTCTTACCTTATCCTCCAGATGGTTTCTGAAAATTAGTACATTAAAAGATTTTTGAGAGCTCAGAAACTGCAGAGCCCTAGAGAGAGAAGGAAAATAAAACTCAAAAAGCTACCAAGAGAAACAGAGAAACAAAAGAGGAAGCCAGAACAGGCTCAAATCCAGCTAGCAACACATTAATTCCATCTCTCAGTGGAAATAATCAGAAATAAGAATTTAAGGTGGTCAGTAAAGGAAAACAGTAGTGAAAAGGCTTATTCCAATGTAATACAACCCAGAAATTTACCCTAATTCTCTTACACTGGAAAGTATTTCCCTTAAATAAATTGCTCAGTGTATTTTTCACAATAACTGTGTGCTTAATTTGAATGGCATGGATTTTTTGTTGGTTTTTTTTTTTTTCCTAAAGCAAATTAGCTCTTGAGTGAAGATTTCATAGGCATTTGCTGATACTTTATGGACTGTTTTCCACAGCTCTGTCAAACCTGATGAAAGTCAGCAAGCAAAAAATAGGACTTTTTCATAAATTCTTCTATTTCAGTTTTTATCATAGATTTACTGTTTCACAGTTTCTAGCCTTCCTTCTTCTCTATTATGGAGCTTTATTCAGCAAGGCACTATGTGTACATATATTACACTTTATTGCAACAATTGCTTCCTATAATTACGGTAAATGTCTTTTGCAACATTTTCTGAATCCGTATTAAGCTGCTGAACTTTTGTGTGCTAATCCATAGCAAGAAATCATGAACATCTTTGACAGGTTTTCAGACTGAAACAAACATTACCAGAATAAACAAAACACAATGTGTTTGCAATTAATTAATCAGGGCACTTCTGTTTCTCATGAACAGAAATCTGAATGAATACAAAGAAAAATAATTTAATTATAAATATACTTGCAGTTGAACATAATGGTGCCATCAATTTTTTAGCAGATTCCACATTACGGTCCATAGGGGATCTGTTAAAATATTGATAGCAGGATCTCGACCATTATGAAGACACATAATGTGTGCTATTTTAAACAGAGAATTAATAAATATTTGCTTGAGAAGGATGTACAAAGAATAAACTGTAAGGTTTATTTCAATGTGTCACTGAAGCATATAAGGAAATCTAAACTATTGAACTATTGCCTTTCTTTTTTTATGCTTTGCAACATGCATGTTATTCATAGAAAAGCAAAAAAAAAGGAATCGTGTGAACTAAAATATTTCTATTATGTAATCTATACCATTTTTGTATAGTATAAACTAAAAGGCAAAAGATGTTTCCATTGTTCTGAAGGAAGGAAATAAATCCCTCCATTTTTAACTCAGCCTCCTTGAAGCCTTATAGAATGCATAACAGACATTAATATAGTATTTCATCTCTTTTACCCTTTTCCTGCTTTCTTACAAATAACTGGGATACTTTTTATAAATGTTTTCTAGCTAATAGCTTCAAATGCTTAAAAAGGAGGAGAAAATAATACTGGTGGCAACTTAGCCTTTAGAATTTTTATGTGAGAGCTTTTTCTCATTTTGCATTTTTTTCCCACACAAAGCATTCATTCCTCTCCCTAATCTGTTTCCTCTCCTGGAGAAAGGGAGAGAAGCACAAGTGTAATGAGGAAGCAGAGGGTAATACAGCCTTTCAAGCCAGCACAGTCCTTAGGACCCAGCAGTCCAGACTGACAGTCTCTTTGGGCTTGGTGTGTACTGGGTTCGTCTGCCATTTGTAGGCAGCCTTAAAAACCTATTTTGGAAACAAGGTGAACTTATCACCTTCTAGACAGGGAACCTGAAAACTGGTGATCAAACCCTTTATCGTCAGGTTTCACAGTTCAAGTAAACTGGAAGTTTATCTAACTTATTGTCACTTATTTTACCTAGCACAATATATGAAGATAAGCTATGTGAAGACAGTTAGCTGTCAACGACAAGATTTTGGCTGAAGCAAGCTTTTGGCTTTCCCTGTTGGCAGGGCTGAGATTTTTCTCAGAGCAGCAATTAGGGGTTCATAACTCCCCTTGCCTCCTAGAAGGGATAGAAATCATAGTAATGTGTGTGTCACAGCTGCCAAATCTAATTTGAAGCTGGAAAATGTTTATGTTGGGTCCTCTATGCAAGGGCAATTAGTCGATGGGACTTGGAAACATGTGGTACCTGTACAAATGCCAAATCATCTCATTAGAATTGGTGAGATTGCACTAAATAATCATTAAACTATTCAGATTTTACTGAGCTACCAAATAAAAGGAAAATGCATATTCCTGATTTCCTGGTATCTAAAGTTATTACAGATTCTTGAGTTTTCTCCTTCCTTTTTGTCCACCTTTTACTGATGTTGTCTAAGTGTAGCTAGTATACATTGGTTTGACCTGGTCTCACTAAAACCAGTTTCAGCAGGGCTTGGATTACAACCTTGAAGCCATTCAAACATGGCAAATGAATAAACTCCAGGTGACTGCAAATTTGTACAGAACTGAAACCAACAACCTCAAGCAGTGTCACCAAGTGGGGCCAACAGTCATTCATACTGATGGAGCCATATTAGCATCTGGTGCTGGCAGGATGTCCCCTTCCTCTTACAAAACAGGTCAAGAAGTCAAGCATTAGATCCTGAGATTTTTTTCTTCAGCAGCTGCATTACAGGATGGTTTTCTACATCTTTACTTCTGTGCCTTCTTACCTTTTTTTGTTTCTCTCTTTTAATGCAAACCTTGATATAATTACATACTCCTTGCTTATATGGGAAGGTTTTTATATGGAAGATCCAAAGGCTTCTTCAGACCTGAAACACAAAAGCCCAAAGTTTTTGTGAGGGAAAAAAGCTATACCTAGTCTAGTGTGGCCTCATAAAGAAATGGGTAGGAAAAACATCGTTTTTCGTCTGTTTGAGCCCTTATGGAGAGAATCTACACAGCTTCTCACAGGAGGAAAGCAGTAGCAGGTTGGGCATTCTTCACAAAGGCTCTTGTCTTGAGAAAATACGCATAGTACCACATCTTGGACTTACAGAGATAGCACCAAGGCTGTATTTTCCATAGATTTTCTATACACAATTTTATTCTAAAATTGAATATAATCTATCTTGCTGATGAGCAAGAAGATATGCACTATGTATTTTAGCTACAATGGAAATAATTTTGGTTACTGTAAGTTATAAATATCTGAAAAATGTGCCCTTCTTTGGTTGTAATGGTGTATAGCCATAATCACATTGTGTGTTACAAATAGGCCTCTTGAAGCTTTGAATCAAGCAACATGATGGGGATATTCCTTCAATATCGGGTCATGTTTTGTGGTGGAACAGCATGAAGAGAGGATTCTATGAGCTCCTGAGACAGGGAGGAGCAGATAGAGACTAGCAGAAAGAAGGGTAAATCTCAGAAATCCTCACCCTAGATAAGACCTATGGGATTTATAGGCTAATGTCTCTATACTTGTCAACAATCCTACAATCATCACAATGCAGATTAATTAATGTAATAATAAATCAGTTAAGAGAAATAAATCTGAAAAGAGAAAATGGGTATAATGAAGTTTTGATTGCACAAATTTAATTGTGTGCACATGTTTGCATAAAGGGAATGTATCAAACAGAAAAGATAATTAATATTCAATTTTGCTTTGTAACAAAGGTAGTTTCTCTAGTTAATTTACAGACCTTTCTTCTTAAACAACAGTTAAAGCAAACACCTAAAAACAGCTAGTGAATAAATACATAGGTACTGTCTGAAAGATAAATGCCAAGGGTCTGCTGTATAATCAGAGTCCCATTTGTTGGGTCTTAGAGAGAAAGGCTACATACTAAGGCTTGCAACATAAGGCTAACAGGTGTTTCCTCTGTTAGCACACAGTATAAATTTTTTATTAGAATTTCCTTAGCAGCTGTGAAAATACTGCTCTGCTGAAGTGAAATTAGAAATGAAATTAAAAATTTGAACTGTTAAAGGAAGGTATTGGGAGCAAAGGGAGAGAAAGCATCAAGCTTTTGTTTAGCAAATGGTCTTTATAAGGAAAGCATATAATAAAGCCAAGTTAGACGGGACTCTGAGCAACCTGGTCTAGTGGAAGGTGTTCACAGCAGGGGAGTTGGACTAGATGACCTTTAAGGTCTCTTGCCACCCAAACTATTCGATGCTTCTATGCTTCTATGCTAAAAGATCTGTGGTGATCATAATTGGGTGTCTTGTGCTCACAGGCACAGAAAACCACCAACAATTACAGATTTGTTTTGTCTGTCAACTTTAGCTCTTGCCAGCTATTGAAATACAGAAGAAAAGAAAAAATCAAATAGTGGCTTTGGATGGATGCTCACTATTTAGGGTATATTACAATGAGGTCGAGAGTTTCCCACATTGCAGCCCTAGAGGCATTCTTTCCCCTTCAGGAAAAAGCAGACAGCCTATGAGCTTGCAGACCTGGCTGCATGCCTGACATGGCATACAAGTTACTTTCGTCTACAACAGATCCTGGGTCTCTGGCAGTCTATGCTTCTCATTTCAGTAGTTAAAATTTCTACACCGGTAGAATACTGAATTCAATAAAGAATGGCATTCACCAGAAATAAAATAGTGAGAGCAGATATTGAACCTATATGTTGCCTTACATCTTTGCCTTATCTCTATTTGCCATAACTGGCCTTGAACCTAGCATTTCAGTACTGTGAACTCTGTTCTTCAGTTCCTTAGGGCAGTCTTTTTTGGATGTAATGGTAATGGTATGTAAGCATGAAATTAGTCCATAAGTAGTAGCCTAGTAGCCCTCTTAATCTACCAGAAATTTCATTTTTTGCAAAAAGCCAGATGGAAGTGATATGCTCTATACACTGTATTTTGTGTGCACCTGCAACGCCCAGAACAGCTGCCTAACACAAGACAATGCAAATGAATGGTGTCAAACAGCTTTTGTCACTCTTTGTTACTTGAGCTGAGGCCAGAAAAACAGATGCAAAGTTCATAAGTAATGACCTGAAACTGCAGAAATGGAACAACTGTCTTTGTTGCATTTTTTTCTCAAAAAAAATCCATGAGAAAAACGTTGGAAAAACATTTAATCCAGACCAAAGGAGTACATTATGAGACAAACTCTATAAGTGTATTTCTTTCTTAAGAGTATCTGGCTCTCAGAGTATGATGCAGTGAATACAGAGGAGGTCTTATGAGATAATTATGGCATTACAGTTTATGCTGACTGATTAATAATGGTCACATGTTCTCCTTGTTAAAAGAAGTAAGTGGCAGGAAAGCAGGTGAACATTTCTGAACTGGGGCTTTATAGTCTTCCATGATCTAAGGCTCATCAGCCAAGGTTAGCTTTTAGTTGTGAAATGACTCTGCATGTGTCATAGTTGTAAATATCCAAACCTACACATCGTATGGGGATTATCAAAGCACTTCATTTATACAGTCCATTTAACAAAGTACTGAGAAATATGAACATAAGTACTTCAAATATGGTTCAAGTAGTTACCATTTTATATGATAAACTCAATGGTCTACCTACATTAAGGAACACAGAATTAAAAATATTTCCTTTGCAATAACAAATAAATCCATTGTTCTGATATGATCCAGGGACAGGAAAGTTTAATAGCTTTATTCAGTGTCTGTCAGCCCCTTGTATGAAGCAAACTGCATTCAATTATATGAAATACTCTACATAGAAAAAAAATCATTCATTATGAACATTACAATGAGCATATTCATTCTCATCCATAAAAGAAATGTAAACATTGCTCCAAGTGTATGCATGTGAGAGTAGGACACAGTAAATTACCTTCTGGAAAATAGAGATTACATGAAATAAACTGGAACTTGAGATGAAATATGCTGTAAGGTGGTGCAATGCAATTTGGTGCTGATGTTTTGTATCCTTTTTTAGGGGAAACAATGGAGAAGAGCAATAGTCTTTCACCAAAATAAAACAATGAAGTGATCATAGCAAAAAATGACTTGGCAGGACTGGTCGGTGTCTCCTACACGTACAGTTTACTTTGCACAATCTTCAGCAAGGATTCCTCCACTCATCACAGTAAGGAATACCTTCTCAAAACCAAAGCTAGACTTCCTATTGAATGCAAACAAATATTGCCACCAAAACATGTAGGCAGGCCACTAGATTTTTCATAGACCAGGATCTCAAAAAGAATAGCCTATACTGCGGCTCCACAGAGTACTTAATGGTGGTTTGCAAAAATTCAGCTCAATTATGTTGGCCAGTCCTGTTTTCTAGCAACTGAGTTGCATTACAAGATGTCTTGAAGTACAAAGAATGCTTTTCTAAAGCTGATCTGCTATGAAAACAACTGCTGTGTTGCTGTCACAAAAACCTGACGCAGCTACAGATGAGAAGATGTCTGTTGGAGGAACAGCACACGCAATTTGCGGGAAGGTCTGGTTTAAATAACTCACCCATGTGAAAGCTATTTGTTAATAGAATTAGGAAGAATTCTCTGTAACTTTTTAAAGTGGTGTCTCTTGTGTGTCAAGCTGTTTTGTGACTTTTGGTCCCAAAACATTTAGCCACTGACAAGTGCAAGAACAAGTCAGTGTCATGCTTGAACTCATGGAAGGATATTCAGTCAGATGCTTTGAGATTCCTGCTGAAGTCAATTAGTCATTTCAGCTGTTGCTTTACAGACTCCCACCTTCATGGAGAGGTAAGTACAAAACTGCACACCATAGTCTAGTTTTGTAATCTATTTCAGGAGTTTCCCACATATGGGTTTCTACAACAGGCCACCATCACCTGTTATTCTAGCACTGTTAGACAGATATTTAAAGAGACTGGTTTGCATCACAAATGACAAAACCACCTGTGGGATGGCAGCAGTTTATACATTGAGGTGAAACATAACTGAAATAGAATTAAAGCAGACGGAGGAAACCTGACCCCTGCTTCGAATGTCTTACGAATATGAATTGTCTCATCTTGAGATCTGTTATTGTGAGCTCTGTGACAACGTTAAGATTAAAAGAGAGGAAGCAATGCAATAACATCCTAGTTTTGACAGTCCTAAAACTGTGGCTGCTAGGAGAAAAAAAATTACAGTGAATTTTTAATTTTTCAGCTTATTCCTGAAGCAGCAAGCAGTTTTGTTGTTTTTGGTTTTTTTTTTATCAGTTGACAATTATAAGCAGTTACAAAAAATCCATTCACTATGGACTTGGTCAGAAAACTGGATTGCCTATCTGTACAGCTGAGTAAAGGAACAAAAAGCTGTCTACTGGAAGTATGCATTATATGAACAGCAAAAGCAGATTTTGACAGGTTTTTTTATGCATATTGGAAAGGATTGAGAATTTAGTATTTAAATGATAATCTGATTCTAGATGGGTTTCTACCACACAAGAGGGCTGGCTTATAAGTTTGCATAGTTCAATCTCATCTTAGAAAAACTCACATAGTAGTTATAAAGAACTTAAAAATTTGTATTTAAAGTTGGTACAAATTAAGCATAGAATATATGGTGAAAAAAAAAAGTGGATGAAAATTTTCAACATATTCTAGCACAGGTTTGGTATTAGTTATTTTAGCATTAAGACCCATCAACACAAAAACCTGTCTTCTAACAACACCAGCTCCAAACAGATTTAAGCATAAGGTGTGGCCACTCTGTATACCAACAGGAGCAAATTTTGTGCTCAGCCAGCATAGACCAACTGTAAAAAAACAATTTCAATGTGGCAGTTCTGACACTTCCCTGATTCCTATAATTTTGTAATAGGGTGTTTTGTATTGAGTATAATTTAAAGCAACCTTTAGGCTCTATATATTGACTTTCAGGAAGTTACAGTGCTTTGTGCTTTGTACTTTGTAAATTACTATTGGTCTGTGATACAAAAATCTATACTCATCAAGGAGTTACTTGAGGAGATTTCAAAAGAAGTGAAAACCAGTAGATTTGTAAAGTCAGTGCTTCTCATTTGGAAAGGTTAGAATCCAGTTCACGGTATGTTGCCTGCCCATTATCCCTTCTCATATGCTTCAGCAGCTCACACTTTATCAGAATTACTTTTTTAGAAATTGCAGAATTATTTTCTTTTTTAGGCAAATGGCATTCAAGATGTGCATTTCTAGAGTTGAATAAAATGAAAACTTTTCTGGTTTACTTATATTTGAAGTTAAATTACATATTAAAAACTGAAAATATAAAACTTAAATTACTGCCAAGGTCACATTCCTGCTCCTATCTTCATTATTCAAATAGATGAAACACCACATCCAGAAACTGTGAAGCAATTCTTCATTCTAAGGCTTACTGAATTAATCATT
The DNA here is from genome assembly GCF_033783945.1 of Neopsephotus bourkii. Classification (NCBI taxonomy): domain Eukaryota; kingdom Metazoa; phylum Chordata; class Aves; order Psittaciformes; family Psittacidae; genus Neopsephotus; species Neopsephotus bourkii. The sequence goes on along the minus strand of NW_026900684.1, from coordinate 16,170,263 downwards.
TTTTCTTAGAAAGAATGACAGGTAAACAATTTTATTGAATCTTTTTTTCTTTCATCCTGAACCATTTTTCCTTGTTTGGGTATTTGCTGGAAAGGTCTGTTAAGAAGTCTTTTCACTGGAAAAAAAAATCAAATGGAAGACTAGGACAGACCAGGATCATAAAACTATCTTTAACTTCATCAACACTTTGTTAATTTTTGCCATGGCTTCTGATTGTTTGTTTTGTGGTGTGTTCATGTTTTTTCCTAATCAGGAAAGATAACTAAGTATACTTCTGAGGTTAGGAAAGCATTTATAAAATGACAAGCTTTCACATACCACCTACAAATGATACTAATTAAGCTGCAATGGTATTTATATAGTGCCTTGCTAACTGAGAAGATCTATAGCTTTGTAAATAACTTAGTCCGTGGTGATGATGCCTGTGATAGCTCCTTTCCTTAGGGGAAAGATTAGCCAACTTTGAAGCCTTGTTTACCTACCCATGCTCCTAAACCCACTGTAAACAGAACAAATCCTTACAGAATACTCAATAGAAGGTCTTTCCATCCTTCATGTTTTCACTTAAAAACCAGATTTTAAAATGAAGGATTTTAAATTCAGATTCAAGGTAAAGGAGCTACGGTTCTGTTACAAGAAATGTCAGAGGGTGGTCCTGGTGGCAGCATCTGGGTGTGCAGGAGGGAAGTGAGCATAGGTGCATGTGTCTGTAAGACCATGTATGTGCTTTATGTTTTCCTGGTTGGCAGTGTATAGTACATAATTTGAAAATATCACAAACATAATAAAATGTACTTTCACATCACTTTCTTAATACTTTTCACCTAAGGAGCTGTCTCAGGAAAATCACGTTAAACCTAATGATACTAAATAAGTAGTAGGGGAAGTGATGGGGCTAACAGGTGAATATGAACTTTATCTGAGGAAACACACCTTTTAGTCTGCTGGCTGAAGGACTTGTTTTACTTCAATTTTGAGGATGCATGATCCAGCTGTGCAAAACACTTCTAAAAGAGAGCTCTGACTATCAGGACTTTTTTCATACCAAACACACATACTTCCGAAGCTTTTGAATTTCTCCCCATTCACTTTGTGAGCAGTAGTTTGGACACTACAAGCCAAGGAAGTGCAGGGACATACTTTTACTACTGACTGTCTTGCAGCAGGTGCTGTGGCATTTGCTGTAACCTAGCAGTGGAAATGTTCATAGAACAGATAATGTGTATAGAATTTGAAATTCAGAGGCAAAAGAATAAAATCATTCAAGTGATGCTCTCTTATTAATAATAACCTTTTTTTCTTCTTCTTACCTGTAATTTTATCTTTTGCCAGGTAGCACTTCTTCAGGCTTTTCAGAACTTGGCATCTTTTCTCTTTTTCTTATTCTGGTTCTAGTCATTATATTAAGTCAATTTCAGATTTCCTTCTTTTGTTGTCTTATTATCATATTTAGTTATTCAAAACTGAGAGCATAAGTGTTACTTTGTACTGACTTAATACAAAGAATCTACTCATAGACTTATTCCATGGAAAGGTCTATAGAACAAAAGGAGTGTCAGGCTCATTATAGGACAATGTTCACTGCAAAGAGCTAATTCTTTGTGATTAATAAAGTGTGAGGTAAAGGGAAAATGACAGATGTTCATGCCTAATATAAAACAGAAGGTTTCTACCAAGGTGTGGGATGTATTAAAAAATACTTTGGAAAGTTTTAGAGTGAGGGAAAGATACACATATATTGGGGTGGGGGGAGAAAGCAACATTTTGTGAGAATATGCTTTCATCCCTCTTGAACTAATTAATATGTGATAATTCTTACACTATCAATGCTCAGCTGACACTATGCATTGAGCATCATCAAAATTATTGGAATAACTTTTTCCTGTAAGTACTCTGCTGCTACAGAAAGCAACAGGAGGCAGTTCCTTTCTCAGTTCTCTGTAAGACATTCCATTTCTGTCTTGCTTTAATATATGTGTTACTCTTACCAGATGAGGAAAATGAAAAGGAAGAAGCAATGAAAGAAGAGGAAAGTTACTGGACAGCAGCCTGCACTATTGCTGGGAAATAAAAAAGGAAAAAAAGGGGATTGATGAATTGAAGGGGTGCAGGGAGCAGGGAAGTAGAAGGGGAAAAAAAGGAAAGATCTGGCAAGCAGGAGAAGGAAAACTGCAGGAAGCTCCTTGAAAATGCAGTTCCCATTTGCTTGACTGATCCCAGAGAAAAAAACAGTAAGACTGCCTGCATGTGAGTAGTCCACATGAGAAGTCCTGTGAGAAAGATGTTCCTTCTGTGTTTTATTTTCTGTTTTTCTCCAAAAGAACAACCTGAAAAAAGGCTGAATTACTGTTTTTTCCTCCATATGAATTTTGAGATAGGTTTGCATTATCTAGCCATGATTTCTTTGACTAGACAAATTGAGATTAATGAGGTCACTGTAGCTCAGTGTTTATTTGCATTAACCAAAATTAAACAACACAGTTTAAAGGGGGGGGGGGGAAGCAGGGGTGAGGGGGGAGGGTGTTTGCAGGCTTTTTCTGATGAGTTAGAAAGCCTACTCCCATCAGTAGTATGATAAGCCTATTCAAAATTTCCAGATTTCAGTAGCAACTGCTGAGAGCTAGATTCTGTTGATGATAATACCTTTGCCATTCATTTTAACTCTGTGTAAACCAAGCTAAGAGGTTTCAGACTAAAATGATCCTGGAACAAACACTGAAAACAAGAAACCCTACCTTCTTACAGTGTGGTCAGTAGGCATTTGCCATGGTATTTAGTAAGAATAAAAGAGACACCCTTATCTATACTAACCAGCATTTGCAAAACTGAAGTCAACCTAATTTTATTTGCAAATAATGCTCTGTGTTCTCAGTGGTGATGATTCAGTACTGTGTTCCATTTTCTTTTGACAAAAAAGGATTTCTGGAACAAAGTCTCCTTAACTGCTCATGACAGTTTCCCACAAAATCAGTAACGGATCCAGATGTTTGCAAAACAGTCTGCAAAAGGGAAGCTTCATGAAGTCACTCAAGAATGTTTTCATGAGCAATTATATCTATAGAAAATTGAGAGATTATGTGTATAGGAAGTTGGATCTTTGCATACGTTTGTACTCTCACAATATCCAAACGTAAAGAAATTACTGGAACCCATTGTACTTGACACAATGCAAACAGAATCTCCTTAACAAAAAGCGAATGAGTAATCTTTATAACGATGTAGTTATGCAACTTCATCTAATTTAGAATACCAAAGATTGAAATATTGAATGGGAACTACTGTTATGCTCAAGAATAATACTTCATCCTATTTTCAATAATACTAAGCAGATAAGAGGAGAATACCTCAGATGTGATTGCCAACTTGTGCACAGGTTTTTTATTTCCCACATAATTTTAACAGCTGAATTAAGCTGATACTGGGAGACTGTGAAAAAAGGGTGGCATTACAGCAGTGGGCTACAGTACATAAACATTTCTCAAAAGTGAGTAGCTTAGAATTTCTTTTTTTTTTTTTATATATATAATAACTGGCATACAGCATCAGTAAAAGGCTGTTAAATAGCAGGGAAACTGGTTTGAAATTGTCTCAGGACAAGTTTTCCACCACTGCTTAGTATAGCTGTGTCTTTCCTAACTGTAACAAATGCATTGTATAGATGAATAATCTAATCTATATGAAATCTATATGACGTTTCTTGCATATGAAGAAATACCAAAAGTTTGGTAAACTTGAATTCCTGTGCCTTGAGGAATCAATTCACTAATATGAAGATAAAATGTGAAAAAGGCTGAAACTTGTTGCAGCTTAGAAGCACTTTATGGTGTTTGCTCCCTGTACTCCTAATTCCCTAGGCTCTGTGTTCTCTTTGGGAGCACTCTGCAGCTGCTTTCCTGCCTGCTTGGGCTTCGTTTGGGTGGAAATCAATGCACAATGGAAATGAATGTATTCGCAGAGCTCATCCAAGACAAAGTTAGGTCGTTGTCTGGGTATGCACCTGGAGCAGGGAGCTAAAATATTATTCAGGATCACACCACATAGGCATAGCTGGTATTTAGTAGAACACATGACAAAGTTTTCATAACAATCCACTTGCAACAGGAAGGATGCCATAACAATTAGAGGAGGATGCAAAGAGTTTTCAATTACTCAAGCTGGAACTTGTATTTAAAGTTGAGAGTTTCCTAAATATGGCTTAAGAAATGAAATAAATTTATCCTTTGGCCAAGTAGCACTACTTCCTTGTCTAAAAAGAGGTACTAATATTCAATCAGTACAACCAAGAATTATATCCATCTTCCAACTGAAAAAAAAGAATATTGGGCAAGAAAGCAAATTCAACTGGCAGAAAGATGTTTCCACAGGAAGTCTGACTACCTGTAACTTCCAGTGAAGGTGAAAGCTGAAAATCTTATTTATCTGATGTTGCTGTTAGAACTTTTATAATATTTCTGTGACTTTCCATGGTGATACCATAAGAACTTCACAAAATCGTCTGTCTACAGACAGACGTTGTCAGAGGACACAAAACAAATCCAGCCTGCCCTTCAGGAAACAGCAATTCACCAAGAAAACCTGCAACAGCAACAAAATTGCTTTTGAGCCTCAGAAAGCTCATGTTCCAGGCCAGCTTGCTTGCATGTGCATGAAGTCTATGAAAGAATGGAGAACCTGTGCTTTTATTCATTCACCAAAACAAACCCCTTCTTCAAGGCAGACTTGAAACTCTGCACAAAACTTTCCTTGGTGAAAAGGTAGACAAATACTCAGGTTTGACTGACCAAAGCTGTAAGAATATGACATGTACTATTTGAAAAGGAGTCCTTCTGTGGAAGAGGGTGAAGGGAAAGCATTTTAATATTGACGAAAGTATTTATGAGACTTAAGGACAAGTAACTTCAAACTGAGATGATTTTACATTGTCCAGAAAAGGACAAATGAAGCTAGATGTGGATAAGTCACCGAAGCCTCCTCTGAATTTTATCTAATTTTAATAAAAAGTCCAGTAGATGCCTTCAGGCACATCAGTGGTAGTATGTTTTCTACGGTGTTTTCAACTCCGTATAGCAAGAACAATTGAAGCATAAAAGGATACTAAGCAGGTGGCAGAGGTATCCAAAACCCACGTGTAACCTCAGTACAGTTGTATTTTAGATACTGCAAAATTAAATTAACTCCTCAGTTGGCAGCACACCCTTGGCACTTAGATTGATCTTAGAAGGTTTCTGAAAAGATACATGATACAGTTTGGGGTTTTTTTAGCTTTTCAAATTCTCCTTTGCCTTCAGGGAAAATTATCTTTTTTTTGTTCTGTAAAACCTAATTTGATTACTAGTGCCATGGGGCAGGTGTCTGTCACCTTTCTGTGTCATGTGCACCACCTCTGCGCTGGAATGAAAAGCTAATGTGTTCTTCATGTTAGTCTCCAATAAATGTCGTTGAATGACAATACTGAAAATGTACCATTATAGAATGGAGCAGAAATTACAACAACAAACGAGAAACATGACCTGAAGAATATATAAAAATCGGTCAAGCCTACAAAGCCAAGCATTACAGTTAAGGCAAGAATTAAGTTTGGCCACACCTTGAAAAAAGAATAGCCACATCATCCCCGGGTTCACCAGCTAGAGGTGAACTGAGCCAGGGAGACCACAAGAAGGACTCTGAGCAAATAAAATTCAAGAGCTGAAAACCTAAATATGCATAGTACTACAGCCAAATGGACTACTAGCTGAAGTGGGGCACTGCACAGTTGCAACAATGCTATTTGTACTGTCGGTGATAAACGCAAATCACATCAATTGGGCTGCAATAAGCAGCATATGGCCTGTCTTAGGATGAGTACAGTCAGCAGGTGGAGGGAAATAATGCTTCCCTTCTACTCAGCTCTGGTGAAACACACTTGGAATGCTAGGTCTAGGTCTGGGCTCCCCAGTACAAGAGAGACATGGATTCACTTCCGTAAGTCTAGAAAAGGGCTGCTAAGATATTTAAGGGACAACAGCACCTGACATGACGAGAGGTGCAGACAGCTGTGACTGTTCAGCCTAGAGAAGGGGAGGCTCCGGGTGACTTATCCACTTGCATAAATATTTGATGGGAGAGAAAAGAATACAGAGCTGGACTGTTCTCAGTGGCATCCTGTGGAAAGACCGGAGGCTGTGGGCAAAAACAGGAAATCCCTTTTAAATAGAAGAAAAAACCTTTTTGCTGTGAGGGCTGTCAAACACTCAACACATTGCCTACAGAGGTTATCTGCTAAAAACCTGACCAGCCACTGCCCTGAACAACGTACTTTGGCCGCCCCTGCTTTGAGCAGCACGGTTGGACTAGCTGATGTCCAGAGATGACTTCCAACCTCAGTCTTTCTGCAGTTCTGTGATCTGCCAGCATCTCCAGTCCCATAGTGTTGCTGGTGCCTGAAGCCACCAAAGCTGAGCCATCAGCTGCCTAGCACCACAGCTTTGGGCTGCATCTTTCTGTATCCTCAGAAACTTCAGTTGCCACGGGGGAGATGATAAATTTGAGAGGTGCTTCTTTGAAGACATCTGATTTTGAGAACTTGATTTAAATACAGCAGATGCCAGTAAATGACAGTTTAGGAGTGCTAATTATACTCTGAAATATGATGCCCTTATACTTGATTATACATATATCTCAGAGTGTTACATATAATATAATCTTTCTATTTTATCTGTCAAAAAGAGACCTTTAATTTAAAGAAGCTGAAGAAAATGCAGCCATTTTTAAGTGTGACATAAGTGTTTCTTGATAGAAACATGGTCTTTTTGGTATTTGTAGGATTTTATGGAAGAAATTCAGCTATTTTTGTTTCGAGAACTAATTTTTCAATCGCTAAAGTAAAATGAATACTGCTTTACATAAATGTTTCAATTAACAGAAGTTGAAATACTACTTTCTTCTTCCAAATGCTTACTTATAAGCATTTTCTTTGGTTTTTACTTGGTGCCAGTTTGCAAGCCATTACAAGTATGAACAGCAATTGAATGACGGCTTTTCAAGAACTGTGAGAGACCTCTGGGTGCTGATGATCCAGTTACCTCCCAAATGTCCAAATTCACCTTTCTCACTTAACATCAATTTGCCACACTGGGCACAGCAGGTTTACACTGAAGTGTTCAGCACATCTAAATCTGCACAGTACACCCTGAAATAGGAATTCTTGCTCCTTTTAGAAACAGAGACTTTGTAATGGAATTTATTTATATCAGTTGCTCAAAAGCTGGTTCCACTTTATTTTTTACAGAAAAAGGGGGTTCCCTGAGGCAAGAAAACAGAGAACAGCAAGAATTAGGGTGGTTTGCAGGTAAAGGCAAACATTAGCAAGACTAAACCTTGCCCTGGGACTAATCTTTTGTTTCTGAAAGCAACAGACTGCATCGATACATTATCCATTAATAGAGTAATTTTATAAGGTACACAATCTCCTAGACCATTTAGCACTCAATTAAGTTTCACTTCGCTTGTCAATAACTTCAGAAATGGCAATAAAATGGGCTTTGGCAGATCATTTTCAACTGACGAACCGGTGATTGCAGAAATTCATCAGTTCCATACTCCAGCTGACAGGTTTCTCTCCTTTTAACACTGCAGTAAGGGAAGCATGGTGCGCAGCAGACACATTTGTTAAACCATTTTTCAGTTCTGACAGTCAAAGAAGCAACAACACATTCGCACCTTGAGCTTTGATACTCTCTGTGTAAAACTGGTCTGTGTGAAAATCTGATGCACACCATCTCCAAAACCACTTGGAGATGGGCTGCTTTTGGCTTGGTTGATTTCAACTCTCTCTTTCATACTAGCTTGATAAGGCACAGCAGTGAGCTACTAGAAATGACACCCCTTCTTCTCTTGCCGTGTAGGTATGTTGCTGCTCTAAACGTACCCTTCAGCTTACAGCAGCCATTTTTCTTGGTGAATCTTGTTTGTTTCCACGAGATTTGTTAAGGCAACTAACACTACTGTGAGGTCAGTCACTTCTGGGTTTCCAGCTCCAACAAAATAACTATTTTTGACCTTGGGCTTCCAAAAACTGTCTGATATTTTCGTGATGAAAATGCTATAAATGCGCTATGGCATTTGTGAAGACTTAAGGAGTGTGGAGTTGTCATTGTGCTTCAGCGGTGACATGCAAGAATTAAGAGTATAATTTCAGACCTGGGCAACTCTATAAATAAAGTGTTTCATGAATCTGTATTCTAAATTGAACCTGGCTATCCGGTATTTTGAATGATTCTTGTTTTCTGTGCTTATTTGGACAGGTATCGTTTCTTTTCTGTCATCGCTTGGCTGTTAAGTTTCAACAGTCACAATCCAAAGCTAGAATGAAAACGTATATATTATGGCTTGCACAGTGTCATCACCAGCAACGAGTACATCGAAGCCGTGGTAGGGGAAGTGCAAACGAAACGAATACGCTAGCACACGATTTTCAAACCAAAGAGCGTTTGGAAGGATGCTTGTGTGCAAAACACAGCAGCCACCACCACGCCCTGCCACCCCTGCAGCCACCGGCTCCTACCCGCGCGGGAGCCGCAGGCAGAACCTCCTGACTGCGCAAGTGACATTTCTCGACACCCAGCTCCGTGCGGCGCTGCACGAAGCCGGGCTCATACGCGCTCCCCGAAGCCCCGCTGCAGCCCCGCGCACAGCAACCGCTGCGCCAGCCCCGCGCCCTGCCGCCAGAGCTCCGCGGGCGCGCCTGTTGGGGGCCGGGCCGCGCTGCCGTGGGTGCCCAGGGGGCAGCGACAAACCCTCCCCGGGCCGCCACCACCCCCGCCGCGGCCCGCGGCCGCCCGCCCCGGCCCTGATTGGGCCGGCAGGGAGGCCCCTCCCGCCGGGCCCCCGCCCGCCCGCCGGGGCGGCCCCGCCGCCGCGCCGCGCCCGCTCCCCAAATACACCTTTGCGGTGGCAGGGATCGGCAGCGGTGCCCTTCACACAGCCCTTCCGCGGGGCTGCGCGTCCGCGGGTAGCCCCCACGACATGGTGAGTGAGCGGCGCGGACGGGGCGCGGAGCGGAGCGGGGCGGCGCGGCGGGGACCCTGGACAGCGCTGGGACGGGGCGGTGGGCCGTGCCCGCTGGGAGAGGGCTAGCTCGGGGCAGGGCCGGGGCCGGTTTTCTCGGCTGGCTCACGGTGTGGGGCTGAGCCCCGTGATTGGGAGTGGGGCGCGGAAGCCCCCTCCTCTCAGCGCCCCGAGCCCCCTGTGCAGCCTGCCTTGAGCCAGGGGTGGTCTTGAGCGGCGTAATGTCGCGATTTGGAGTTGGAAGCCATCTGGGAGCTCTCAGAGGTCTCCAGCCAGGAGGGGTGCTTGGCTGCCTTTGTGCATTGTGAGGCTCTCTTAAGAATTTGCTAACTGCTGCTGCCCGTCAAGCGACTCAGACCTATTCAAGCTAGTGTTACTGCATTGTACTTGGGTAAGGTTTCTTATCTGGTTTTCAGAGTAATTCATATCATTGCATTTCATGAATTAGACACAAACCTGGTATTTAATCACATACTCGACATTTTAATAATAACTGCATTTTGTGCATTTGTTATTTCATTTATTTTAATTCTAGGAAGGAAAAATGAAACCCTAGACTGTTGTATTCATTAAGATTGGCAGTTTACGTTTTCAGTCGATTTTCTTTGCTCCACCATTCTTTCTGTTTTTGTCAAGACTTTACACTTCTGATTCCTTTTCTGAGTGGATAAGAGTTGTTTCTGTGGCTGAAGTTCAGTGGCCATTACTAGCCTAGGCCTAGTAGTCCTTGTATAAAATTATCTCTATGTATGAACATGCGACACTTGAAAAGTTTTCTTTCCACTGTAAAGGAGTACTTTTACACATTGTATGTGCTCTCTCAAGCCCGATCTAATGCTCCTCCTAAAATGGCTCTGTTTTCAGAGCTGGTCACTTTGTGTATATAGGGAGATGGCTTTCTAAGTTCGAAGGATGAATTAACCGGAAAAAATTCCTAAGCAAGGATTCAGTACTGCTAACAATGAGTACTACGCTGAAATTAACTGTTTGCAATGCTTGATTTGGGTTCTGCACTTTCACTGGACTGCAGGTTACACTGGCCTGCATATGGGTTGGTCTAAAGAGAACTGGTAAGAGTTCTGGTAGTTGAAATACTAGTAGGAAAAAAGACATTTTTATTCAGTCAGATTTTCCACTGTGAAGGCTCAGAATACAGAGTTACAGAAAAATGTAACTGCATGTTTTCATAACAAGTGTAGAGTTTAATTATTTTTCTATGAATAGAACAGAGTGTTTTACTTATTTGGAAATGGTCTAATCCTACAGTTTTTCCTAAGACTCCCAATGGAGCCACTCCCTTTTCGTGTAGTTATGATTAAGAGGATTTGTTTCCATACTACAGAAAGCAGGCACAGGGCAGGATACACTTTCAATCACATAAATGGGTCGGCTGCTTTTCCAGGGTTAGGAACAAAAGGTGGTACCAGCCCATGCTGGAAAGAGATTCCAGTAACAGACCGTTTACACAGTTACTCAGTCAGAGAAGTTAAGCCATTTAAGCAACCAGAGAATGTGTGCTGATGTGTTACACATGCAAGCATGGGAAGTTCTCCTTATAGTAGCGAAGTGTCTTGCTTGGATTGTGTTGCTCTGGGGTGCTACATATGGCAGTACATTCTGCAGTGCTGATGACTGTTCTCTTTGCTTTGCCAATAGCAAGAACCTTAAATGAACTAGATGATTGTAAGAAAGCATGAGGAATACCGTAATGGTGGTACAAAAGACTACACCGCAAATTCTCAGAAGAGAAAAGCAATTGCTGAAATCGTGCTGATTTAAAGCAGACAGGAAATGTAAGGAAGAAAGAAGAAAATCACATCTTGAGATCTCCTGGTTGTATTTTTTCCGGTGGAATCCTGTAGCTTGCAGCTATTGGTAGTCATGACAGTGCAAGATCATGAGGCAAATTCTGAAGAAGAAAGTAAGAAATTTAGTTCTGCAGTGGGTTTTTTAGCCTTTTTTTGACATTATCAATAAAATGGCTCACCATCCCCTCTCTCAACTGGTTCACTTGCTGAGTATTCACTTACATTATTCAATTAATTTTTTGATGAACTGTTAAAAATGAGAAGTCAAGGGTGGTCTTTAATATTGTGTCCATAAGAATAAGTACAGAAGTCTTGTGTATGTGTCTTATCCTGATTAATGCTTTCTTTAAGAAACCTGTATTTAACCATTCTATGACAGGCTGTTGCAAAACAGATTCCGTAGTGAAATAAAAACATAAGTAAGAGTTTGTAATAAAATATAATACTCAAAACAGCAGTAGCAGTCAAAAACAGGTTATGTCACATAATGCAACATAAAATACCACAGCCTTTATGAAGATAAATGCCATATGTTTGCAAGTCTAAAAAAAATACCGAGACTCAAAATAAGCAATCCAGGAAGTCGAAGTTGAGTTTGTAGCAAATGCAGCTATTTTCCTGATAACTGAAATGAGTTGTTAACCAAGAGATGTTATAAATTATAACTTCGTTAAAAAAAAAGGCACCTCAGTGATCTAAGGAAACTGACGAAATATTCTAAATTATCAACAAGGAAATAGGTATTAGAAGATACTGGAGGCATTTTGCATCTACTCTGTAGACAAGCAGCCAGTTTCCCTTTTTTATACAAACTTACTCATTTAAGAAGAGTTCAACAGAGGTAAAAATAAGTCTTTAAAACAGTTAATGGGAAACTACAGGACATGTTCTAAGAAATTTTGTTGTAATGATATTTAGAAATCACTGTGTTTCAGCTTGCACATTTTATTAGCAAATGAAAACTGAGCAGTGGAGAGCTGCCATTAGATTTCCTGTGCTGGAATTCCTTGCACATTTTGTACTATTTCCTTTTTAAAGACCTTTATTGTCTATATGTTTATTAAAATTCACTGCATTTATTTAGATGCTTAGTGTTGCCATTAAGATTTTTAGCACTTGAATTTAAATTAAGCCAAATCTCACATTTACGTCATGTTAAATATTCTATTCAGCATGTTTTCAGCATCTGAGTTATGCCTCTAATGCATATGAGATTTATTCAGGAAGTCTTGTGTGACCGGTTATACCAGGAGTAGAACAAAGATTCAAGATTATCATTGAACAGATACTGTATTTTTCAGTCAGTGTTCAGGGCATAAGTCTTTGATCAAGAAAGCATCACTGTTCTGGACCGAATATTAGTATCTACTTAATTTTAAAATTCCTGTAGAATTTGATCATGTGCATAAATGGACTTGGGCTCCTGACCAGGGCTTCTAGCTAGGGCGTAAACAAAGAATTTTATTTTTCTATTTTTGAATAAATGCAGCAAAATTTGCTAGAGAAGGGATATTTTTATAGTTTTTTTTGTTATATATCCACCTGGTATGAAACAATTGAATAGACCATGTTAATATCTCTAACGAAGCATTTTAATTGTAACACAGGTACTGATTGCTACTCATTTGGTAATATGCTGTTCTTCCCATTGTTTTGTTGTCTTACTCAGGTAATGCTACTCTTAGCTCAGTGTTAATGCTTCCTTATCATTTTGCCTCCTCATTTATAAGAGCTCACACAGGATGCTCACTTACGTTTTGCAGATGCAGAGTCCGGAGCAAGCTGACATCTACTCCCTTTTCATAGGAATGCAGGTTTCAGTGCTATCAGTTGCTCTGTTGCTTCATGGCCTAAGTCAGAACAAATACATCCTTTACAGATTAATTTTACTTCACTGTAGAGGTACCTCACCAAGACCTGTTCATTGCTTCAGACGCTAGGTAAATTTGAGCTTTAGGGCTTCCACAGGCCTTCAGCCTTTGGGACATTCTCACCCTATCAGAGCATAGTCTTTTGTGATACTCAACTTCCACTTATTTTTCATTCATATTTCCTATTACATGATAGTTTTTTAAAGTGCACTAAATGCCCTAGCATTGTGAATTGATTTTCTTCTTGCATGTTCATGCTAGAAGTAGCCGTTCCAAGAGAATGGTGCCCTGCTATTAGAAGTAGCCACCTTCTCATGCAAGTCTGCACCATTAGGTTAATTTCTTACAGGCAGCACACTAACCCTAGATGATAACCAAGTTGTGACCCTACATATAAGTTCTGAGAGGTTATTTTTTTTCATGAGACCCGCTGTCTGTACCTCCTATTATTTGTATCTGCCTGAATGTGAAGGGAATGCTATGCTGTCCCTCATTCACTGCCAGGGCCACTTTTTCTGTGCCCTAGCGCAAGGGGAAAAATGCCTGAAGACTTGCATCCCAGCATGGGACTATGGGCCACAGGGCTGTCTGAAACCCTCTCTGGTTACTGTTCAGCTATGTCTTGCACTTTATGCATGGCTGTGTCCATTGATTGTTTTGGACAAGTCGATATAGAAAATAGGTCAGCTATGCAGTGGCTCAGGAAGAGAGCTTTAATTATGTGGCTTGTAATCGAGAAAGCAGGGTGTGTGCATCATCATGGAGGAGGCTGGAACCAGTTCCAAAGATGTTATCAAAGACGTTGTGGAATTGAGCCCTTGACAGTTATTTGTATTAGAGAGCTTCAGGCAATATCCCATGCAAGTCATCCAATTGTTTTTTCAGTGAGTAAAAATTTCTTACTAGAAAGCAGTGTGCTAAAATCCTTTGATTATTTTCTCTTCCACAAAAGGAAATTGAAAGAAACATACATTTATGAAGTGAATCTCTTCCCCAGCTCCATTCTAAGGTATTCAGAACAAAAATGTATTTCCCTGCTCTTGTGGAGAAAATATATTTTGTGGGAATCTTTCTGGTTTAACTCTGGAATGTCATCAATTCCAGAGGGTGCAGTAAAACTTATGGTTTCTGTGATGCCACATACAGTAGTTGCTGCTAAACTCCCTATTTTTAATGAATAGCAAGTTTCTCTATAGTATATTAAATAGTAGTGTGTTACATAATGATGACTGCCTTTCTAATGCTGACTGAGGTAAAGATGTCTTTCATTTAATTTTAACCTCACCTTTCACTTGGCACTTGATACAGATGGAGACTGACAAAAGTTCTTAAGGGAAAGCTGATTTATTTCCTCGGCAAATACAGAAACCCTTCACACACAAAAAAGCAATAGTAAAGGCCTGACTACAATGAAGGAACACCTCAGAAAGAGTTCCAGTTTGGTGCTTGGAAAAACTGTGATTTTGCAATTGCTCATAATTATTTCTGTGATTTGAAATATACCCAGTTGCTGCCTTCTGGTTAACAGGGAGGGGTGTCTGCTTATATTAATAGCTGTGTGGCTCCCTAGTCCTGACTGCAGGCACCCTGGAGCCTAAAATACTCATTGCAGATCCTGTTTTAAATAGCACTGCTAAAATTTCCCTGTCTTTGGAGAAAACATGCATCAATCTAACTTTAAATTAACTTACCTTTTTCTTTTGCCAGTCTTCATAGTTGTCGATTTGCACTTGCAAGCTGAGAGTGCAAAGCCACTTGCCTCATGCTGAGAAAAAATATTTGGTGCATTGATAAACTGTTCAAATTTTGGTGAAAATATAGCCATTAGGCTGTAGAACTCATAAAGCTTATTTAGAGGTAGGGTTTTAGAATTTCCACATGGGAAGAATGGTATGAAGGGAGGGATTGTCTTGTGAAGCTTCTCAAGGCTTTTGGTCAGTGTGGAACTGATTTTTTTCATTTCTTCCCCTCAAAATCTTGAGGAAATCATAATGGAAATAATTACAGTTAATTTTATCATAGAATCATAGAATGGTTGGAGTTGGAAAGGACCTTAAAGATCATCCAGTTCCAACCCTCCTGCCATGGGCAGTGACACCTTCTAAAATCCCCATCCAACCTGCCCCTGAGCACTGCCAGAGATGGGGCATCCACAGCTTTTCTGGGCAACCTGTGATGCACTCATAGTGAAGAATTATTTCCTAATGTCTAATCTAAATCTCCCCTCTTTCAGTTTAAAGCTATTCCTTATTTTATTGCAGTTAAAGGTTCTCAAGCAGGTTGCATAGTACTAATAAAACCAGCCAAGAGGAAATGCCTTTCCTATAAGTAATTACAGAGCCTTTAGAAATGAGAAAGTGAAGTTAAACCAAGTGTGTGTTAGCCATGAACCTATAGGGTTAGGACAGCTTTCTTGTTCTGCTTTTATATATAGCAACTACACCCTTTTACAAATCCTACCTTCACTTGTAGAAATGTGCAGTATTCTCATATTTATTTTTAAAATCTGACTTCAAATTTTTATCAGCTTTGACCTGATTTTTGTAAATCACTCAGATCTACTAAACTCCTGGCCAAAAAAACTTGTGCAACTCGGTTCAAGAGGTCTACATTCACTACTTAGCTCAGCAGCAGCCTTTCTTTTGTGATCTCCAGCATGCCTTATTTCCCCACTTCCAAAAGAGGCATCTGACCCCTTCTTTTCACATCCCATTTTTCTATCTTAACTATTCAGAGGGCAAACCCTTCAGGTCAGACATCATCTTTTACTCTGTATTTGGGTATTGCCTTGATCTTAATTTGGACCTGCTGGGAGGTTAAGGTAAACAAATAATACACCTAGCAACAGCAATAGAGAAGAAGCAGAACACAAAATAACTGGCACAATTTGTCTGCTGAGCAACCTGCCCAAGGATGAACTCACCAGACAGAAGGTTAAATACCATTATTTAGGTTTAAGCAAAACCTCCATAAGAACTTTCACATGCTGACCAAGTATTGATCTCACTGACTGAACGGCAGCCTACATGAATTCTAAAAGGTAATATTTCCCTTCCCAGAGAAAAAACATTTGGAAGTGTGGTGGCAATGAAGCAGCATAGAGAGCAGTCTTCCACTCGTAAGTTAGGCATGGCTTGCAAAACATTTTGGTAGGCTCAAAGAGGCAGAGACTATGTTTGTAGTAGGACATGGAGTCTACAGCTGATCTGAAAATTGGTATCAACTTAAATCACCTCTGCACTTACTCTGCATGTTACATGCTCCAAATCTTTGTGGAAAATGCAGTAATAGTCAGAAGAGGTCACTGACCATAACAACACCAAACATAACACCGCAGCTTAGTCACAAGTTTGAAGTGTGCAACTCTATCATGTGTGAGATAGTGGTGGGCATCATCATAGAATATTCTTTCTCTTAGAAGATTAGAGACTGGCACCATCAAATACCATTAAAAATGTTTTTAATGCTTGATTAATGTAATATATGAAATGTGGTTTCATGATATCTTCTGTCCCTTTTTTGCAGTCATAAGTAATACTAAGTTCTAAGCAAAATTAGGTTTGAAAGGTAGAGGGGAATTAAAAGGTAGAGGTATTTTTTCAAATAGGCTTTGAAGTGGTGAAGAGCAAGGAGTACTGATGGAATACAGGATTATGATTTACATGCAGTAAAAGCTAAAAAATAACATCCATCCCTGCCCATGTTGTGGGCAGATTTTTGTTAGCAATAAAGTGGAATATGGAAAAAATGAGATAAGAAACTGAAATGAGAGTAGCAGTGGCAGAAAAGCATCTAATGGGGTTGAAGTATTTAAAAAAATAGTTGTATTTTATTGCAGCTTCTGTAATGTACTGTATTGTAAATGGCTGATCTGTCTAATGCTGGAATAAATACACAAAAATAAGACGGTTTATGCAAGATTTTCTATAACATATGCTCAGTGTTTTCTTTTCTGGCTGTTACTCTGCAACCATGAAAAACACTCATAATCTTTAGTAAAATATTAATAAATGCATTTAGATCTTTAATGATAAACTTAGATTTGGTACTGTCTTTTAACAAAGAAGCTGCATTAATTAGGAATGGAATCCTGTTGTCAGTTTAATATAGTATGGTCAGTGTGGGATTTAGATGCCTGTTACAGAGTTAAAAACCTAGAGCAGGGTTTTACAACATGAATATGATGCAGAGATATGTGTGATACTGTGAGAACGTAATTTCTCCATTGTTACAGGATCCTTGTAAAGGTAGTGCTTTTGTCTCACTGGAACTTGCCAGGTACAAATATTTAAAACAATGTTTTGAATTTTCAACATCACCTAAACTGAAAGCGGAAATGTCAAAGGTTTCTGGCCCCATGTAAAGAAAGATTATACACAGTGCTGCAAACTTTCTTTCCTGTTTTGTTTTTACCTGTCGAGAGCATACACTCCACGAGATTCATGGTGCTTCTGGATGCTCCAGAATGCCAAAAAGCTTAAAAAAATAATGTCTGCATCTTGGCAAGAATTTCTTCATGAAGGAGATGCTACCATTCTTTATCCTTAAACTTAGTTTGTAGTTATATCCTCTAGAAACTCATGCCTCTCAATCTCTCCCACCTGCTTAACTATACACATGGTCCCTCAGCCTTTTCATCATGGAATTTCATATATTTCTAGAAGAAGGGTTAACTGGCTATGTAGCATCCTCTGTCTGTGCACATACACAAATATAGAGGTAAAACTTGTTATCTGTTAGATGTTTTCTTTTATCGAGAACCCAGTAAACAAAAACCCTTAACTTTCCAGTCAAAGGAGCATTTCTTTACAGGGTACTCTATTTCAATGCCATTCAAAACCCATTTGAAGTACTCCTCTGAGTACATATGGACTTGTCAGGGCCAGAATTTGATTTTGGTTAATTTTTAGATTTTTATCCACAGTTCACTGTCCAGTCTGTCTCTCCTTTCACCTCTGAAACAGATGAAGTGTTTTCTGTATTAGCT
This sequence comes from Neopsephotus bourkii, assembly GCF_033783945.1. NCBI lineage: Eukaryota > Metazoa > Chordata > Aves > Psittaciformes > Psittacidae > Neopsephotus > Neopsephotus bourkii. The sequence continues at coordinate 16,152,549 of NW_026900684.1, read as the reverse complement.
TGAGCTATTATTCACAGTGCCAGTATGTGACATGGCATGTTGGATATATCTTGTAACCTGGCTCCATTTTTGAAATAAATGTGGTTTCTTAATATAATGAAAAAAACAGGTATTCAGTGGTAGATGCTCATTTTACAGGTTTAGAAAACAGCACATACAGAGTGGTGGTTGTTCTACATTTTGATGGGAAAAAGTACTTGAAGGACCTTTTGTGTAGGATAGGTCCTACGTTAAAACTGAGCTTCAGGATACCTGGGTAATGATATCTATCATTGCACCAGCTGAAGTGTTGAGATAAAGATGTTTATAAGTTACATTTGATATTAATTTTGGTCCTCAGTGAAGTACAACTGAGATGACTCCATTACCTCAACAAAGTCAATGCAGCCAAGATCCTACACAGTCATTGCCTGTCACTTGAGTGTTCAGATTTCAACCTTCAAGGATGACTGGCAATGTCCATTGGTCAGCTGTTATTTCCACAAACCTATCTGCTGCTACTTCTGCTTAGCTGATGCTTGCATTTGAAGCCCTACCCTCTAGAGCAAGACTCTCAAGCTGTGCTCTGTGCTCATTTTTCCTGAGCACTGAAACCCAAAGGCTGCCAGCACTGAAGCATAAATTGCCACTCCTTGAACTAGGAAACTGAGTGCCCTTACAGTTCCTTACCTTCTGTGGTGGCACAGTGCAAGGAGAGCCTGGCTTGCAGCTCTTGGTGATTAGTGACATTAGTGCACTTCTGTGCTTCCTCACTGGACTGCAGGTCAGGGCTTTCAAGTAAGCTAGGTAAGTAGTGCTTCCATCCCAGGATCTCAGATGCCTGTGCAGCGCTAACTGGTGTTTCAGAAGGCCTGATGGAGAAAGAAAAGAGCCTCCTTATAAACATATTACAAAAGAGAAGTGAAATATCTTTAAGAAAAAAAATGCAAAACTATGAAATCTTAAATCAGTAACTATGTGTATCTGGCCTTTAAATCAGTGCCATTTAAAACAAAATCATCTGTATCTCCCTTCTCTCCTTTTTCTCTCTGGCTTAATGAAAGACAGTAGGTATTGCAAAACAGTGCTATGATAAATGAGAAAAACTGCTATCTGAGGACTGGAGCAAAGTTTTGATCTTTCAGACTCTGTTCTGAAATGGCAGAATCTGTGATGTTAACATTGTTACAGTCAATGCAGTTACACAGGTTGTGAAAAGAAAAACTATGGACAGCTGTCCACCATGTATCCGTAATAACTCCAGGACGATTACCCCATTATTCCTACAATGTACAAAGTTCATGTTGTGTATTATGGAAGTTTATTAGTTTGCATGACAAACATATTTTTTTGTAAAAGTTTTTCATGTGATTCTAGTCTTTTGGAAAATCCAAGTCCTCTGGTGAAATCATCCCTGTTCTTTTATGGAAAAATTACCTGCATTGTCCCAGTGAGACAAAGACATGAGGGTCTTTCCCCAAAAGTCACAAAAGGCTGTGGGAAAAGTAGCAGGAGAATCCTTAAGGCTTAAATACATCTAATTTACTTTTATTATATATTTAAACCCTGAATTTTTGCCTCAAATTAGAGGCCAGTGATTGTACATCTGATAAGAGATTCTGCAGTGTGTTGTTAACCCTTTCTTGGACTTTCATTCCTCCAAATCTCTTAATCTCTTTAATCTCTGTTAATTTGAAATGTCTGCCACAGAAATGAGTGAATATCAATGGAATTTACAAGTATTTCAAGCCAGGCATATGTTTCTGTGCCTGTTTGTGCTCAGCACTCCATCACTGAAATAACCGGAACTGAAGCAGGCACTAAACTTCCAAAAAGATGGATGACATTATTTTTATTTTTGTGGGATTTAATATTCATCTTTGATACTGTTACAAGAAGCTGCAATTCAACAGTTAATGCACTTGAATCAGTATAATGCATGGTTTAAGACATGATAAGTCTTTCTAAATGCATCTATTATAATTGGGGAAGCAGCGCTGATTGAGACTTCTACTATTCTATGATTCAAATTGATAGTATTTTTTTAGACATAAGGATAGATCTTCATTGTTTAGCACCACTGGAAGTTTGGAGAAGTAGCATATATGTCATGCAATTTTTTTGTGTTAATGCCTCAATAATCCTCTGATTTTCAATGAAAGTATTATTTAAACAAGAAATTCCCTTATAAAGGATCTCACATTTCTAGATCTGAATAACCTAGATTTTTGCTATAGTCTGTCCTATACAGTCCTTTAACTTTTAAATAGATGTGTCAAAGCTGAATGACCCATAAATATTTTCAGCTTACTTTTCTGCAGGGCCACATTTTCACCTCAACCTCTACATGAAACTGCCATCAAGGCCAAGGGGAAGTTCCACTTACAGAGTATGTGGCAAACATGGCATTATCTCTGAGTTATGTTTGCATGGCTTATTCTCCCTGCTGCTGTCATTTGCATTTGCTGACGTTTCCTGTGCAAAAGTAATCTGAGAAATCTGTGCAATTTGATTTCTTTCACATGCTTAAAAGAGAAGTAGAATAAATTGAACGGAAGGATTTGAAGGATCAGTAACTCTGATAACTCCCAGCAATTGCACTGGAGGCAATAACAAGCATCACAGATTGAACAGTCTACAGGAAGCCAAAATCTGCATCTTGATTTCTATAATATTTAGTTTTGTTATAGAGGTGGTATACACTAACATCAGTCTAGCCTTAGTCATTGAGGGCATATTTACTGTGCTTAATTAACAGCGTTAATTTCTCGTAATGACACATGTGCAAGCCCAGTATTTCACAAAACTTCTCATCTTTACTTTGCTTCATAATTTTAGTGAAAAAGAAGCCAGTGTTTTCAAAGATAATATACATTTATATATTTACCATAATTACCTACCTTTCTCTGCTTTAAATGCATAGCTGCTGTATTAGAAAGCAACTAAGTGATCTGCTCAACAGGGAAATTGGAATTGTAATTTATTCCTAGAGCATTCAGTCTCAGAGGATGGGCTGATAGGCTTTGCAACTGTGGTTTTCAAAGGTAAGATCCACTGCTCATATCTTTATTTAAATTGGCAGATTTTGAAAGGGATGGGCTGTGAATAGCTGTAGCTGCCCTTACATTTTTGAGAAAAATGACAGGCCAGTCAGGGAAATAAAAAATTAAGGTACTCATTTACAATGCACATGCCCAAATCAGCAATCTAAACGATTTTAAACCTGTTTTCTAGCAGAAACTTTGTAAGCATTTAATAAAAAAGGAGATGCCTGCTGGTCCTGCCTTGACGATACCATGGAAGAGAACAATTGGGAAAGTAGCTGATTTCTCCTCTTCTTCAGAGCTTCTTTCTTTGCCATGGGCTTTACCTAAAACAGAATCAGTAGCTGCATGATGGCTGTGAAAACAGCTCTTCACTCATCTATTCCGGCTGAATACTCTTCTTCAGTCAATATATTTTTCTCTGTCAGAAAAAGTGACAAGGACATAACCTTGCTGGTGTGTGATAAATGATTTTCACTAATTAGAAGTTCCTGTTGTTCGGTTTTCATGCATAGTTTTTGACTTCTCCAGAATCTCGAATACCTCAGTTCGGCATTTACCATCACATCTGCCCACCAACCTGTGAAAGCACAAAACAAAAAAAGCCTGGGCTTTATTTGGCTTCAAAAATAAGAGAGATGCAAATCAGTATTTCTGTGATAAAAGTCACAGACCTGTTAGGTTAATCTTATTTCTGCTATGTCCAGAAACCACCTATTGACTTCAACGGTAGTTGTCATGAGTGCTTAACTAAAAATAAATCTGAAATGTAGTTGTCAGTGATTTTCAGTGCAAAAATGATTGTGTCGACATTGTAAACAGAAGTGGCAGGTGGCAGATATTCAGTCAGAAAACTCTGCAATTGAAATCTACTAATGAAACACTTTGCTTTCTACAGACCTAGTTTTCAAACAGTTCTTTAAGAAATACAGAGTGCAGGGACCTTTATTTATAAAACTTGCTCTTCATTATAATTTCAGGTTGTGAACACAAAGGGAATGTTTAACCATAAGCACCGTCATACCACACTACAGTCAATGTTTTGTATTACTTGACAATGCTTCAGTATCTTTGGGAAAACAACAACAATAATGGTGTTTATGCAAACCTGTGTGTCAGTTGTGGAAGCAGTTCCCCACACTGAATTTCAATCAGATGAATGCATGCATGTAGGAGTCTCAGCAAGATAAGTGTCTTTGAAGAAGTAGGATAATTATTTTATCATCATGCTTCACAGTTAATCCAGACCGTAGTTCTCAAATGAGAAGTTACTTAATGCATTGGAAATTTGGTTTTTTTAAGTAGTTTATGCTACATGATGCAGCAATCCTGGCTAAATCATGAATGCTAGCTAAAAATTTCAGTAAAAAAGTAGTGTGAGATAAAAACTTACTTGATTTTACTCTTATTTGAATAATTGCAAGTATTTTTTTACTTTCCCTGCTCCTAAAAAAAAAAAAAAAAGTTTGATCTATGAATTAAGTAAAAATCAGATTTTGTGGTCATTTGAAGTCCAGTTATATGAGAGAAGTTTTATGCATCAGTAAGTTTGAGAGATGCAGTTTTAAGTAGGTATTTGTAAAGAATCAGTAAGAACAACTGTTGATAATTACTTCATATTGTAGAAACACAGCCCTTCTCCTTTTGTGGATTCTAATTTACATTCTATTTGCTGTAGGCAAGACTTATGTCTTTACATCTAACTCCTGATAACTGTCATAAATACATGTCCTCAGGACAAGTTTTAATTCTTGAAACGAAATACTTCTGAAGACATTATTTCTTATTTTTCTTCTTATGATTTTTATGAAAGTATTACACTTTCATGGACTGCAAATGTAGATTAAATGCTATATTTAAAATATATTAATTTAAACTGTGAGAATCATTTCCAGACACTGTGGGTTGCTTTTGATTTTGCCTGTCCTCACTGCAGCACCTTCTCTGTTTCAATAGTTTCCTCATCTGGGTCACTTGAGGTGTCAACAGTTATGTCAGTTCAATAGTAGGATTTCTCATTAAAAAAACCAAACAACCTAACTAATGTGTTATGGTTACACACAGCAGGTTATTTTTAGTGTTTGTGAGGTATCATTGACTCCTACTCAGGAAAAATGCCCATGAGCAATCACCTTCAAGAGCTCCCACAGTGTAAGCAGGTTGGGGTTTTCAGGGGTAGCATCTCCATCATAAGATGCTTATCTATCTGGTGGTACAAGCCATGCTTTGAACTGACGTGAGGGTCCGAAGATGTGCCACAACCAAAGGCTGCTGTCTCTGCCTGAGCGTGTGAGCAGGGAAGCAGAGAATCAGGTGCTGTGAGGCTGCCTGCTGGGCTTGCTATGGAATGTTTTCACAGACAGGTTTTGACTCACAGGAAGAGAGTATTTTTCCCACGCCATCTTCTCAGCATGCCTCCCTGTTATTTGGTCCTGGTGTAGGAAAAATATTTACCCTATCAAAGTACATGTGATACTTAAAATGACAAATATATATTTTATAAACAACATTTGGGAATCAGTCCTTCCTTTAGCTACATGCCAAAACATGGGTGCAGTAATTAGGACTCCCCCCTGTGCCTTTAATTGAAAGCAGAGATGTGTCTGCAATATAACTTTCACATCTGGAGTCTGGGCTTCTCCCAGGGATATATTTGGGTCCAGGGATTTGCTTCAGACCATTAGAGAGAAATGAGTCAGTCACAAAATTAGTATCAGAAATTCAGTGACACTTTAGGATTTTCCCCTGTCTTTAAGAACACTGTTTTCAATATCAAGGTACCTTATTACACATCGTATTACACAAATCATAGAATTATAGTAACACAGTATCATATAGGTTGGAAAAGACCTTAAAGAACATCCAAACATTAGCTACCACTGCCAAGTCCATCACTAAACCATATCCTTAAGTGCCACATCTACACATCTTTTAAATACCTCCAGGGAAAGTCTCAACCACTTCCCAGGACTGCCTGTTCCAGTGCTTGACAGCCCTTTCAGTAAAGAAATGTTTCCTAATACCTAGTCTAACCCTCCCCTGGCACAACTTAAGGCCATTTCCTTGTCCTGTCACTTGCAGCAGAAATGTCTGTCTTGTAATGACCTTAAAATGAGACATAGTAGCAGTTTTGAAGTTCACTTATGTATTCCTTGAAACTTATTTTATGCTGATTACAATAGGGACAAGGTGGAAAAGGAGATAACTTATTTTCTTCTCTGAAAACAAAGGTAATTATTTTCTTCATCTCCTGGCTTTGTAGCTATCTAATATTGCAGCAACACAGGTCACAATTCATCCAACCTGGAGTACAGAGGAAGCACTTGATTGTTTCTCTGTTTATTAAAACACTTGATAAAGAAAAAAAAGTTGGAAAGGTGAAGAAATTCCACATTATGTTGGGAGAAAGTCTTTCTTGCAAGCAAGGGCTAGATTTTTAGCTTGCCTTAAGCAGTCATGAAGGACAGGCACTGGGATGAGTTTGGATTTACTAAAATGTTTGGACTGTTAAAATAATAAGTACTTAGCTTAGTTATCAGTGCAATTCCATTAGATAGTTCAGGAAGTGCTGTGGTGTCCTGCCGTATTTCTTTACTATCAAAAGTATGTTGTGATTTACAGAAAACTTTTGAGTATACTTATCTTAGAAATAGCCCCAGGTAGAGCTACATTTGGCTGTAAGGACACTGAAAATGGGCTTGCACAGCGCACAATGGCAATTAGTGCTTTGGAGAAAAAATGGTAGGTACTCCAAAGGGCTCTGGGATATTGACGGATCAGCACTAGGGATGACTTGTCATAAAGAAGGGTGGAACTTTGCGGGAACAAGCAGAAAAGTTGATGCCTGATAAAGCATATTTTGAGAGCTAGAGTGGAATTTGCTGAATCTAGCAATTTCTTGGGTAGCAGTAAATTACCGTGAAGTCTACTGTCCAATATTATATCTCATCCTGATGTATAGAGAGGATAATAGCCTTTTCATCAGTTAATTGCTTTGCTCAAGTAGCAAATGTCAGTGCTGTGAAAGAGGCTACATCTTGCTGGAAAAAGGGTACTACTTTGTAGTATAAGTAATGCCAGTGTTTACACAAGGGTGGTCATGATTTAGGATTGAATGGTCACCTGTATTTGGGATCTCCTAGAGCTCAACTCCCCAGCTTTGCAATTTCACAGTATCACAGTATCACAGTATGCTAGAGATTGGAAGGGACCTCTAAAGATCATCTAGTCCAATCCCCCTGCCGGAGCAGGAACACCTAGATAAGGTTACACAGGAACGTGTCCAGGTGGGTTTTGAATGTCTCCAGAGAAGGAGACTCCACAACCTCCCTGGGCAGCCTGTTCCAGTGTTCTGTCACCCTCACTGAGAAGAAGTTTTCTTCTTCTCAATTTCTTTCTATAGTCGTGTTCTTTATGTGATACAGTTTGATTAATATTTTAATTACATTTATGTTGCTGCTGCAGATTTAGAAATCTGTCCCTACTGTGCGCTTTCCCTAATATACAAGTTATACACGATACGGCTTTTAAATTATTCTTGTGTAATGACACGGTTATCCCGTGGTAGGTTAGCAAATGTACTTACTGTGTTAATGACAGGACCAAATTACTGGAAAGAGGTAAATGAGGCATCCTCACATTTCACTTGATGGGTTAGTTGCTGACTGGGGAGATGCAGGAAAACATTTCACTCCTCTTCACAAGGACACATTTTTTTCCAAGATGTCCTCAACCTAAGTCAACAACTGAACTTTTCTGGTAGGTGTCACCTGCTACCACTAGGAAATTTAAAATCAGATTTGCCTGTCTGCTCCAGCTACTTACATCTTGTGCTCTCTAAAGCAGCAATACCCAAACAAATTAATGCTTTGAAGGTGTGTGTCCTCCGAATGTGTTTAACAGTGAAGCAGCCAGTGAAAGCTTCTTATCTGTACAGAATTTAATAAGCCTAAGAAATACTTACTTTGACTTCTTAAAACATTAACTTACTGATGCGGACTTGTGCAGTTGTCTGAGTATTTTAGAAGCCTCCTTAAAATCCTTGGAAACAGACAAATCACAAGGGCTTTGATTCTGTTGCTACACACAGCACTTGAAGTAGAAAAAATAAAGTGTGGATATTGCACTTTAGATTAATAAGACAAAATTATAGGATTTAGTTATTTTCCCTGTATTTGTGTGCTGAGAGGCACAACTACTGAATCCACAATGAGCTGATACTGATAGGAGGATGGGTACTAACCTGTCTTGCTAGAAGCTTATTGTGTTTTGCCTGTGAGTAGAAGCTCCTGCCTTTCTCTGTGCAGAGGCCTAATGACTAGCAAGGGGCAAAAGGCAGGGATTTCTGCATCCCATAATGATTGGAGCTGAGACGGAATTGCAAGAATCTGTTTTCCATAAGGGCAAGCTAGAAATTAACTGCTGCTTCTATTGAGGCAATGACTCCCAGACCACATTGAGCTCCTGCAAGCACTGCAGTCACACTTGTGCTGAAGAAAGGTAGATCCAGTCAGTGGTATCTTCTGACTGCTGCAAAACAAACTTTTTTTCTTAATTCTTGCTCAACATGCAGCAGTTCAACTACCAAAGTGATACGTGTGATTAAAACCAAGAAGTGACATTGTAGCATACCATATTCTGTTCCCTCAAGCAAGGGACTCTGAAGTAAAAAGTATTTAATATTGCTTCTGATTTTTGTGCCATGTCCATAAGTTAAGATTATAAACCATTGTTAGCTACTGTTAGCAAGTGGTAATTCTTATAAATGGCTGTATTAATATTAGGGGGGGTTATTGTATGGTTGATTAATTGCACTGTATTTCATGGCCCTGCCAAGGAAATGTTCCAGCAGAGGTAAATATTCAAAAGCAACTAGTAAAAATAAGCATGCAGGAAGGCATTTTGGCCTTATGACAAGTATAGATGGAAACGTACAATGAAATGTTTGCACAAAGCATTTTGAGCACTCAAGTTATTCTGCTGCTATGACTATACTATGTAAAAGTCATCTTCATTTTTCTGAGTGGCACAGTGCCATGTTGCATTCAGCCAGGCACTGAATAAATTGGTCGCTTGTAGTTTGATCTCACAGGAGATTATTTAATTTTAATTTTAAATTTGCTTCCCAAGGTAAATATGACATCAATTAATATGGCAGTGATGGAGAATTCACATGAAACACTGCTGCTCCCCTGGGATGAGCTCTCTCAAAGCATATTTGGAGAGGAATTAAACCCAGAAACTTTTCCCATGTTTCCTGATGTTTTTTTGTTATGATTAGAAAATGTCTTTAAACACTGTGAACAAAGGGAGGGCTGCTGTTCCGCATTCTTGAAACACAGCTGCAAATGTCAGACTTAACCTGTGATGTGTGCCATTTTTCTTCTATCTTTTTAAGGTCTATTACACTGTTGGAATTCCTTCTGTAGACTCTACACTGGTGATTCATTGTCTTTCTCCTGTTGGACCTTAAAAAACACTATCTAATTACTGTTTGAGTGAGACAGGTCTCCCTGTAACACAGTAGATTTTTTTCTGAGTTTTAGTTAATAAATTAAGGGCAAGATGCACTTAGGATACCAGATGCAAACTTGATGTTTTAATAAAGGAAGACCTAGTACATGCAGGAGAGTTTTGGTTTGGTTTGGTTTGGTTTGGGTTTTTTTGGTTTTGAGGTTTTTTTTTCAGTATTTGAATCCTCTGAAGGTCATGGAATTAGGTTTTCCAGTTTGTTTCTCTAAAGATGTGATTAAGGGGGTCTTGGCATTGCAGAGCTCAGCAAGAGTTTTGAATTGCTCACTGCTTGAAAATTGTTGATACTGGTTTTGAAGTGGGATAAATGTTCACAAAGGACCATCCCATTTGTTTCTGGGAAAACAAGAACATCAGGGTACTTAGAAAAATGGTTCTGTAGGAAGCTTTCCTCATGAACTGTGTCATCATTATTTGGAATTTAAAGATCCGTACGTTAATGCTGCTGGTTTTGTACAACAGTATTATTACTAGAAACATAAGGGGTTGCCACTTTCTTGCACATCAGTGATGATTTTGTCGTAAACTGCAATTGGAAGGGGCGCAGGGTCGTGTTCAGAGCAAGGGCATAAGTTCTAGTCCCCTCCAGGGCTGGAAGAGGTTGAATGCGAGTGTCCTGTGGCGCAAAGCGTGGCAGGCCCTACTGCAAAAAGAAACTGCAGACACAGTAGGTACATGTCCATCAGCTTTGACTGGACATTAGTGCCCATTTTGCCCCTGAACAGAAGTCCTGGCACAAAATCTTCTTCTGGAACCTCTCCTTCCCACTTGGCAGCTTGTGAAGTTTTCAGGTTTTCCAGGTGTAAAATAATGGCATTGCTTCCTTCAGATTCTAGCTACCACATCAAATATAATTTAATTAAAATGCAACATGCTATCATGGAATTGAACCCCCAAATAATTCCAGATTATTGTCTTCTAGAAACAGGAAAATAGTTTTCTTGTTTAGTAATACAAAGGTTAAATAATATAAAGTAATACAAGGTTAAATAATGGCTCCTGAATAAAAGTACTTTTACATGTATATAATGTGCTTACGTTATAAAGAAAAAGTATTATATGTATTTATGTATTGAAAGTGTGGTTCTTGCTGGAAATGTTCCACTGCCTCATTTGCTGCCCAGCAGTATTCAGTAATAAAAAATAAAGCATTACTAATGTCCATGCAGTGGAAAGAAATTAGTTTCTATGAAAAAACTGAAATCAGAACTATAGAATGTTATGTAAACATTTTTCAACCTCTTGTTCTTAGCATTGTGTTTATTGATTCTTAAAATAATACTTTAATAATTCTGACAGATGTCCACTAGAAGCTGGACTAACACCATTAGTATTACAGTGTACTTTAAAAGAGCCTTTTCTGCCAAATATTTTTCTGCAGCATGAGGTCCAGTCAAATAGCTTCTTCCTGTTTCTCCTTGTATTCATGCCACTTGTGCTGGGTCTGCAGCACTCCCCTGCTGTGCCATTCATTCCTGCTGTTACAAAAGAAGCAGCTCATAACCTGTATCAGGGAATTAGTTATTTTTAACCCTGGTACAGTTGCTGTGTGACCCTAAAAGCCCTTTGGGTGTCTCAGGGGCAGAAATAAGCAGTGTGGTTCACAGGCTGATTAAAGCCATAGTGCCTCTGCAGGAAAGAGTTATCGTACCATATCTCCAGAGAGACAAATCAGCTGCTCCCAGAGCAGCCAAAAGCTCTCATGTTCGAGTATTATATGAGGATGAGAGGATCTGATTCAATCAAATACACTTAATATAAAATAAAGCCCTTAATGGAAGAACATTTTTAATATTCAGCCTGAAATACGTGTAACAAACATTTATTATTAAAATTATTAAAATTCACCTTTTTTTTTTTTTTTTAATAATGTGTTGTTTGAAAGGTATTACCTTCAAAAGCACAAAAATCCCTTGGTGTTTCCAAGCCACTTCAGTTATGTGGTCAAATTCCCATTAGGGTAGTTGTCACCAGTCAGTGGCTTTTACCGAATGTGCTAACCTTTGGTCTTGGATGGTTTTCTGTTCCAGAAGCACAAGTACTAAATTTAGTTATACATCTCTCTGATACAAAAAGGCTGTCTTGCGCATCAAGTAAATTGAAATTTAAGTATCCATAACAAATCATTTTCATTGTGCCATATCATGTAGTTTTTAATAGCTGCTTATGAAGAATTTAAAAGGTTTTCTCATTAGAATTTCATTCTCTCCTGTTTCAGAAGCTTCATCCATCAATGTGATGAAAGATACATCAAGTAAAACAACTTCTCTGCCTTAATCACTAGAGCCCAAATTCAGCCAAGAACTTATCCATGCACTCAACTTTAATTACCTGAATCACTGAAGTCAGTAGGGATTATATACTTAAAATGCCACATAAGCTTAAGTGCTTTCCTGAGCAAGGTCCTATAAAAAGCCATTGTTGTAATGCACATAGGATAAAACTAGCACATCATGGGAATTTAAAAGAGAAAATAAATGTTTTTAATTTTTCTTTCCTTTTGTTTTGCAGGGGCATACATTTGTTCCTGTGGTGATTTATAGCTACCAATAATCTTCCACAGCAGTTGCCTTATCTACTATTCTGGCATCTTCTGCACTTGTCGGTAACAGAAGAGAACCATTAAACAGAAAGCCAAGTACTCAATCCCAAAGGAGACACTTCATACAGTATGTTCTGTACAAAACTGAAAGACTTGAAGATCACAGGGGAATGTCCTTTCTCCTTACTGACCCAAAGTCACATTACTGAGGAGTGTGACAAGGACTGTGCAGAAAACAGCTCTAGAGCAGCTTTGCCCATCTGCAAAGAAGTCCATGAAAAAGATGCTCATGGAAACCTTCCACAAAGGAAAACAAGCAGAAGTAGAGTGTACCTGCACACATTAACTGAAAGCATCTGCAAACTAATCTTTCCTGAGGTAAACAGATACTGCATAATAATACTGTAATAGCATTCAATTATAAATACTAAAAAAGCATTTTATGCGAGCCTTTAGGAAGTCTTTTCACTACAGAGTTTCTGTTCTTATGTAGTTCTGTATAGTTTAAATCCTCATTTCATCCTCTTCCATTCCTTCTGGATACGATTTTGCCGCAATCAGTTTTGTACATACCATCCCTTCCACTGTATTTCCCTATAGCTTTGCCTTGTATTGGCAACATTCCATTCATCATTTTAATTATTCCTTTAAAATCCATGTATTTCTTTAGCAATTTATTTTGCTTTAGAGATGGAATTAGAGAAACTCTGCCTTGTTACCTAATTATGTAAATTATGTGGTCACCTCATCAATTCAACTAAGTGAATCCATACTGCTAAGTACATTAAAATTAAAATAGATGTTTTCATGTGCTGTGATGCTAACCTCCTGCCATACTATTTTTAAAAACCTCCGTGTTTACCACAAAGGTATTCTTTTGTCTCTGCTCAACTCAACTGAAAGCAAATACAGTGCATGCACAGTGGTTTGCTTGAGTGGATATAAATATGGTTTATCTCTGTAAAAAGAATATGAAAAAATGCAGCCTCATAACATTCAACACTTGGGCTTGCCTCAAATTTTGTTGAAAGTGTGAAGGAACTGTCTGTGATATATTGGGGCTACAAATGGCAAATGGCCAAGTCTGTATACTCATTTAATTACAATTCTATTGTTCGTATGTTCAGTGCTCCTTACTAAAAGTGCTGGAGTTTTGTTAAATCTGTTTTCAGATCTGTTTTCACAACTCTTCATCTATTACTCTTTCACTAAAACTCTACATACATTTTTTTATAGACTCCCTTTCACCCCTGCTGCATTTACAGAAGGAATTCATCCCTTTAAACTGACCTTTCCTACATAAAGGAAAAGACTTTTAACTCAAGAATGAACTGGCAAAGAACCCTTTCTGTGGTGTCAGTGTTGCTGTATTGCTTGTTTAGTATGTAGTTGTTGTTGGGTTTCTTAATGAAATAACCATGGGGTTTTTTTTAATTTAAAGAGTAGTATAGATATATGCAGCTGTTTATTACATAATCCCAATAAGCTAGTTCATCAGCTGTGACAAAAGCTTGGCAATGTCAAGAATGTTATGACCGTTTACTCCAGGAGCTACTGAAGTTCAAGATTACTGTCACTGCTATTTCCAGTTATTCCAGTCATATTCATTGGAACTTTGTCCAAGTATAGTAATCTGTTCTCATGCTGATTTGGAGTCCTGATCATCTTGCCAGTCCCAGTTCTCTGTAGAAGGGTTTTGCTTATTTCAGAACATACTTTTCATTGCTTTGATACCTTATAGTGCCTTACTTAACCATCAGTAATTAACATAATCTTTCTAATTGGAAACTTTAAAAGAGGGGGCCACGTTATGGCCCCAGTTGATTCAGGAACTCCCCATGAAAAAGCTGAGTTGTGCGTGGAAGTCCAGGACATAGGACATCCAGAATAACTTTTGATCAAATCTGAGAAAGTGTAGTATGTGTTATTGTTTAATTTGCTTCTTTGGGTGTTTACAGAAATACAGATGACATTGGTAAGTAATGAATTGGAAGGTATTCCACTTACTGTACCAGCTTATACGCAGACATAGTGTACATTGTGTTCATATACATGGTAGAACAGTTACTCAGTTTAGATTTTTGCTTGGAAAAAAGTCTCACAAATATACTGCCTTTCTTTCACATGGTATTTTCTTTGAGTGTGCAGACTTTCCTTTTCAAAATACAGAAAGTAAAGGATGGAATAGAAAATGCTAGTTTCTTCAGGGAATGAGAACCAAAGGAAAAACAGACCACAGCAAGCCCCACAGCCAAATTGTGTCATGGCACTAGTCTACGACCCTGTCTTTATGGAAGTTTGAATTTCAAGTGATCAGAAACTACACACATAAGGCAGCTTTACTGGCCCCAGCAGTTTGAAATATGCATGTTTGGAAAGTATTCTATCTTTTCCAATTAGGAGCTACAGGAAGAATATGGAACCATGGGATTGAGGTAAATTAAGATAAATAAATCTTCATGGTACTCTTAAGGGTCTTTTATTATGGAATCCTTTTACAAAAGTTATCTACAGTGACTAGATTTTCATCTCGAGGATATTTAGTTTTGCAGCACACATAGCCAAAATTATTCTTTTTGTACAAATGTAAAATAAATTATTCTAACATTGTCTTGAAATGCTGTAGTCTTGAAATATGAAAAGGAGGTAATCTGAAGCACAGAATGCTGTATTGATCTTTTATAGCTGCATTTGAAACTGTTACCTTTTGTAGTTTTCAATCTTTGCACTTCTGAAAATTGTCCTGAAAAAATAAACTAACCCTTAATATTCCAAGAAAAGTTACTATGTAGAAGAGCTACTTTTTACTGTTTTGTTCTGGGCATAATGCAGAATATGACTATCTTTTCTGTTAGAATCATAGAATCATAGAATAGTTAGGGTTGGAAAGGACCTTAAGGTCATCTAGATCCAACCCCCCCTGCCATGGGCAGGGACACCACACACTAAACTGTGTCACCTAAGACTCTGTCCAACCTGGCCTTGAACACTCCCCGGGATAGAGCATTCATGACTTCACTGGGCAACCTGTTCTAGTGTCTCACAACCCTCACAGTAGAGAACTTGGGATATTAGTCCCAAGGACAGTGAAGTAATTCTTCTCTGTATGAAAATGTTATGATGAAATTTTCAGCAATTACATTTGATCAACATACTTTTTTTTATTCCCCAGTTTGAAAGACTAAATCTTGCACTTCAGAGGACACTTGCAAAACACAAAATAAAAGAAACCAGGTATGTATGTGTAATGGGTTTGCAATTCACTTCACTACAAAATTGTTTTGCAGACAGTTCATAAGGGCTGGAGTGGTAATTGGGAATTGGGATTCTGGAATCTCTTTCCAGTTATCGTGTCCTACTGGTGTGTAACATTTCATGTAATGTAAGTTAATAATGATTTTATTTTTAAAATATTGACAAACATTTATATCACTCATAAAGTTAATGAGCAAATTTAGCCATTTGTGCAGGGAGACAGGCAACAACTGTGAAAAATGAGCAAGTGTTTTGGAGGAAGTCAGAGACTACTCAGGCATAAATGGAAAGGCAGATGCACTTTTATATCGATCTATCCCAATGCTTCTAAGATCCCAGAAAAAGATTTTTAAATGCAAACAGTTAATAGTAAAAAAAAATAAAAATTGGCTTCTGAACAATGATATGCTACACATACTGACATACGTGTTTTCGTTGGGCTCGCTTGGCTTCTTGTTTCTGTCTCTGGGGAACTCAGCTTATTTTCAGCACTCCTTAGTGCTAACTCAGTATTAATCATCTGAGCCTCTCAGGGAGTGAGAATTTCTTAGCATCTTGTTACACACTGGGGATTCAATTTATTGAATGCAAAAAATAAGAAGTGGAGAAAAAAACAAAGCTGAAAACTACACTATTGTTCCCCATGATAAGAACAGATAATTGCAATGTATCGTAAATTATACTTGATATTTTCAAAGCAGTTTACATGCATAGACTGAACCAAAGATAGCTGGTCATATGTACATTGCAATTGCTGACTAGCATATTGTTATGAATGTTTTCCCTATCGTTAATAATGTGTTGCTTCCTGGTGTATTAGTTTGAAACCTAAAAGTATTGTACTATTCTGAATGATGTAATAATGCAAATGTAAAACAGATCTAAATATCTGTATTGCTTTTGCACATAAATACATGAACAATATTTCAAATGAAGAAATCCAGAAAGCATGTACCAAAAGCTTATTGCTTATATGCAGGTTAATCTAATGTTCTTCTCATTATTGTGGGTTGGGTATTCAGGTAGATGTTTATGACCTCAGAGGGCTGCAGTTTTGTATCACAGAATCTGAATTACTACCAATGAACAAATAATTTTGCAGTTTATAGATATTACTGGTATTTCCTCTCAAAACAGAAATGACCTCTCATCTCTTTTGAATTGAATACAATGTAATTAAAATAAATGCTTGAATATAAATTCCATTTATATTATAAAATGTGTTATGAAATTTAGTTGTGGCTTCAACTAAAAAACCTTAACCAAATGAAAAAACAGGGCTGTTGCAACCTAAGAGTTTTTAATCAGTGATGGGCCATAGCATTTGGCCTCAATCCGTATCTGAGCTCAAACCACTAAGACTTTAACTTATTACAAATACACAGGATAATCTAAGACCCTACCAAGACCTTATTTTGAATTAATGAATAACTGCCTATTTGTTCAGCAAGGCTTAGTTGATACACATTAAAGACAAGGTAGGTAACTGCCATTACTTCCTATCTTTTACAAGGTTCGTCTTGACTTTTCATAGTATTTATTTATACTTTTATGATCTTTACAGAAAAACTGGGGATAGAGAAGATTTTGAAAAAATAATCAGTGATCATGCTAATGCAGCAGGTAATACAAGCTCATTTAATAATTTATATAAAAACATAAGTGTCCTGGTTTCAGCTCTTATGTATGTAAAATACGTATGTATATATAAATTAGGGTTGCTACTAAGAAATAATTTCCTCCATGTAAGGGCTTCAGTGATGCTGGCAACACAGAGGCTAAACTGGGATCTCTGCAACTAACAGTTCAGAGTGTCAAAATTTGAGCTAAAGAGATGAGTTTCTCAAGTTTGAGATGTCACAGAATCATCTACCCCTAAAACCCAAGATCTAGAGGGAGTTGAAACATATGTTCAGTAATAAGTTACAGTCTTACACTTATCCTTTTCTTCTGAAGGACTGTAGTCTGCTGGAAGAGAACTGCTGTAATTTGCAATATGGAACTCTCTGGCTACATCTGTAATAGTAAATTAACATTTCCAGGAAACGGAAACGTGTTTTTTTGTACACTTGAACTGTTAAGCTGGTCCTGGCATGCAGTTGGCCTGTGGCAGATAACACTTTTCCAAATGATTCCCAGTAACAGTTGGGGAGTTGGAACATTCCCAACCATCAGTCTGCTTGCAGCTGTGCTGTTAAAACAAGTTTTCTAGCAAAAATGTGAGCTGTGCTGTGCCAACTGGCCTCAGTGTCCCGGAGTATTCCAGGGGTCATTTAATTTATTGGATCAGGCATAGTACTTACATCTGTGTGGGTGCACAGATCCTATTTTGTTCTTACTTTGTGTTCTTATTTTAAGTTTTTAAATTCTTATTTTACTTTTTATATTGAGCTAAGGGAACTGGGTTAAATCCTGTGCCAAAATATGCATTCATTCTGGGTACATCTCAACAAAGAACATGAGTCTTGGATCTTTCCAAGCTACAGCCTATTGTCTCCCTGTTGTCTGGACACCATGAGTATGTCTTTCGTTACAGCAGGACTCCTAAATGAGAGGGCCCTCAGGTGACCTTGCTGGATCAGGGAAGGATATTGCTAATTTGATTTGGTCTAGTGGAGGTTAGCCTGCGATTCAGTGTGATGAGTGCAGTTCTGACTAAAATGTGATTCCATGCAGGTGTTCCTGTGGAGACTTTACGGGAATCCCTTGGTGAAGAGCTATTCAAAATATGCTATGAAGAGGATGAACACATATTAGGTGTTATTGGAGGAACCCTTAAGGACTTCTTGAACAGTTTCACCACTCTGCTGAAGCAGAGTGGCCACAGCCAAGAAGCAGGAAAAAAGGACAGACTTGAAGATGCTTCTATACTATGCCTGGAGAAAGATCAGGACTTCTTAAATGTGTATTATTTCTTTCCTAAGAAAATCACAAGTCTTATTCTATCCGGTATTATTAAAGCGGCAGCTCATGTTTTATATGAATCTGAGGTGGAAGTGATGCTCATGCCTCCTTGTTTCCACAATGACTGCACTGAGTTTGCTAATCAGCCTTACTTGCTGTACTCTATACAAGTCAAAAGTACAAAACCTTCCTTATCTCCATGTAAACCACAGTCTTCACTTGTGATTCCTGCCTCTATGTTCTGTAAGACTTTCCCATTTCATTTTATGTTCGACAAGGATATGTCAGTTCTTCAGATTGGAAATGGGATAAAAAGACTTTTGACCAGGCGAGAACTTCAAGCTAAGCCCAATTTTGAAGAGTATTTTGAAATTCTTACCCCAAAAGTAAGCTGCACTTTTAGTGGAATAATGACAATGCTAAATATGCAGTTTACTGTACGAGTCAGAAGATGGGATAATACTGATATGAAATCCTCCATGGTAAGAGACTTTTTATAATCATTACTTCTGTGAGAAATTTGGTTTCTTCAGGTAAGAGTAAAAACTACTAGAGCTATTAGCAGAAATTGAGAGGCCACTATAGTCATTAACAGTTTATCAGTTGATGAAAATGCACAAAATTCTTTTTGTTTTTCTTTCCTTCCTAAGCTAAAACTGATACTGATACGCAAACACAATTAGATGTTTAAGTTGTGGTCTTAACTTTTGTACCAGAAGGCTCAAGCAAATTAAACCTATTTGATAGTCCTATGATTTAGCACCCTATGTTTTCTCTTAAGCAACTAACTGAAAATATAGGGACTATGGACCAGTCTCATTTTCCTAGGTTTAAGACAAATGTATTTCTTCTAAAAGTCTTGTTTCTAAACCACTGCCATGCATGTTTTGCATGAATTCTTGTTTCTTTAACTATTTCAGGTAATGGATCTTAAAGGCCAGATGATCTATATTTTTGAATCCAGTGCCATCCTGTTCTTGGGATCTCCTTGTGTGGATAGACTAGAAGATTTTACAGGACGTGGATTGTACCTCTCAGATATTCCCATTCACAATGCATTGAGAGATGTTGTTCTGATAGGGGAGCAGGCCAGAGCTCAGGATGGACTGAAGAAGAGGTTAGGAAAGCTAAAGGCAACCCTTGAGCAGGCCCATCAAGCCCTTGAAGAAGAAAAGAAGAAGACTGTAGATCTTCTGTTTTCAATTTTTCCTGGAGAGGTTGCTCAGCAGCTGTGGCAGGGACAAGTTGTGCAAGCCAAGAAATTTAGTAATGTCACAATGCTTTTCTCTGACATTGTGGGATTCACTGCAATTTGTTCCCAGTGCTCACCTATGCAGGTTATCACCATGCTTAATGAGCTGTATACTCGCTTTGATTACCAATGTGGAGAGCTAGATGTCTACAAGGTACACAATTTATTTCATTTCTATGGGGTTCTAGGGCAGAAAGGGAAATGGAAGACTAAATTGGACAAAGGACAACAGAAGTCCAAAAATTATTTCCCCTAACCTTCATTATAAAAAAGACATTTAAGAGATATAATAAAAAAAGTAATCAAGAGAATCAGCTGTTAAAGGAAAGTATTTTAGCAAACAATAAATACAAGTTGTGCAGTTTTTCCTTTTGAATGATATTGCAGGATTTGGGCAGGACTTAAATCAGCAGAAAAAATAAGACCCAGTCAATATGTAGGTACAATTCTTACTGAAGCCACAGACTATTCCATTACATGTCACAGTCTTAAACAGTAAGGAACAAGGAGCCTTGGGTGGCATGGTTTAGTGGGAGGTGTCCCTGCCCATGGTAGGGGGTTGGAACTAGATGATCTTAAGGTCCTTTCCAACCCTAACTATTCTATGGTTCTATGATTCTATGCCTGTTTTAGGTTGAGACTATTGGAGATGCCTACTGTGTGGCTGGAGGTTTACACAAAGAAAGTGAAACACACGCTGTTCAAATAGCGCTGATGGCCCTGAAGATGATGGAGCTGTCAGATGAGGTGGTGTCTCCCCATGGAGAGCCTATCAAGGTAATATATTTTATTCTATTTTATATGGTTAAAGTGGGCATTTTTGTTTGTTTAGTTGCTATTCGGGTTTTTGTCTTGAGGAAATTTCTTGTCATGGCATTAACTCAGACACATTTGGGAATCAAGTGTGTACGACTGGAAAAGCTGATCTTTTCAGTTACATGAATTAAAGTTTTGTGGAAAGGTAAAGATGAAACAAAGATGTGAAAATCAATCCAAAAAACTTGAATGCAGTGAAATTAACAGGTGCACACTGACATGCTGCAGTTTTTCTCTCATTAGCAGTAAGTTTTCGAGTGGAATGGAATATTCTGTTACATTTTCTAATGAGGAGGCTAATCCTCTCTCAGAATTAGACCCAATGAGAACATCTAAGTCTTGAGGTAACAGGTATAAAGCTGAATCATCAAAGACCTGTTCTGATTGCACTAATCCACACGTCTTTAAAGGATTCTGTTGCTGTTCTTGTTTTACAGTCAGATACTGAGCCACTACTATAAGGTAATGGTGTTAGTGCTGTCAAAGCAAGTGTTAGTTTCAGTGGTAGTTATATTTGTGGCTTCCTTTCAATGAAGACATACACATCTACTGAACTTTTGATGTAGGTTTGCCTCTCACTGAGAAAGAGAAAAGCCTATATGCGTAATAAATGATGTGGACATTCTTCTAAGTTAAAATATCCTGCAATAGGGTCCTATTATTTTTAATACAGGTGTCTCCATTCATTATGTCTTTCTTTCATTTGCTCATTTTTAACATTATCCGTTCATTTGTTCCTTTAGAAAACTTCAGGCTTCTTTGACTTTAGGTTAAGGAGTATTTGTATTCCAAGACAAAGAAAATGATTATTAAGATGATTACACACTCTACATCTATCACAGAGAACAGCAGTAATATATTATAAATAAAAGTTGTTCTTTCTATATTTCACAATATCAAATTAAGTTAAGCTTAAGAAATCTGGAAACATCTTGACAATATTATAATATGTTTATAATTTCCATGCAAAAGCTACCTCTGTAATTTTGAATGAGGAATGCTATTACATTTTTTAATAAAATAGGGAGAAAAAAATTGTATAAGCAGCTACTGGAAGCTTCGTAAAGAAAACTGAATCTTTCTTTTTACAAAAGCATGCATCTATTTTAATGAAATGCATTATGAAAGTATTAGTTGTTTTGCAGACCACAAAATACATCACACAGTCTACTGTCATTTTATGTATCAGTTGTCAAAGAAAAAGGCGTGACTGCAAACCGCTTACTTTAAATCAGACTTGTATATCGATGTACATTATTTCAGCTATCTTTGCTATGTGGGTGGATTTTGCTTTTGTTGCAGGCTTTTCTGCTTTTCCACTTAAAATTAGAAATTGTGAATTCTTCATAATGATATGATAGTCTCTTAGTATGTAAATGTAGCACAGGTAGTATATGTGCAAGCTTCCTGACATCTCCCCATTATTGTGTCAGAGTGCTATTCTGAAAAAAACATGTCTACATCCGTATAATGCACGTAAGAAAAGGAGCACATCTCAAAAAAAAGGAACCTAAAACCACAGAAAGTAGCACCAGCTAAGCAAAACTCAAAAATCTGAGTATGAGTTACAGTGAAGAGGTATCAAAATGTTTCAGCTACTGTATAATTGATTAATTATCAAAAGTCCATACTCAGGGATTGGGATTTACTGTTTGTGTGAGCTTGTCAATAGAGTTCAGTTGGAACTACAGCATATATATGTTGTCTTTACTATTCCCTAAGATTTGCCTTTCTGACCTTAACAGTGAAGCAAGTTCTATTCATTAACTGTCGCCAGTTTAACAACATTGTATCATGTAATTCCTCCCAGGAAAGCATTCAAGTATTAGGGTATTCCTACTGATGTTTCCAGATCAATATACTGCCACAGAGACCAGCATTATCACAGTCATATCAGGTGAAGGATTACATAATATAAATGCAAAAAGCAAGGTAAACTTCAAGCTGTTTCCTCTCCACAAGCAGTGGTGACCAGAATACAGGCATTTTAAGGAGACTGTACTAGCTCAATGTATATTAGTAGCTCATTATACTTTTTTAATAGAGGATGGATTTATAAAACTGACTTTAACCATTTTGTTTTGCTTAATAATGCTATTTTGTGTCTTTTATTTAAAGATGCGCATTGGCCTTCATTCCGGATCTGTCTTTGCTGGAGTTGTTGGGGTTAAAATGCCCCGTTATTGCCTTTTTGGAAACAATGTAACCCTTGCCAATAAGTTTGAATCTTGCAGTATACCTAGAAAAATAAATGTTAGCCCAACAACTTACAGGTACAGTGCTTCATATCTGTAAAATGTCCATCTGAAGTTGTTACTGTAATAGTTCATTATGTTCCTGCTCTTCTCCAACTCCCCCCCCCCCCCCCCCCCCCCGGCAAAGTACTGCTGTTTTCCTTTTTCTCTGATTGCTCATGAATACACCATGATTATTTGCAGTCAGAATCCAGTCAGCAGCACCAAGAAAAAAGGTGAAACAAAAGCTGATATTTCTTTATTTTTGACGTTATATTTAAGATAAATGGGTTGTCTGGGCCAGTTTTTCTTCTTACGCTGCAGCTGCATACCTCTTGCCTTTTTTTTTTCCTCCTTCTCATATAGTTGGCTCCTTTTTGAGCTCTGTCGCTTTCAATGTGAACTGGAAGCCAAACTAGCAGCAAGTGCCCTTGAGACTACAACCTAGCTGAAGAATTGTTAAACATAACCCCACACATTTTCATTCTCTTTTAGTCAAGGAAGATGAATTAATAGGTTGCAATGAATCAACCATGCCATGGCTTAGTTTATAAGGGTCTTGATCTCAGCTGAGTTTAAACTTTTTAGTATGGACCTTCAGCTCTACTGTTTATCATAGAATCAGAGAATGGTTTGGATTGGAAGGGACCTTAAAGATCATCTAGTTCCAAATACCCTGCCATGAGCAAGGACACCCTCCACTAAACCAGGTTGCTCAGAGCCCCAATCCAGTGTGTCCTTGAACACTTCTAGGGATGGGGAAGCAACAACTTCTGCCAGTTGTGGCAGACACAACTACTCCAGTGACTCACCACCCTCATAGTGAAGAACTTCCTAATATGTTATCTAAACCTTTCAGTTTAAAGCCATTCTCCCTTGTCCTGTCACTACATGCCCACTGAGATCAGAAACTTTTAGCAATGTGTACTACGTAATTATGCAGACAGCTAGCAGGCTCTCCCATGGGAAATACAGCATCTTTCCTTTAGACACTTTGTCCACACATAACATGCCTGTAACTTGTGGCATAAGTAGGTTTCTGCATGGCTGCATATTCATCTCAAGAGAATATTTGAAATTAGTGTACTGTTGAAATTCATCCTCTGAGTCCCTAGAAAATAGAAAATTTGGTTAAACTATTATTATTGTGCTATGTTTGGGATTTTTCCCTGAGCAAATGGTGCATTAACCTCCTTCTTGTTTAGCAGGTTGTTTTTTTTTTTCATTTTGATTCCTTCACCAGTTCTAAACACATATTGAAAACATTATGGCACCTTGCACAGCTCCTGTATATTGCAGTAATTGTTTGGAAACTTAGATACCAGATACGGGCAACTTATGTTGTGGGTATGTTATATAAGTTGTGGGTAACTTAGATACCAGTCATGGGTATTTATCCCTACAGATTAACAATTTGTGTTTCAGATATAGGATACCACTGGGTTTACTGGATGCATGTGTTTAAAAGCAGTTATTAGAACTGGCAAGAGGATCTGAATAGTTTAGTTAATCAGCTTTTCAGTATTTAATTAGTTGAAACATTAATTAGGGTGCCAGTTTATGTGCAAATGTGAGCTAGCTTTCAGTACCAAATAATTTTTGAAAATATTTACAACAGACAGCACCTATGTGGAAAGCATTGAGAAGACAAAAAGAAGAGGCAATATTCCTGTGTGTGCTGGTACATAAGTCAATAGGCTATCAAGATCATCAAGTAAACAGGGCGGGGGGTGGTGGTGGTGGTGTTATATTTCCAGTAAGTAACATAGAAATATTAAATGAGATTCTGCCCTTTCATGAAGGATTACTGAATGTCTGTACTTGTAGTAATAGTTATTGACTGATTCATTTTTAATCAGGAGGATTTGTCTTTATTCTAGGTTGTTAAAGGAATATCCAGGTTTTGTCTTCACGCCTCGCTCAAGAGAAGAGCTTCCACCTAATTTTCCCAGTGATATCCCTGGAATTTGCTATTTTCTGGATGCGTATATTCAAGAAGCAAGCTCACAGACTTGGTTTCCAAAAAGAGATATGGGAGATGGCAATGCCAATTTTTTGGGTGAGGAAACAGGAATAGACTAAATTGTATATTCGCAAGTGTATAAAATAAATTTATAAATATTTTGATTTTTTTTTTATAAATTGAAAATTTTAAAAAATGTATGAAACATGAAAGCACTTTAGGTTGTTAACACCTGAAAGCCAGTATTAAAATTTCAGGAAGTATGTCACTGACTACTTTTTATTTTTCCTTTGCATAAGGAAGATAGTCACTGAAATAATATTGCAACTTCACTGTTGAAAGTGCTACTAAAAACTACATTTTCCCTGTGGTAATTTGTAAGTGCTGTGTAACAACTCTATTGGTTTTCTCTGTGCTGAGGATTCTAGATGTATTGTACATGCAGTGTGTCAGGAAATGTAATGTACAAGTGATGCAGCCAAATGCAGTGTTGTGAGCTGGTGCTTATCAATGACTATTCAAATGTATTTTCTTAGTGATTCCATAAGGAAATATCCATTAAAATATTGTCATTGCTACTACATACTCCTTCCAGTGCATCTTTTGGGCCCCATCCTAGAAGCTGCTGACATCTAACACTGATCAGAGTCAATACGTTGAGGGTGCTCAGCATCTTCTGGATCAGGCTGCTAATTGTAGCTCATATATATATATATATACATACATAGCAGAGTTGCTGCTTACTGTTTCATGAACTTTGTGTATAAAATGAATATAGATTAAAACACTGTATAATCATACTAAAGTTTCTGTAATCATCAAACAATATTTTAGTTCTTGGGGTTTTTAAATTACTTTAAAAAATAATATCCACTTGCTATTATGTATTAGAGCAATAAATGGTTTCTTTTTGTTGTAATTTAAATTTGAAATGCT
Source organism: Neopsephotus bourkii (assembly GCF_033783945.1). NCBI lineage: Eukaryota > Metazoa > Chordata > Aves > Psittaciformes > Psittacidae > Neopsephotus > Neopsephotus bourkii. The sequence goes on along the minus strand of NW_026900684.1, from coordinate 16,127,093 downwards.
TAAAAAGACAGGTAATAAAACGTGCTTTGGAGTGTTTACTTTGAAAGGAAATTTCAGTGGGACTGTATAAAAAGGAACAGAAGCACACTAGTTTAAAGCTATGAGCCTTATTCAAGGACGGCAATGTGGGTATGACTTGTTAGTGAAATGCCTATGGTATACTTACTTTAAAGATGCCGAGGAAATCTACGCGTAAACAAAAATGCTTTAAAACATATGAATACGTACTGCAGACTTGGAACATGAGTGGAGAACTCTCAAGGGTCTGCCTCAAGAACAGGCAGAGTAGAGTTAGTTGCGAGTTCTGAGTTTAGGATTCTGCCTCTCAGACTAGCAGATACATATGCACAGAAATGTCTCTGATCCCAGCTGCAGTGTGAGGAACTGCACTGCTTACATACATACAAATATTCCCAGTAGTTTCAAATATTATTAGCTATTATTCTAACCTCTTAAACTCTTGGGTTCAGACATATCAAGCCATAAAAGTCTTTCTTCAAGCTAGTTGCCACTTAATCAGATTTTGCTCTCTGCATATTTACAGGGAGCAATTACATTAGACTAAGGTGCTGTTCTGTTCGTTTTCTGAACTTGTCTGGTTCATTCTGAAGCTCAATATGCTGTTTTGTGTCAGTTTCTTATTTGAGTGTTTATCTGAGTAGAAACTCATACAGATCATGTACCATCTCATACAGAACAGGTACCATCAGAGGCTTGGGAAAAATTCTGATAATGAACTAGCACAAAGAACATTTCAAAAGAAGATTTTAATTCAGATTTCCTGTAATCAGCATTGAACAAAACTTGAAACATTGAATCCTGCTATTGCCTGAGGTCTCCTATATCCATCCAACACGCTCAGAAATAATTCTGTGACACAAAAATGGAACCTGAAAGTCTATATATTATATATATACCCATCTCTCTCTTGCACACAACATACATGTGCATGCACTTATACAAGCAGATGTATTTGTAACATTTTTAAGAGCAGTGTTTCAAGGAAACAAGAACTATGCAAATCTTGGCAACTGATCTTTGCAATATTATTTTGGTTGGAAAATCCTGTTCTATTGACATAAATACCCAGGGGCTAGTAGCAGTCCCATGGGGCTACGCCTGGATTTTAAAATGTCAGAGTATTTGAGTACTGACTCTTCGTTAAGCTCTTATGTTAAGCCAGTAATGACTGAAGTCAGTAGGAATTTATCCATCCCCATCAACGGTTGAATGCTAAAAAGCAAATAGGCTTTTAAATAAATAAAAAAACAACATTTCTTCATATCTACTGAATGGGAGGGACTCTTAGTGGTGAATTTCCTTCTGTCCCTAGGAAAGAATATTGCTGGACTGGATGATGTTCCTTTGTCATTCAGTAGGATGTCCTTGACACCTTCCTAAGCTAGGATAGAATTGCTGTAGAAATCCTTTTTAATTTACTTTTTTTGTTTTTCTGAAAAGTTCAGAATGTTCCCATGTCTACTACTTCAGCCTTAGTTCAGAGAAGAACTGGATAAAACACTTACGTGTACACATAAAGCAACTTACTTGAATCTCAATGAAGTAAGTAGGATTTAGGCACGGATTTAAGGCAATGATTCAAAAAAAGTGCTTTAAAATGTACTTGTGATCAGACTCGTTCTGCAAAAAACCCACAAGTCTATGTTTAGCTTTAAGCATAACTTTAGAATGTAAGTCTCACTGAAGCTGTTCCTCTGTTTAAAGTTTTTTGCTGAATGAATATGTATCTAATAAGGGACAATTATTTTCAACTAATCTTTTCACTTGGATCTTCAATAGTCCTTTCACTTTTTAACTAATCTTTTCACTTAAAGTCAGTGGAAAAAAAAGGAATCAGCCAGTAAGAAAATCTCTGAGATAAAGAAAAGTAAGGCAATCTAACTTCTACTGTACTGGGAGATTTTGCAAGGAAATAAACCAGTTGTTTTTCAACTGATGTATAATAGTGTGTTGTACATTATTGTGAAAATCTTCAGATGCAATGCTGTTTATATAAGTATTATTATGCCCAGAAGCAGTTTTGTTACTATATGAATTTTTATTTTACCTTTTTTTATTAGTTCATGAAGATTCTGAGGGGCTGATTCCATCACTATGTGATGGAAGATAGGTTTTATCATAGTGCAGTTTCTTTGCCAAAGGTGTTCATGGCCCTTGAAAGAAATAACAAGTGGGACCATTGAATCTTACAGTGACATAGTGAAAGTAAAAGCTATAGCAAAAGAATTCAAATGAATTTATTTCATTTATTTTAGCAGGCAAGTCCTGATAAGATTTCAGGGAGACGTTGAAAAAAAACTCCCATTGCTGGTGTCTGAGGAAGTGCAATTACTGTGGAGCTGATGGTTTCTTTCTGAACTACCGTGTAAAACCAAAGTAAACAGTCACAGAAACTGGCAGAACAGTGAAGTAGACAGATAATAGAGCCCCAGGACAGATCTACATTTTCCTGTAAAATCTTACAAAGGAAAAATTCAGACCTTACCCAAAATCCAGTTTATTTCTCCCATCATTTTCTTCTGCATTCTCTGCAGAAATGGCTGCAACAGATAGTACAGGAGGTCAAATCAGTATTTCCAGCTGAAGGCCACCATAATTAAGGGGAATTTATCTTGAATCTTGGCAAGAGGACCATTTTTCAAACCCCACCCATCCTACAACCTAGCAGGCTGTAGCTCCTACCAGTATTTATGCCTGCTCATTGTTCTGCAAAAGCAGTGGAAGGGAAGTTTTTGTTTCCTGCTACAGCAATAATTTTTTGTGGCTATTTGCCCTATAGCAAAGAACCATGTTGCTGTCAAAGCCCTGCTCCAGTTTATCAGAAGTCAACTTGGCAGGAACCAGACTTTGAGGCTGTTTCTGAAGTGAAAGCTAGGGCTTTCTTTTCTACCTCTTAAAGAAGTCTGTAAGATGTGTGTGACAACAGTCTTTAGAGACCTCTAAAACTGTCTCCCATGTTATGGCTGCTCACAAATACATACAAAGGAAATAATCAGATACAAACTTTTTTTTTTTTTAGATTTCCTAATCCATTCATATGAGTTAAATCACACTTCTTTTCTGCAAAGTAAAGGCAGGGAGCAAAACTCACTGTCTTACATTACTCACATTGTTCTGATTATGAAGCATAAGATGGAAGATAGTCAGCGGTTCCAGAACTTCTGCTACATTGAGGTGCAGTGGTTTAAAGATACATACTCTCCCGAAAACAAACAGTATTATCTGAATGTTAAACATGCAGTTAGGCTAGAACATGAAACTGCAGAGCCAGTTGAAGAAATAATAAACTGTGAAAAAATCTCAAAGAACCTTACAAGGTTTTGTGTCTCATCTGCTCTTGGTGGTTAAAGTGAAGTCAAGTTTAGCCAGTTGTTTCCTAATATAAATGGAAATAACCACAGTGCTTTGTAGCACCTTTACAAGCCTCCTTCAAAGATCTGTGCTGAAATTATTTCCCATCTTCTAAGCAGTAAAAAGTTACAAATTCTTGTGCCCCTACACCGAGAACTGCCATGTGTATATGATTATCCTGAAAGCATGTAATAGGAAATAACCTAGAGGAACACATGCTGTAACATCCCAAGGATGTGAAAGGGGGCAGATTAAGTCATAGATACACTCTTCTCAATTTTTCAGCCTGAACAAAACCTGCCACAGAAAATATCAAGGACAGTAACATTCCCAGGAGCTTTGGAGTACAAGCCTAGAAAAATCAACACAAGTCTTTTCACTGATTGCAGAAGGTATTAGGGAAGATTTGGATATATGATTAGTTGGCTCTACATTGCTAAGATTACATTCACCTTACAGGAATGGGCACAGCCCACAGAGTTTCTCAAGTCTGCACAGGTTATGGCATTACAGAACAGCACTGACATATTGAGGATTCAGTCAAAGCTTGTCAATATCAGCATTAGATGATGAATGTAACGGCAGAGTGAAATAGTGTGTAGTGGTACAGTAGAAGTAATGAATCTTGCTGAAGAGTTCTTAAGAGAATTTCTCTGTACCTGAGAAGTATTATTATTACAATACCAAATGTGAAGTCTCAGATCATTACGATTTGAAACAGATAACTAGAAAATACCCATAGTTCCGTTTGATGTCAGTAAAGTAACTCCATCTTCAGTAAGTGAAATCCAGCAATACCATGTGAGGCAGCATTTTTATTCAGGATTACGGTAACAATATAAACTGTAAAAGCAAAGTCCAAAGTAAAAAATGCATCTTATTACAATACTTTGTTTTATAGTGCTCGTGTATTAATGCAAACCATATTAAACTGAATGTAGATGTTCTTGGCCAGCTAGTTGTTTTCCCGAATTCATTGTCTCAGCAACTGCTCTTTCATACACAATAAAAGGATCTTATGCTACTTTTTGTTTTCATGGATCTCACCAAGAATTTCCAGATGAAGCTAGCAACTCAAATCAGGAAAAAACATGTATACCACCACTTAAAAAGTACAGCAGTTGTTTTCTTCCTGTAATCAGTGACTGCAACTCTTTTGGCTTTCTGATGGCCAGTGCAGGTAACTCCTCATGAGAAACATGTTCAGGAAGACACAGTGGTGAAGCTGCCTGGTAGGATTTTAGTTACAAAAATCACTTTCTAAAAGGCTCCTTTCCATCTCATACACATCCCAGCTGTGGCTAGTGTCATGGCTACTTGCACTCCTGAATACCAAAAAGAATCTGAGCAGCAAGATCAGAAGCTGTACCTAGTGTATGCGGGCCCCCAAATGGAAATGAGACCGTGTGCTATAATGAACAAGCTGCATGCTTTATGGAAGTGCATCAGATAGAGTCCCAATGGCTGCATTATGTGCATGATGCATGTGACCTAGCAGTACTGATAACGACAGGGTTAGGCCTTGAAAAACATAGCCCATATGTAGTTTATCTTGTTGACTTAGATCCTTTCCTTCAGCTGAAACAAAATCTTGCCTAAGACCTACCAGATAGTCTTGATTCACAGGCATCTGGAAAGGAGGCAAGCCCCTCTCGGCAAAATTCTTTAATTCACCATCTTCCAAATGTTTTAAGGGGATCCCTGTTTTAGAAAATAAATCAATCATTGTCTGCATTAATTCTGCCCATGCTGGTTTCAGTTCACATTTCACAGATCTCACCTGGATGCTATAACTTCCACTTGTATTGCAACGGTTTAATGGCAACAGCAACCTGCAAAGGCAACACACCAAGCCTGAACCAAAATAGAGGAAGAAAGGGAATTTCACAATTAACCTTTGCAGATATCAGCACTTTTTCAAAGTATCACTTGTCAGGATAATCCACTTTCTGAAAACTGTACCCCGAAATTATTTTATGTAATCTCTCTAGTATTATATGAGCATGAGGATTTACCCCATACACAGACTAAACAAGTGGATCCCCTTGAAACTTAGGAAGAATGGAAATGTTAACACTGATTCTCAATCCAGTCTTTTTGTTTCCTGCCTGGGATGTGCTGTCAGGACTTCCTTGACAATGTGTTCTCAAAACTGTTTTATAGGTATGTGAAGAGGAAGACTACACAAAATCAGAGGGCAAAACTCCCAGGCATTGTCTTAATCCTTCCAGTAGTGTAGATCCACTACCACCAGTAGGCACACAAAGATTACAAGGTACATGTAACTACAACATTTGTATTATATGTTTTCCCACTTTTCCAAAACTTCCTTGCTACCAAATCAGAAAAGCAGACGGAAACCTAATGTACTTGAACCCAAGTTAATTGGTGACTAGCTGACCCCTTCTCAGCTATGGGGAAACATAGCCTTTTGCCTGCTTACAGCAACATGATTTATTATATCATATCTGTTGCCAATTTCTTGGAGATTTAAGATTCTTAGAGATTTCATCTCTTAGCTTTTGTTTGATTTTCTATGCAGGCATCTTCAACCAGTCATTTGGTTATTCTTTCCTAAAAATTTTCTTTCCTCCTTTCAAAATCAGCACACTATTTGTATGGTTTTAACTGGTTACATTGAAACTTTTGTTCTGGGTCATTCTTTAAAACATGTTGAATTGGTTTTCCCAGTAGATTGGGAATGTGTTAAACTCAGTAGAATTGATTATTATATGTATGTGACCCAAAAGCAGGGTTTCCCACTACTGTTCTTGGAAATGATGTTTGCCTAATTTCTAATGGTTATCCACCCATAATCTGTCTCCTCACTTATGAGCAATTTTAGCAGACCTCGACACAGATTTTAAAGTTCACCGAGCGATACATGAGATTTTAAAAGATTTTAAAAGCTGTCATTTGTTAACTTATTTACAGGGACGTTCCAACACGCATACTCCATCTTCACATTTTTACTTTTTTTTTCCATGAACTATGTCAACAGTTCAAATTTTAAAATTATTTTGCACTATGTTAGTAAAGACTGAACTTCTGCAATTTTACTTATACCTAGAATCCATCTGGATTGATTAGCATCTATGGTTCTACTGACTTGATATACCAAGTTCTCTGCCCAAGAGCTAATTCAGTAGTAGCCCATCACATATTTATCTTATAATGCTTCTAGATAATGTCATTACCTCTTGAACACATTTTGATTCTTTTAAGTTATTAAAAAAAATAAATCAGCAGTCTCCATAGTATTTTTATTTCATGCACTGAGGTACAGTCTTCGGATGGTACAAAGGGCTCTAAACTAAATGGGCTCTTCAAATGCTGCATTATAGAATAGTCAGGGTTGCAAAGGACCTTAAAATCATCTAGTTCTAACCCCCCTGCCATGGGCAGGGACACCTCACGCTAAACTGTCTCACCCAAGGCTTCATCCAACCTAGCCTCGAACACTGCCAGGCATGAAGCATTCATAACTTCCCTGGGCAACCCGTTCCAGTGCCTCACCACCCTTACAGTAAAGAACTTCTTCCTTATATCCAATCTAAACTTCCCCTGTTTAAGTTTTATCCCGTTAGCCCTTGTCCTATCACTACAGTCCCTAATGAAGAGTCCATCCCCAGCATCCCTATTAGGCCTCCTTCAGATACTGGAAGGCTGCTATGAGGTCTCCATGCAGTCTTCTCTAGGCTGAACAGCCACAGCTTTCTCAGCCTATCTTCATACAGGAGGTTATCTTTTTTGTTCTGTGTATATGATAACATATGATGACAGTGGGTTATTTCTGAATTGTCTTTGGCATGTTGCCTGCAATCCTCTGCTCAAATGTTGTAAGGGTCATACATTACTTGGAGAACCCTTTCAGAATCCATACAGAGTGAGTTATTGATAATGCAGCATTTATTCACAATGGCTACTGACAAGGAGTCAACAACGCAACCCCACCCACCAAATATTAATGAAAACACTTGTTATGCTTTTAACTTCATCCACATTTGAAGAAATGAATGCACAGAAACAGAATGCCTGAAATAATTGTCATTGATTCACAGAATACCAGGTTGGGAGGGACCCAGAGGATCATTTGCTTTAACTTTTCTAGGCAAACCATGATTTAGTCTAGGCGGCCCAGCAACCTGTTCAGCCAATCTTTTGCCTCCCAGATTCTTCACTTTTTAGGGTGCATTTATTTCCCCAAAAGCTAAGCGGTTGCACTGGGATATGTCAACTGAGGAAGCATTATCTGTTCCTGCAAACACAACCACTGCAAAGGGCACTGACACCAGAACACACGTTGCCCTACACATACCTAGCTAACCACTATGAACCTGCATTTTGATCAATTTTCTGCTTCAGTGTCAGCCGACTCCCAACGACTCCAGCTGGAGAAAAGCATCTGGGAAATCCTTTTGATGCTAGGAAACTCTAAGTCAGATGTTCAGAGGGTTCCCCTCTGAGGCGAGCATCAGGAAAAAATAGCCGAGAGGGATGTGCGTATTCCCTAGGCCTGTCCCTCCTTCCCTCTCCCACACACACCTGCCCCAGGCGACACCTAATGCCGTTATCCCACCGCCCTCAGCACCCGAGGGCTAATCCCACCCCGCCAAACACCCCCGGGCCCGTCAGCGGCCCGCCGCCCTTCACCCCAGCCACTCTCACTGCCCCGCGCCCAACCCCCCCCGCGCCGCCGCATCCCCAAACCCAAGCCACCCGCAGTCCCGCCTCAGCCTCTGATTGGAGGACAGCTCCTCTGCCGCGCTCGCCATTGGCTCTCTGTGGATGCCACTCGGGGCGGTGGCGGCCGGGGGAGGTTGTGAGGCAACCGGGACCGGTCTTGTGCTCCGTGGCGGCGGCGGCACCATGGTGAGCTCCGCCAGGAGACTGGCAACGGCGGAGGATGGCTGGGCTGGGCTGGGCTGGGCTGGGCTGGGCTGGGCTGGGCTGGGCTGGCCGGTGGGAGGAAAGAGGCCAAATCTGCTTGGGAAGAGGGAACTGTGAGAGGAGCCAGGCCCTAGCCCTTTGTTTTCTGAAGGGAGATGGGGTGGTGGGTGGTGTGGTGTTTTGGGGTGGTTGGCTCCCGCCGGGGTGACCGGCACCGGGACGGGATGCTGCGGGCGGTGGAAGGGGCTGCCCCGCCTGGCGCCTGACCGTGCCGCTGTCTTGGTCTGCCCCGCAGTACGGCTTCGTCAATCACGCCCTGGAGCTGCTCGTCATCCGCAACTACGGGCCTGCCGTCTGGGAGGACATCAAGTAAGTGTGCGTGTGTCTGTATGCGTGGTTGTATGCATGTCCCTCCGCCCCGGGCGGGCGGAGCCGGGGTTCGGGGTCGCCCGCGAATGTAGGTACCAGGCCGGGTGGCCGCAGCCCAGCGGTGCCCCGTTTGCAACCGGTACTGGCAGGTCTGTATAAACGTCTGTAGTGTGTCAGCGGACCCCAGGATGTAGCTGTCGTCCGTCACAAGACCAACACGGTTCTTGCTGCTTTTGGTCCTGCTCGGGGCCTTTCTTCACGCCGCAGAGATGCACCTTGTCCCGTCGTTACTGCTGTTTAGGAGCTGCAGCGGAGATGGCATTGATACATGCGGTTCCTTTGGTTATAAAAAGTACATAGCAGAAATAATATGTGGGCAAAATGTCCCAGAAACCATGGGAGCCCTTCCGTGAGTCAGGCTACCAGATGAACCATGCAACAGTTGCATCTCTTTGCATTCCTAAAGGAACTGAAACTGCAGTGTTTAGCTAGTAAACTCTCATCAAAAACAAGTGTGAAATGTTGGTAACTTGATTAGCTTGAAATTAGAAAAAGTCACTGCTATATAGCAATATGTATAAGAATGTATGTGTAAGAATGAGTTTTGGTTTTCTGCTCTTGAACTCTCTGGTTTCTTGTATCACGCCTCTACTAGTCTGGCAATATAGCATTTTTCCAAGGAGATGACTGTCTTTAAACTTTTGATGAATAGTGAGGTTGCACAGAAAGCTTGAAATGGGTAGTGCAAACAAAATTCTATTTACCATAATTATGGTGGTATTGATACTTTGGCCAAACTACAAGAAATATTTTTTAAGAAGACATAAATGCTCATAGAATTTTAAGCTTACTTTTTAAAGCATCAGGTAGCTGTACTTTGAAGAAAGGGTTCAGTTTGATTTCTTGGTATCATATGTTTTAAAGAAGAAATAGATTATCCAAGTTGGAGAAAGTGGTCTTCTTTCAACTGGATACCTTCTTCTGTACTCCTCTTTCCCATTTATTTTGGGCCAATTTTAATATGTCGATGTAACAGTTTTGCCATTGTTGTAATACAGTTTTTGGAGTTAAAGGACTGTTCTTGACTGAGATTTTTGTGACCATGACACTTTTTTTTTCATTAATCCATTCATTAAGAATGTAGTAATCTGACACAGTACCATGAAATCAGGGAGTCATAGAAATGTTGGTTGGAAGGGACCTCTGGAGGTTATTTAGTCCGTCTGTTCTAACCAGGACTGTTAACCGGCACTAGATCAGTGCCTAGCTATGACTTTTGTCTAGCTGAGTCTTTAAAATCACCAGAAATGGAGAGTCTCAATTCTGGTTTGGCAGACATTCACTGTTCCAGTGATCCCTGACAGTCCATAAGTTACTCCTGGCAAATACAGTTCTATGGATTGCACAGATGAGTATTCAGTGAATGTCAACAGTTTTGTGTTGTAGGGTATGTGACCTATGTAAGTTTATTTTTCTTACATGCGTTGTCTAAACACACTGCTCTATTTTTAGTTCTTGATACTGGTTTTATATGATGCATTAAGTTTTTTAATTAAGAAACTTAATTAAAAAAATAGCAATACATACATCATACATTGAAAATGATAACAACAAATGTATAAATTAAAATCATGTTCACTGTTCCGGGGCATGCCATCACTTACCAGGATGCCTGTCAGTGTTACGGTCTACTTTCATGCAGAATTGAGTTTGTGTTTAAGATTAATCTATCTGAAAAGATACATCTCATCTTCTAGTACGAGGTCATGCTGCAGTCTGTCAGAACCTAGTCATGGTTCCTGATGCATCCTGTCTTTTAAGATTTTATATGCACCTGGTAGATTACTGAAGATAACTAAAGCCTATGAGGAATACTACTTATTTAATGTTTTGAAAAAAAACCGAGTAGAAAGATATGAAATACTTTGCTAAGATCAGTTGTGGAAATTCAGGAAGCTCTTACATCCTGTTTCTGGTTTTCAGTGGAGAAACATTTCTGTCTTGTAGCAGCACAACAGCTAGGCCCTGCTATTAGCTTGCAGAGAAGATGGCTTTCTGGAAGGAAACTGTACCACACCACCATCCAAACAGAAGAATGGAACATGATCTCCAAGAAAGAGCCAATGTATATGAAATAGCTGCCATACCTCCTGATGCAAAAGGCGTTTGCAACAGGGTAGTTACTCAGCAGGATTTAGCTTAACAAGTAGAATATCCTAGAGTTTAGAAACTAGCAAACAAACCCCTGTATATATATCACTGCAAAAAAATTATGGTGGTGCTTATTTAGGGGATGGTACAGGTTCAACTGGTAGCCGCTAAATGCTTGTTGATTTAGGTACTTTTAGGTACTGCAGGTTCCTGTGGTGCACTTGCAGAGGAGATGTGGAAGAGGTTAGGCATTTTAGCTTATGTAAATACAGACTTATTGCAGAGGTTTTGTTAGAAGTGTAAATCATGCAGCAAACAATGGGAAGATACAGACCAGTGCTGTGGCATGCTGGGTTGAATCAGCTGAATCAGTGATGATTGAATTGGAGGAGTAATTGTTGAAGTTAACAATCTTTGGCTGTGTTGTGGCTGTTTTTAAAAAATGAGAGGAACTTCGCACTGCTAGTATGGTTGAACTTGCTACATTTGCAACAGTTTTAAGCGTTTCTGTCAAGCAGAAAGCCCTCTGGGTAGTTTGGTACAAAATTTGACATCTAAGCTTTATTTTTTGTGTTGAGCTAATCACATGCTGCTATTTTGTTCTCCCTGAAGTCACTGCAGAAGCTGTGAATCAGCATTGCAGAGTGGTGGGTTGTGATTGCTGAGGGATTCTCAAGTGCCAGTGAGTGAATTTGAACTTAATATTGATAGAAGTGAAAAGAAAACATAGAACGGAATAAACTTAAGGAATGGAAACAATTCATTTTTCAAAAAAGTACATTCAGAAAAGTTAAATATTGAATTTAAAGGGTATGCTCCATCTGAAGCATGAAAACTTTTGTCTCCTGTGGCTTCTTCAGTCCAAAGCGACATTGAATGAAGTTATTATATATAGAATTTGGGAGACCAAATAGTTTAATTTGATGCTTTTGGAAGAGTGGTGTTTTCGTTGACATGACTTAGCATTAATTGAGTCAGGATGATGATTTCAAGTCTCTGCTTCTGCTATTTCATTCATTTTTCAACATTCTTATCAAACCACAGTCTATCTAGAAAACATACGTATTGGTTCTGTTTTTAAATAACCCAGAGTCGTATTCTTGGGAAAGTTAGACTCCATGTTTTTTTAATCCACTTTTAAAACAGAGCATAACTAAACAACTGAATATCAATTTTGTCAGCTCAATGGAAATACGGCTTGGTTTTCATAAAGAACTGGAACTAAAAAGCTTTAAACCCCAAACAACTTAAAGCCATCTGTTTCTGAATCAACATTGTTGATCCTGAATAGGATGAATTCAAAACAAGATGAAGAAAGCCAGTATATGAGTGATGAGAGGTAATCTTCATTTATGGAGCCTTTATTCCTTTTCTCAACTGCAAAGTCTCAAAAATTAATTTCTCCTTAAGTTTTTCTTTGGCTGCCAGTCATAGAACTGAGAATTTGGGCTTGTGGACAGTTTTTTCATGATGAAGCCCTGGAAGGATTACAGGGATTTAGCAAAGCTGGATGAGAGGGGGAGTGCGAGCTGCTTGGAAAGAATTCTTCTGCAGTTGCTGAATTCTGCAGTAGCAGATTTTTCTTCTTGGGAAGTGAAGATGATCTAGCATCATCATTTCTTTTGCTTATCGGCAGTTGTAAGCTGCATATACACTTGTCATTGTAGTTCACTCATTTAGTCTTTGAAAAGGAGGACTTAGGTCCTGGAATACATGGAGATATGCTGCTTTGATCAGCACTGTACTAACTGTGCAAAAAGTTATTAGTAAATAAACTTTTACTTAGAGGTGGTAATCACATTTTTGCTAAGAAGACACTTTTGATTTGTCCCTTCTCTGGCTAAGAGAAAAGCTCTCTCAAATCCCTTATTATGTCATTTCAGGGCTGTTTCAGATTGTGTGGCCACAATTGCAATGGCTTGAAAAGATGGTGCTTAAGATTCTTTTGGCATTAGATATCTTCAGTTCCTCTGCAGCTAACATAAATGCTAGCCAACATAAATAAATCTGCATTGGTGGTATAGTGGTGAGCATAGCTGCCTTCCAAGCAGTTGACCAGGGTTCGATTCCCGGCCAACACACCAGTACTGTCCTGGGTTCGGTGGTGATAGTTCATTTTCTTCTCCTTAGTAGCTATACAGTGCTGTGTTTCAGTTTGAGAACAGTTCTGATGATAAACCATTGTTTTAGTTGTTGCTAACTAATGCTTACTCTTAATCAAGTACTTTTCAGTCTCATGTTCTGCCAGTGAGGAGGGGCAAAAGAAGCTGGGAGGAAGGAGAGACAGGACACCTAACCCAAACTAGCCAAAGGGGTATTCCATCCCACAGCACATCATGCCCAGTACATAAACTAGGGGGAGTTACCTGGAAGGCCCAGATCACTGCTGAGGTTGGGCTGGGTATCGGTTGGCGGGTGGTGAGCAATTGTATTGTGCATCACTTGTGTTTGTTGTATTTTTTTCCCTTTTTAGTTTTATATTCTCTCTGCTTGTTATTTCCCTTATTACAGTAGTAATAGTAGTTTTATATTATACTTTAGTTATTAAACTGTTCTTGTGTCAGCCTGTGGGGTTGACAATCTTTCAATTCTCCTCATCCTGCCCAGAGCTAGAGGGGGAGATAAAGGGGGGGTGTGAGCGAACAGCTGCGTGGTTCTGAGTTACCAGCTGGGCTTAAACCATGACACTAGCATAAACTAAAAAATATCAGGCCTAACTGTTCTCACATACATGCAGTTGTGCGCTCATGTCTGATCAAAGCTAAATTTGTACTGCTGGGTGATACGGTGTGTGAATGTGATAGTAGTATGCATGGAATTACTGTCTCTGTGCCTGCCAAAAACAAAGCAGATATTGCTTCATTAAAAAAAACAAACAAGCAAACAAAAAAGTAATCCAAAGTTTGTGAAGTTCTGTCTTCTCTGGTATTTAAATACATGTGTGGTTATGTATTTTTAAAAGGGGATTCTGTCATGATAAAATCTGAGTTCTTCTGCAACAGGTGTCACATTTGGCTGAGCTGAACAGGCAGTATGTGTGAAATTCTGAGCACTCCAGCAGCTATAAAGTTTTAATTGTTTAACAAGCATTAAGAGGGATTGTCTTACTGAAACAGCTCCAGGACAGTATGTGGGAACTAGAGCAGTGCTGTCAGCAGGGAATATGTACATAGTCGTTTATCTTGTGTTTCCCAACAGTATCTCTCTGTGTTTGATTAAATGAATACAGGATTTTCTTACAGGCTCCTAAATCTGAATTTAGGCCAGGTTAGATGCTCAACTGTGACACTTTCAAATATAGTGCCAAGAAAAGGAGTAAGAACTCAAATATCTTATTAAGAAATGCATTAAAATGCTTCATCACAAGGCTGTAGAATAAATTAGTATTTTTTCCACAGAGGTACATGAAAGATCTGGTTTTGGGAAATCAAATGGCACAACTAGTCAACTGCTGTCCCCACAAATGCAGGTGTAGCCTGATGAGCATGTAAAAACTAGAACTGAAGTTGAATACTCAGTCTTTGCAAAAAGTAACTACCTAAAGGTCAAACCACTTTTTAATTGATTCTAGAAAATAATACCTGTTTTGAAATTTGCACAGTAGCAAAACAGTCATTTTCTGCCCCAAGAGCCATGTATCCTTTGTTGGCTGTACCTTAGTATGGGATGCAAAAAGCAAGTAATGGTCTTATTTTCTTGGTGCTCGATGCTTAATGTAGAATTAAGGTATCATCCTGCCTTTGTCCTCCTTTTGTGGGTTAGACAGATGTGCGCTGTCTACATGCCAGCACTCCAGGTCTGGGTAGCCTGCTGTGTAGCACAAATTTTACATGGACCTAGTGGTCTGGAAGTGCACACAAAGAAAGAGCCAAAGTTTATCACTTGTCCTCTGAGAAAAGAAATTTTTTGTTGTTCTCCCCCAGACTTCACACATTGTCACCTACCAATGCTCCAGGCTAGTTTACTTTACAGAATTTATTTTCTGTAACTGTCCTGTTATGGTTAAAACAGTGGAAGGTTGAGGGCTGAGAAATTATCCGCATGCAGTATAAGTGGAAAGCTTCTCTTCTCAGTTTCAAATTGGGTTCAGTTGAAGTGGCAGAAAACTGTAGAATTAGGGGGGGTGAGATAAACTGCAGAGCTAGCAATTGCCTGTAGAAAACTGTACAGGCAGAGAAACTTATGCATCATATAGGTAAAAGGTTAACAAGGTCAGACTTAGGTGCTCACTGTGGCTTTTGCAGTAAAATGTGATTTAAGAATACATTTTTATTGGATACATTTTAAAAGACATTCCTAGCAGTTAAGTACATTGGTGTTGTTGCAGGTTGGCTAATTAAGTTAGGAGAGGTAGATGCTTTTATTCATTTAGGCATTTAAAAATGTCCTCCACTGACTTTTACTAGAATTTAGATACTTATGAACTCCTTGACAGGATGTGATATTCTCACTAATTTTATTTGCAGTTGTATTCCAAAACAGTAAATAATATAAAAGATTAAATGGAAAGGCTACTCAACTCTGCCTTTAAGCATGTGTGTTACAGATTATTTTTTTTGCAGGGGACAGTATTGGTTCTCTTTTTAAACTGTCATTGTTTCCTTGGAATTTTTTGCAGAGCAAAACCTGCCCATTTTTATGCATATTAAACAAAACTAATAATAAAAAACCTTTTGTAGCTGCAGAATATTGGCACTTATTGTGTCCGTATGCAGAGTTCAGAATGTCACCTTGTCAAAGACTTTTTTTCCCTGCTTACTAATATGGCAAAACACAATTTACATTTGTTGACAAATCCTGTAAAAATCAAGGTCTTGGCCTATTACTGTTGTTTAACACAATGTTTAGATGTAATAATAATTCATATTATAGCATAGTTTAACTTTTCAGAAACCTAGAAAGCTATACACAGAAGCTGTAATGAAAGACTGTTGTTACAAGTTACATCGATAATCTTTTAAGAGACGTTGGAACTCAGATAGCATGTTGGTCTGATGCTGATAGTTTGTAAAGTCCATGTAAACTGTGTTTTGAGTATAAAAAATGAAGTACCTTGAAAAAACAAGTCCACCTGTCTCAAACTGGGTGCCCAATATTAATGAAACTTTCTATGTGTGGTAGTCTTACCCATTTAAAATGGAAATGGTGTAATCGGCCTTACAAGAGCTAGTTAACTCTTGTGTGTGCAAATAGTATAGGGATGAATTCCACAGGAAGGCTGTAGCAATAGGGATGAATTCCACAGGAAGGCTGTAGCAATAGGAATGATTTTGTCTTCAGAGCTAGATTTGAAAGCTGTGATGTAAATCAAGCCTGATGTTACATAGCAATGAATGGGGTAACACAAAATACAGAATAGTTGTATGCCAGCTGAGTAGGATCTACCCTCAGTACTGAAACAGACAGTAGGTGGAGAAAAAGGGACAGGTTGTGACTGGTAGGTTGTGTTATGAAGGCTTAGGGAGAGGCAGGGAAATATGGCTTGGAGCAAACTTCGTGAATGTTGCTGCAACCAGTACTCAAGTGCATCTCTCCTGGTTTCACAAAACAACAAAAAAAGTTAATCAAATGCTTATGGCTCTTTATGAGACACTTGTTTTTTTTCTTCATAATCATTCTGGAAAATGACATGTTTTCTAAGTTTTCAGCTGACCGTAATCTCTATACAGGACAACCCTTTAAAAACCATGTAAAACAGTACCATAGTCTGTACCAATCTGTCTGCAGTGTTAACAGCATTATTTCTGCTGGGAGAAATTATCAGCTTAGAATGTAAAGTTTTTTGATAAACTATACTTGTATATGTAGATACATATGTATATAAATATATATGTGTATGTATATGTGTGTGTGCATATTATGTCTACATAAACACAGTGTGGCCTGGGCAATAAAAATGCAAACTAAACAGGAGATAAGAATCAAAAATCTGTACAAAATAAGAGGTATGGCATTTCAGTTAGTTATTGTGGATAGCTGAAATGAGTGAAAAGCCTTTAAGTTATTTGTTGTATTTCTCAGCAAGGGCTGATTTGCAAGAGAACCTTGGTGTCGAACTCCTTTTCAACATCAAAACATAGGTTTGGGTATGCTGAGGATTTCCAGGTTTTTTTTGATCCTATTAATGCCTTTGGCATTTCTACCATGAAAACGCTGGCTTTCCTATTCCTTTTTTTTATGTACTTCTTTTCCCTGGACTGTAGAAGAAGTCTGGGTAGGTAATGAGTTCTGAATTTTACCAGATAGGCATGAATAACTGTATATTGCAGTCCCATGTGCATCATTTCTCCTGCTTTGTTGAACTGCTGTTGAGCTTGCTCAGTATTTACCTTTCCCAGCCCACAACTCATTTATTATAAAGAATGCTTGCTTTACAATTTGCCTAAAGTTACTAATTCTTTTGTGCTCAAAAACATTGCAAACATAGTGTGTTAATTACCTGTTCACCATGAACACTGATGAAAAAATAGACTCTTCACTAGAGTTTTAGACCGGAAGCCCATACTTACATTAGCTCACCTAGGACTCAGTTATAATGAATTGCAGCGGTCTGTGAAAAAACATGAAAATTAGTTTTTCACTGCTCCTTAGTAGCATGCAGGTTTACTCATTTCTGAGAATGGAGTGTTACGTTCAATCAGTCTCATATCAATAAAGACATCTTATAAACAGGTGTCAAAAAGAGACTTTGGAAAGCAAATAGTGAAAGGACAATTCAAGATTAACTTTTTTAATCCATATACTCTTAACATTAATGAGTGTTTATCAAGAAAGTGGCAGTAAGTAGGAACATTTATTGTTGTTTATGTTTCTAAGTCTTTATTTCATGCTATTCTGAAGTTCTAAACAGTATATTTTAAGTTTTATTAAAACTGATGCTGAATAGATGATTCTTCATGGGTCTGGTGATTAATACAAGATTCATAGGGTCAGGACACTACACTTCCTGCCCCTTCAGTTCCTCACAGGGGAAGGACCTGCTTGGAGGTCAAGTGTTCAGTGTGGATGCCAAATTCTTTAATTCATCTGGGAAAGACTTGGCTAAAAGGAAATAGTGGCATGTTATAGAGCGTGGTGAGTGTTCTTGTAGCATCTCTCAGGTACTTCACACCGCTCCCAGAATTGGGAAGTGCTTTTAGACCTGTCAGGATAGTAGGTTTTATAAACATGTCACTCACTCATGTAAATGAAATGCTTAAAAGAGTGTTTTGTAAATGTCATTCCTTTTAAAAGGAAGCAAAATAATACTAGCTTTATATTTTCAGTTTCTGGAATAGTAGCAAAAAGCTTCTACACTTGTTAACTGTATCTTTTAGGACTATCTTGTTTTGAAAACCTACATTAAACACTTTCATATCCAGCATGTAAAACTGGGAAATAACTCAGAACTCTGAAGTCTATAAATACAACTATTTACTTTACCCAGAACATAATTTTCCTGGACAGATTCCCATTTTTATTTAATCGTGTAACTTAATATAATTTATGTTTTTCCCAGCTGGGTGTTTTAAAATATCTCTGGACCATCCACAACATGTACATGTCTAGGTTTTTTTTTTCTTTTGGGAGGAGTGAGGAGAGTGGGTCAATATTTTTAATAATTTTTACAAAGCATCTTCATGAAATACATGAAAAAAAGATGAAAACACATGAAAAAAAAGATGAAAACACAGACCATCTGTGGATACAATAGAATGAGCAGTGAGTTTGCTATTTTAATGTAAAAGAGATGCAAAGATGATGATTCTGATTTCACTGATACCATCTTCAGTTCTGACACATGTAATTCTATTTAATAGTGTTACTCTTGGAATGGAATTAAACTTGACATGCTCCTGTGGGTGAGATCAGAACCATGCTGGGTTTCTAAGTAAGTGCAGTAGTGTTATTTTGTCATTAGGATTGTTTTGACTGGTCTGTTGAATTTAATGAGCAGTTTTTCCATCCTTGGTACACCAAGAACAGTTAAGCACAATGGTGGCAAAAGTCCCAACAGAAACAATACCTATCATGGAAGAAGTCATAAAGGTGGTCTTGGCACTAGCTGGTGTTGTGGTTGTGTTCAGGGTGACACACCCAGGACATGCACTGTGGACTGGAGTTTTCATAGGAAGAGATCCAGTGTGCTTTTGGGGCAGAGATGATCTGTTAAAGTGACACCAACAGCTTCTAAATAATAGTGCTGTTACATCACAGAGAAGCCTATACATCTTCAGGATAAAAAGTAATTGTTCCATGCAGTCTTGTACCATCTTTTCTTTTTTCTTTTTTGTTTTTTTTTTTTTTCTGTTTGTATCCTTTGCATTTCCTCACTGTTTAGTGAATGCAAAGCTCTCTAACAGGAAGGGTTCTTTTTCTGTAAGATTGTTTAATTCCAGTTTATGACGGACTACAGAGACATGATAGTGAGTGCTACTTCACAGGAACAAAAAAGTTCTGACAGCAGCAACCTTCATCTTGAGTATGGTTTATTCAAATGCCCTTTGAATGCTACAATCCAACTACAAAACTACATTAAAAAACACTTTGTACACAATGGACTGCATAAGTAAGACCAGCCTGGTATGGCATCTTGTTCAACTGTGTTGTCTGTAAAATCTCTAAAGATGACAAAGAATATCCTTACTACGTTAAAATAGAGAAGATACTTCCTCTATGTGAAACAAAAATGTGTGCAATCTGTGATTTAAAAATCAGCATTATTAACATTACCTTTAAACATTGGTAGTGTGTTTTCAAATACTAAACTGGTTTCACAATAGGAAAGATTTTCAAAGGGTCCATTGGACTCATGTAGTATATCACCTGTTACACTATTCTGTGCTGTTAGACCAACAGCAGTTTGGGAGGTGTTAGCATGACTGATGGAGGAAAGGCTGCTTTAAGAGTTGATCCTGCTTTGACCTACTCAATAGGAATTTTTCCATTGATTTCGAGGTCAAACTTGTACATGAGAAATGCCTCTCTATAGCTGTGTTATTTTCCATGGTGCAATGGTTAATTTTATCCCCCCCCCCCCCCCCCCCGTAAACTGCCTCACATTAACCTGGATAATATAAACATTCTGGAAGAAAACAAAGGGCATTTTAGAAGAGTCTGGCCTGGAATCTTTGGAAGCTGTGCAATCATTCAGAATTAATCTAAAGTAAGTAAAAAGAGCTGCCAGACCGTAGTGGTTAGGACAGGCCTAACGTAGGATGTAAGTTTTGAACCATGAAGTATCACATCCCATCTGCTGATAACAGGAGTTAGTTTGGGCAAGAGTGTTAAAATCATGGATTTTTTAGAAGAAAAGCACACCCTTCTTTGTCTCTAGAAATGTAAATGAGACGTTAATTGTAAATTCTGTTCTATTTGAATTAGAATGTACTTTGAAAGAAAGGCCATATAGAAGTTAAAAGTTTGCTACTGTAGTGCTGCTACTTCACTAAAGAATTAACCAGGGTTTGGGAATTTGCCAGAGCTTGTTGCTTTTGGCTCATTTCCAGTCAAGCCTTTAAGAAAGCCACCAACATGTTGTTGCTGTTAATGCCTTTGTGATCAAACACTGTGGTCTGCAAAAAACATTAGAGCAGTGCTAATGTATTCCCGTAATTCTGTCTGGTCGAAAACTGGAATACCAGCAAAATATTTCAGGGGAAATGCCACAGTTTTTCATAAAACTATGGATTATGAAATTTTTTTGAAATATGGTCAGCCAAATGCACCTAAGAATTCTGTATAGTGTTGCAGTTGTAATTGCAGCTCATGAACCATCTCTCACCCAGGAGGGGGAAGCAAGTGTTCAGGTGAGAACAGTTGCAGTCTTCTGGTTTTTTAAAGTTCACATACTCAGGTCTGTAGCCATTCCTTGTTGTTCCACAAAGGCAGGTTTGTTTTCATATGTGGTACTCATAGATGATGGAGATAAAAACATCTGTCTCCCACTGGAGGAATGCTGTTGATGAACAGCCAACCACAGCAGCTCTGGAAACCTGACAAAGCATGCTCACTTTTAATATTGGTTATAACACTTTTCACAACACTATCATATGTTTCTTCATATCATCCTTGTTATAGAACCAGATCCTTAGTGTAAATACAGGCAAGCTTTGATACATCATGTACCAGTTTTGTGGACTTGCTGAAGGACAAGCACCTCTGTAAAGATAGGAGTGTTTTCACATTGCATTGACCGTTTTGGATAAGCTTACAGCAGCATTTCCCCATCACATTCAGTTTTAAAGCTAATCAGATACTTAAGAGAGAAAAACTTTCAGAAGTTCTCACTGTTGTCAGATTACATATGGAGGCAGAAAGGCCTCAGAAACCACAGACCTAGCTCACTGGAGGCAGAGCAAAGGCTTTAGCTGACTTCAGTGAATCTTCTGTTCTGTCCTCCAGCCGCTCCGTCTGGCTACATGTTGTTCTGTATGCACAGCATCTTCTGTGACCAGGTGATGAAGCAGACAGGGAAGTCCATCCAGCAGAAAAATAACCCAGGAAAATAACTGAATTACGTTTCAGCTCAGCAGCTAGCTAAGTGATTGGGATGTAGCAGCACAGGAGGGTTTAGAGGTACGGAGAAGGAGTTGTCCTGGAAAGGAAGAAAAAATTAATTTTAAGTACAGGCTTTAAAAAGGCAGTTTATCTTTTGACACAGATTTAGATCAGACACTGGCATGGGATTTACCATCTTTGTAGGACAAGCAAGAGATTTTTGCCCACATGATTGTGAGTGAGGAACATAATCCCCTGCAGGAGTAAATATTTAATCTGACAAATTTTCTAGAAAAAAAAATCACAAAGTGAATTAGCTTTTGTTGGATTACATTTAAAAAATATATATTTTTCTCTGTCTTTTTAAAGTAAAAATAACTGAAAAGCAGGATGTTTTTGTTGTTGTTTTGGAGTATTAGCATGCAGTACAAGCACTGGGTCCTTTTCCTGTGTTGCAGGAATGTCTAATAAGGCTTCTAATACTGGGGATAGTGAATCCTTAAAGCAGTGAGTTTCACTGTGGAAGATTATATCCAAGGAATGCAGACATGATTGCTGATTGAACTATTTTTTGTTTAGCTTTATCAATAAAATTGTTTTAGTGGGAAATACAGCATTAAGGCTGCAGAGGAGATGGCTGCTGAGTGATCCGAAGGACCTAGGAAAAAAAAAAAAGAAAAACAAAATAGCTAAAATAATGGAATAGGCATTGAAATAACCACTGATTATTTTAAAAAGTGGTGACTCTGAAAAAGTGCAGGCATTGAAGAAGAGCTCTGAGAAAGTAAACTAAAGACAAAATAAGAAAAAAAGGAAGCATGGCTTGGCACAGAGAAGGAAACAGGAAAAATTCCAGTCAATGTAATTGGAAAGAAATGTAAGAAGTTTTGAAGGAGATACCAGGCGTCATAAAACTGGGTCAATTTTTAAGAGAGAAAATTCTCACACACAAAAACTGTGTCTACCGGATTGGTCAAGTATGCATAATTTTTGAGGATGTTCATTGCTTTTCCAGATGTGTGTGTTATCCTTTGTGGTTTGGCTGAGATCAGAGAGACTAAAAGAAAGCACAGTATGTATCAAAGATGTGGGAAAGTTTGTTCACCCTTTGCAAACTTCCCTCCAAACTGTATCTGATTTCTAGTTACATCTCCTGTTATGAGAATCAAACAATCAAGATGGTTTTCTTCTCATGTTAATTTTGGTTCAGTTCTTAGGATATGTAAATGCTTCCCTCTCATCCCTGGCTGATCTCCTATGCTTCAAGACGGTGTTTTCTACTAATAACTACAGCTGTCCTCATGCTTAGGAAAAGAAGAAATATGTGGCATGGAAGCTGTTTTCAAGAATCAGTGAGACTTTGATATCCTGCAAGTTGATCTAAAGTTTTCAGAGAATGGCTTGGGAAGAGGACCAGAAGTACTATTGTGGAGTCTGAAAATACTTTGGAGTATGAAAATAAACAGCCCCATTACGTTTATTAATGTTTTTTATCCCATTGATTAGAGAATGTTTCTTTTATGTAGAAATATGTAGTCTTACCTTGCTGTATTTAGGAAAATTGTTTAGCTTGTTTTTAATTTATGCCCATTCATAGAGTGTAATAATGTATTTTAAGTAGCAGTTCCAAGACTTCATGAACTTGTTAAAAAAAAAGTAGATACATTTTTTTAGACATAAAAACTGTATAATTTTTGGTCAGCAGTAAGAATATGATAAGATTAAAGGAAAATGAAAAGGAAATAGTGAGTTCTAGACTTCCATTGACAAGTGAACAGATTATTAAAGACTGATGATTACTAACTGGAGAGTTAACTGACAAGGAGTTTCATTTAGGTAAATAGAATGCTACTATATGAGATTGTATTCAGGCCTTATCAGCAGTATCATTTGCCATCTAGCAGTTTTAAGATTAACAAGAGTATTTAATTCGCAGACCTTTCTCTTCTTTGAGTAATACAAAAGATGTTTCTGTTTGTATGGCTGGATAACTCTCTACAGCGGTAAATGCTTGAATGGTTGTGCAGGAATTATTATTTTGTATTTTTAAAATAAGTTATGCCTGCTCTACAAAATTAAAAACTGAGTTTCAGTTGGAGACTTTTTTTTGTTTGATGGTTGACAGTGATATGATTACAGACAAAGATTTTGATGTAAAAGTGGTTGTAGAATTTTACATAGTAGATTTAGAATGTACTTTTTTATATGTTTGTGATTCCTCTGGTGACTGTTAGAAATCTAGAACAGTTAGAAATGTTGGCTCTTAAACTGTATGTTTGAGCATTATATCAAGGAGCATTTCTGGTACTAGCAAATATGTTTTTTACTCATGAAACTTTCATTTGTACTTTAGAAAAATAACTATTCCGGTCCTGAGTTGATGAATGTCCTGATTTGCATGACATGTGCTTAGTTAGTCCTTTTATAAAAGCTATCTCATTGTCTGCCTTTTTGATCATTTTTCTATTTCTGAGGCTTTTTCTGAATTATAGCTCCTGGTACTATTTGGTTTTTTTTGGTGTGACATAAGGAGGTATGATTCGGTCATTCTCTTCTAGACTTTCTTACCTCTTTGCCTTTCTTTTGTTTTTCTGAAGTATTCTGCAGCATAAAGCTGCTTTAGATGAAAGGGTATCTTTTCTTTTTAACAAGGTTGCTGTTACCCTCTACCTGAAAAGCTACTGTTAATGCAATGATCATATT
This sequence comes from Neopsephotus bourkii, assembly GCF_033783945.1. Lineage (NCBI taxonomy): Eukaryota > Metazoa > Chordata > Aves > Psittaciformes > Psittacidae > Neopsephotus > Neopsephotus bourkii. The sequence continues at coordinate 16,103,129 of NW_026900684.1, read as the reverse complement.
AGTGTTACTCAGCCAAAATACATTCTAAGTGCATAAAGAAGAGCATGAGTATCTACAAATGTCTCCTGTTTTGTCATTATTCTGCAAAGAGCATTGTCTCTCCAGAGAATCCTTGTAGGTGGACCACAAAAGGTGAACAACTGTTACAAAAAATTTACTGAGAAAGGAGGCTATGCTTCTTTGTCAGATGAGGGCTTTAACAAACAGCATGGCTTCATCACACACCACGGTGTGCCCCCCTGCACGTCACATTTCTCTTCTGAAGGAGAATGTGATGGGGTGAGAAGCAAATACAAAGTATGACCTACAAGAGTTGGGGCTATGTCTGTTGTCATGCACTGTGCACGGACTTAGGACAGCCGTGTCCTGGAGTCTTGCCTGCCCATGAAGGTGTCCTTGTCCTCCTCCTGAGAGCTGGGACTCAGCCACCCCTGTGCACCAGAGGCCTGGTTCCTCTGTTAGGGCTGTGGGAGTAAAACAGGGATGAAAGCACGTGTGGACTCTCCCTAGTAACTCACTTTTGTCAGATGCAAGGCTTGGAAGGCACAGTGGTTCGTTCCCTAGGGATAGCAACTCATTTATCTCAGACAAAAGAAAAAAAGCTTACAGAGTTGTGCTGCCTTTTGGCCAAGCTGCTGACCCAGTGTTCAAACTGCAAGGAATAAGAAATGATCCTGAAAAACGAAGGAGTCATTTCATTTTTTTACTTATCAACAGTAGTAAGAGTGCATGTGATATATGCATGAGTCTTGTCTTAAACCTGGGGTTGAGAATTGTTTCCTTTAGTGAAGAAATGTGTATTTTTATTGTGCTTTCGCTCATGAAAGCTTGCATAGCGTGCAGTGTAAGAACAAGCTCTTACAAAATCCTAGCATGCTTCCCCCCCAGCCCCCCGTCTACTGGGAATGTGCAAAAAGTATTTGATTAGGTACCTACATCATTTTAGATTCCTCTTTGAAGATATGTGCAAATGGTGTTAAAAACATCCCATGCCTTTTGTGAATAAAGTACAATCAAAACTGGAAGGAAAGAAGACACTTATTTAAAAAGTGTTTGAAGAGCCCGTCTTCGCCCGGATTATTGGATAGGCCCCTGCTTTAAAATGCAAATTCTGTTGTTGTTGTGAGGCTCTGTACTGAAAAATCATGTTTATTTTCCCACAGCTAATTATTGGTTTAGAACATGCATGGTCTGAAATACTTGTGTTGTACCTTAATGACTCTGAGATAATGAAGAGATTTATTTGTTATTTTCTATCTCAAGTAACTTCTTAAAGGTAGAACCTACAAACTTATTTATTTAAAAGGCTAGTACCAAACAATATACAATTGTTTTATCAATACGGTGCTTCTCCCTCAGCCAAAAATATTTTATGCTATTTTCTTTTTAGGAAGGAGGCACAGCTGGATGAAGAAGGACAGTTTCTGGTCAGAATCATTTATGATGATTCCAAAACCTACGATCTGGTTGCAGCTGCAAGCAAGGTCCTTAGTAAGTAATAAGGATATCTTCTTTGCCCATTCATTACAGAAAAAAAGATATAAGTCCGCCCCCCCCCCAAAAAAAAACAACCTGAAAACAAAAAACCAGTGTAGCAGAGAGCAATGGGATTTAGCACAGAGGAAATGAAAACAGGGTGGTGGTCAAGGAGAATTATTTTTTTTTTTTAAATCTCAAAAGAAAGGTGTTTACTTATTCTATTTAAGATATTTTTATTCTTTTTATTCCTTTAACTGAGTTTTATTACTTCCAAAGTATACCGGGTCATAGGAACACCTTCAACTGTAGTAATATACCTTATCCACAGAACATGGTCAGTGTTGCAAGCAGTTGGTAGGAGTGTTCCCTACTAACAACTGAGTTACTTTATTTTCGAGTAGTGATTACTAAACTGAATCAAAATCTAAAATGCTATAAATGCATAAAATGCACAGTGCAACAAAGTTATAGTGGTAATTGGTAAATCCTAATGAAATTCCTGTATTTAATACCTATTATGTGCCATGTGGACCCTGAATCTTGTTTTTCTCATACTCTTGACGTACTGGATCTGGGTAAAGTTCAGGTACTGTCTTTCTTGTTTATGAATATGAAACTGAAGGGGTAAACAAAGCACATGAAATACAGTGTTTGGACTTAATTGTATTTTCCTGTTTTAACTAGATCTAAATGCCGGGGAAATTCTTCAAATGTTTGGGAAGATGTTTTTTGTGTTTTGCCAAGAATCTGGTTATGATACAATTCTACGTGTCTTGGGCTCAAATGTCAGAGAGTTTTTGCAGGTAAGAATTTTGTGACAAATTATTGCAGATACCGGATGGAAGTATGGTCTAGTCAGCAGATTAGATTGAGATTTGGAAATATAGGTTGCAATCTGTGATCTCCCAGTTATTTGTGAAGAGGTGTCTGGAAGCCTTCTGCCTTGGTATTTGTACCTTATAAAGCTTCCCACTGCTTAGCAGTTTTAGCGGTGATGTTCTCTTTTCCTCTCAGTTAATACAGTTACCTGATAGAGTAGTAATTTTCCCATAGCATCTGTGACTGTTCAGTTTTATAAATGAGTGAGAAGGCATGTAACATGGGGTTGCAGAGGCATTCATTATGTCTGAAATCTTACTTGAAATTCCAAAGAAAAGTTTTGAACAGGAGTTCTTATATATAACAGAAGTATGGAGTAGAAGTAACATGGAAAAAAACACAAGCCCACATTGTCTATGTATATTAAGTAAAAAGACTTTGTTTATACTAACAGAAAATGTAGTCTTCAGATTTGTAGGGTATTTCTTCTAATTTCTCTTGGGCTAACTATACCTACTGGTTATTTCTAATTGTACGTTACGTACAGAGCTAGAGGTAGTACACAGCTCATCTCAAAGACATTATCCTTCATCCTGGAAGTAAGAGTAGGATAGAGCAGCAGCATTGAAGTAAATTTTCATGCTTTCCTGACTGCAGAAGAGCGTGATACGGTGCTGTAAACCAAAACAAAATGAAAACAGTTTTTCAGTGGCGTGAAAGAAATACAGTTGCTTCTCTAAAGTGTGATTTCTAAGTGTAGAAAAAAATGGGCTTCCTTTTTTTGTCACTTGAAAATTGCTAACTTCAGAAAAACACTTTGGATTCAAGATTTGTCATATATTTCACTTTTTGAGAGAACTGTGTGTTATAATGAGTTTAAAAGCACTCATTAAGATTTCACAGGACATTGCACAAAAGCTGAGTGTCAAATCTCTGTGGATTTTTACTGGAAATTTGGCAGCCTTTTGGAATCTGTTCCCTTAAAATGGCTCCAGCAATATTAAGTGAAAAGAGCAGAGTGCACAGGTTGCTGGATTACCAGAATACTTACTTCTGTGTCTCACTACCTACCCCAAAATTTGGGTTATTACAGAGCATCCTAGATGTAGTCAACCCAGACTTCTTGTACAGATCCCAAGGACTGTAATTGCTGGGCAGATAGTTTATGTGTAGCCTCCAACATGTGCATACCATTTGTGATCTGTGTACTATTGTCTGTCTGTGGGGTGTGACATCCTTTATATTTCATGGCTTCATTCACAGGCCGCCCTCAAAGCAAGCTTTCAGGTAAATGTGATTTCTAAAGATGACTCATGTACTGAAGTTGCAGTTAGGGTTGAGCAAGAATAGGGAAGGAGGAAAAAAAAAGATGTATCTGGCCTGCTGCTTCATCACTGTGGGTATACATGGATGGGCCAGTCCTTCTCTATTCCTTTCCCTCATGCCCTTTTCCATACAGTGTACTTCCTTCCATTCCTTAATCATGTGCGATGATGAAAAGACTGGACACGTTTGAAGTGCACACCAAACATTTATAAAAGTGTGAACAGCTTAAATGTATTTTCTGTGAAAATAAGTCTCATCTTTACATTCTGTTTGCTGTGACATCTCAGAGAAAATTGAGTTTATTCGTAGATGAAACACAGGTAATTCAAACTTCATGAAAGAGTTAAAAAAAAAGAAAAGATGCAACTAAACCTAATATTTATACTTTCTATGAAAAACACAGGCGTGGAAGAATTGCAAATCATATTGAAATACATGCCCAAGAGAAGCAGTGTGAAAAGAGGTACCTCCTAAGAAACCTAGTGTGTAGCTTTCTACTGAATAAAAATGAAACCCTGGAGTAGTGGTTAGTTCTCTCATTTAGGGAATCATTTACATATCTGTTTAATTGTTCATAATGGCAGTGCAATAAATTTCAGGGGACTAATTCCTCTTATAGAAAGGTTCCAGATGCTCTGTACCACACAGAACTGAACAGCATATCTTTGAATTTCAGATGCCAGTGACAACTCTTTTGCTTTTAGACAGGCCAGGATCTGCCTGATTTAGTATCACTGCTTATTCTTGCTTGGAGATCCCTTAGTGTTTTACCATGGAGCTGATCACTGCTCTCCAAAGTGCTAGAACTAGCATCTCTGGTCCCAGCACAAGCTCTGGCATATATCTAAGCAGTCTAGGAGCCAAGAATTCATGCAGAGAGCTTAACCTATTATCTGTACATGATCACACCTCTGGCCCACAGCAGAAACAAACTAGAAAAACACACACATTTGTTCTTCCAGAAGCTGCAATATCAATTTAGAATGAATAAAACATGCACACACCAAAAAAAAGTGGGAGTGACAACAATGACAGTGACATAATGACAATGTCTAATTGGCAGGGTCTGGGAGTGATTTCAGCTCCTTGATCTGAAGCACATCTTACAGTTTCTTGTTGGAGCAAGGTTCTGAATACAGTAAGCTCTTTGCTCAACCCTTTATCTGTATACACAGGGAGAAAAGACACATGGGGGACTAGAAAGCAGCTGCAATACATCCTGAGGAAGTCCACACTCTGGATGATTAGAGAGTAAAGACTAAAGGGCATATCATATGGGCTCACCTGACACTTCTTGGACAAAGCAGAAGTGGGGTATCAGGCTGGCAAAGTGGTCTTGCAGAATGGGGCCAGTGCCAGATTTTAGCAATGCTTGTGTCAGACTTAAATGTTAATAATTACATAACCATCTTAATAAAAGTCTGGCCTTGATATTGGCCATTTCTCATAGCAGACTGCTTTTGAAGTTCTTTAAGTGTTGATGACTGTAACTGAAAGATTGTTGTCTTTTCCCATGTATCTCTTAGGCATTTTTTTTCCAAAAGGTCAATATATCCCAGCTGTTTCTGAGACATATGTACTGAAAGAGCATTTCTGTACCTGATTAAGGAGATTGTGGGGGACTCCCTCAGAGCCAGTCAGATCTCTTGGTCTTTTCTCATCCACACTTCCAAAGCAGTCTCTTCCCATTTCATTGTCTTGAACCCTGTGAAGACCTTGCAGAATTTGCCTTCAGGCAATTGCAATTGAGTGCCCACTAACAGCTGGAATGAATTGACTCTCAGATTGTTGCCTCTTCAAGTTTTAATTTGGAGGTGTTGATATAGCAACAAAAACATGGATTTGAAACAAACCAGAAAACTGAAGGAGGAAGTTCCAAGCTGAGTACATCCTACGGAATTCATTTCTAAGCATCTCATTTCCTCTGGAGGCCTCCCAGGAGAGGCAGCTGTCCAGGCACTTCACAGCTCACATGAAATCGAGTTCAGTATGCTTCCACAAATTTGATGATTGACAGATGCTCATGAAAGGTGGAGAACGTCCCAGACAGTGCACTGAAAATATTTTCACCTCTCTTCTTGTGCTGGCAGAAAACAATATGCAGAGCCTGGTTCTAGCACTTACTTGGGAGGGTAAGAGAGCAACATTTAAAATATGCAGTAATGTTCTGAACTTAAGATGTTAAGGAGTTGTATGAATTTTACAGTATAAGTGAATAATTATGTGGGTTGCAACGCTATCCAACAAACTGAGTTGCTCTTACTGTGTTAGGTATACAGTAAATAGCAACCTGGAACCTTGAAAATTCCTTCACAAAGTCAGAACAAGTCTGTTCTAAGTGTGATATTGATCTCATTGTTCTTGTTAATGTCCTTACTAGGTATGCCTATCAGTTTATCATTTAGGTCTCCTCTTTCTGGTCAAGATTTAAAGTTAAATGCATAAGATGTCCAGGACATAACTAGAAAAATAGAGGACTTCTTCCCTTTCCTGAATAATCTTTTCTGAAACATGATTACAGCAGCTGTGATTTGTGCTGTGTATTATGTGGGGCTTTTTTTCAATTATTCTCAGAGAAAATAAGTATTTGATGTTGGTCTTTCAGTCATTTTTATATTTACATTAAAATTTGAAACTTTGTCAGGTCCTGTAAACTTGGGTTGACTGTTACAAATGTCAGAACTAGGGCTTTTCATTGAAAATAAGGAAAAAGAGTCATGTTTATTCAGACATGCTTATTTGTATTTGACACCGAAATTCACATCTGAAGAGCAAATTATAGGGACTATAATCAGAAGACATAAAAATGGATAAGCTACAGGTTTAGGAAACGCAGAGTCTTTAATCATCAGAGTGTATCCAAATACAGCATAGTCAAGCATGAATTCATACTAACTGGAATAATTTTTAATAGTGTTAATTTTGATTGCCACAGTAGATGGAAAGAACATCACAAGCTACCTGAAAAGCTTTCTATGATGACGTATGGCAAATGCACAGAGAATGTGAGCATCAGGAGAAAGCAGATGTTCAAATTAGACAGAATATGTACAAGCTTTCTTCAGAACTAATAAGTGAATGCCTTATAATCATGTTTTTAATTTCTTCTTCCAGAACCTGGATGCTTTGCATGACCACCTTGCTACTATTTACCCGGGCATGCGAGCCCCTTCCTTCAGATGTACTGATGCAGAGAAGGGGAAGGGACTCATTCTGCATTACTATTCGGAAAGGGAAGGTCTCCAGGATATTGTCATTGGCATCATCAAAACAGTAGCTCAACAGATCCATGGTACAGAAATAGATATGAAGGTAATGTCTGAAGGGATGTGCACATCAAAGCTGCTGTCAAATGAAGAAAATCAGAAGTGAAGTTATCTCAGATTGAATGGCTAGTTATGTGTAGTGATGGTGATCTGCTTGATGTCCTTGCTTAGATTCTACTTTGTAGAAATCCATAGTTCAAACATTTACAGCAGGTGTTAGTACTCAAATACGGAAGGATGCAACAGAATCAAAACAATCCTCTTCTTAGGTCCCTGTTTATTCAAAGTGTTGAGACAGACAAGGAGGGCCATGTTGGAAAGTTGGCTGCAAGAGTGTTGAAGCTGTTGATTGACAAGCATTTCTTCTGGTAGCACAGGCAACTTATTCAGTCCTCCTCCTCTTACTGCTCAAGCTTGTCCTATGACATCTTCTTCAGCTGTGTCCCTCCAGCTGTTGTCGAGCTATAAAATAAGCTAGACTGAGGAAGTGAACTGGGTTCAAAATAACATTTTTCTTTTTTCTGGGTTATTTAAATAACATTTATTTTTTTCTGGGTTTATTGCACCTATTCCTATATGTGGTCTGGTGTTCTTTGTGTCAGAGAGAGTTCTGCCAGCATAGTCAAGGAGTCATGCAAAGACAGAAGTGGTCAGCAAGGCAGCGGAGAAATAATATATGTTCTGAGGAGGCTTAAATAAGAATTATAAATTTACTTCTAATTTTCATGTGACTTTCTTAGGCTTTTCTGGAAATTTTATTGTTGTACTGTAATTAAAAAGAAATGTAATACTTGTGGTCAAACCTATTGTAAGTCAGCACAAAGTTCAGTTTAAATCCAGCCTATACTTACAGACTGTCTGGGCTGAGAGCACATAGGTGCCTAAAAATTAGTGTTACCTCTAAACTGAAGAAAGTGCATATTGTCTGTATTTTATTTTGTCTGTTACCCTGGTTTTTCCCTTGTCTGTACTAGAAAGTCATGTGCCCTCAACCCTGAACTTTTGTTGTCTCTGCTGGTTAATAATCCTAGCTTTTGACACCTTTAATGACATTAAATAGTACTTAACTCCACATGTGCTCACAAAGTACCACTGGTAGTTATGCAGAGAATAATCGTTACTTGTTTCTGCAAGGTCAGAGTGCCAAAATTTGCAGCTTATCCCCACAGACAATGAAAGTCTCCCTCCATTACTCAACAGGTCAACTATTAATCATTAATGGTACATAGTCGGGGTATTACAGCAGAGTAAGCCTGCCATTGTGGTACCTGGCTTGTTTTACACTGTTCAAAAAAATGAGAACAGGAGAAAAAGATTGGCTGACCTCTCTCATTTCAGTCCCTTGCCTCATAATTCAATTAATGCTTTCATGTTTCAGACTGTTTGCAATGTTTTGTTTGAAATAGCACAGCACAGAAAAACAATGGAGTTGATTTTCATTCCCTGTTTTTGTGGACCAGTCAGTGCCTCTTCTCTAAATTTTTTGGTTTGGTCTTTAGTTAGAATTTTGCTTAAGGAAGAATTATTTTTAACTGGTAAGAACCTCAATGCCTAGCCCTAAGTTTCTCATGTTATTATGGGAGTTGCCTACCAACGTGCAAGAACAGAGATGAGATTCACAAGTTGTCCTTCCAGATCTCTATCCAAAGCATTTACATAACAATCCAACACAGGACTGCTTTAGTAAGTTCTGCAGTTCTCTTTATATTGATTAGTGTGAAGTTGATATCTACAGTTTGATGTTTAGTACTTTGTTAATCACTTTTCTTTTTTGGCTATTTAGAACAAATGCTTACATAAATCCTTTTGAGAGAATGCATGCTTCTAAGTCTCTATTTTCATACAATTCTGCTTGAATTCTCTTAAATTTTTCTTACCAGCTTCTGTGCAAGTGGTAGCAATCTTAATTGTTTACAGTAATTCTGCTTTTATTTCAGTAAATGATTAGATTTTGTTTCATGGGTTATGCAGAATCACGGAATGGCAGAAGTTGGAAGGAGCATACATACATATATACATAAATACATACATGTTCTTCTAAAATACAGAAGGGCTTCCTTTTCCAGAATGGTGTCCCTCAAGAAATGTGCCCTTTCTTTTAACACCTAGGGAATGTGTGTGCTGAAGGCAAGGAAAAAGAGAAAAAGGTAAAAGGTCTCTGTTTGTTGAATGCTGTTAGCATTGAAAGGAAGGCCATTTGATTTGCACTTGGATTCACAACTGCAGTTGTGTAGTTCACAAAAGCCCAGGTTGACATGGATTGATTAATTAGTTCAGATCCAATTTGCTTTATCTTCCCTGACAGGGTAATTCACTTTTATCTAAGTCAAGCTAAGACTATGTAATGTTTGCATCAGGTATTGTCCCAAGGATTGTTGCTGACTTTGAGAACGTGCTAAGAATATTTAAGTTCCACTAGTATCAGTATGAGAGCTAAAAATCTTCATGATGCTGGTGACCAGCTTTGGCATGAGATCTCTTTTAGAAGCCTTCTGGCTATGTCTTCTCTTGCTTCACTTGTCAGAGGTTGTTTGTATATAAATGAGGGTAACCTGGGAGGGTGAAGTCAGGACAGGGATTCCCTCAAGGCTACAAATGGGATGGGTCAACGAAGAATGTTGTATAATCCTGCAAAGCCCAGAAATCTGTTGGCAAGACAGACTTTTGCAGTTCTGTTGTTATCTGAGGGCAGACTATCAGTGTCTTTCTTTTAGACAGGGAAGATGGTTTACAATGTAAAATGAAAAAAGATCAGGGGAAGTCCTTGACCAGATGGTAATTTCAGACTGTCTCATTACTAATGGCAATATAAAAATCGAACCCAAGATGTGATCAGCTGGAGAGCTGACTAAAAACTACTTTGATAATTATGGAGAGTAAGCAGTACTGACCACATGTTAAAATGCTAGCTGTGTGTGAAGATGTCAGTCACGGAGCATGGTCAATTTGTAATTCTGACACAAGTGCAGCTGGAAACTTAGAGGCATTCCCACAGTTTTAATGTTGGGTGTACAAAGCTAAGGGTGGTACCATTTACACAGTGAACTGCTTTGCCTCAGGATCACCCCAAATCAGCTGCAGTGAAATTTGTCAGGTAACATTGCGCACTTGGCTTTGATCAGAAGACATCAAGAATTTCATCCTATACTGACCTTTAAATGGCAAACTCCTTACTTCATATTAATCTTCACAATCTGATGGAAAAAGACCCTGTTGAAGGACAGTCTGTCCTTCTCTCTGTCCCGAGATATGAGTGTATCTCAGGGATGTGCTCATATCTATAAAATTGAGTTTTGTCCTGTAGGTACATCAATGGAAGTTTAAGAGATAGCACGTGTTCATTATACCTGCTGTATCACAGTGATACTGCTGGGTTTAATGTCTTGTGTGTAGCTCACCAAATAGATTAAACCACAATATCGTTTTAAAATAACTGTTCTTTTAATTGTCCTTCTCTGTAATGTTGGTTTGACTTTTCACTTGGCTAAGAAGGGACAAACGCTGAAGATACACCCTCTGGAAAGCACAGGCGTGGTAGCAGTTGTTATATGTTCTCTTTGAAACCAGGAGAGTGATTTTCCGCTTCAGTTTTTAACTGCAGTTACTATGGTGATTGAGCTCTTCGACATGGTGAACTGATGTCACTTCACCACCTAAGACTGCAGAGGAGGAAGAATTAGATTTGATTCCTGGCTTTGTTGCTTCTGTCACTGAACTTTCATTTGTCTAGCATTTAACAGAGGCTTCTTCAACAGTATTTAAGTGACAGTGAAATTCCATGGCTTACAAACTTTGCTTGGAGAATGAAACAATGGTAAGTTCTATCCTAGTTAAACTTACTGCAGAGTATGTAGGGCAGGTCTTTGGCAAATTAGATTGGATCTTTAGGTGCAAGGGTAAAGGGACAGAATTTAACATACTCTGTTAATGTCAAGAAATGCTCATTTTAAATTTGCTGATAAGGTGGGTGACATGGTGAGATAGATTCTGTCTAAGGTTAGATAGTGTATAAATGATGTGAGCAGAAAAAACATCATGAAATTGCATACCCAATGGGATGTTATGAATCAGTATTTTTCTTAGCCTGGAGAGAGGTATAATTGTAGTGTTTGTTAAGAAGGGTCTGTGAATGGATGACCAGAATCAAATTCAGTAAACCAGCCATATCCACAGCATATCAGGTTTACCAGGAGTGTGCAGCTGGCACTGTGGCTATCTTCTAGATCTGACACATTTCATGTGTTTGGCCTGTTGTTCATTTGCTGCACTAATACACTAGTACAGCAGGCATTTCTTGATGCCCTGGAGTCTGGTCAAAAGTAGTGTTGCAGATGAACTTGAAGATGCCTGAGAAATTTGCAGCAGTAACTATCTGGTCAGTAGGTTATAATATTACTGTTTCTGGAAGGTGATGTGCTGTTAATATGAACATTTCCATAATAATTATTAGATACTAAAAAATTAATTTTAGGACTGCTTTGCTGAATTAAGAAGCTTTTCATTCAAAATAAGCATTTTGGTTTTTTTCAGCTGTGGCAGCAGCAGCTCTTTGAAGTAAGATCCAAGACTGGAAATAATCTGGAAGCGTAGATCAATTCTAGTGATAATTCTACACAATTTGAGAAAGGTTACTGTGTCTCAGCTGTCCTTGGCCACAATAATATTAGGTATAGAATAAAATGTACGGGAGTATGCACAAGTGGTAGAAAGTAAGAACTGAGACTCTAAGTATGTTCTGTCAATCCTCAGTATGGCCACAGTCTCTCACAATTTCAGGGATAATGATTTAAAACAAGAGGAAGAACATGGAGAACCTTTAAACCCTAAGTTCAGAGGGAAACTAGGTCTCCATCTACTATATTCCATTTTCCTAGACAAACCCACATAACTTGTTTTCCTCAAATGACCACCACTTAATTTTTCTGAGGTTTACCTTTTATTAGCTATAATTTCCCAATTGTCTTTGCCACGCAGTGCCATATAGGTTTACCAGCACAGTTTCTTGAGGAAGTTAGGTTTAATCAACATTAGCATTTGAACTTGTTCATACATCCAGCCTTAGGTGCCTACTTGGACGAGTAAATTTAGTAGCCCAGTCTTTCTCTTTTAGTTACATATGCAATAGAAAGAGAAGACTAATGCAGCATATGGTATAGAGCACATAAACAAGGTTCCTGCTCCGTTTTCCAGAAAAGCCATTCTTTCCTTTAAATGAATAGTCAAATAGGAGATCAGGCAACACTGCCTTCTTAAGTAAGCATCATTTAGCAAAAAATTACAGTTTTGTTGTTTTCCACTCCTCCATTTTTATAGGAACAAAGAAAGGTATCATAATTTCTCAACCCATCAGTGGCATGGCTGACAGTTGTGGAGGAGAAATATTTAATAAACTAAACATCTGAGGGATCAGTGCAGTGTTTGTGCTTTTAAGAAGTCTATTTTGCTTCAGTGGCTTCAGGATCAAATTCTACATGAAAGTAGAATCAGGTGCAACATGTTCCAGAAAGTTGCCGCTAAACAATACTGTGTAAATAGAATTGTTCTGTTCCAGTCATTAAATCTAATTAAGCTTCAGAAGAGGTGAATTTGGCCTCTCAAGGTAAATTATGTTATTCTATTAGTTAATAGCTGTAATTATACTGCAATACATGACTCTCACTGCAGACAAAATAATCCCTATTAATTTCCTGGTTTTTACTAACTTTGAGTAAAATTACTGAAGTGTGAGATGCTATATTCAACACAGTTATTTGAAATTCTACTGACAGAGATGACTAAGGCTTTGCTGTAATTTCATTTTATATGGATTGCAGCTTGGAGAAGATTGTCATTGCTTTCAGTTTTATCTGTTGATCATCTAACAATCAGCTTGAATGTGTAGGGACTGTATATTCAAGTATCTACTCCATCCACCTTTCTTCTGGCTGACTGTGACATGCCCATCCTCTGGTCAGCACTACTTGCTGTTGTGACATAGACCTTGCAAACAGATTTCATCAAAATAAGAATTCAAGTGGCCTGTGTAATTCAAGATTTGCCAGAACGGGAGGGGAGAGTCCTGTTTTCCAGCAAGTGCCAGTTAAAGCAAGCATAGCCTTAGCCTTGACCCCTGATTTCAGGATGTGCATTTTACTTAGGCTTTACAAATCATATTTGGGTGCTATTCAATATATTGTTAATGCAAAGAGCAACTAGACTAAACAAAGGCATAATTATTCACCTGAAATTATAAAGACTCTCTAAAACCAGAAATGCTTACTTGAAAACAATATCTTCCAAGATGCAAATCCCATTCTTGAATTAATATTTTTTGCTCTAAATGTGTTCATGTCTTTAAGATAGCATTCCAATTATTAATGAGTAGCAGTTTTCATTTTTTCATTTTTTCTCCTTCATTTTCTAGGTTATTCAACAGAGAAATGAGGAGTGTGACCACATTCAATTTTTAATTGAAGAGAAAGAGTCTAAAGAAGAGGACTACTATGAAGACCTTGATAGATTTGAAGAAAATGGTACCCAAGAATCTCGCATCAGTCCCTATACTTTCTGCAAAGCCTTCCCTTTCCACATAATATTTGACAGAGATCTGGTGGTCACGCAGTGTGGCAATGCTATATACAGAGTCCTTCCACAGGTTAGACTGATTCTCATGCATGAATAGTTGCAGAAATTCTTGATAGTAGATGCTTCAAGGGTTTATTTTAAAGATTAATGAAACAGATTTAGGATTATCTGTCTAAATTGCATTTCTGTGTAACTGTATAATATTTACTACGTTGTGTTCCTCTTGTTTGAAAAAAGGACTGTGAAAATAGCCCTAATTCTGCAAGAGCTCTTGTCTCTTATGATCATATCCATATGCAGTTAAGAGAATAAGCTTGAGCAGAGAAAATTTGGTCACCCCCACAAGTCAAACGTTAGCTTGATACCCTGTTCTTTCTTGTAGCTCACTCCAAGATACATTTGCTGTGAAAGTGGTAGATAACTCTTTAAAGTGGATATGATACAGTCAGTGCAACTTGGCCTGGGGTTCAGGACATGGTCTTGCCCATGCTACTGTGTAGTGTAGCAGCAGATAACATAGTCTATATATGTTAACTTGATAGTAATGCCTTTAAATATGTAAACTGTCAGGTGCACAATAACTGCAGAGCAAAATAACAGAAATTTTCTTGGCTTGTGCATCAGTATTAACTAAGATGAGCCAAACTGTGAGGTGTGTGTGTGTATATATATATATATATATGTATATATATGCACATGTGTGTGTTCTGAACTGAATGCAGCTACTGCAATTTCGTACGGTTTTTTACAGTAAAAGAGTACTCAGAGGTCCGTTTATGTCCATGTAATGTTGTGTATTCTGTATATGATAGGATACCTCAGTTCTTGCCTGAAAGAGCTGACTAGGTTTCAAAATATAAGTAATAGGTGAAAGGAATAATATGAGAAAAGCAAAAGGTAGGATGATGAAAATGTCAAATGATCTTTACAATTTTGTGGGCTAATGCACATACTTTTAAATGTGATTTTATGTTATTTGCTTTTTCCTGCAATTTTTCGATAATTTGTCTCTGAATTGTGCAGAAAAATTTTAAAGAAGAGCTTTATAAGTAGCTTTGCCAGATTCTTCCCAGGGTCATTCACAGAACAGCTGTTCAGCCTACTGAGGATAGCTGTCAGTATCCTTATTATCAGAGGTGATGCTTTAGCGAACATGGCTTATTGAAAAGGTAGTTTGAAGGAGGTGAGTTAGGAATAAAACACTGGAAAGCTTTTACTGTAGAATGTAAACGTTTTGACAGGTAATGAATGTGATAGTCTAACACAATTTTACAAAGCCATCTTGCTGACTAGAATTGTGCTTTGAAATTGATATATTTCTGATGTAAAATCCTTAGTTCAAACCCCTTGTATTTTAATGGAGAAATGCATAAAGAATATATTCTCTTCCATTCAGTATTGTCATCTAAGCAGATTGAACATAATTACTTCATGTTTGGTTTTATTATAAAACATAACAACCTTCTTTTTTTTTTTTTTTTTCCCAATTCTAGCTGCAACCAGGAAATTGCAGTTTGTTGTCAGTGTTCTCCTTGGTCCGGCCTCATATTGATATTAGTTTCCATGGGATCCTCTCACATATCAATACAGTCTTCGTACTGAGGACCAAGGTAACTAGAGAATATTCACGTGGCTTTTCTTTAAGTAAATATACTTTTGAAAGATACATAAAGGTGCTGAAAGATCAGAAGTCTTTAGAGAAAATTCTTTGCACAGTAGTAATCCCTTTTGAGTTGGAAGCCAAGAAAAAGTCACAGGTCTGAATTCATGTGTGGATGTCAAGTAGAGCACTTTATAGGCATGGTGGAGTACGTATACGTCATGTCTGATGCTTTCTTTTTACAAGGGGCCAACCCATAATATGACATTGTACTGAAGTATACGTAGAAATCTAATTACATTTACTGTTGCTTCATAACAATATGAGAGACAAATATGAAATGTGTTCTTGCTTGGATACATATGTTCATACACAGTTGTGTGTCCTTTTCCCTAGAGAGGGCAGGAGAGCAAGTGGCTGATGTAGAGCTTGTAGTGTAGCGTATACTATGTCAAGGAGCCTATTTATTTATAGAAAAATGTACCTGAGAGAAACACAACAAGATTTCTTAGAATTGCTCCCAGGCACAGACAGAACTTCATAGAACAGACAATACTTTTGTCAAGCTGTTGTGAAGACATGACAGAGAAGAAAAGAAGATACAAGCATGAATGTAAAGAAAGATACCATGCTTTGTATCTTTGAGGTAGCAAATCACAGTATTGAAATACAGGTAGTGTATGGTTTTCAAATGAGAAATTAATTGGGTTTTAATGTAGGGTGTAACTCAATTCCAAACATTCTGACTGCCTTCATAGTGAAAGCCACTTGCATATGTGGCCTGGTGTGTAACACATGTACCATTGCCCTTATATAATTGTGACTTTTCATCACCAGGAGGGGCTGTTGGATGTGGAAAAGCTGGAGTGTGAAGATGAACTGACTGGCACAGAAATCAGCTGTTTACGTCTGAAAGGGCAAATGATCTACTTGCCTGAAGCAGACAGCATTCTCTTTCTTTGTTCGCCAAGGTACTTTAAACCTTAAGAGTTCTACAATATTGATTTTCATTTTACAGTTACTAATTTTAAGAACATTTACAAGAGAAGTGCTACAGAGATTAATTGTTTCAGGTATTGATTTCATTGATTTCAATGTGTTTATACTAAAAGAGGGAGGAAAATTTAAATACTAGAACTTGACTGATTATTAGATAATTCAGTATAAACATTGGGATGCCCTGGTCCAGTTTGTAGAAATGTGAATTTTTCATGGTTCCAGGATTTTTGGTAAATTTTGTCCTCTGGTTCTTACTCTGAGAGTGCTAAGAAGTGTCACAATGATTTGATGTCTTATGTGGATTCATATATTTTTGCAGTAGTTCTAGTGTAATGGATCCTTGATAATTATAAAGAAGTGGTTGAAATGGGGGATTGAATGAAGGGCATCTTTAGTTAAGAGCATCTTGAGCTAACACATCAGATTACAGTTACGATATGTTAATCTCCTGTGTGAAAGGGAGGGGGTGGATGAAGACAGAAGAGGAAGAGGCTACTTTGGTGTAATCTTGGTTTTATTTGTGAACTGAAGTATGTACATTTGATACATTCATGAAACTTACCCATGAGAATTCTGTATTTAAATGGAACAATCAGGAGCCATCTGTTAACATGGATGAACATAAATAAGGTATTTCATAGAAGAGACATGTTGCACACCTCATCACAAGTTCAGAAGCATCATCTTCTGTTATTCAGCAGCCTCTGCTGTTCATGTGGTTTTTAAATGCTCCTTTGGCAAGTTAAATTTTACCCATAGTATTATATGTTTCTTCACTTTGCAGTGTGATGAACTTGGATGATTTAACCAGGAGAGGTTTATATCTGAGTGATATTCCATTGCATGATGCTACCCGTGATCTGGTACTTTTGGGAGAGCAGTTCAGAGAGGAATATAAACTGACTCAAGAGCTTGAGATCCTCACCGACAGACTGCAGCACACACTGCGTGCACTGGAAGATGAAAAGAAAAAGACAGACACGTAAGAACCAAATCCTGATTCTGAGCTGAAACTGTCACAGCAATATATTATTTATAGCTGTCTTCTTAAAAAAATAACAGAATCTTGGAAGGAGTAAGAGGTACTCAGTGCTGTTAATTTTGGAGTCAAGAAAGAACATTTTACTTTAACGCTTCATAGGGTATTTCTTCATTTAGATTGTCAAATGTCATCTGCAGTCTAGGCTGTTACATGCATAGGTGCTCCCTCCCTGATAAGGAAAGCTATGAGAAATGAACTGACAATCCTTCTTGCTTTGTGAGTTACCTAAACCAGTAGTTTTACAAACTTGTGTACATGCAGTCCTTGTAGCCAAAATGAATTTGGTGAGTGGCCATACGCTATTATTTGGCAGAATAAATCTGCTGTAGACCACTTTGTCTATCTAAACTGCCATGCTTACAGGTTAATAAAGGAGGAAAACACATTTTGGAAGCCTTAAAAATAGTCTGCGTAAAGGTGAAGTTTTGCAGTAGGCTAATGCTGTGAATTTTATTTTATAGTTACCTGTAAAAGTGAGTTTGGGGCTATCTAGGTAACACAACTGTCTAGATATAAGTATATAACAATAATAAAGTTTATGCATTTGGCCCGAAATCCATTTCTACAGGTAACTGCAAAATCAAATTCATACTATTAGTCTGTGGCAGCTCATTTTAAGGACTACTGGCAGGTAAGTTGAAAGTTTGTGTTGCAAGCACTGTGGCGTTGATGGTTGACTCTTGTTGTTAAAATATAGCTCCCATCTCTGTAATAGAAGAATTTCTTGTGCATTATACTTGTTTAGTAGTAGAATTAACATTCATTGTGCTATGAATCCTATGGACAGATTTTTTTTTTCTGTAGTCATGGAAATTATTGTAAAAAGATCTGAAAGGGATGGACAGAAAAGTCATAAAAGAAGCCTAAAAAATATTTTTTAGATTCATTTCTGTTGCTTTGCTTTATAAAGTAATTTTATCTTAAGGAATTCTAGCCTTCTTGGCAGCTGCTGGAACAGACAGTGTCAAAAGTATTCACTACCTATGACGCATACAGTAGTGAACTTGCCAAAAAATCTGATGAGGTTTTGTGCAGGAGGCTGTGTACAAAGCAATGCGAAAGAGTCAGAAATCTTCAGCTTGTCCACTTAGCTGTGTAAGGAGGGAAATACACCTTCATTTGGCAGTTAGAAAGTTGAAGGAATACACGAGAGTAGCGCAAAGCTCTTTGTGTGTGATTTGGATTTTATTTGCATAATTTGGAAATTGAAACAAGTGTTAATAGGTCGTGTAGACTATTAATTAAAAAAAGCATGCAATAAACCCTAAAAGCGGCATTCTCAACAGAAGAGGAAGCATTTAGCAATGCAGGAGTTGATCAAAGGTGGAAAACTGATCTCTTCATGGCCTTTTTTTGCCATTTTTGTGGTTCTGTGAGCAAAACCAGATTACATGAGCTGAGGATATAGCAGAAATGCGTAAGCAATAAGCAGAAATGATGCAAGACACTATTAATAGATAATGTCAGAATTAGTAATATGTGCCTCATTTTGTTAGCAATTTAGATGTATTAATTTGTGTTTGAAATGCATGGCTGTAGGTATGCTGTATATCAGTTCCTGTTTCCCAAATAACATATTATTTAGTGAGCATCTTTTGCTCATCTGTTGCTCTTTGATGTGTCTTATAAACTCTGTGAAAGATACTAAGTTAATATTTGAAGAATGCTGATGTAAAGACCTTCCTTTATATTCTGTTTTGCTTGTGTCTTTCACTTCTTATACATTTAGATTACTGTACTCTGTTCTACCACCATCAGTGGCAAATGAGCTGAGACACAAGCGTCCTGTTCCAGCTAAGCGATATGACAATGTGACTATTCTGTTCAGTGGCATTGTTGGGTTCAATGCCTTCTGTAGTAAACATGCCTCTGGAGAAGGAGCCATGAAGATTGTTAACCTTTTAAATGATCTTTACACGAGATTTGATATTCTGACTGACTCACGAAGGAATCCATTTGTTTATAAGGTAAGCAGAAAATTTTCAGAGTCTTTAATCTGTGACTTTTCAATAATTCATGATTATGCTACTCTTTTCCATCCTTTGGATTTTAGGCTTTAAAAAAAGAAAAAAAGAAATTGTGTTTGCAGTCTTTGAACTGTGTAAATTGCTGTTACATAGCTAAAGAAGAATATGTTGTTTAAATGTGTGAAGGAACATTAAGGGCTTAGTTCCCAGCAGGATTTCTGGACACTCACACAGTAGGTGGATATGCAAATCTTCCACATTTAGCAGATGTGAACAAGCAATTTGTGGTTCTGCTGACCCCGTGCTTTTAAATTTTTCAGTCATATACCTGAGCCTCCTGGTTGTAAATTATAACTTACTATTCAGCTATTCATAATGTGAATTTCATTGGGAATGAGTTGTAGTTGCAGATGCAGCTGGTAGCAGGTAGATAGGTAGAGGAAGAAATACATATATTGTGTATGTACCTGTGTATGCTTGTGTTTTTATACATGTAAGGTTCATTCCTAGCTTTTACTAGAAATCAGCTTTTTGTTGTGTACCAAGTCAACCAAGAGAGGCTCAAGTCACAGTCACAGTGTCATTTTAACTGGTTGCACTGTGGGCAGACATTACATTTTCTTCAATAACAAGTAGAGAGAGATGACAAGGATTAGGGTAATTTGAATGAAAGTGAAGGGAAGCTTTTTGAAAGAACAAGCAGTCTTACAGGAAGCACTACTTCCATTCTAATACTCTCAAGTTCATGATTATAAAGTAATTGAAAAATATGTATCTTGATAGGTGGAAACAGTTGGGGACAAGTATATGACAGTGAGTGGTTTACCAGAGCCTTGCATTCATCATGCTCGATCTATCTGTCACCTTGCATTGGACATGATGGAAATAGCAGGCCAAGTTCAAGTAGATGGTGAGCCTGTACAGGTTAGTAAATGTGAGGGCTTGAATGAGAGCCCATTCTTTTATATAATGGTAATGCTTTGAAATATGGTAATGCTCAAGTCTCAGTTCATGCAAACTTTGATATTGTTAAAATTTGAGGCTGATATCTACGAATACTATGAAGAGTTACTCATAGATGTGACACGTTCGTTTCCCAGACCTTAAAATCGAATTATTGTGCTTAAACTTTTAAAGAACTAAATTGGGTTTGCATGATTTGTATCTGTTTTCCCATCATTTCAACCCAATCAGGAAATTCCCATTACGCATCAAGTACAATTCATTGAGTCTTCTTCATCTCAATGAGCAGAACTATAGTATTCTTTCAGTGGTGTTTTTGATCATGCTTCAGATTCTCATGTCAGTATGAGAAAATACTGCATTAAAAAGTACAGTTCCATAGGCAGTTATGGCACTGATTAGTGGCAGCAATGTATATTAGTGGCAGTTCACTTCTTGTGGGATTTTATGGAGATACTGTGGCCTTAATGCAGAAGTGGGAAGGCTGCATTGACCTATTCTCATCAGAAGGCTGTGAGAGCAATATAAGTGTGATGCCTATTTCTAGTTCCATGAATGTTACTGGTTTAACACCTAGCTTAGATCTGTGCGCGCTTCACTTTGTCACCGTGCAAAGAAGCAACGAGGTTTGATTTGGGGCCCTACAATAACTGTAACATGCTATAAGAATGAGTTTCCTCAAACCCCTCTCCTATCTCTTGAGCTTTTAACTGAAAAAATACTATGATGTTTTCATCTGAGAAGCATCTTTTTTTCTTGACCTAAACCATCCACTTCTGCACCTTCTGAGTACTCATTAAACACAGACCTGCAGAGTATGCCTCTTTTCCACTTTTTAGCTTTCACAGTGCATAATTGCAGGATGGGCTGTTGCATGCTGGAAAAATACTGTTTGTTCTTTCATGTTGGAGGCAGAGCCATGACACTGCACCAGTAAAAAAAAAAGTGACACAAAACATGGAATGCAAGGCTTTGAAGAAGCAGGAGGAGCACTTTGAAAAAAACCCTGTAGTAGATAGAAATAGCATAATACCTGTATTTAGTAAGAAGTATCAGATTAGATGCTTTGATTTTGAATATTCAAACTTTATTTTTTTCTCTCTAAAGATAACAATAGGTATCCATACTGGGGAGGTAGTCACAGGTGTCATAGGCCAAAGGATGCCACGTTACTGTCTCTTTGGAAATACAGTGAATCTAACAAGCAGAACAGAAACTACTGGAGAAAAGGGAAAGATCAATGTCTCTGAATATACTTACAGGTGAGTAATGCAGTATTTCTATTGGTGTTGACGTCTTAAAAGAAATCACTTTGACAGCATAACATCAAAGTGTCTCTGAAATTGAAAGTGATAGGAGTCCTACAACACGTTATTTAAACATATCAATTCTCATGAAACTGTATGGCAGACTGCTGTATATTTTTATTGGTATGCAAATATAATAATGGTCTGGAGATAGCTTTGAATCTGTTGCTCACATGTCTGTATCATGTTTAATATTTTATATAGTACGTGGCATGCATGCAGAGTGCGTGCATTTACATGTTTTCTCTTAATTTCAGGTGTCTTATGGCACCAGAAAATTCAGATCCTCAGTTCCACCTGGAGTACAGGGGTCCAGTTTCTATGAAGGGTAAAAAAGAACCAATGCAGGTTTGGTTTTTGTCCAGAAAAAGTACAGAGACAGAGGTATGACTAACCACCATGTAATTTTATTTTTTTTTTAAACAAGCCATAAACATGACAAATTTAATCCAAACCACTGAGATCCATTTGCATTCACAAAACTAAATGTTCCCTAGAAAAAATGTTTTGTACAACACTGTATCATTAATGTGTTTACTATCTTGACAGCACATAAAAGTTCTTGATTATTTGTCTTTGCAGTTTATGCAGTCCCTGAAAAAATATTCTCGTACTTTAAAAACTCCTTGAGAGAATGCCAAGTGTTCAAGTATTTATATCTCCGTTTTCTTACGTATTTCTTCACTGTACTAGATTTTGCAGTATAATGTCAATTTCTGTTTAGCTAACATGTCTGGTTATCAGCAGTTCAAAATTCACCATTTGCTTTCTTACAGTGAGTGAATAAATTTGCCTTCAAATATTTAGACAATAGTCCAGCAACTGCTTGCAGGCAGGTTCACACCTAATGAGTATGGTGGTCATTTAACTCCAGATGGATCTGCTTGTTCAGACTGTTGCATAGTAGAGGTCTTGCTTTAGAAATACACAGGGTGAAAACTATTTCTTCTAAATTACATAGGAGCCTAAATCTTCTCAAAATGATGTAAGATAAAGCCCTTCAAGCACTGAGTGGTCTTCAAGCTTATCCCTCAGTTTCAGAAGTCTGGGCATGTATTAACCAAAATCTCAATGAAAGCCAATGAGATCTAAACTCATAAGTGTGCTACAAACTTAGACATTTAATCAGGTTACAGTATTCTAGCTGATTTACCATAGCTGAGCAGGTGCATACATTCCTACCCATTGTCAACAGGGAGAAAAAAGGGGTAAAAGTTATTTACATAGCTTGAATTTTGCCCTAAATTAATGCAGAGTTGTAAGATAATGTATTTAATCTTAAAAATACACTTTACTAAAATAATGAAAGTCATCAGTTACCTTGGCTGAAATAATTCGTGAAGTCACGGGAATCAGTTACACATCTGAGTAATGATGTGCTTCTGAAAATGAAATTTATGCTGTTAAAGTGTTTGAGCTCTTCAGTAGATCTAATCCAGACTTACTACCACTGATACACAAGTATTTGAATGCTGACTTTTTAATGGTAACTGTCAGTATCATACTTCAGGGGAGAGCCTGTACTTTAACACTGCTGAAGTCTGGATTTTAGTACATATTGCTTACAGTAATATTCTGAGTGCTGCTTTTGATAATAATTTCCATTTTTTATTCTAAATCAAGATTAACTAATCTCACATGGCTCCTGTTCTTTCAAGTCTATAGTTGTGCTTAAAATATATTTTAATTAAATACCTTTCACTTTTTCTGCATTATAAATTATGTCATATCATTTGTAGCAGGGCACATTGTAATTTTAAATGTAAACTTTCAGAGGGGTACTAAGTCAGATGGGTATTTTCCTAGTTTAAGCCTCATGCATGTTTGAAAAGTGAAAGAATGTAATCCTCTTATCATATTTTAATTCTTTTCACTTGCACGACTTCATCTGTCCATACACAAAAAGATGCACTGAGTTTTATCCTTTAAGTTTTTCTGAACTGTTTGCAGTTTGTCTTGTGAAGGTACTCTCCATGTTATTTCAGGCACTTTATAGGTTGTACATGATAGTTGTAATCCAAAACCAGAAATCAGCTAACCAATTTTTTATGTTTGGTTACCTTAGAGTAATTGCTTTTCTTTAGGCAAGGGTCTAGTCTTGTTTTTCTTTTCAGAACCTTATTCTCTCTTGACTTTTCAAATACATGCACATGCTAATGTATCATGTGTAGTGCCATTAATTTCAGGGGGACTGTTCATAACAACAAATATGGCCTGCTAACATACATTCAGAAACCATATGGTAAATTTCCTGAAAAGTCACTCCAGAATATTGCAAGTGGCTTATAGTAGTAAACATGAAAATATTTCTTTAATTGTCCTGAAGATATTTCTGCTAATCATTCTTTTACTGTGACACTTCCTACCTCCAATGTCTTTAAATCTACAATAGATTCACATTAGTGATATATTCTCCATTATATCCCTTAGAGAGTAATTACCTCAGCATTTGCAGATCTATCAGCATAATATTTTATGCTTAAGCCTAGTAATTAATACATGGTGAGGAAAGAGGATAAAATACTTAGAGCTGGCATAGAGATGTGAAACCAAGGCTTACAATATGGTGTCTTTCTGCTAAACCTTTAGAAAACAGTAAGGTTGGAGCAGCGCAGCATAGCTCAAACTTGATTGCTAAATTGACATCTCTAATATCAGTCACCATGAGCAGTAGTTAATTCTGAGAAACACCTAATTTACAAGAATCAGTGTTGATTTGGACTGCTGCTTCTTTACTTTTTTCCACTTATCTCTTCCATAATACTGTTACAGCAAAAATTAGGTTTGCATCAGAAATACACATAGAACAAAAGTAACTGTGACCAATTGTTAATTTTTCATCCACTTGTTTGCATGTTATAAGATTATTACTATCATTATTATTTTAACAGAAGTTCAGCTGCAGCTTCTCTCTTGAGAAACAGATTTGTTGTGAAAAATAAAGCTTGCAGAAAGCTCCCCTTGTTTGACTGCAGTTTCCATCATTCCTCACTTGCAAATATCTCTCTTCTGCTCTGTCCCTACATTACTGATGGGAACAAGTTTAAAGTATCTCAGTTAGAACAGGTAATTCATCAGGGAACGCAGGAAATAATTACATTCCGAGCTACAACACATACAAAAGAAATGTGTATTATCTATTCTGTGTTTTATTTTTTTTATTTACTGTTATTGATTGCAAGTTGTAAACTATGTTTTGTCACTGCACTGAGCCAACATGTTGTTGCTTCAAAAAAAAACCCTTACTTCTCAAATTCTACTTGCATGCATTCAAGGAAACAAATCAAGATGCTCTCTAAGCTGAGGGAAGAGGAAGAGGACGCTGGATAGGGTACAATGCTGTCTCCAGATAGGGTGCCAGGCAGTAAGATTGTCATGGATGTTATTTCACATCATATCTCCCATTGCCATGTGCAGTACCACTGTCTTTTCCCTCCTCCCGAATCATACCATTTTTCTCCAGGCTTGCTTGCTATGGATTTTTTTTTTCCCTTGATGTTTGGTATTGTTATATCTCTGCTATGAGCATGTATTTCAAGCTTTTATTTTTTTTAACATGCATTTTTGCACGTCAGTCATGTGGCCCTTCCTACTGCCAAGTAATATTGAATACAATTTTGTAGTATGCACGCTACAACTAACCACTTCAGTGTGATGCTTCACATCTTCATCTTCATCTCTGAAGTGTTGTGGTTACGTCAGTCAGTGACATTTCTGGAAAGATACGTATTTCAGTTGTTGGGCAGAACAATGAACCTGAAGAACTATCTTAAAGAATAATACCTAAAGCAGCATTATGAAAATTGTTGTATAAATATTGTTTATTCAGACTTAGTTCTATTATTACCATGCTTCCTGGTCATTTTGTGAGTAACACTTGACGTGTTCCTGGTTAGAAAAAGGTTCCCCTTTCGATATCATCCTTCATATTTTCCCTGTGTCTACACTATGTAAACATTTTCTGTATTGAAAGGGGGCAGTTGTTTGTCTGATATTGCCGTTTGAAGCATGTGCCAGTGTACTTCTATTGAAATGCTGTTCACTTGCAATGTATTTGTCATTGATTTTTATTAACTAATTAAGTTGTCAAGTTAATAATAGATTGCTGGACAATTTTAGACCACCTGTAGTGCTTTCATTCTTTTCTGATGGAGCCCTCAGAATCGAAAGGTGTGCTGTCCGGTTGTGGTAGTCATGGTTGCCCTTTGATTCGTTCTCTCTCATTTTTAGAACTTATTTTATACCTTGGGAGGACCTGATAATATTCTAGGCATCATGGATAATCAAAGGATGCAAATCTTCTAAGGGGAAATAGTGTCTTTTATCAGCTTAGTAAAAGTGGGCAGTTTCAGATGCGTGAACCTTCCATAACTTCAATATACAGTGCATTTTTATGTGAATAGTACCTGTTCTTATCTGACTGATAATTTCTGAATATTTGCATTATAAAATAGAATAGTGCAATTATTTTGTGTATAAATTTGTCTATATCTAGTATACCTTATCAGCACAGAATATATATGTATAAATGTTTCATGTTAATGTGCAAAAGAAATTGCAATAAATTATTTTTTCCACTGACTTACAGAAATCTGGAGACTTTCTTTTTGGTGCAAGCTGTATTTCATTGTTGTTGATCATTTGTTGATGGTTTGTTGATTGTACAAAAGAAGTATGATCTCCATCCTATAATTTAAGTCCAAGTGTAAATAATTTATCACGTCATCGTTCCAATGTTTGCAATGTCCAAGGTTCTCCCACATTCAGGTTAATGGTCTGCGTCCTCAAATTAGTGTTCAAAATGTGCAGATTAGTGCTCCAAAAGTAGTAGATGAGGTCACAAAAATGCATACACTCCTTTGAAACTTGGACAATGTTTAACAAGGAAAAATTATTAGCCATCCACTTTGAGCAGGATGTACATTACCAACCAAAGTTTTAGGAACGGGAAATGAAGAGAAAGCCACATACATTCCTTTCCATCATCTCACTGTCAGCAGTGCATCCCAGCACTCTGTGAGAGATTGCCCTTGTTCTCATAGTTACACAACAGCAATTTGCCCTTAAAGTTAATCAAGGCTGCCAAAACATTAATGGTGACTGCTAAAGACACAGGATTTGTGTCAGCTGTGCTTGTGCATTGACATAATTCATGCAAATGGCTGTGAAGTAACTGAAGTTTCTGTATAATACTCCCAGCTCTGGAAGAACGCTCAAAGAACACTTTGCCTTTATATTTCACCTTCTTAATAATGGTTATAAGCTCACATTTGAAAGACAATCACATGCACAAGGAGATAGGAAATGATATGCTGGCATCTGATATGAATAAGAGCTGGGTGGAACTTGAGGCTCTGAATCTTTTCATTGAAGAAAACTCCAGTAAAACCTAAAGCTAATAAATATTTGACTGTGTTGCAGCCAAGCTGTGTAGTGCAACAGACACACTTGCACTCTGAAGCTTTGATAGCTGTGTCAGTAACACCTATCTCCATGGAGCCAGAGGAAGGCCTGAGTCATCTGTATCTTAATGTGGTTCTCATTCGCTATGTAGATAGGTCAATACTATATGTATATTGTCACAAACTGTAAAATGGTTATTCAGTGCATTTTCAGAGCTTAAAAGAAGAAAAAAGTTGGTTTATCATGTTCTAGCAGGATGAGAACTTGAAGAGAATTTGGTACTCATCCTCTCCAGTCAGCAGGCAGTCATCATAGTGATACAAATAGGAGCGTATAGGCTACTGTATATGAATTCTGTCAGTTACTGTGTTGGCGTGTCATCTCCAAGTAAAGTGATGTTACTGGACTTACAGCCCTATTTTGTTTGACTGCCAGAGACACACAGAGGATCTGTGTTATTATTTTTCATTTAATAAGATTCTTTTTTACTGGGGGAGAGTCTGAAAATGGTGTCATTTTATGCACCTATTTGGCAAGGAGGGGGAAGCAAATAATATGCCAGTAAGCAGAGCTGTGATAATTTAACTATAAAAAAAAACCCAGTTGTTTCCATTTCCCAATCCAGAGCAGCACATACAAGGTGTTATTTATTTTCTTCTCTACTGTCCCTGAGTCTTCTGGCTTGTTTTGGAAGACAGTTGTGGAAAAACTGTAACAATACGTGCTGTCTCCACTAATTCACTCTTTGTTTGTTATGAGCAGGAAAAGGCTAATGTTCGTTTTCATCATAATGGTCAATGGGTCTTTCTGCCAGTGTGACTATTTTGGAGATAACAATCAGAGAATGTAAGAACAATTTTGTGATTATTATTCTGGGATGAAGATGTGTGTTCTCTGTTATAAAAGGTTTTGTTCCAGACTGTTCCAAATACCCAACAGTCAAGTTAGCATTGCCTTTGTTATTGTGCCTTTGTTAATGTTTTTTTTCCTTTTTGTGGAGATGATCATGGGTATTTCAATACATATAAAAGCACCTAGTGCAAACTTTATGCTACAGTACAGTTGTACTTTCAAGGAAGGTGATTTTATGTGGTGAGGGTCTATGAAGTCACAGCAGTCACCTAGTGCTAGCACACATTTGTTTTCAGCTGTTCATATGCTGGACACCTTTGGCTCGAAGCCTGTGTGGTTTATTTCTATTGCAGGTTCCCAGGGTCATTTTAGCCTTCCAAAATTAATTTTACACTTTGATAAGTGTGGTAAACCTGTCCAGTGCTGAAACAGCCGACTTGTGATTAAAATGACACAACTTAGCTGAGTGCAGACGAAGTGTTCATAGTTCCTAGCTGGTGTTAATCATAAGCAGAAGTGAAGACCAATTAGATCAGTAGTCCTTGGACCTTCGTTTGAAAAAAAACAAGCACCAGCACACAAAAACTACATGGCCATGGTTTTCAGATGAGAAATAAAACTCTGAGTTCAGTATTGATGGTTTCGAATCCTACACCAGTATGAGCACAGTGTTGTAATGCACCGTGTGGAAAATCAAACGGCTTTATAATTACTTTCAAGGTCCCTGTCCTTGCAGTCCTTCTTCTGTTTAACATAAAACATGTTTTATTGCATAATTATTGTCGGGGAAGGGTTCAGCTAGGCACAGGAGGGGAACACCTGAGCTCCAACTATAATGACCAGAAAGTGTCTCAGATTGCTAGCAAACTTTTTCTCGTCTGCACCTCCTACAGTGTAAATTTAAGGTTATGTACACTAAAATGGAGATGTCAATATTTTCTTAAGCTGTGATTAATTGTTGTTTTATAATATAGATGCCAAGAAAAAATCATCTTGTTTAAGAAATACTTGTCCTAGGTTTTTTGCTCAGTCTCCTTACTGGACATGATTCATTTTCCAGGTGTGGTATCTTTGGTAAATGTTGGAAAACACTACTACAGCTGGAGACAGCCTCCATTGTCTCTTGCATTCCCAGGTATGTCACATTTTAACTGCAGTACTAACTTATCTTAGGACCACATATTTCTGGCACTATGGCACTGCAGCAGTAGGAAACACTGCTTTCTGACTGAGTGCCATAGACTATTAAAAAAACCCAAAATGAACCTTCACTTCAGCCAACACTTCAAAAAGCCACTAATTCCTTTTTTCATTATCTTCATTCATTTTTCATTATTTTCATTATCTTTCATTATCTTCATTATTTTCATAATCTTCATTTCTGGCCCCAACAGGCTAAAATGTCTCCAATAAATTGTTCAGAAAGAACCTGCAAAAGTAAGAGCTGCTGGAACATGGGGGATTGCACAGTAGCCAAACAATAAATCTGTTGGGGTTGCTCTCCACTGGAGCAGCTGCCAGTCCCAGTTTTATGTTCCTTCTTGGCTAATGGAGGAGCCTGGCCTGTGTCGATGATGTCATGTTTTCTAATTAAATGCTTCTGGGTGCTAGTATTTTCTTCCCTGTTGCTCCAATAATACCAGGCAATCTGTGTGTCGAACATTACAACAGTCATGAAGCCAACAAAATGGATATCACAGACACCGGTATCAGGTTCTGAGAGCTCTGCAAGGCTGGCAAAGCCATGATTGTTTTGTGTGTGATCTTGCCTATAGCTCTCAGATTCAGACCTGACTTTCAGCGCCATCCTGAGGTAGTGGCAGTGAAGTTAGTAGAGGTGGTTTGTTAGAGCAGGGAAGAGTCATTTTTCTGGGGCAGCAACTCAAAACTGTCTAAAGGGAAAGTATCATATGCTATAAAACATTGGGGAAGATGTAACAGAAGGGCCTTGCTTTGCCCTGACGCAACAGAAAAGACAATGCTCTCCAAAAGGTCATACAAGGGTGGAAGAGAAGCTGCCTGAAGAAAAAATGCCTTTGTTTGTGGGGTGTTTTTTTTTAAATTGAAGTCTGTAGGAGAAGCTACTGTGAACTGAATAGTTTTACCCTGTCATGTTTTGATGTTTATTATCTGTTTATACACAATTAGAAGATAAAGCTTTCCCTGTAAACGAGCACCTAATTGATGAGCTGTGTGTTTGGTGCTGAGTTACTTTATGTTTGTTATGCTGTGACATGAGTACAAACATTGCACCATGTTCCTGTAGAGTGGAGGTTGACTTTCCTGTGTCCTTCTGGCTGGCTGACACTGTGTTGGGCCATCACATCTGCCAAGAGAGGGGACTGTAGCCTCATTAGCTCTGTTACAGCATGTAAGAGTTTGCAACAAATACCCAGGCAAAACTCTTAGTGAAGGCAGCCACTAAATTCTGGATTAAACAAACACACAGGCTGCAAGAATAATTCACTTCCACAGATGGAGCATGGCTGGAGATGATTCATAAGGTTGCAGATGTTTTGCAGGAATGAGGAGGAAGAAAAGGCAAAATTCATCAGAGAACCTGCACACAGTGTAGCTTTGGCTGCAAATGTTCTATTACCCTTCCTCTCACATTCCAAATGGCCTAACCTTGATATACCCTCACTTGGAAAAAGGAGAAAGGAGGTGCAGGAGATTGTACCTACATACCTACTAGGTGCGCAACTTAAATATGTTGATCCCTATAGGATCAGTGGCGAGCACAGATGGCACACTACATCTCTTCCCTTTCTGAATGAGGACAGTGCCTCTGGAGGTGTGGATTCATGAGCAGATGTTGACTAAGGCCTCAAGAGGTGACCTGGTGCTGGTGGGTGGTTT
Organism: Neopsephotus bourkii; assembly: GCF_033783945.1. Classification (NCBI taxonomy): domain Eukaryota; kingdom Metazoa; phylum Chordata; class Aves; order Psittaciformes; family Psittacidae; genus Neopsephotus; species Neopsephotus bourkii. Next base: position 16,072,683 of record NW_026900684.1, on the reverse strand, counting down.
TGTTCCAGCACTGTGTAAGATACCCAGAAGGGACACCCAGAAGTCTGATGAGCAATCCCAAGCCTGCTGCCAGACAGGGAAGGGGCAAAGAGCCCGCTGTGTGTGCAGGACTGTGCACCTCCAGGTTCTTGTCAACCTCCCCTGCTATGGCCATCTTGGCAAAAGGGTACAGAGAAGCAGCTGGCCCATAGCCTGGAGACAATGTGCTTACCTTGGCTGCTGGAGGCTTGCTTTTGGTTAGAGCAAGCAGAATCTTGCAGGTATTAGGGAAGCAGCAGAGGGCCACTTTCCTAGTTGTTGGCTTTCTCCTGACTAGCAGGCGATTAGCTCTTTGCTGTGCCTGCAGTATTCCTGTTTGAAAGATGAGGAATTAATCCCTGACCAAATAGGTGCCTTGAACTGCACCTGTTTGTGTCCTGTACACCCTTGCTCATAGTAAGAGTCGCATACAGAGTGCAAAATCTGAAGTCAACAGATGTTGGAAGATCTATCTTCTTTGAGATCCTCAGTTCTCCTAAGGAAGACCATGGAAATAACAGCTGCTTTGCTTTAATTGCTGGGAGAAAAGGTCAGTTTTGTTATGCAGGAAAGTATTTAATTTTGAAAGCAACTGCTTCCTTCAACACACCAAGATTTGTCAAATTTGTTATCTTCATTTCCATCATTCCTTTTATAACGCCTGAAAGAGAGGCTATGTGGACAAAAGTGCTGGCTTAAGAATCAGATCTCTACCTCTGTGATAGGCTCAACCTCAATTTTCACTTCAACCTTATTTCCTGGGGGAATGGGCCCCAAACCATGCTGTACCCTTATCAAGGGACATTGTCCATCCTTTTGGTTCACTGCCCCCCCCCCAAGAAAATCGCAAGTTTTTCCCTTCTTGAGTTCTAACTGACTAATAACTGCTTTGGACTTCAGACGTCAGTTTAATGTTTGTGGTTTATTCATCTGATACTGGTGGTGTTAATGATATTTAAAAAACATACATCATGCGGTTCATTACATTTCACTTCAGGAATATACAAACCAGATGTTTTGATTCTGATGGATGTGTTAATACTTTGCATTGTAACAGCTGTCACATGTAAGAGGATGTATAACCTACTGTTCTGAATGAAGGTAAATTATTCCAGTATTTGCATAAGAGATGGTTAAAATTCTATTCATTTTTGGTAACTTTTTTGGCAAGGATTATGTAACAGCAGTGCTACATAACAACCCCAGTTCAAGATAAATGAGTTAAACTTTTCCCAAGCGGCAGACAACATTCCCAGAACTCCCTTTACAGGAAGCTTTTAGCAGTGTCCTAAAAACAACAAAAACTTGTTACAAAACAGATCCTATTTGAAGAGGCAATTGCTTGTTTTAATTAAGACTTCTAAGCCAAAGATACTTAATGCCACATCTTTCTAAACTTTCCATTTCATATTTCATGGACAGTTCCTCAAAGAAGATTTTTTGTGTTATTTCTGCTTGTATAACTGTCAATTTTATTGCCCTCTTTGTCTTTTTAACCTGGAGACTTGTAGCAACTGCAACATTGCTGCAAGACAACATATGTTAGGGCATTACTGCAATGCATTTAACTAGTCTGTCAATTTAATTAGTTGTTTGAAAGAGCTTGTCAGCACCTCAGCAGTGGCTTCTCTTGTGAAGTCCTCACTTCTCTACTAGGAGTTTCCAGTTTCTACTGACCAACAGTATTACTCCCAATGCAGGGTAGTCCATTTTGGTGAGGCACGGGAATAGGTTGCCCAAGGAGGTTGTGAATGCTCCATCCCTGGCAGGGTTCAAGGCCAGGCTGGACGGGGCCTTGGGTGATATGATTTAGAGCGAGGTGTCCCTGCCCATGGCAGGGGGCTTGGAACTTGATGATCTTAAGGTCCTTTCCAACCCTAACTATTCTATGATTCTATCATTCTATGATTTTGCACATTGATTTGTTCCGTCTTATGTTCATTTTGACCACAGTCCTCTGGTGAATATACAAAGAGTTTCATTAAGCGTTACTGATTTGGAGACAGGATTGAAAACACTTGTAAGAAAAAAAGGCATATTATTTCCAGGCTGTTGCTCACACTGGAGTATGCCAAAAGCACCTAAGTCTGATGCTTTTGTTCTACAGTTCTACCACCTTCAAACTACTGCACAGTCTTTATTTGTGAGGACCTGGATAAACCCGATGGACTGATGCTAGAGACTTTGTTTCCTTTCCTCAGCTGTTTCTGTAACAATCCCTTTTCCCTGCCATGTGTCTCAATAGGGGAGATAGAAACTTTGGGTTGTATTTATCAGAATAGTTCTACTTGCTCAGTGTACTTGCGAACATCTGTAAGGCTCTAGTGGTACTAACCACAGTAGCTGGGTCAGGATGGAATGTCTCCTGCTTCCGAAGGAGCACATCCTGGGAAACTCCCTGCCTGTGGAAAAACAAAACCACCTTTCTTCTGCCTTATATGCAAGAGTATGGGTGAATTCTGCCAGTGCATGGCTTGATGAAAAAAATTCAGTAATCAGAGAATAGGGACCTAAGCAGGAAATCAGGTGATGAAAGGAACAACCCCCACCCACTGACACACAGCTGCATCAGGGAACAGCTTTAAGCACTATGTGGCTTTTTCATTGATGCCCATTTCGACCCTACAGAGGCAGGTGGAACAGATAATCGGAAATCTGTAGGACAAAGGAGAACTGATGTTTTCTGAGAATTAGGCCACATTTGGGTCCTTCTCATTTTCTGGGCATTTGCTTGAGCAGCACCTGCCTTGGACTGTAGCAGCAGGGGTATGGCTCTGGCTGCAAGGGACTGGGGGAAGGAAGATTGGTATGTAAGGTGCTGGAGGCTCTGGTCCCTACTGAGGACTTTCTTCCCATCAGCACCTGAAGAAACATTGATGCTTTTTCACTTTTAACAAGGAAAGAAAGGGTCGGATGTTGGGCACTGATTCTGTAAGTATGGCTAAAAGAATTGTTTTTATGAGGCTGGGTACTGCCTGGTATCTGGTATCTGTTCTGTTATCCTTCACACTCTTAGCACAAAAGTTCATCTGTTGATGCATGTAAACTATGTGTTTATTTTAATTAATAAGCCCTGTATATGCTTTATTTCATTAACCTGTGGTTAGTAATACATAGCCAAAGTCACGCAGTCAGAATACATGCTATAAATCCATTCCTCTTGTAGCTTTCTCAGCAGGACAGCCATCCTGATGGCTGATTGCTGACCAGTCTCAAAAACTCCCAACCTTTTTCAGCTGATTATTAGAAGGTAGAGAGCCTTTGGTAACCTAGTGTTTATAAATGCAGATAGGGAGACTGAAAAATAGTAGCCAAATTTTATTCTTGATGTAACCCTCCAGAATCTGGCTAGTTCTAACCACTGTTGCACAGGATTTTGTTGTAAATGAAATCCACATTGATAAGTGAACGTTGAAGGTTTTCCTTACAGGGCACCCTGCGGCTGGTCTTAAAATCATGTAAATGACTGATCAGTTTGTGAATGTGTTTATGTTCTTTCCTCTGTTGAAAGGAACAATGTCAGAATTATGCAGTTGAGTTCCGAAATATATTTATTGACTTTAAACTGTGAGAGTGTGATGAAAGCTGCTGTAAGGGTTAATTAGCGAAGCCTAACTCCATTGCTGAGTGCAAACTCAGTAGCAGGTTCTGTGTTTAGAAGGCATATTTCCTATTCGGTGTTACAAAAGACACAGAGGTTAGGAAAGAAGGCAAATGTGTATGGTTTTCCTTAGCACAGGAACTGCTTGGACCTTCAGCCCTCCTCATTTTGCTCAGAGATACAGACCATACCTCTCATCGGAAGTGTCACAAGAAATACTCTGTTCTTTTGAAAACTAACCCTTTCTCTTCTTTTTGTGATGTTTCTCCAGTTAAATGGTTGGGTTTTTTCTCAAGCCTGGTTTGTTTCATGTGGGGCATTATTTGCCTTTTTCATTCCTACATTGCTCAGAAGTTTGAAGTAAAACAGCTCAAAACCATTCCATTTATTCAGGCTGCAGGAAAAGATCAAGGTGTGATGTAATACGTCCAGACTAGAGCATAAGCGGTAAGTGAACTGTGAGTTTACATGGGCATGGGCTGAAGTTGTTTGGCAGTTTTGGATTGAAAAGTTTCCATTGAAGTCTGGATCAAGTCTGTGATAAATAATACCGTTCCTGCAGATGGTGGCTGGAAGCATTAAGGATTCATTCAGGCTTACAAATGTAGCAGGCCAGGTGACCAACAGGAAAATATTCCAGGGCACCAGGGCTAGTCCCATTAGCCAGGAGTCATAGTCTTTCTAAATATGTTTTCTTCGGCAACTACTGTATATGAAGACCTGTTGGTTACCCCAGGAAAAGAGGTTATATTAAAATTCTTAGCTAAAGTTGTTGAGAGTATCAGTTATGGAAACTGCACTAACAATTGAGTCATTGTGGTGGGAGGCATGGGTTGAGCTGAACAACACCAGAAGCAAATTTTGTTTTTTAATGAACACGTTTTGTGTATTCCATGGCACATGTGCAGCTCCGAAGCCCACGCTTTTCACAGCTTGTGTACAAAAGTCTTCCTCCTTGTAACTCTATTTCTGATCTTTAGTTCATTCACAGTCTTAAATGAAGCCTTTAACTATGTGATGATGCGTCACAATGGTCAAATATATACGTATGAATCCTGCCTTGAATGCCTACTTGCCAAATCTTAAATAGGTAGAAGTAGGTAAAGAAACCCAATGCTGTGCTTAGATTGAGACCCAGGAAGGCCACAACCTGTGTTAATCTAGGTGTTAGTCACTTTAACTCTGGGTACTTGAGAGTGGCTTTGAAAGTGTTGCAAAGTAAGCAGGAATCCTAACAATTACAATGTGGACTACAAACCTTCTTTTCATCAAGGACCCTGCAGTGTACTGGAAGTATTACTAAATTTTCTAGGCTCAGGGTCATTTTTCGAATTGAAAATCCCACAATTATGAAGGCAAAAGCAAGATATGCATTTAATTAGGCTTCATACAGCAAAATTACATGCTTTGCTAGAGGTAGAAGGGTTTTAGTATTTGAGTCTGGAAAGAAAAGGTACACATGTGGATCTCTATCTCTCTTTTGTAGAAGCACTCCTGAAGTTTTGTAGAAGCACTCCTGATCCCCAAAACAGCTTAAAAAATACCAAACAAAAAATCATCACTGTGAGCATAGGAGATGGGTAGGGAGGGAAGCCCCTGTTTGGACACTGGTTGTGTGTGCAGTGGGAAGGGCATTTGGGATTTTTTATCTTCTAAAAAAGCTTCCCTTCTTCTTGTGGACACTTCGTTTCTAGTGAGGAGTCAGCAGAAGTTGAGCTGCTTCTGGTGCATAGAGGGACATACAGTGCCAGTGGGTTGACAGGACAAGGGATGGTCATAAGCAGCATCAGCAAGATGCGATACTAGCTGTGGATCTACAGCAGTATCCCATTCTGCCCCATTCATGCAGAGCTTATTGTTAATAACCCTGTCATGTTTCAACATTGCAGTAAACAATTGCTACAATATGAGCTTGGCAATATTTCCTGTATCCTAAGTTTAATAGCACATCAAGTCTCAGTCTGAGAATGTGTTTAACTTGGGATACAGTTACAGTGACTAGATGTACTAATGTTTATAGTTTAATAAGGGATATGTACTTTGACAGGCAGTATGAGTGATCCATTATAGTTTATCTAGGTCTGGGATTTTTTAGAATCGCATGATTACCCTTGGATTTCCAAAATACAGAGAAACCCCAGAGCAGTGCTAAAGTGGAAAGGAGCCATAAGAAACCCAGGCCTTATAACATGCTGCCATGGGGTATTACTCTGCTGAGGAAGACTGCTTTCCTGAAGTTTCGCTAGCACAGATTCACACGTGGTGTGACCACTTGTATCAGGGTGAGAGGGTAGACACCGCTAGCTACCTTCAAACTTGAGTGAGTGTATAGGGAAATTCCTGCTTTCCTGTATAATTTCAGCTTAAATTATTTTGTGGAAATCTTATTTTAACCTAAGCAGTATTTCTTAAGCAACAGTAGATCAGGTGGTTTCTATAAGCTCCTTGAGAGATACTTTGATCAGCTTATTTTGATGCAGAATGGGGGTGGCTGTATATTTTTGCTGTTTTACCTTGGAAATGAATCTAAACGTTGTGCAGCAAAGATGTTGTCAGTTCAGGCTAAATAATGTCAGGTTTGCCAGCACTCCTTTTGAAATATTTACCTCACTCATGGATCATTAATCAGAAGGTTTGAAGTTATACTGAGTAATTCCATAAAAGCTGTTGAGAAATCAACTCCACCCATGAGAAGGCTGGGGAACAGAAGTCTAAAGTTAGTGGGGCATCTACTGGCGATTTGCTGCAATGAATTAATCTACAGCATAAAAGTCTGATCCAAATACTTCTCCTGTACAGGCTGTTCTGTGTTCATTTTGTTTTGCCAAATAAGCAAGTGCCAAGCCTGTTTCCTGAGCTCTTTGGCCAAAATATGAATTTCTCCTTGAATAAATCCTTACTTTTTGGCACTCCTTTAGAGATGTCTGACACATAAATTGCAATAGTAGACTTGTGAAATATCTTAGTTAGAAGAAGAAAGGAAATGAGCTAAAGGAACTTGTCAAAAAATGTGATGCAAGTCTTTAACAATCTCCAATTTCCCTCAATCCCAATCTACCAGGACAAGTTCTCTGTCTGGTAGATCATAAAGCTGTCTTCCTTGTACCAGGATCTACTTGTGATACTCTGATATGCTGCCCAAGGATGTGGAAATGAATACAATGCATAAAAGAATGCAACAATACAATCATAAAATACAGAGCAACCAAACACAGGTAATTATCCACACAACCTAAAAACACCTTCCTCTGTTCTTCAGAAAATGTTGTATGCAACAGCATGGTATTCTGTACAGTATTAAATAAAATTTAACAACTTCTGCAGAATGCGTTTTAAAATGTCCCAATTTTATTTTTATTGTGCAACACTACTTTGGACCAGTCGGAGGGTGTCATCGTCAGGCTGGCGCGTTTCTAGCTACAGAATTCCGTGTTTCATCTCTTTGTGCACATTAGACAAGGATTTGGAAGGAGCCTGGGGGGCTTTCCAAATCATGTCACTAATTTCATTGTTGGGACTAACATTTTAGAATCAAACAATAAAGATGCAAAAAGCTTGCTGATATCTCTACTTGGGCATGCACTTGTGAAAAGGAAAAGGAAACAAACAGCAAAGTAATGCTAAGCTGGGAGATGATCTGATCGAACTGTTAAAACACCTTGCTTCTGCTGTCCTTATAGGTATGTCATCTTTGCATAGACAGTAACGCCGAACATTTTCCGAAAACTTTAAAAAATCCTGTTGCCTTAATAGAGCAGCAGTCATACATCAAAGTACAAAAGCACCCTTACTTCTGCTCTGCTGCACAGCACACTTCTAAATTTAGCTGTGCTGGGGAATCAATTGCTTTATATAATCTCATCACAAGCCATTGTTGCAAAAAAGCCATCTGAGTCTGTCACTTGACCTTGGGCAGAACACCAGCCTTTGTTCTGCTTTCTTCAGAGCTACTTTTGCCATGTATGTTAGCAGAATCTGTAACCAAGCAGCGATTTCAGCTGTCCTTGTCTAAAGTCAGTGGAATAAGCAAAAGTAATTTTAGTCTTGTTAAACTAAGTAAAGATGCAAGTTCCTTCTCTTTCAGAGAACTCTTGGCTTGTTGGGGTCTTTTTGCTCATTCTTTAGCATGTTCTGTGCTTCATTTCACTTGAACTTTTGACACAGCAGAGTAGACGCCAGCTTTCTTTCGTTTAGTCCTTATGATACTAATTTTCTTTTTTGTGGTCTTTATTAGTAGAAGAAAAGAAAAAAACTTGTTGTGATTGATAGCCACAAACCACTTTGATCTCTAAAATACAAGGGATGCTGGATTACTGTGTTTAATCTTTCCTCTGCTTTTCTTTTTATCCACAAGCCAGATAATACCTGATTCCAGCTTCCAAACCCGTAATTTCTTCTGATTTAAGAAATCCACGGCTATAAACTGTTGAAGCTGGGAGAAATCTTTAAGGAAGTATTGCAGTTTGTTTGCTGTGTTCTTTCCATTCTTCCTCTGCATTGGCAAAAATATGTCTTGGATGACAGTGGGTTAGATAGACCTTTTTGTACAGCTGCTGTTCCAAGTGTGTGTGTATTTGGTGATAGTGATGGGGGGGGAAAGTCCCAGCAGATATTACTAATAAAAAAGAACGGAGCAAAAATCTCTCTAAGTTAACCTAAGACCTCTCAAGCCTTCAGTTACTAAGGAGTAAAATCAAGGCATCTCTTTCTAGGAAGCAAAACCATTTCCTTCATTTCCTGAATCCTGGGGCTTTTGTTGACGAGACGCTGTTGCCCATGATGGTCAAACAGTAGTATTTTCATTATTTTATATCTAACTTTAAAGATTTGGCTGCTTAGTCATTACACTTATTGCTTTCTGTGTAGAAAATAATTCATTAATAGTGGCTGAATCTGAGCAGGCAGTATGGAATAATAGTGTGAATTACAGAGAATGGCTATGACTGCTTGCCTGGAGTTTCTGGCACGACATTGACATAAGGGCACAGAGCCATGCTTCTGGGTAGTCTGAGTGTTGTAGAGCCCAGGCACCAACTGGGGAACCATCGTTCAAGAAGGTATGATGCTGTAGCCTTTGTAAGCTTTCTAATGTAAAAATGTTCTGATTAGCAAAGTCTGTATGGTGCTAGTCTGAAGTCTAGAAAACTAAGTTTTCAAGTGAACAGTTACCTGTTACTGTTATGTATGGTTAATTGAGAAGAAGCCAATGCTTCAAATCAGGATAATCCTTTATTATGTCGTCTTAAAATTAGTCTTGGGTGCATCTTTTACAAGACTGTTTTGTGTCAACCTCTCCTTAAGGGTTTCCATCCAGTCTGTTAGGCACTTGCAAGTGCATCAGAGGCTCTGATTTATAGATTCGGTCAGGAAACATGAATTTGTGCAGATCCGTAAAGACCTATTCTAGAGAAAGACATGCATTAAAGACATACTGTTTAATTTAATTGTATAAATTGAAATTATCCTATTAACTTTCACATTTAAAAATTATCATGCTGTTTACTGAGATGTTGTACTTAAAAAGAACACAAGACCCCCCTCCAGTGCAAACTTGTTCTGTGAGCTTTAGTGTTGGGAGCAGTGGAAAGCGTGTCTATCTACACTGCACTATTCTGCATCTTTGGAATTCTATTTAATCACAGAAGTCTTCTTTAAAAACATTGGACTATAAACCACTACTGCTCCATAGGCCCACACAGAAGTAGGAAAGCACAAAAGCTTTTCTTAGCACTTCTAAGGGAATAAACATTCAGGAAGCCTGATTCAGCATCAAACCCACAAGATCTTACACTCACTGATTTTTAAGACGACACAGGTAAAGCATTTCATGTGATTCTGGGATTAAACTCCGAACTTAACCTATGTTTGCCCACTTGCCATCCACTCAGATGCCCTGTGGTTCCCCATGGTAGCTGCAGACTCATTAAATTTATATTTTTTCATGCATTTCAGATAGATGAATAAAACAGTGTAGAAGTTCTTATTATTAGGCACACTCCTAACTCTGATAGGCAACACTAGGGTATCCCTCACTGGAAAGTGTAATGGTTGTAAGTGACTAGCGATGACTTCATTGTTAATAAAGCAAATGCTTTTTCATCATAGCAATGCAGCTTTATGGTGGTTAAAAAGCTTGTGTGTATTAATTTGCTGTGTGTATTATTTCCTCTCACAAAACAGAGAAGAACTGGGTCAGCAATGTTAAATTGCATTGTATGTCAGTACCACTTGCGATGTTATTTTAAAAAATTGGTAATTCTTTAAAATTTTAGGCAAAAATTCAGTTTTTCTTTACATGAGAAAGAAAGTGAGACTTTCCAATGTTCACTCTTAACTCAGCACAGTTAAATAGTTTCAGGTAAAAAAAAAGTAGGAAAAATAAGAAGTGCAGGGAAGGGAGCAATGCGTAATATTAGTTTTGTTTGTGTCTTAGACAGGAAGAGAAGTGGCAGAAACAATTCTGTGCTTCTACAAGACACTAACATTCTTGTATTCCTTTCTTTTTTTCCTTGTGTGTTGGGTGGTTGTGGGATGGATTGTTCCATTGAGGCATTTCAGGAGCTTTCAATAGAAGAAAGATGCACATCCAGCAGAAGTTAGTAAAAACGTACTCAAGCAGTTCTATGATTGTAATCATACTGGCACCACAAAACAATCCAAGCTGGCCACCTACATCAGCTGTAAGAGAAGGAAATAAACATCCAGCATTTTGGTTTAGTCCAACAAGGAAACAAAACTTTGCCAGGTTCAAGTGCTATATAAATTCAATATAAATAATCCATTGCTTTAAGAAAACAGAATTAATATTCTTAAGAATGTTTATAAGAGAAGACTAATGTGTCTCTTAAAATTCTAAATAAAGAAGGTAAACAGAACACATCCGCTGTGAAGCAGATACTTAAAATATTTCCTGTTTCTATGTCTTTTTAACTGTTTTCCTGCATCTCCTCCTCATGTTCTCCCTCTCCTCTCTGAATCCCCTAAACATCAGTATTCTTAGTCCTGTGTGTGATACAACTGTAAACTAGTGCCAAACTTAATTCTTACCCTCATCTGCTGTCCATACTGTGGGTTCTTTAATGGGATGAGAGGAGAGAATATAAAAAATGACCATGGGGCAGACATGATTATTACCATTATAACATAAAAGGTATTCCTTTCTGTTTAGAAACCCACATAGGCTATGACTTGGGAGCGGAGAGAATAAAAACCAGGTTTGTTTGTGTGGCCTACTTTAGATTAATTATTAATCAGCAGTAAATAAATGTTAAACATTCACTTACCAAGCAACTCAGATATAGTCAAGGCCTTCTGCTGCCGAGTTATTTTGTAGCTCAGATCACTATATTTAATGTCAATACTCACAAGGTTCTGCCTAATGACAAACACATACAGTCTTACTAGAGACATTCAGGACTGCTATTCACTTTCAGCAATGTTTATCATCATGGACAGAGTCAGGGAGGTGTGATGGTGTCTTTTAAAGAACAATTAGAGTGTTACCAAAATGAGTTAAATGACTGAAGGAAAAATTATTCTAATACCAACTGTTAAACAGAAACTTATCAGAGGAGTAGATCTTCAGGCTGTGTTGAGAAAGTAGATCTGTACTGTGAGATAGACTTGTACTTTTTGAGGGTCACAGAGATAAGCTTTAGCGAAAGTGTCAAGCATCCCGAACTACATTGCTTGAAAGCACAGTCTATTGCTTCTGTGTGCAACTGCTGTTTAGCTATGCTTATTTCAATGAGCGTGTTTGTGCAGAAGGGGCTTTGTCCTATATGAGGATGTTTAGTTCTATCCTGTGCTAATAGCCTCATTTACCTAATTATTACTTAGCTACCTCATCTGTAGATTAAATTCTTGCCTGTTGCAGAAGTGGAAGAGTAGTTAAATCTGAGTTGGAGCAAGACCTGTGAAATTACTCAGTGTGAGTAAAGAGCTCATCATTGATATCATGTCTGCAGAAAGAATCTGCCTAACTCCTGACCAGAATATAAATGTAACGGTTGTGGAATAAACCAGACAAAAAAAGCCTGATTGCAAACATAATGATGTGACCTTTAGGAATAAAAGTACTGATTATTCTTGAGAATTGCAAACAGCTACAGATTTTTGGCTTGACAGTGATAATGAGCTCATTAACAATATTCATGATAATGCAATATTTGCTGTACAAAATAATCACTTCTGTCTCTTTAGGTGATAATTCTAAAACTCAGGTAGCACTGATAATAAAAATAATCTAATTTTCATTACTTCTATTAGTAAGACTTCCTACCATTGTCATGGAGTTGCTAGCAGAATTATCCAAATAAACATTTAACTTTTCCCTCCTTACATTTTCAGACAGAAGTATATTTCAATGTTTTATAGTTTGGAATAGGTACTCATTAATACATGGGCAGGAATTCTATTGGTTAAGGCTTGGTAACAGGGGAATGCTCTTTATTTTAACTTGCTCAACTGAATAATTACTGAGTCATGCATGATGTTTACAGACAATAACACAATCAACAGAGATAATAAGGATTAATAGTTTTGCATATAACAGCATGTTTGATTTTCGTAATTTTCACTGGAGACAGACTTCTTAATGGGGCCTGTAGCAACAGGACAAGCAGTAATGGGTTGAGACTATCATTTAGTTTAAGACTAGATATAAGGAAGAAATGAGTGTGGTGAAACACTGGAACAGGTTGGCCAGAGAGTTAGTAGATGCCCCATCCCTGGAAGTGTTTAAGGTCAGGTTGGACAGCACACTAAAAAACCTGATCTAATAAATGTCCCTGTTTATTGCAGGGGGTTGGACTAAATGACCCTTAAAGGTTCATTCAAACACAAACTATTCTATGATTCACATAATTACTGCTCACATGTAAACATGTGTAGACTGATGGCCTCAAGAGTAAGAACAGTGAAGTCACTGAAACGATGAAATACAGATACTTCGTTAGCCAAATTTTCTACATTTCTTTAGAAACATATTTTGATGTGTGGACACTATAAATTCATGTAGCATGTCTTAATACTTACTTGCAATATTAACATCTACGTCTGTGAGCAAGAGGCAGTTCAGTCTCTAAAACTGTATGAAATGCTCTTTGACCACTAGATAGTATCTTTCAAACTCAAATCATTCTATTTTTGGATATGTAATACTTATTTGCAAGGAACTCTGGCATCAATTTATTATATGGTAACCATAAGGCATGTACGCTCTATTAAAGCATAAACATATAGGATATCTCTTCTACGAAGTTGAAAGCATGCAGATTGTGAGCTCGATGCTACTACTGAGTGACGCAGTACTATGCATAACAAGTTCTAACATCATTTCCTGGATAAAAGGTGTAGTCAATACTGTTGAGACATGTTTTTATGCTAGATGGTTCCTTCTTTTGGGCATAGACCTACTTCTTTTGCTGTGTAGTCTTTTAGTCTCACAGAACTGTGCTATTTCACTCTTCTGCTGTCTCATAAGAATTAATACTGTCTCATAAGAATTAATATTGTACTGAATATTTTCTAAATAGCTTCTATAATATAAACGGTATTAGTGGATTCTACTAACAATAGAAAAGAGTAATCAACTTGTGACATTATTCCTACGCTAAAACCTAACTCATCAGTGCTTATAGAGTTTCCTTCGAGAATGGGTTGAGAGAAAGGAAAGCAACTTAATATAGTATCTATTTAGGTGGTTCGTTGACTTGAGTTGTGGAAGAGTGAAGATTTATCTTCTCTATTGGATGGATTGTTCATGTGGACTGTGGATAGAGTTGATAACCTTGCTCCTTATTTTTATTTACAAAAGTGATCAGAAAAACCCACTTTGTTACAAAAGATCAGTGACAGAGTAGCTAATTGAAAACATTACTTTTTAATTACAGTATATATTTCACATTATCCACAAGACTTAGATGTATCTAAGTATTTTAATATATATGAATATGTATAAATTTAGCGAATTTTGTCTAAGATTTTTTTGTCTCAGAGACAGCATTGTTAATATCTCACGTAAGAATGTATTTTTAAAGGTCATATTTGAATCATATGCTCTGTTAGTACACTTAAAAGTAATTGATAATTTCTTTATTAGCCAAGGTGTTATAAGCAAGATTACCTGATGTATTCTGGGTTTTTCTTCAGTTTTGCAGAATAGTATTTTATAGCGCTTTCTCCTCCAAAACTTGAATAGGTGACAGTAGTAGGGTAATCTGTTTCTTCACATGGGGCAGGGCAAGTGGAATTGTGGGTTCCTACTGTACATAATCCTTTCATCTCTATGTCATCTGAAATTTCAGGATAAAGAATCTACATAGAATTTCTAAAAAAAAAGCATACAGCTTAAAATCTTCTTTTAAAACTTACTAAATAAGTACCTGTAGCTGGCATTTGGGAAACTGGTGCACACTGATAAGGGTTGAGATTTTTATGTCCCTTTTCCCCAAGGAAATTCAGCACCCAGAAGTGTTTCCTCCTCATTAGGGATTTATGTGCTTGTTATTTCTCATTCAGTTAAACAGCAGGACAACAGAAGACTCTCCATGTTCTGTGCTAGCTTTCTGATTGCGTGTTTAGGTATATAGTCTTTGGTCTTAGTGCCTTGATGTCTGCCTAGCTCTTTTTAGTGTACAGAAACAGCTTCCAGAGCAATGCCAGTTGCAGTTTACTATTATCTGATAACTACATAAAAATCTTGGTTAAGATCATTCACTTTACCTTAACCCCTGTCTGCAATTTGATAATTGGGCTTAAGACAACTAAGAGGGCTTAAGGACAACTTTTTTTCTTCAAATACCAAAGAGAAGCCACAAGATTCTGCAGGTCTGACTGCTCATGAAGTTGAGGAGCTATATCTCTGATGAGGCTCTAACAGAAAGAAATTGTTATAGAAAACCAGGAAACCTGGAGAAAATTAATGTAGAAGAAAAATGGTAAGGCATAAATGTTTCATAAAGCATAAACCATCACCCAAAGGTATCTGGTACTCTGAGATGAGTACCATAGCTTCCTGCTTGTGGTGCTGTGTTTGTCCTCGTGGTGGTGGCCGTTGTGTTTTTGGGCTTTTGCAACCTGCAGGGGAGGAGATATCTCAGCCTGCTAGTTGAGGATTTGAGGTGCTCTCCAGGGATGCTGGTGTTGTGGATTTTACTGATAGCCAGCCCTTCGGGTTCCTAAAATATATGCTCTCACCAATGGTAGGTCCTGCAGATAGTGCTGTCATTTGAGATTTTCTTATCAGATGCCTAACCTCTCCTGCACTGTAAAGGGAGACTTAATGCCTAACTTCGAGATCTGGAGACCAGATGCCTACAAGCCAGGTTCCCTGTGTACAGTACTGTGATGCCATTTACTTGTGGGGTACAATCCTTGATAAGGCTTTTTGGGGTTATTTTCTTATATTGCTCGCTGGTTTCATTGAAACTTGGTTACAGAATATCCATTAAGTAAAAAAAAATAAACATTTCCACCATGACAGGCTGTCAAAGACTGTGATTATATAAGGTTGTGAACTTGGTGGGATCGATTTTAAGACAGCCACAGGAGAAATAATCATTGTTCCTAGTAGCAGATCTTGAATGAATGTTGCACAAACCTAATCAAAACAGAAATAAACCCCTGCACAGGCCCACCAAGACTCACTCCTCTACTTGTTATCTTAATCACCCACTCCTTTGGGAGAGTCAAGAATCCAACACAGTTGAAAAGGAGGCCTTCTAGAGTTCATGAGAAATTACTTCTCAGATTACCAGTCGCAGTATTCTCCAGAAAATCTGCTGTAGTGATTTACAGATTCCATATCTATTGTGTGCACATTGATTACAGAAATTACTTGTGTTTGGAGCACTTTGAAAATCTATAATTCAATTTACTATTGAAAAGATAAAACTTTAAAGTCCAGCGATTTTTGAATTATATTTTCTTTTGGCTGGCAAGCCTGTTATTACTGTGCTGTTCACTTTTCTGTCAAAAACAAAAAGAATACAACGTTGGAGCTAGAACGATGATACTTTGAAGATCCAGAAAAGCAAGACAGAGGCTTGATGTACTCAGTTTCAGTACTGGTTTTGGTATTTTTTTTAACTGATGGGTACTGTCTACTATTTGGAATTGGCTTAGAGAATATGTAGTTATTACTTACAGACTGCCGGATAAACACAATTGTAATACTTCAGCAAATCGCATTCTGTTCCATTTCCTGAAAAATAAACAACAAACTTTAGGAACTTCAATTAGAGTCTGAGCCTTAGCTCTGTTTGTACCCAACTGAAATATAATGTCATGGAAGCCTGCTTCGCACTTCATGTTTATCATTATACAACTGAGAAATCAATTTCTTTGGGCATGATGCAGTTACCAACACTAAAAGGGGCACATAGTGACAACAGACCAAACCAGGAAGCTTGCTGTTGGAGCAAACATCTTTATTATGTTTGCCAGCCAGAACTGCCTTTAAGCTTGTGGTGCACTTTTTGCGTTAGCTTGCTGGAGCAGGGAATTTCTGGTTTTCTGAGCGGAAATGAGAAAACAAAGTAGGGTAGATGGGATTACACCCATCTATGATTACACCCCCGTATGATTACACCCCATGTGTTTCAGCAAAAGTTTGGAACTTCATGCAAGATGGGTAAGACAGCACCCTGAGCTAACAGTAAACTTTTCTGATTTCAGATGACCTCAGTTTCACCCAGATTTTTGTCTTGCATGGAAATACTACTTTGCAGTTTGGCACACAGTTAAAGAAGGCATTGCCCTCCTTTTTCTAACTGCTACTGTATAAAGCTCGCGCCCTGGGTAGGGAGACCTAGATTTAATTTCGTTCTCAAACCCCTTTCCATGAGAGTTTCCAGGAGATTGACAACCTCCTTTCCAAGAGGCTGCCAAACAAATGGACTGGAGATCACTCATTAGAGGGTCTCCCTTAGTGAAAACATTCTACCTTGCCTGGGAATATTTAAAAATACATTGAGTCAGAAAGTGGAGGTGCTTTCTTGCCCCCTAATCATGAAAAAAGAGCTGTGGGAGCAGAGATTTGGGTTCCAGCTCTTGCTCTAGAGAGAGGTGACATTATTATCATTGCTTTTAATGCTGAAAAGGTAGGAAAGAGGAGACTTTCCCTGTCTTCTTTGCTGTTCAATAATAGGTGAGGACTCCTAGCAAGATGATCAGTGTATGGTATGATATTCCTGGGAAATACCTGGAAGAATGAATGGCAAGCAGCCACACCAGTCCTGTATGTACCGGGCTTTGCACTCTTGCAAACATCCATTAATACTGTAAATTCTGTGGTAGCGAAGCTTTTTATCAGGTTTGCACTCTCCCCATGGGTATTCTTGGATAATTGACTGTAGAATAATAATAACAGATGATAGATAGATAGATAGATAGGTAGTCTCAGTTTTAAATTCAGATGTTATTTTCTCACAATTTAAAGTACTAAGGAAGCCTGTTGAAGACATAACCAGTGATGTTGTGATTTGATTGGAGGCAGTTACAGGTTATGCTTTTGGAATTATAAAATCAGCTCCTCTCACAGCAAAAGTAGGACTTGATCAGAAAGCCTAGTGAAGAGTAGTCCACTCCACTTGGATTCCACTAGGAATCTGAAACATCATTAATGCTAACAGAATATGCTTTGGTGTCCTTGTATCATTATATGTCAGCAAGACTCTAAGATGTTTGGGAAGAAAGGCTGATTTTAATAGATACTGATTATGATGACCAGTGATACCCTCCTCTGCCGCCCCAAAATTGCAGTAATTTTGTTTGTGTCTGAAGGAAATGTTACTTTTAGGAGTCACTTTGGCATGATAAAATACTTAACTTCCAAAATGTCTAACTCATGGTCCTACTTCAGAAAAGGAGTCAGCAAAGACCCATATTTCCCCTGCTGGACAAAGTCCTTACCTTCAGCTGGCGGATTGCAACCTGTGCATGCATTCCAACTGGTGTTAGTAAACCTAAACCATCAAAGTGTGGAAGCTCTCTGGGTGAATGGATATCAAAAGTTACACCAGCATCAGTATAACCAAGAGAAGGTTCATCGGTGAAGTGTTCCTGATGCAAAAAGAATTATTTAAAGTAGTTTTGGCTCTGCTTACCACCTGAAGCTTTAGCTGTGTTTAAAATGGTGCTGTGCTTTTTGATTTGGTCTTATATCTCTAGTCGCATTTTAGGCAATTTACAGATACATATAGAAGCAAACTGACTTGAATTTTCTTTGCTAATGGCTTCTGTGGGTTTTCTTCCAGTTACCATAAAATTCAGGGGTGTTTTTTACTCCTTCTGTCATCTCCCGGTTTCAAAAGCAAGAAGACATAGAAAAACATTTACTCATAACTTGGATATTCTCTCATTTTACTTGCAACTACCCATCACATTTCAGCAAACATTCCATTACATTCCAGAACCTGTCACTCCTGTCTCGTAATTCTTAGAGAATAAAAGTGAATGTCTAAGTCATTTATCACTCAAAATATTACTTTTCCTCGCTGACCTCATAAGGTGATAGTAATTTTCTGGGTTTTGTTGCTCAAAGGTAATTCTAATGAGGCCAGAGGCTATAGTGCAAAGACCAGATCTTAGCTGTCATTGAGCACTTAGAGCTGATGCAACTAAAATTCAGTAATGCTTTAAAAGCTGGCACCATATGACCTCCCCTACTGGGCCTTTTATTAAAATGAATTTATGTCACCCCAAAGTGCTTGTATAAAATGAGATTACTGCTCTGATGACATGTTTTGACTGTAGGTGGACTGTGCATATGTACATACACATTCACTTGCAACTTTCAGAACCATTTAGCTGGGGACAGAGTCAATAATTCTGACTTAAAATCTGTGTTAGATCTTCCCTTGAAAATACCCTTTCATTCAGAAATGATAAATCTGTGCATGAAATTCTGAGGGTCTGTGTAAAACCAGCCAAACCAAAACACAAATCCAAACCAACCCAACTCCATTCAGCTGTAAGTTATTACATGAAATGTGATTTATAATCATTAGGATAGTTGTACCTGTTGGACATCAAAAAGCAAATGTAAGCCTCTTCCAGACAAACTCACTCTTCTTGCTGCAAGATCATTGTGATTAAAAGTAAAGCAGTTTCCATATTCAGTGAAAACATGTTCAAAATCCTTCAATAAAGGAAAATAGGGAAGAGTAAACGGAAAGAAGTTTCCTTAGTGAATTACAATGCAAGAGATCGACTACTGAAGTGTTTGTTTTTCCTAAAGGCAATGCTAAATATTTCAATCAGAAAAGTGCTAATTGATGGAAATATTCAGACAGATTTCACCCTTTCTGTAGGAAATGAAGTTTAAAGGAGAAATTTCATGTTATTAATCTGTCAGCTGCTCAGAATCATTTAATGAAGTCCTGCTTTTCTATACCTTATAGAAATTATATAGGTACATTATGTAGAAATATATATTATTTAATAGACATATATTCAAAACCAACTTGTTTAATATTTTCAGTACATGTTTAGTGAAGATTGTTTCAAATCTAAATGTCATGTTACACATGAAAGTATAGTATTTGCTTTAGTTTTAGTTATTAACACTAGTATCTTTCAGTCAAGAGGGCTCTCCAATGCCTAATTTTATAAGTTATAGCATATCTGAAGGTTATATCTGAAAGAATAAGGTCCTGACTTTTCTGTTCACATTTTCTATTTAAGTTGGGAATCACTGTATGGAAGAATTGACATAAAAATGCAATGATCATATTCTTTGGCTGTTGTCCAAAATTCTCAAAGCTGGACTATTTTCACCTCATTATTTAAAATTCCTGTGGAGTCTCCATGTAGTTACCCTGGCTGTCTGTATTCTTGACCTCAAGAACGAAAGTCTGCAATCAGACTTTTCAAACTGACCTTCGTTACAGGCCATTTATGGACAAGGTTGTTAGATACAGCCTGAAGGTTTGCCAAAGGCTGCTATCTCCAGTGCAGAAGTGGTACTGGACTGAGAGAAATTTAGACCAAAATCCCATTTTACAGCTCAGGGAGTCCTGCAGGCTGTCTCCACAGTCAGTGGGAGAACTGGGGTACTCAGGGTAGTTTAGAGCAAAACTTTCTTTCTCCATTGGGTAACTCTAAAGGGACAATAGGGGGGAGTAGCTGGCAAAGATAGGTGTCTCAAGTGGGGAGTGGTAAGAATATACCCCCTTCTCCTCCATGCTACTGTTTTAGTAAAATAAACATCTTTACCTGCGGGTAACATGGCTTTCCAAAAAAGTCACATTCTAGCAATGTGCTGCTGTTCAGATAAAACCCATTTTTCTTTGTAAACTCTTTGATGCTGAAGTTCTGGTTCCCAAGAAGAAAATCATTGAGCTCTTGAGAATATTTATTTTCCATAGAAAAATTGTGGAGTACTCCAGACACAATGTTCCAAATGAAAAAAATTATCTTGAGGTTGCTTACTGCATGGGTTTGGAACCTGTCCAGGGAAGGAGAAAAAAATTGCTTAGTTCTGTGCATCTCAAAGCTGCTCTTGCCTAATGTGTGACACAATTTGTTGTCTGCTTGCAAAATGTTATTCTTGGCCACCACAATGCACTTTGGTCTCTGCAATATAAATATGTATTATAAATTCTATATTCTATATTATAATTTTAATTATGTATTATATATTGTAGATATATATTATATTATATTATATAAATAGAATAAAAATACTGTCTCCATTTCTAGGAAGCTATATTCCATATCTGAAAACAGAAAATGGCCACCTTCCCATGGCTATTCTGGTCAGTCATTGAACACATTTCTGTAGATTTGCCATCTGTGTAAGACAACAACCAGATTTGTAGAACTGATGAGAAACTGAACAGTTATATTTACATGTGGGAAACTAGCTGGGAGGAGCCATTCCCTTCAAAAAAGCTGTCTTCTATCCCTTATGAAATTGATTTGTAAGTGCATTTTCAGTGCTCTCATATACCTACTTTACTAAGGCACTACACCCCAGTGTAGAGACAGTCTACCTTCCCGTAAGCTCTGTGGCTCCATCTGTGGTGAATGTTGTGCAAATAACCCAGGGTGGCTTTACGTGGGGCAATGCGAGG
Source organism: Neopsephotus bourkii (assembly GCF_033783945.1). Classification (NCBI taxonomy): domain Eukaryota; kingdom Metazoa; phylum Chordata; class Aves; order Psittaciformes; family Psittacidae; genus Neopsephotus; species Neopsephotus bourkii. Next base: position 16,051,986 of record NW_026900684.1, on the reverse strand, counting down.
GATGCAAACAGTTCCAGTTATTTGAGACTGGGACTTCTAGGTGATACTGCCAGGGAAAGGCAGAAGATTGAGGAAACAATGTGGGTAAACTTTCTGTATTTCTAAAACTGTTCCTAAATTACGTATTTGCTCTAAAAATCAGGCTGTAGGTTTGTAAAATTACTTTCAAAGTGGCCGCATCTGAATGTTGGCTATTCTCTTCAGATGTAGAAACCTGTAGTGAACTTCCATGACTTCCAAACAGACCAAATGTTTCCGTCCTGAAAATCCCACTGATACCAGCTAGAACATATGTATGAGGTTTCTGTTTGAATATTGGTGTTTGCAAACCTTGTGTTTTATTTTTTACTTGGGTGTAACTGATGACTGTCCCTTAGTTGCACTTTAGAAGCAGCGCTTGTACATAGAAGAACACCACCAAAGGTGTTTCTGTTCCTACTTATGTTTTGAAATTTAAAAATCTGTAGTGCAATTGTTCATCTGAAGGAAGGGGAAGATTAAAAAAGCAACCCACTACTTGATTCTTGTACTTTTTTTCTTCATTTAAATCCCGTTGGTGGTATGGAAGACATGCCCCTCAAAGCCATATTTATTTTACATGATTTGTTGAGGCATGTTGTGGAAGCCAGCTGTTTCCATATGTAAAGGTATTGCCTCTAAAGAGCAAATAACAAATACAACTTTTACCTGTTCAAGTTGCAGAAAGTCACGGCGGGGAACTGGACATTTTCCACATACTGAACTACCACTGTAGTTGTGGTTGGCCAGGTGAAGTAGTAGATGAAGCGACTGCAGATTTGCCATATAACAATGGCAAAACAGCCCATGACTACAAACAGCCACAGCACTTTGCGAGTCTTGCTCTGAGTTTCAACAATATTATGTACTCCATGAAATGAAGTGGATGAGGCAAACTCCTGATGATAATTCCTCCTGTCATCCAAATGTGACACCAGTTTCTTTATTAAGTACAATTGTATCTTTTTCAATATTCCTTAATATGGAACAAAGTGAAAACACATTTGTAAAATTAGCATTTAAATGACACTTAAAGGAAACCACATAATTTTGATATTGGAAGCAGCTGTAAAATTTTTCTTTAACTGTGAATCCTCTCTTTCAGTAGTGAACTTGCTTCTGAGGGTGGAAGAATTGTGTGCTGCGAGATGAGCTCAGTGCTGTCTGGGAACAGACTATATCTTGCAATATTTGAAGCACACAAATTTTTAAGCACATTAATATAAAAGGGTAGTTCCACTTCTGTCGAAAATATTGGATTTCGACATACCTCAGTGATATAAGACCAGAGGTTGCTGTGAACCTACTGTAAAAAGCTGAACATCTGATTTTGCAGTAACATCCCATTAAAGGCCTGGTCCTTCATACCTGCTCTGAGAAATTAGGTAGAAATGGAAAGATATAGAATCATATTAAAGGAAATTTTAGTCTTTTCATTATTAAAAGTTTTTGGGTAAAAACCTGAAGTTACAGGTTCAAAAGGAAAGCTACTGTCTTGTTTTTTCGGCTTCTTCATGTCTGATTCCTTAACTTTGAAATAGGAATGATTTTAGTTTTCATTTATCCCACTTTTCTGCCAAGTGATGTTAAGAAAAAAAGATTTTTAGATCTATGTTTAAAAACAGTAACAGTAATGAATATTATCAGTACCTGGAAATGTAGCCATTTTCTTATGCTTGCTGCTGAATGATCTTTGGGCATGGATTTGAACAAATGTTCTCTCCAAACATCCAGATGAGGGAAACTTAATAAGGCCTTTCCTGTATCTAGTTATAATTGGACCAGTCTCTTTGCAAAGTGTTTCATTTTCAGATTGTTATCTGCTACTTTATTTTGTCATTAAGAAGGTCCATAGGAGCCATAAATTAAAGAAAGTTTTGAGACAATAATGATTAGGACTTGAAAATATGTTTAGATTAGCATTTAACAGCAATTAAGTGCTTCCCTAATTCCATTTTTTTAACCAGAAAATAGATTTAATAGTGTGGCATACATGGGAGGAAGAAAATATACCCTTTATAAGACTGATTTACTTGAGGCTATTACAGTTGGTCAAAGGATCAAAGGGATGTGAAAGGGTCATCTGCCAAAGCTATCGTGACCACATCAGCAATCTGGGATGCTGCTTTGGTCTCTACACGATCTGGGGACTGTGATAATGAAATCTCAGATGATGCTAGATTTCAAAATATTTCTGAAGGGAAAGAATTTTCTCTGTTTCTCTTTAAAGACGTAAGAACTTTGATCAGTACTGGTTGAGTTTACTGTGAACCCTTTTCATCATCAGTTTTCTGCTGGAAAACTGTTCAGAAGATTCTCTCCTAGCTCTAGTGACTATTAGATCCCATTGCAAAGCTGTTCACCCACGTGTGCTTTTGTCTTGCTTTAGGCTTCCCTTTCACCAGCGCGTGTGCAGTGGGACAAGTACTTTGCTTGTTCCCTGAGTAACAGCAGAGCAAATTACATTCTTACCATGTGTCTGCATCTGCTGTCCATAGCCTCTAGCAAGAGACCACAAGCAGTGAGACCCTATTCTCTCAGGAAAAGTGCTGTGTGTGTTCATTCCTCCTATATACACTGTGTTAGGTAGGAGGAAGATAGCATATCCCTACATAAGAATGCACTGCCATCAAAACCCACTAGTTAGCTTAATCAGCAGAAGTGTAACTTGGAGTCTATGCAAATATGTAACTAAGTTGTGCATAGCTACTACTGTAAATATACATGGTTTTATCTGATTGTGAAATTTTTGCTGTTAGTACTTAAGATTATCTAATATCATATTGCTGCTTTCATTGCTGTCTTTCCCCAGAGGAATTAGCACTACTAGGTGAGTGCATTTAAGAATCCTTACTCTACTTTCAGTGTTCATTAGAACATGCTATAATTAAAAAAAAAATAGAAAAAAAGATTTTTAACTACAAAGGATCATGTGGTAGATTTCTGGTATGAAATTTCTCACATGTGGTGGATTGGAAAACAGTATGAAATATGTGAATTAGGAGTAGCCATTTGCTCTGGTATTTGGTCTATTTGAGGAACAAGTACATTTCAGTGATATATAATTAATAATAGAATGATTATTCCAGATCTCATTTAATAAATAATAATACACCACAATAATGGCTGGGTGTGAGATTATAAATTATTAACCCTTCATCCTATGCAAAGCTTGAGCTGTGTGTATCTGGACTAAGGCTGTGTAACCAACACAGATGAACTAGCTTTAAGCTGGGTATCCAAGTTGCTGCTGGAGAGACAGTAAGGTCTTGCAAGACCTCAGACCATTAGTAAGGTCTTGAGAGCACTATGTTCTTTTAGTACCAATACAAAGTACATTTAATGTATGCATTAAGCTAAAAAATACCCCATAATTTGTCAAAGATGTGAATAAACCCAGTATTTATAGAAGATCCAAAGGGTAGAGCATGGATAAGTGAAAAAGCAAGGAGGTAACTAAATTAGAGGAATTCAGATCTAGGAGCAAATCACATATTTGGAGCCAAATATAGAACATAAATGTAAGAACTGTAAGGTAGCTCATATGTTCAGCATGGGCTACAGATGCTTTGCCTCAGGAAACCCTGACTACTGGAGAAGCCCCAAGAACCATCATGGTTAGTAAGAGAAACCTGATTTTCCAGTCAGTGTTGTTAAAGAAGAAATGAGTTCCCTGCACCAGGGACACACGGCCAGGGACGTACAGTTATCAGCTTATATAAAAACCTCAGAAATTCACAGTATCTTTAATGTTAACACTGTAAATTGAATAATCGAATTTAAAGTGTTTTTTAATTTCACTCAGCAATTAGTTGGTCACAGTCTATAACTGCTTGCATATACTGATAGATAACAGTAATAGGCTCTTTGATCTAGTGAGGAAGAAAAATGTAACAGGACCTCGTGGGAAGAACTGGAAGCTAAGGTTTTGCATAGCAGAAATAAGGTACAAAATTCTCATTTTTATATTCCCAGTGTTTAAGTGTGATTGGATTTTCATTAATGAACGTATTAAAAAAGAATGTCCTTTTAAGATATAGCTCAGCAGCAGCAGGAGCTCTTGCCTGGAAGGAGTTATATCATTCAGAATAGTAGTTGCCTAGTTAAAACTGTGTTGTCTTTATTCTAAATAGCTAGAGACTTTTCCTCACCCCTTGAGTAACTGGGTGATTATTTATTTTTTTCTACAAGCTTCTTTCATCTCTGTCTTTATATCTTGAAAATGTACACTAGTGCTCTTTTTGGACAAGGTTAAAAGAGAAACGAGGCAGATTTTCTCATTTTGGTTGTCAGTCCTGAAAAAAACCTACCAAAATGTAAAAAAAACTCTTGGTAAAGAACTCTAATATGTCTAGTCACATACCTTTAACATCTGATTGAATGAATCTCCGAAGCTGGTCCATGAGGCTTTGCTTATTTCAGTAAGGAAGGAATGGATAACAAGCTGTCTTATCACTGTGATCATTGTTAGGTAATGGCTTTTATAGAAAACTAAATGGGAGGTGATGCTCAATGACACATAACACTGGGCAATTTACCTGCCAGGGTTGCTATGTTTTGCCTTTTAAGTAAAGTGCTTTGCAATGTAAAATAGATTATTTTTATGACAGGATCATATTTATATACATTTCAAGTAAGTATTATACTAATGATAGTACAAGTGCAGGCTTGACTGGTGTCTTGCATCACCTTGCAAATATTTTCTGTATTTTTGCCTGTTATTTTAGAAAGACCAGTTATCTAAACTAAAATACTGTGCTGTTCAGAACTGAATAGATTCTCTTTAATTAGGTAAGGAACCCTTCCTGCTCTGGAGGGCAATGAATGTCTGCCACTAGGTTCCCACCAGCAGCAAAATTCAGTTCATCCACACTTTGAATAGCTGTCTTCATAACCAGCTCCAGATTTCATGTTCCTGTGGGCTTTAGCAAAAATGAGCTCTTATTCCTGAGAACTGACCCTCTGGGTGAGAATGAAAATGCATGCAGAGTCCATCATTCCAGTAACCCCTTAAGATGAAGGACAGAGACCGCTTTTGTCTTAGATGTGTGGTATGATCTTGTTTGAAGTTTGTTTCAACTTAAAAACTAAGCATCTAATAGAAGGCAATTAAAAATACAAATAATTTTAGACCTGGGCTGTGCTTGATTAATTCTTTAGAAAATAATAATCAACTCCCCCTCTGCACATTCCCTCTCTGATCCAGTTCTTTCATTCACTCTCTTAGTAATGGTCCATATGATTGCCCATAGTGTTCTTGGGTTATCAGGTATATTAACTTGGTCCCTCAGTGCCTCACTGTCTAGTTGTTTGCCGACAACTTGGCACTTGTTTTCTGCCATGTTGTTAAAACTACAAGCAGCAAGCTAAAGCACTGAACTCCAGTTAGTCGCTCCTGTGTGACAAACAGAAGATTTTTGTACTTGGCTTCTTGGAAATCCTAGCTCCGTTTGCCACTTTTGCCTCATCACTGAGGCTCTTTGCTGGGGCAAGCTTTGCACAGCACTTGCGTTTACTCAAGCAGTGAAGTGCTTAACAGTAAACTTTTTCAGCATCTGTATGTAACTAAACCACATCTAGTGCCCTGCTGAGTGAGCACTGATTTGCAGATCTGTTGAGTCCTATTAATGCAAACCACATTAATCCACAGTACCCAGATGATGCCTCTTGCTTGAGTTGCTTGACTTCTCAAAGCAAATTATGTTGGTCTTTATACCACTATGTGCATACAGTTAAGGAATACAAACTGTAAATTGCTCTCTATACAGCAAATACGATTCATCCTACTGGTATTTGTGGTAAAAATTCTGTGAGTTGTTGTCTTACAAAGAACCTTTATGTAATACTTTAGACAGACATGGCTTGTGTTGTCTGGTTGTGTTTTACAAAAGAAAGCGATTTTAAAAGACTATTTTATAGTTGGTTTACAGTAATTCTGAAGCAAACACTAGGGGGCGAAGACCAACCTTGTATTTGTTCACCTTTCCCAAATGGCTTGCGCAAACAGCTTCCAGATTATAGTCACAGCCAGCTTGGTTTGTCCGCTCAGTTCTTGCAGTGTGTATCTGGTTATCTGAATAACACATTCCCTAATATTTAATGCAGCAAAGGTTAGGAAAAGCAGCCAATGAAGAGGTGGTTGTGATGGCTTTTGTCCATCCATATTGTAAATTTTGTACTCAAAATGGCATTCCTCAGTGCTGTTCAGTTCTCCTAAGGTGATAAATTTAAACAAAATGCTGCAGCCAGCATAACTACACAGCTATTTGCTGAGACAAAGAGATAATGTGTTCTTGATAAAGTTATTTCTTTATAGCCTCATTGCAGCAAAATGTCTCATAGGAACTCTTGTGAGCTGCTGAGAGAAATTACATACATACAAGCACAAATATGTGTTCAGTGCATATTTAGCTTTCATTGGACATTTTTTTTTTCCCCCAGAATGTTAAAGTGCTTCCTTCCAATTTACGTTTCATTGCATGAGGCTCTGCAAGTGCTTTAGCAGCATTAATGCTTCTTATAATGTTTTGCTTAGCTCTCTTTTTTAATAGAAATTTCTCAATTATTACCTTCTTTTAAGTCAGATCAAGGAATGCATTTGCTAATATAGCAGACATCAAATACTTATACTCAATTTATACAAAATATACTAGCAAAAAAAAAAAAAAAAAAGAAAAAGCAGGGAAAAAAGAGTAACCAACATCTGGACTGTTTTAATGTATTGTCATTGCTCTTTCATGGCAAATGAAAAACTGGCATATGTGAAACATGGTTAACTAATTGTACATGCAAGAATCTGTCTTGCTCCTTCCTTCAAAGTAGGTATGTCAGTGGATTCAGAAATGGGGAAGAGGGGATGTAGAAAAGGGCCTCATAGATAGTTAGAAGGGGGGACTCATTGGGTCTGTCTGTGCATCAAGGCAGAATCAGCTATGACTGGAGAAATTATAAGCTCTCCTCAATTTTTTGTAGTGCTCTACAGATACAAGAAATGTCGTTACATTTTGTTTTCTGATGTCTGTGTTGCCAGAATTTAAACTGGTTACTCCTTTTCTCATTCCCTTGTATATGGATAATTTTTATACTCTTCCCTTTGGAGGAAAGGTATTTATCACTTCTGCCCCATAGTCTTCTCTTAGTTATACAGGTCATGTATAATTCTTTCCATTTCTCTTAATGGGCCATACTTTCTATGTTAATTTGTTGTTCTTGCTATCATTTCCTGAGCCAATTCCAAGTGGTCTTCATGCTTTTTGAAGAGTGGTACCCAGTACATAATACAATGGATTATATGGAATTGAAGTATTCCATGCCATATAGAAAGTTCCCGTTTAAAATTTCCAGTATAAAATTTGCTCTTTTCACAGTTTTTCCTGTTGTTGCTTAAACATGTTATTTTTGAATAATTGAAAAATCCAGATAATTTCTAAAGAATTTCTTATTTGCTAGTTTGGTTATAGCAACCAACATTCAAAAGTGCTACTCTCTGCATTACTGAAGCTGCACATTATTTATTTCAGTGATTAAGATAGTTCTGAATTCCAGACCCCATCTAACAACATGCTGTTCCCCTTCCAGGCTGTTCATTTGTCAATGTAAGTAGTGTACAACCTATTCTATCACGCACGTCATTAATAATATACTGAATGGGATGAGTTCAGCAAATTTTTATTAGCATTTGCCCTGAACCAGCCCTCTGAACTCCCTAGCCGTCTGTACCATGGAGCAGACAGTAGTACAAGTTGAGGCATGGAGGCAAGGGTGTAGCTTATGACTCCAGATTTTGACTTCACTGTACCTGACATAACCCGGATTCAGTTTAGGAGAGGAAAAACAAGAGCTTTCCTGTACTAAAGAACTGTACCTTGCAATGTGAGGCTGCAAGGCATTAAAAGAGGATAGGTTTGCCTTAGAACACCTCTGTAGCATGTATTCAAGATATGGGTTTTTTCCAAAGTTTATAGTTTTGGCTGATATTAGCACATTTCATACATGAAAGGAGGAAGTTTTGGCAATAACAGTGAAAGCACATTTTCTGCATACTTGGAAAATAATTACCAGTCAGAACATGAGAAAGATAAATCGTTCCTCTGGGACAATTCAGAGAGCATGCTGCTTCATTGTCAGAGCACAGTTTGCAGGTAACCTATGAAAGCAGTCAGCATGAGTTCTGGTTGTTATATTTAGAAAATACAGGTGTAGGATGACCTGGTGGTATTCTTGGAAGAGTTCCTTTTCGAGCACCTCTTGGGGAGGGAGATTTGGTACCAGCATTAACAGGGTCAGATACTGTGCAATGTGAAAGAAATCCTGCTGCACTCCGCTGAGCCACAAATGATAGACAGTGGGGTGAGGGTATTGTGCTGGGATGTGTGAAACATAAATGGGAGTTAAAGGTATGGTGGGAAGTGATGACAGATTTCTTTGTGTTTAAGTAGAAAAAACAAATTAAGATCCTTGCAGTGCTATCTCTTCTCTTTGTAGCTTGCAAGACCTTGAGCTCTGTTCCTCCCCCATGTACAAATGTCTGATTGGATTATTAATATTGCATCAACTTCAAGCTTGTTTGTTTTAGCCTTGAGTCACCAAGTTTTAGTTTTTTCAAAACTGACTTAATTTCAAATGCTTGTTAAACAGCAAGTCCAGTTTTGAAAATCACAAAGCACTCACTTGAGCAGAGGACCTGTTTTAGTGCCAAATTTATCTTCCTCTCTTCTTTTTATGTGTCTTTATTCACCTGTCTATCTCTTGTTATTTTATTACACTAGCTGGGGAAGTAATTTTGGTTCAGTGCTTGTACAGCAAGCAGCCTACGCAGTGAGGGTCTGACTTATGCTGTGCAATTTGAGTTGTACCTTTTCAACCAAAACATACCAATAGCTTCTGTACTGCATTTCACTATTATAGTTGTGCATTTGGTGTCCAAACTTTTTTAATTGCCATGATTTTATGGAGCTAACAATGCTCACATCTATACATTGAAAAGATATATGCCTTTTGAATGCTTCACCTCAAAAATGTCACAACAGAATCTGCACAAGTGCAGAAGAGTGTGACTGGGATAAAGGTATAGCAGTTATTTGTCATAAGATCATAAGCCATGACTTACTACCAAGCAGAAATGAAAATTACTTGATTACTTGGCAGAAAGTTTGAAACTAGCACAGGGAAATACTCTTTCATCTGATATGCACTTTAATTATGGAAGTCATTGCTGCAGACTGTGGATTCACAGAAGGGTTTTTAAGTGCAAGGACCTGGGTATCTTAGGAAGTCCTGGGCTATCAATATTGGAAAGCTAGATGGATATACCAGGGAAATTATCTCGTTGTAAGCTTGCTTTTTAGGTCTGTTTTATTTTTTGTTTTTTTATTTGCTATTGAATGTTTTATTGTTTGTTTTGTTCTAACACCTCTTCCAAGCAATCTGCTATTTTCTAGTAGAAACTCCTCACACTCCTCAGCATGGCATGACCTACTAGGAACTCTTATCCAACTCACTGAAGCCACTGTTTTGTAGGTAGAAGCAATCTGTGATGGATAACTCATAGTCTGTAATTCTGGGACAAACATTGGGAAGCTCCAAGCGTCACTTGTTTGTAGCCAGAAGGTCCCCAAGCAAATTGTTCAAGTTAATGAACACTGCAAAAACACATTGATCTGTGATGATTTTGTAATCAGAATGAGATTTTGATCAGAAGAGTTGGTGACACCATCCAAACCATCTGTGTGTGCCTTGGTCTTTTTGTTTTTTCCTCCATAAGTGATTTCATATGGGATAACTTGAGATTTGGCTTAGGTGAACAAGTCACTTCTAATTTAATCACTTCTAATCTAACACTTGCTGGATTCATGACAATACACAGGCGGTCATTCTTACTTACCTGTCCTCATCAGACTAATATTTTAGACATAAAGCCCCACACAATAAGAACACAGAGACTCTTGACTCCACCTGTTATCTACAAAATATGCTACTGGCCACCTCCACCTTTCATCAAACCTTGCCTTGGCCAGACTAGAAGGAGGCTCCATTTTTGTATGTATGAATGAATCACTTCTCTCTATGTAAGTTCAGTTTGTCTCCACACTGCAACCCTGTTGCAGCTGAGATGAGCGAAGCTAGCTCAGCCACCCCATGTCCACCTGGTTAAGGGGAGGTAAACAGAAAGGGGATGAGGGTGGATTAAGAAGTGTGCTTAACAATCCCCATGCTGGTCATGAAGGCCGTGACAGTTCATTTGAAGGCCACAAAGTGCAGTTCTGTGAAGCCGTGGGTTTTTTTCTGCTGTGTTGGTCTTGTATTCAGCCCAGTCATGAAACAGAGCATTCTCACTGTCTGCTGAAGGTCAGAATTCTCTTGATAGGTTTCTGGGATGAGCATAAGTCTTTCTGTCTGACTTTCATGCTTTAGAAGTAAATAAACAACTAAATAAAAGCTCAAAGCCACATACACACACTCCTGGTCTTCATGGCTTTGCTCAGCCATTCACAGCACGAACAGCAAGTTGTGCGTGCGTTCATGCTGAACAGTCAGAATCACATCTGCTTCTATGTGATTCTGAGGGTTCAGCATGAGGAAGGGAAATGACGGTGCATTCTGAAAAACAAAAGTAATGCTGTCAGTTAAAATGAAGGTTGTGTTTTGCTTTCAGATGTATTCACACGGAAGAGCTTTTTGCGTCAAGACTCATTTATGGTAATGCTAGTATAAAGAGATGGCAAAGCAGCTGTAAAATCTCTGTCAGGGCATAAAGGCTTCTCTCAGAAATCAGGTCCCTACACTGAGTCCCAAATTTGAGCAGCATGGCAGAAGCAGATTCATTTCTAAGGGTCTCACAGCCATGCCAGAGTTTAGGGCTCTGAGCTGACCCAGCCCTGAAGGCTCTTTTAATCTGCATTGTCATCTACGCTGCTAACAGACAGTTTCATGGTTTTGTAGTACAAGTCACTTTTTAAACATTGGCTTAGTACCAAGTTCATTACAGACTTGTGAAGCCTTGCTGAGATCCGGTGAAGGCTGCCAGTAAGATGAATGAATGATAGTTCTGTATTGTCTGTGGTTTTATTGCAGGGGTTTTCAAGTCCTCACTAAGACCTTTTCTTCCATTGATCTTGGATAGTTTGAGATCTGTTGTAGCTGGGGAATAGTTAGAGAGCGGAACTCAGCTAGTGTGAGATTAAATTTCCCTGCATGGTGTCGAGGATGATATTATCCATAATATCACCCAGCTGTTCCAGAAATGATCAGTCTACAGAGTTTGCTCTGGGTAGATACATGGTGCAGGTAGGAGTTATAAGCTTTAAGTCCCATACTTGTTTTTGCTTCTCTCTATAAGGCATGAATCTGGTGGTCTCATTTGGTTTGCTTGGTTTTGAAGTGAAGCAGGGATAGGTAAGGCTTTTGTTCAACAAATTAACATGAAGCCAATCTCAACATTTCTAGTTTTCATAGGGAAACATGGACTGTTAAATCACAGTGAAATTCTGCAGTGCAGTGTCAGATCATACTGATTGAACTTAACGTACATTTTAGATTGAACATTTATTTCAGTAGAGTAATGTATTTATGGCCCAAGTGTGGGCTTGAAACAAATGGTTCATGTTACTTTCCCCAATGTCTTTGCAGTTTTCTGATGATTTGGAGAATCATATTTTTTAATCTTCTCATGTATACCTTAAGGTTCTTGGTTGCTAGTGAATTACAAGGGAAGCTGATGGAAAACAAATGTTGATAAGGATTCAGACACACTTGTGAATGTTTTCTCTGCAGGAGGATCCTGGGGATAGCAAGGCTTTCTAATGGCACCAGCTCAAGGGGGTTGAACTGGAGAAAGCGACCATGGTCACTGAGCAAGAATGATGAGATGTGAATGCAGATGCAGGTGGATTTGGGTTGTCAAGTTTCACAAGAGTTACTAGGCTGGTGGTTTTTAGAATGGAGGCACTTTGGAACCAATCAGCTATCACACACCTAACCAGAGTTTGAACATGTTGGAAATACTGGAAATAACTTTCTAAATTGTTGTAGTCTGGCTGATCTGATTGACTGAAGCTCGTCTGCTGCTGAATCAGAGGGAGGAGTATAGTGCTTGCTTCAGACAGTATCCTCAGCTAGATTTTGAGGGAATTTGGTAACCCTGAACCAATTGAGGGTAGTATTACTTCCCAAATAGGGAGTTAATGTTTTGTTAAGCACAGAGTTTAAAAGGTCTCTGATATTTCAAAGTCCTTTGCCTGCTGGGTAGACAATGTAAAGGTTGAATTTCAGAGACCATTGCTCTGGAAGTTTATTATTCTCTGTATCCCACAGAAGAAACTAAAACTCCACAAGAAAATGGATAACTTCTTTGGTGAGGTTAAGAGTTCGATGTTTTTCAATTACTCTTGTTTTTTATTAGGTTCACACTCTTTCTTTGCTTCTGCCATGAGAAAAGGTAACAAAAATTCTGATTTCACTGTGGAGGCTCAGACTGGACGTTTCAGGTGAAGGTGTATAGAAATGACAAGGTAAACATTACTTGTCCATGTCTTTGATGTCTGTGCATGTGAGAGGTACCAGCATGTACATCAAGCTTCTTGAGTGCAAATGGGATGGTGAAAAGCACAGTTTTCAGCATTTATTTCTGCTGTATGTGCCAGTGCATGGTCTACATTTTCATCTCTACTTGCCTCCATCCTGAGCAGATGTGTAGATGTGTGTGGTGAGAGGATTATTTTCCTCTGACAAGTTTTATATCCTGAAGGAGGATCACCTTGACCTTGCCTGATGGGTTGCCTCAGTGGAGTCCTACTTGTGGCTCAGCTTAGTTTTAAGCTAATATTTGTACAGCCTGACGTACGGCATCTGGCTGAGCAGGGTACACATTCCATCACCCACATACTGCGTATGACACTTTTAATGAGCCAAGTACTCTGAAATGACTAGAACTACTGAAAGTGACACAGTCACCATTAAGGAGAACAAGTCTTGCAGAGAGCAAATGGTCTCAGGTCATGGGGGCCCTGCAGCTTTGTTTGCTGTAAAACTGAGCATCAACTTGTTTTCAGAGAAGGCTGGCAGGCAGGAAAGAAGTGCGCACTGGTTATGTTACATCATTGTGTGTTAAGCTGATGAATAAATAGAATTGAGTAACATTTGTCAATAAGTGAAACTTTTGCGTGAGGAAACAAAATCAAGAAATTGCCATGAGTTAAACAACTGGAAAACCAGCATGAGATGTACATGATTAGTTTTAGTGCTTTTACTTAATCTGTGTGCATTTTTTGAAAGTATATGTATCACTTGAACACTCTTACAATCATTATTCAGTCTAACATTCTACTTCCTCTTCCCTTTCCTTTTCCATGTTTCATTTTTTCAACTTAAAAGTACCTTGATATCTTGATACAGGGGTCTGCAATTAAAAACTTACTTTAACAATTCCTACATTTATTAAATATTGCCTTTTTCTCACATACGCACCTCTCATTAACTTACCCCAAACACCAGCCTTAATCTTCAAAGAAGTAACTGGTGGAAAATGTGCAGTAAAAAGCATGTAAAGCGTGTGCCACAGGACAAAGCAAGTATACCAGGCATTCCTGGTTTGACTGGTTGAAAGAAATCCAAACCAAATCTGGAAAGCCAACAACACATGAACTTACTGACCTTTGTGTTGTGATAGTTTCTGGAATTACTGGATAGTGGGGATAGGCTGAGGAGAGTTTAAGGGCTGGCTTAGGCAATGAGGTAAGGTTACATATAAGGGAGCTGCAGTGATTTGGGAACACTAACGGAGTACGTTTACCAGTGCGCAGCTCAGCGAGTTTCGATCCTGGAATCATGAGCGGGTGCCCCTTCGCAGGGAACAGTTACCTGTGAGTCCCTCATCCCTGTGTTTTGCTTCATAACATCAGTTCAAACAGTAGAATGTTGATGTAAAATATGAAAACTCAGAGAGAAATTAATGACTGTCAATAAATAGACAACTGTAGCTATCGCTAAAGGAAAAGGTTGTCTGAACACTTGTTATTTGATGAAGTAGATGTAATGCTACCAGCTGTCAGTGTGACAAGAGGTATTTCAGGTGTACTGGTCTTTGTCTGCTTTAGTGGTTTGGTTTCTCAAAACAAAGCATTTGAATTGTAGATACATCTGTTAGTAAAGAGGCAGGTATATTGATAGCTCTTTAATTAAATAGTTTACATATTTACTTAATTTTCTTCTTAGATTTAACTTAAGCAAACTGTCTTTGGAAGATGAAAAAGATGACAAATCACAAGAAGGAATAAATAAAGCTAGCAAAGGTGGACTTGTCTATGGAGAATACCTACAAGTAAGTTTTTCATGTTTACTGCCCTGGTTGCTCTTAAGACTTGAGCCAGGATGTGTGACTGATGCTTCTCCCACCAGTCAGACACTATGACAGGTCTACAAGTGCCCTTCATCTGCCTGTATGTGCAGTCATGGGCACAGTTGCCTTTCTCAACTGGGATGGGTCCGGTGGACTGGGTATGGCTTCTCAAACTGCAGGGAATTACTTACATTGGTAAGCCTAAACTGTGAAGTGGTGACCAGAAAGTCTTTCTTTGGTCTGACAACCACCACTTGGCAATTTCTCCATGTCAGCAGGCTGTGGGCAACTTTCCCGAATTATTGCATGAAAGCCCAGAACATTTGGCTGGAAAAATATATTGCAGAAATCAGGGGGGTAGGGTGATGACTGGGGGACACACACGCAAAAAATCCAACCAACCAAAACCAAAAAAAACCCCAAACCCCAACCAAACAACTGAACAAAAAATGCCACAACTAGCAGTAATTAAGAAATAAGTAAAAATGAAATGCTGTAAGTAATAAAAGATTATGGAGTGGGGCCTTTTAGTGACATAATGAACTAAGTGAGATTACTCTGTGCTTGTGAACAGAAGATTGATATGTTGACATATGATATGGAATCTTGCAAAGATTTCTTTTAAAACAACTATGATTAGACTGTAAACTTGACTCAGTAAAAAAAATCAGTAATGCCAGAAATGAAACTGCTAGTAGAGCCTCAACTAAGAGCTCTTGTGGAGATTATTATATGATTACACAGAATTTTAGTATAGGAGCTCTGTTGTCATGGAACATGACAGCATAGACGGTAAGGTTTGGAAAACAGGATGGATATTTTGTTTTCTCCTTTTTCATAATTAAAAATATCCTTAAAATGATTTTCCAAACCTTATTACTTGATGTATCTAAATGTTCCGTTTTAGGCAAGATTTTTTTAAAAAGTAAAAGTGCCACCTGAGACCATTTAGTTTAACTTTTCATACCTCATAGCAGTCTTCCAGTATCTGAAGGGGGCCTACAAGGATGCGAGATAGAGAGGGGCTCTCCATCAGAGATTGTAGTGATGGGACAAGAATTAACAGATCCAAACTTAGGGGAAGTTCAGGTTAGATATAAGGAAGAAGTTATTTACTGTAATGGTGGTGAGGCACTGAAATGGGTTGCCCAAGGAAGTTGTGAATGCTCCATCCCTGGCAGCATTCACGGCCAGGCTGGACAGAGCCCTCTGGATGACATGGTCTAGTGTGAGGCATCCCTGCCCATGGCAGGGGTGCTGGAACTAGATGATATTCAGGTCCTTTCCAACCCTAACTGTTCTATGATTCTATGAGTCCGATATATATTTGATATCCTTAAATATTAGCTCTACACAGTAGAATTACCATTGCTAATAGCAGAATTGAGAGCTTTACAGAAAAGTCTTATCTTTATTTTTAAGCTGAACAAAATATTGAATGCTCAAGAACTTCAAAGTGAGAAGAAAGGAAAGCAAATCCATGATGAGCATCTTTTCATTGTAACACATCAAGGTAAGTGGTTGGAAGGATTTCATTGCTGGTGGTTGACCAACATGGAATACAGAGTTTGTTTTCATTTGAGACACAATCAATACAATTGCTTTGTATTTATATTTGTATATGTCCCTGTATAATTTGTAAGGCTGTAATCAACTCTATGCTTATGAAGCCGTAAGTATAATCTTTAGATTGGGTAAATCACAATTTGGACTATTCTGTTTCTAGAGAAATTAAAGTAGCAAAATTCATTCACCATCTGAGTAATAGACTTCTATGGAGTTTATTGTAGGCAAATTTGTGCGTTGGCTTGTGCCTTCTCTGAAACTTCAATTCAGTTCTAACCATCTGGAGTCTGTTTAGAAGCCAGCACACTGGTTAGGTGCTCCCTAACTGTTAATATATATGCGTTTTGCAGGCACTCACCTAATGCTATTTTCCTGTTATTAACAGAAAACATGTAGGTGACATAAAGATTGTAAGCAGCTCTGGAGTTAACTTTTATTGGATCAGATCTAGATTTTCTGTTTCTTCCTTTTGTAATGAACATCCTGTACATGAAATATCTCCAGTGTAAAAGACACTTTAGAAATTCTGTCGACATTTTCAATGCTAGATTGTTTCCTGTAACAGTTTAGGTAGAGGACAACATCCTGTAACAGGTAATGCATTTCTGTATCAGCATCTTTTGTACACCAGCTGTGTAAATGTAGGCTATTCATTTCAAATCAAAATGTAAGATGCTATGAAGAAAAAGCAATATAATGTTGAAGTTAATGCTAATGATGCCTTTCTTTTTGTAGCTTATGAACTTTGGTTTAAGCAGATTCTGTGGGAAATGGACTCTGTGAGGGTTATCTTTCAAAATGGCCATGTAAGTTAAAGGCAAATATTAATTCTGGGAAAATGCAGCCCTCTATTTCTCTTGCCTCCTGCCTTTCAGACTGATAGATTTGGGTTTACTGAAGCAACATGTGCTCTTTTTAAAAACAGCATCACAAAGACCGTAATGAAATTTAGCAGAGTGGCTCTTAGATCCTGATAGAACAGGTGTTTGATCAGCAAAACCTTATTCCCTCCTGGAGTCTGCCTTTTGTGCAGATCAAACTTCATGGCCAATTTCATTGGCCAGAAGGCTCTTATACTCTCCTACTAGTACTGAATAACAGCAGAAACAACTTGAGAATATTCTACTGCAGAAAAGGCATACTCAGAGGCAAAACTGAAAACCAGAGGGCTCCCAGGTATTTTTATGCTGAAAAGTCATTTCTGCCTTTGTTCAGTTTTTTGATGTCTACACACTATATCCTTCCATCCAATATCTGCTATACAAAAGGGAAACTCTTTTTGGTAGTTGAATATTTTAATTCTATCAGAAAAGCAATAATAAAAATTACAGCATAAAATTTTATGAGAATTTCTGAAAATTACAAATATAACAGGAATACTTTGAACATTTCCAAACATATTTCCAAAGCCGCATACAACTCATAATAATAAATAACAAAGGAAAAGTCCTGCCTGATACTGCATCCACATAAAAAGGCTGACTGCATGTAACTTGAGAAATACCTTAAATAACATCAAAAGCATGTGATTATGAAGAAAGTTTGCAACTAGACATGACTGAAAGAAGGAGCGTTTTTATCATAATGTCCAATGAAAATGTTCTCTGTTGTCCTCCACGTTCATAATTTTGTTGGCTTTTTAGTTGAACGTTGTATCAAATTATAACTGACAAAACCCTGTTCTTAAGCCGAAAAATTTTTCATAATTTATTTGTTTTAAAAACAAAACTTTGTTTATAACCAGAATTTGAAATGTCAATGCTAAGGTTAAGTACACAGCCAGGCAATTAAGGAAAGGCTTATCATCTTTCATTTTTGTAGCTTGATATTTAATGGTTGCATGCCCAGGGCATAGAGAGAAGTTTAATCCCACTGAAACTAATAGGAATTTTAGCAGACTCCCCTTCAGGCAAAGTATTCAACCTAGCCAGAAGAGAGCTTCTGTGTTTTCCATTTAATATTTTATATTTCCCACCAGATGTAGTCATCCCTGCTTTCCTCTGCTTGCTAGTGCGTGTCTCTAATGAATATCTTTTTAGATGTGCTCTCCCGATGTGTACCTCTGAGATTATTCTGTTTCTCAACTTTTAAGTACTTTCCACATCTGCCTTATGATTTGTTCCTTCACAATAATAGAAATGATTGTAGAAGCAATTATAATAGAAAGCATGATTATATTTTATCATGTACCATTAAAACTGGATTTTAGTAATTGGAAATGATCATGATATAAATTATTTCAGTCTACAGTTTAATTTTTTGTGGTGACTTCTATCTCAGTCAAAAAGGTAGAAAAGAAAAAAACAAACTATATGTCTGGCATAGTTGTAACATCAGTCTGAGAAAAACATTTCAATCTTTGAAAATTGTAGTTTCAAATTTCAGTTAAAAACAGGGCTCTCTATTCAAGATGAGATCCTGCGGCTATGGATTTCACATAGAAAAGACTTGGGAACTATAGTGCTGTACAACAGTGAAAAGACTTGAAATAAATAGGATATGAAGAGAATACCACTCTTATTATGATATTTATGGTTTCTACAGGTAAGAGATGAGAGGAACATGCTGAAGGTTATTACTAGAATAAATAGAATTTCAATGATTCTGAAATTACTTGTGGAACAGTTCTCAGTTTTGGAAACTATGACTGCATTGGACTTCTTCGATTTCAGGTAAATACTTGGTATTCCTCCATAGTAATCTGTGAACTGATAATTCCCATCCTTAGAGCTCATGGTAAATTTTTAATGCTCCTTAGCTAAAAAGCACACAAAACTACAATTTTGCTTTCCTTGGAAATGTAAACTGGCTGTATCACCCAGCACACTACAGCAGGGCAATCCATGGGCTAAGTGTCTGTTGTGATGCATTCTTGCTTCTGCTTTTCAACCACATACTGTCATTTGATAAGCAAACATAAGATCAAATCAATGATCTGTTTCTGCCAGATCCTGTACTTGCAATGCAAAGTACGTTACAATCTAGCCCTGTGGGATTTCAGATTACTTTTATTAATTGTTATTTTAGCATGATCACACAATTTAACTCTGAAAGAATGCTGTTAATGAAACAAAATGCAGTAAATGTTCTTCTGAATGTTAGTCTTTTGTGTACATAGCAATTATTCTGTATAACAAGCCTATTTAAAATGCATTCATTGGCACTTTAATGATGTGAAATTTTCTGTAGTAGTCATTCGTGGTGAAGCTACTTATTCTGTCTGGAAAGGAAAATATGTTCACTAATGTTTTCTCCTGTACATCACACATACAAACCTGCCAATTTAAAACACGTTACAAACATAAGTGTCTCCCTATATCTGTGTATGCATAAACAATATATATCTCTAGAAAATCAGAATATGTTATAGAATCATAGAATAGTTAGGGTTGGAAAGGACCTTAAGATCATCAAGTTCCAACCCCCCTGCCATGGGCAGGGACACCTCGCTCTCAACCATATCACCCAAGCCCTCGTCCAACCTGGCCTGGAACACTGCCAGGGATGGAGCATTCACAGCCTCCTTGGGCAACCTGTTCCAGTGCCTCACCACCCTAACAGGAAAGAATTTCCTCCTTATATCCAATCTAAACTTCCCCTGTTTAAGTTTTAACCCATTACCCTTGTCCTACCACTACAGTCCCTAATGAAGAGTCCCTCCCCAGCATCCCTATAGGCCCCCTTCAGATACTGGAAGCCTGCTAGGAGGTCTCCACGCAGCCTTCTCTTCTCCAGGCTGAACAGCCCCAAGTTTCTCAGCCGATCTTCATATGGGAGGTGCTCCAGCCCCCTGATCATTCTCATGGCCCCCCTCTGGACTTGTTACAACAGTTCCATGTCCTTTTTATGTTGAGGACACCAGAACTGCATACAGTACTCCAAGTGAGGTCTCACAAGAGCAGAGGAGAGGGGCAGGATCACCTCCTTCGACCTGCTGGTCATGGTCCTTTTGATGCAGCCCAGGATACAGTTGGCTTTCTTGGTTGCAAGCACACACTGAAGCCGGCTCATGTTAATTCTCTCATTAGCCAACAGCCCCAAGTCCTTCTCCACAGGGCTGCTCTGAATCTCTTCTCTGCCCAGCCTGTAGCTTTGTCTGGGATTGCTCCAACCCAGGTGTAGGACCTTGCACTTGGCAAGGTTAAACTTCATGAGGCTGGCATCAGCCCACCTCACAAGCGTGTCAAGGTCCCTCTGGATGGCATTTCTTCCCTCCAGCGTATCAACCGAACCACACAGCTTGGTGTCATCGGCAAACTTGCTGAGGGCGCACTCAATCCCACTGTCCATGTCAGCGACAAAGACGTTAAACAAGACTGGTCCCAACACCGATCCCTGAGGGACACCACTCGTTACAGGTCTCCAGCTGGACATTGAGCCATTGACCACAACTCTTTGTGTGTGGCCCTCCAGCCAGTTCTTTATCCACTGAGTGGTCCATCCATCAAATACATGCATTGTAGTTGCATTATAAAATAGGTTGTTTTTCTCCTAATGAAATAATATAAAAATGCTCAGATTTACCCTAACTATTCTATAATATCTATTCAGTATTCTTCAAATGTGAAATGTTTTCTTATTTTGTTGAGAAACAGAAAACTTCATCATTTTTAAATAATATCCTGTCTTTTTGTATCTTTTTTTTTCTTCTGTTCCCCAAGATACTACCTAAGCCCAGCCTCAGGTTTTCAGAGCCTGCAGTTCCGCTTGCTAGAGAACAAAATTGGTGTTCCCCAAAGTCTGAGAGTCCCCTATAACAGAAGGCATTATCGTGATAACTTCAAGGGACAGGATTATGAACTGCTGCTTCAATCAGAGCAAGAACCAACACTGCTGCAACTTGTGGAGGTAGCAACGTCTGTCTTAGACCTTCCTTTTTTTTACACCCCCCCCCCCCAAGAATGTCCTTCATTGGTGCCAGTGACAAATTCTTCTTTCTTGAGAGAAGCAAGCATGCTGGCAATTTCCCAGTCAGTTTCTTGGATTCTTACCGAATTTTATATGAAAGAGAGTTAGTCGTTAGTAAACCAACTGATTTTTCACAGCATTTCCTCTTGTCTGAAAAGTTTGATTCTTAAACTAGTAAATTGCGTTGTGGAACTACGAGCTAAGAATATAAATGTACTATTTCATTCACACCATAAACTCTTTTTAGAAAAAAACCTTTAAAAATATCTCCACTATTAGGAATGGCTATTAGAGAGGTTAAAACAAGAAAAGGAAAAATAAAAACTCAGAAAGGAAATGAGAAAAGACATTTAACAAATGTTTCATTATCACTTGCCTTGTTTTAATCACTTTGTCTCAGAGCTATCAATGACTCAGTAATTTCTCTCCTTGTCATTTTCATACATAAACTTACATAACTTTATACAGAATAATGCAATATAAACCTCAATAAAAGCATCCAATCTTCTTAGCCCTAGCCATTTGACTAATGGCACCTAATGCAGAATATATAAGAAATTTCTCTAGCTTTCTTTTCATTTGTCACGACTTCATGTACTTGTATCTTTGAGATGAAGAGTGATCTCAAAAGAGAGTTTGACCTTAAAAGTTCCTAGTTTTTCCCCTCTGAATTTCATTCCCATTATTAAAACAAAAGCAAAGAGAAAGCTTTGTTAACTGACAAGTAAGTTTCTGTCTTGTATCATCACATTATGGTGGAAATTAATGACAAGACTGCTTGATCAATATTCAGCTGACACGATAGAAACTGGTTGTATAGATAGTTCTACACCTTCCTTCTGAGATTTATTTTTACAATTATCCTGTATATGGGGAATAGGGTTGTTATCTTGTATCTACAAGGAAGCTGGTTTTAAAGATAGTGCACAGCTTTTGTCTTTCAACACTAGTCACCTCACCTGGAACCCATGAATGTGTTTGCATGGCACCATTATGTAGGTATAAATCATCTACATGGGTATGCTAACTGAAGTAATAAGCACCTCAATGGGATATTAAACCTGAACAACTGCAGCAGTATGATTTATGCTGCTGCAGCTTGAAATTGTAAGGTAATGTACTTACATTATTAATGCTTGAGCACATTATTATCGTTATTGTTGTTATTGTTATTATTAAAGGCATGGCTGGAAAGAACTCCAGGACTCGATGCTGAAGGATTTGATTTCTGGGGACAATTTGAAGTGAATGTTTTAAAAGGTCTAGAAGAGGAATTTACATTGTTGCAGGTACACAGTATACTCTTGATCTAGCTGTAAGCAAAGGTTGCGGTAAAAATGACATCCTGACATAATTTTGACTTTATGCTCATTTGCTTCACTTAATCTGCAAGAAGTGGAAAAAATTGCATTTTTTTTGCCCAGGAAAGCTGAATAAGTTTGTAATTTGACATCTAAGACAGTTTAAAGTGTGTGATACATGTATGATTTTGATAGCAAAAGGAAAATGATACTATCAATAGAAGGACTGAAATTGATTTTACTGAAACTACAACTTCACCTTTAGTTAGCACTTGCATCTACAGTTGAGGGTAAACATGAAGTTTGAGGCCCTGAGTTGTGAGTATGGAATGTTACTATAAACAGTCCATTTCTGTTTAACAGTATGTGGCGATTTGCTGCTATGTGATTGTTTGACTTACACTAGCTAATTAGCAAAAGAAAATCCCTGAAATACTGTAAGACCTGTAGCTTTAAGTAGATTTTTAATGGTAAAAAAAAAAAAGGCATAACATAAGAATTAATCAATTTTCTACGAATTTCTGTTATCTAAACCTTTTTATTTACAATTTTCTTACTCATAGGTATTCAAGGTTGTCTTCTTTTTGCCTTGAAGATTAAGTGTTTTTAAGGCCTCTAGACCCAAATAAAAGCGATAAGCTGCCAGTTTGTTTGAATATTCATTCATCTGAATTGTGCTGATGGATACTTAATAGGACGTTTTGTGGTAATTGTGTTTCTTAAAGGACAGTGACTCAGCAATTCATCTATCTTGTTTGAAAATACAGCTCTTTTTTGATGTGAACTTACAGAGTATTTATGATGAAAATAGCGGTTACATTATGGGTCATTCAAGCTCTTAATTTTCCCTATTGAATTCTAAAACCATTTTTTGTTTTAAATATCAAAGGCCAAACCAGAATCAGAAGAAAAAGATGATGAATTATCTGAATTCCAAAAACAGAAAGATGTGTTACTTTCGTTATTTGATGAAAAACGCCATGAACACCTGCTTAGTAAAGGTAGATTTCATTAATGTGTACTTTCAGTTTTTTTATACATGATCTATATAAACACATAACAGCATTACTTTTGCAAGAGAATCAATAACAGACTAAGGATGCTTGCATTTTGCAGGAGAAAGACGACTGTCTTATAAAGCACTGAAGGGCGCCCTAATGATCTACTTCTACAGGTAAAGTTAGAAGATCTATCATTAATACATACTGGCAGGAGGGGAGGTGAAGGTTAAAGAGAGCAGCACAGATTTATTTAGGTTGGAAAAGGCCTTGGAAAGTAAGCTTGTACAACCCTAGACAAAACCCAGCTTGAAGGTCAGGTTGGGCTGCTCAGGGATGAATCCAGTTGAATTTTGAGTATCTTTTCAAGGATGTAGTTGGCCTCTTTGGGCAGCTGGTTCATGTCTGTCCAGCTGCTGCTCCTCAGAGTGTAACTGGCAAATGCCTTGTTCAGACTATTCTACAAAGCGTTCTAGGAAGAGTTAGAGTAATTTTCCAAGTATGAGGGGAAAAGCAGATTCAGGCTTCTGTAGCAGAAGCACTTCCTAGAATATCTAGTGACATTTCAATACCAATTTAGGAAAAATGTATATGTTGTGTCATTATTATACACTGATGAAGTGCTACTTTGAAAAATACAGCATATTGTAAAAGGTCCCGCTGTCTTCTCTTTCCAAGGGAGGAGCCTCGTTTTCAGGTTCCCTTTCAGCTTCTTACTTCCCTTATGGATATAGATGTGCTCATGACCAAATGGAGATGTAAGTCCCACTGTCTGATTGTGACGCTCCCTCTTTTAGAAGAAAGCAAACTGCTCTGTTTTACCATGTTTTAGACAAGTTACGCCCAGAGTTTCAGAACTGAACTGAGTTCATCCTTTAGGAATGACTGGGTTTTTTTTTTAAACTTCATGCAAGAGGAAAGATGAATAACTTCTTCTGTGGTCATTAGATATATAGGTATAGCTGTCACTTCTATGACATACAATTCTATTTAAGTGGCAGGTATATATTTTGTAATGTCTCCCAAAATGTGACCATGTCATTTCATCATAGAACCATAGAATAGTTTGGGTTGGAAGAAATGTTAAAGGTCACCTAGTTCCAATCTCCCTACCATGATCAGGGACACCTTTCCCTAGACCAGGTTGCTCAAAGCCCTACCCAAACTCATGAAGACCTCATATGCAAACATTCTTTCTGCTCCTTCTCTATCTAGACATCCAGAAATGAATTAATTCTGTATTAACAGAGCACAATAATGTAAAAGAATTAATGTATTCTTTCTATATTAACAATAATTTTATATTAGCTGACTGAAGAGTGCCAGAATTAACTCCTGCATTGCTGAATACCTAGTAGTGTTATATTAAAGATCTCTGTAGAATCTTTAATATTTCAGTGATGCACCTTGATGTGACCCTTTGTTGTACCTTAACAGTGAACATACATCCTGACTTTCTTTTATGTTACTTAGATAACCATGTCTGCATGGTTCACAGAATGATTGGCAGCAAGGCTGGAACTGGTGGCTCATCAGGCTACCAGTATTTGCGCTCAACAGTGAGGTAAGAATAATGTGACTCCCCCATCACCTGCAAAACTGCCATTCAGACGTACTCTAATGCCAGGAGACAGGTTTCAGGTAGCTCAGTAAAGGATGGAGAGCTGCTGTTTCTCTTTTGGGACTCTAGCATTTCCTCCTGGTGGTTGTAACGTTGTTTTTTCAGGTTGACATATACAAATTTAAAGCCTTAGGGGGGCAAAAATAACTCCTTTTTGCACATGCAAAGTGCTATGTATAATTCTCACTCAAGAGATCTAGGCATTAGTGTAACAGCAGCAATAATTAACCCTGCATTTTTCAGCTTGTGTGCAACTATTGATGCATAACTTCCTTTCTTAGCATAACCTCTAATTGTACAACATAAGGTACTTAAATTTAGGATTGAATATATTCTGAGAGCTGACAGTAATTAACACTCCCAAGCTGTGCAGGCAGTAATCAGAAGTATGATTCCTTTTGCTGAAGCAGAAAAGGAACTTAGAAGGGTTGTTCAGGGCCTGAGCACAGAACTGTCTGAATGGGTTGACTTTTTTATACAAATTAGAGGATTTAGCTAATTAGAACATTCAGTCCCTTTAGCTGCCACTATGGCCTGATAGTCCTGAACAGCGTTATGTCAAAAAAGCAAACATCTTTAGAACATTTTCTTTGAGGTTTGATTTCAGAGAGAAACCGTATGTAGCCAGTGACTGCTATGGTCGTCTGTGGGCAACAGTTCCCTTCACAACCACTGTTACAGAGGGTGGAATGGAAATCAGATGATTACATTGAAGATTATAGATTCACTGTCTTTTTCAGCAAGCTTTCTCACTCTTCCTTGCTTTCAAGTTAACCTTCTTCCTAGGTATATTCTACTTTGTATCTACTATGAGAGTGGAGGTCTGGAGATTATAGCCTACACACTGCATTTTTAGGAGAAGAATGTGACTAATGCAACCATGTTTCCTTTTTAAGTCTGATCTGATATGCCTTATAAGCAGTTAGAGTTGTATTTCTACTCTGGAATCCTGAAGAGGAGTGCAGAAATCTCATTAAATAATAGAGATGGAATGATTCCTGACAGTTTTGATATTATGACATTCCTTGACAATACCACAGCATTAATTGTTCTGATTATCTTTTTCAGTGACAGATACAAGGTGTTTGTGGATTTGTTCAATCTTTCAACGTTTTTAGTGCCAAGACACTGGATACCAAAGATGAACCCAAGCATTCATAAATTCCTTTATACTGCAGAATACTGTGACAGCTCCTATTTTAGCAGTGATGACTCTGACTAGCCTGCCTCCCTGGACTCTTTGCTGTAGAGAACTACAGGACATTCACCTCCAGTGGTGCTGTCCCTCAAATGTAACAGCTACCCTCATAGAGTGTGAGCATGTAAATATGTATTTATGTATGACAGCTATGTGAATAGTATGATTGGCTTGTGGAAGAATCTTAATTTTTGTACAAAAAATAACCCATATTGCGTTAACCTATATTAAGACTAAAATGATACCCCAATTCAACTCAATGACCAACTTACTTCTTCACTGGCTTCTTAAAACCTATAGCTGGATGTTTTTAAAACCTACAGCAAATTATACAGAATTACTATGATCATGTCTTATTTGTACATATTTTTGTATTTGTTTGCCTAATGGCTGTTATTAATTTACTTCTAATAAATTAATGATTAGTCTTATCACCTTCAGAAAAGTATTAGTTTCTGAGCTCTTGTGGAATTTCAAAGGGAATTTTGTGCTAAGAGTTTCAAAAGCTAGATTTAAGAAAATAATTCCCAAATCCATAGAAACCCAAGCATCTTGAAGTTTTACATACAACACGAATCACAGAATCCCAAGTGTTGGAAGGGACCTCAAAAGATCATCTAGTCCAACCCCCTTGCAAGAGCAGGGTAACCTAAGAGTACATCATACAGGAACTTGTCCAGGCGGGCCTTGAATATCATGTTCCTATCTGCTACAAGTGAATGTAGAAACACTAAGAGTAGCAGATACACTTACTTTGCATTTCAGATACAGTGGTATTAAAGCTCACCTTCTGCTAATGCTTCTTCTAAATCAAGAGTAAAGTTCATAAAACAGTATGATAGCCATTTAAAGTGGGTTTTATTCAAATATCACTGAAGTAAGGATAAAATTGATACATAATAAAATCAAGGCAAATTGGCAATAGAATATTGATAAAACTGTGTAGTCTTTGTGTTGGACGGAGGCTCCTCTTCTTAATCACTTCCCTTGGAAATATACATACACTTTAGCCTAACTTCTGCTGAGTTGCTCTGTGCCTTAGGTACTTACACACTTCACAAACACTAGTGGAATAATCTGTGTCTGATACTACTATAACAGCATCACTCTTATCAATGCCAACTGGGAACTTTGGCTATTGTTTTCCAGTTATGGAAGTTAAGTGTACTATTTGTTGTTTGTAAACTGTTAAAATATTAACACTTAGAAGTAGATGACTAAAATGGCAATTCTTACAACAGAAAATTACGAATGCTCATTGCGTTTGTCATAAGATTATAAATACACTGATCTAGTAACATGGTACAGTAATTGGATGTAAAAACTACAGAATTGCGTCAGTATTTTTCACAGTGGTGCTTCACAAAATATACACATCACAAAATAGATGAAAGGTTCAGAGCATTTTAGGGTTACATTTTTGATTGTGAAATCTAGTTATGGCCAGCAAACCTGGCATCTCTTTTCTGATTGCCAGCAATTCCCATCTATGAATTCGATTAATTAATGCAGGGAAATCTAAACCCCACTTTATTTGGAGTATCCTGTAATTACTGACTTTCTAAAGGTGTATTAACAAACCCCACCCTCAGAATTTTTTCTGCAAGCACATTTTTTAATTTGTACTTTGCAGTTGGCTTCACTGTAACTCATGATGTAGAGAAGAAAAAAAGGCATGAAACTGATACAGCTCTCAAAGCACAGAAAGTGCAAACACATACAACCTGCCAGGACATAGGATGTTAAACCACTAGAACTGCCTCTCTTTGTCTAAATACACTTACTTATTACTTTTCTATCCATCTAACAAATGAATGCAGAAGACTGATATTCTAGGCACTTTCCAAAACACATTCCCTGCTCTGAAGAGCATTGAAGTTTTACCCAACAAAGGTCTGAAGACTGAACATGAAGAACTGCAGCATTTCAGAGACACTGGATGCTCAGGCAACAAGGCTGAGTATCTGTTACCCTCCTGTATTCTTCCAACTTCAGAGGAAGAGTAAGATATCACAAAAAGGAGGAAGACAAAATGTATGTGTCTGTCAGAGGTGCTAGAAAAGCCAAGTATCAAACAGAATATATTCTTCTGACTTTCTTCCCTGCACAATAAAAGCAGACCTGATCATGGTAGTTCTTATATTCTAAGCATTTCAATTATACCTTGTCATAATATTGACTATTTGATCCAAATTCCTCATCATTCATCATCACTTCTTTCCTGTAAGATTTTTTTATGGAGTAATATTCAACACCTGGATAGAGATCACACTCGCATTTTCAGTCCATCATTGTAACTTCTTTCTGTATACTCTGCAGATGATTCCAAGTCTTCTTATTCCACGAGAGATTCGACATACACCACATTCCAAATAAAAACATTTTTAAAAACTCCAGCCAACCCATTCCTGTATTGCTTAAAAGGAGGAGTTGCCCTTACAGAGATTTCTTATTTTAGAAAGTGTTGTTTTGAAGTAAACCTTCATGTACAGTGTATGTCCAAATGATTCTTGGGGTCTTTGGCCAGTAAGTGTCAAACAAATACTGCTGAAACTGTATCTGCTATACCTACAAATGAAACAAAATATTATTTTTAAATAAATATTGAAAGTGGAGACTTGCCAGAAAGAAGTTACCAGAATTCATATTTATATAATACCCTCTCTATGCACCAGGACACCAGGTGAACTCCTGAGGGGCAAGAGAAGGCAGGAAACCAGCTGCAACCTTTTTATTTCTTCCTTGCCTGACACTGTTTATAGTTGTGGTCTACTTTCCTCCTTCCTCTGCTTTCCCAGTCAAAACTTTAGATCCTTTCTAAGGATTCAGCATTGGTCCAATTTGGGTGCTGATAAGCAACCTAAGCCTTGATATCCTCTTCCCTTTCAATCATATGCATTAGCAATGTATAGACAATATGAAGCTGTGCAGCTTTGAAAGCTCACCAAGAGAATAGAGATCACAAATTCCATTACTAGACACACTTTTGAACACTCAGACCCATACAAACACAGAACAAACCAGGTTTTTTTTTTATGCTCAGTTCTTTTTGTATTGCTGTACTCCTTCCAGGCACTAAAAGCAAAGTCTGACTACAGCCTGTGACAGGTAGCAAAGGTTGATAGCCCTTGTACCCTCAGAAGTTGTGTCAGAGCACCTCTAAACCAGAAAACATCCTGTGTGGGGGGAAGAAAGCAACTGCTGGCTTTTGCTGGATTGTTCTTGTGTGGGACACTACAGAAAACATGAAAGATCTTGCTTTTTGAGAGAACAGAATTTGAAAACAATACATCTGTTCTTCCTGACCAGCCCTACAATTCACTTGCTTTAATTACCACTACTTCTAAGTTTCTCTTTCCAAATTGTTTATACAAGCACACAAGTTTCAGCAACATAGAAAAGCTCTGATGGGATACATTGTCCTGATCTTTACTGGGTGTAGGCAAACTGAAGACCATCTGTTCTTATTTGCAGATAATTTGCATCCTCTTAACACCTTTTACAATGACTGAGAGCTACTGTGAAACATGCATGGAAATGAAAGCCAACAGAAGACCTCCAGCATTTATCTAACAGAAGAAAAAAAAAAATAAGAATCAATGGATACACAACACTTACTAATAGTCCAATCCTAGCAATTTGGCTCAGCAGTCTTTGCGGTAAACAGGAGCTCCACCTGCCTTACCTTCAGCAGTTACTCAGCAATTCAGAAGAAACTGGATATTTAACATGATAAAACCCCCCTCAAGCACCAGGAAATGCCACATGCAAACAGTAAGAGCTAGGAGATGGAAGTAGCACTGAGAGCATGTATCTCTATCTTAACAAGAAAAGCCACAAGCAGGGTACACAACTCCCAAGTACTGGCAGATCCACCTTCCATACTTGTTTGCTAAACTGAGTCTAGAGACAATTCCATCCACCAGACATGGGCAGCAACTGATTTATCTACACTGAGTGTAGTGATGGCATTAATCTAGAACAGTGACACATAACTGTATACTTTGCCTTGTAATGTATATGTTATGTAATGTATCCATTGTAATGTATACATTACATGGTAAGGTACAATAGAACTTTATGCCTTATATAGCATTACCCTTCCATGGTGTTTTTCAATCACTCAGGTAGATGGCTTGGTTGAACTAGCAACTGCTTCATTTATTTTTCCATCTGAATTCATCTAACCTTTTCTAAAACGTAGCAATGACTTGCATTTGCTCTCCGAGGATCCCATTATATTGCTTTGCTTACACAGAAAAAAACATATCCCAGCAGGTGGCCTTTACCACTAATTATTTTTTGTCAGACTTACCACAGACATTGCTGCCTATCTTAACACGAACATAGCCATCTATTCCCCATGTGGGCCCCCAAGAGTTCTGTACAATCCAGTAAGGGACACTACCTGGAAGAGATATTTTCATAAACAAGAGATAACATGAGATTTGGGAAGCATAAAAAACTTCTAACATTCTACAGAATTAATTACCATTTTAATATCTCATCGTTTCTGATGGTTTCATGATACAGTACAGAAAACCTAATGTGGTTCACATGGAGGACAGAGCTAATATGCCAGTGTTGAACAGACTGGTTATATCCTCTGCTGGCGTAAAGACACATACAACTGTTTTACTGACTTTACAAGGACATGAAATCCCACAGAAGTAATGGAGCACAGACAGGAAGTTTTTCTCCTGGGATCAGGCTGCATTTCCATAACTGATGTAACACCAAGCCAACAGCTCCCAGCAGAACACCCAGTTCTGGATTTCAATCACTTACCCTGCAGGAGGCAAGTTGCAAATAAGAGAAAAAACCACAAAACCTACTGAGTTGAATTTCAGTTGATGGCAACGCACCTGTTCTGTCAAAACCAGTGATAAGAACAGCATGATTTGCTCTTCCACTGGAGCAGTGATATTGTATGATCCCACCAAGATAATCCTGCCAGCTAACTGCATCTACTGTTACTGCCAAAGGGCCCCAGTTCACAAGCATCCTCATCATTTCTTCTTCTTGATTGCTGTGAAAGAAGCGATAATGCCAAGTTACTTACATTAGCACACTAAAGCAATCTGAGAGGTGGTAATCTGCTTGTTAAGTATGATTTAAAAGTAAAAAAAATTAAACTGTTTCCTGTGAGTTCTATGCAGCGCATAACAAATCAGTAATTATGTATTTCATAGAATACAATAATACAAATATAGGGCACACTGACTACGGGAAAGGTGCAGATAGAAGGAGATAATGCTATTAAATAGCAGCAGGTTCCTGGGTCAAGTCGGTGGGCACTATGTAACTTTCAGCTACCACTCTTCTCAACTAAACCCAGCTCTGGACAAAATATTCATCTATATTATTATTTCCCATTAGTTTTTCAAACATACAGAAGTACCTCTTCTATCACACATAATAATAGACTCAAATATGTATCTCAAACACATCAAAACACAGGACATTATTACTTTCAGACATTCTCATACAGTTTTACTTATGTAATGTACTGGAACGGGAAACCTTTATCACTGGGTGATACGTGCAATAACTAAATTTGGCAAATACAGACTGGCGAAGCTATAATAAATTTTACTTACTCATATGTGGCAGCAATTCAATTCCTAGTCAAAACTGAATTTATTGTCTTTAAATTCAATATGCAGCTGTATTGTACTGATAAAGATTAGAAACAAACTTTCTTAATACAGAAACCTAAAAAGCTACCAGTTGTCTTTACAAAATTCAGCTGACAATACAGTTCATAAAGTCATGGACTGGAGAAGGATGAGGGTGGCTGTGCAAATGGATGAATACTTAAGTAACTGAGTATTTCCTAATTTTTTTTTCAACAAATTCCAACTACTATTGGTAGGATTTACTGTTGCTGATACTTAAGCAGTGTAACATTCACTTACCATATATTAAAAATTGAAACTAACTCAGTGTTCCAGTTTAAACACAGCCAATTTAAAAGACGTAATTTCAAGACACAGACATAGCTTTATAATTTGAGCAGGACTAGTGATGGCAAGGTTGAGTGGATTCATCGCATAAGCCTTAACTCTCAAAAATGTTACGTATTAATTCTTATCCACTACACAGCTACAGAACTGATGCAATCAACCTCATAACCTTTGGCAGGTCAATGCACTATTGGCTCTCGCTTACTCCACAGTTACTGAAAGCAGAAGGGAAAGTACAGCAAATAAGAAGAATCAATAGTAGCTACCTGAAGTCATATGCAGCAAATCCTGCTATTGAAACTCCAAAATCTGAGTGACCAAAATAATGGCACAGTCCTGTCTGAGCTTTAAAAGTGTATTCTGAATCTCTCACGAGTTTTACTTTTGTCTGCAAGAAGAAAAAGTAATATATAGACCATAAAATTCCAATCTAGTTTCCATTCTGCTTGAACAAAGTCTCTTTTGGTTCCAGATTAAATAAGCAAGAATATATATGCACATGTATGTATATGCATATATACATACATATACACACACACATTAAAAAAAATCAGTTTAATTGTATGCTCCATCTTCCCCATAACTTTTTCCCACTAAAAAGAATGTTAATATGGAAGCTAAGGAAGGGTTTGAGATTTATAAGGAGTTTCAAACCTGGTTCAGCCAGTTCAAAGCACTAATAGTGGATCCCCCGCTGCAGCCGTAATTATTGTATGAACAGTCAATAACCTGCTGTACGCTGAGTTCTTCCAGGTTATTTCCTTTAATTGCGTAGGCAGACTCTATACCACCCACCACGCTGAAAGCCCAGCAGCCTCCACACTGGCATAAATAGAAGGGAAACAGGAGAGAAAGAAAAGGTTAGTGGTTTCTAAAAGAATGCATTCAAGGAGACAGTCTACAACTTTCTGCAGTCTGAAGAATGTTATAGAAATATATTAGATTATAGTTTAAGAAACAATAAACTGAAATTAAACAGAACAGAAAAATTCCTTAGACAGTAACAGAATCTAAACTACAGTTGTAGGCTATTTAAACTGTGGCATTCAAAACAGAAAGCAGAATTTATTCCTAGTTAAGGTCAGGTTACACCGTGTAAAGCGCAGAAAGAAAAGACACTGGATATAACAGCTTGTTTGTTTCTTACCAGTGACCATAACCACACTGGGATTAACTGTAATCATGCAGGGTCTGGTTATTTTCCTATCATCCCCTGAGGTGTTCAATGGTAAAGATATGGGTATAGACTAGTTGACGGCATTCATTCATGTGAGAAAACAACAGCAGAGGGTCTATCTCCATATCCAGGTAAAACGGAGGAATGAGGTCAGGTGCTGAACTTACCTCAGTCTCTTCAGAAAAATACAAAAAAACATGTTGCAGAAGACTTGCAGATTTATTTAAACAGATTAAAAGATGTTTTACAGTTTGTAATTGCACAATTTAAAAAATGCACAACTTTTACACCTCTTTAAATCTAATCCCACTTTGCATAAAATGCCACGTGACTTTGTTCAACCAATCATACTTGTGCCAGCTCTCCAGGGAGTCTTGAGGCAGTGCTGGTCCCTTTCAAAGCCTTCACTGTGCTCTATCACGTACCTGCTGGAGCTGTCTCTGAGCAGTGCTTGAGAACCAGGAAAAGAAAACACCAGGACTTACTGTTTGCTGATTTCTCACTTCTGCAATGACTTTCTTGTCCCTCCAGTCAAACTTCTTTGGCAAAGGCTTTTCCTTTCTCTTTGGCACTTTTATGTATCTGGGAAGTTTGTGAGGTATGCTTCTTAAATAAATAGCTAAACACAGAATACAAACATCTATAAATTTACTAACAAAAAAAAAATAACAACCACAAACAATGTTTTACTACAAGCATAGAAGTAACTTTGATCTGTAGCTACAATTGTGAGACTACGACTCATTTCAAATCCATAGAAAATTCATGGATTTTAAAATACTCATTTAATTGAAGAATGAATGTGAATAATCCTTTAGTTCTGGAAAGAACAGAAATATTCCATGTAGGGAATGTGGGTAGAAAGTGTGAAGATCTACTGAAGCTGATCAATAATCAATCCATAAACCAAGTTTTGTTTGATAATTTTCACAACAGTTACTGGGAACATATTACTTTATTTTAGCCAGGTAGAAGGGGAAAAATAAGAGGAAAATAATGTAAAGATTCTGAAACACATGTAGATTGCTGGCTTTTAACTTAAAAAAAAAATAATCCGTAATTATGAAAGATTAAAGAAGGTGTGAAATTCCCTGATGAGTAGAACATATAGCGGCTGACATGAACAGCAAGAAGGGAAGATTAGGTTATGTATCAGACAAATTTTCTTAGTAAAAAAAACCCTTAAAAATAATCAATAATCAAATGTGTCATTGCTCCTGAAAGTCACAGATATCATTGTACAGCTATGGACTTCCAAGCATTGTCTGGATTATAATCAATGTTGTTTCAGGGTAGGAAATAGGAACTTATGAACCTTGTGTATGTTCCAATTTTAAAACTGCTGCAATCAAAGAAAGCTTTAAGGCCTAGTGGGAAGAAAGGACAGCCTATAGACTAAATCATATTCAGGCTCTGGGCAATTCAACCTTGCAAAACTAGTGAAACATGAAGAGGATCACTGTATTCTTCAGAAGTACTTACAGTTTGGTATCAGACATTGTAAACTAGCTGACTACCAGCACTGGAAGAATCTGTAAATATGAAAGACACAAGGTTCTGGGAAAGAATAAGAAAAATAACAGAAAAGGCATTAGCAGCAATCGGGAAATGTACCTTTGAACTCCTCAGGAAACAGGTGAGAAAACTGGTTTATTCCATAGAAAGCGGTTGTGTTATCTTTTGATGCCGAGTTCAGTAAGCTAATTCTTTTAGCACTTTCCTGAAGGAAAAAAAATAAATGTCTTGTGGGCATTATTAAGATAGCAGTAGTGACAGAACCGTCAGAGACAGAAAAAAAAACAGGTTAGCAACGGTAAACATGAACTCAGGTAAAAAGGCAGCTCTTCACTTCAGGTTCACCTCAGATTCATTGTGGATTCCCAGCAACTCGACATGAAAGCCATTAGACTTAATTTGAACTCCAAGAGAGATAGCAGAAAAGCCTTTTTAAGTGCACAGAGGGTAAAAATTTGATACAAGACAGACAAAACAGACAAGCTGAGTACAAATTTTGTGAAAGCCATCTGATGCCCTTTGACAGCAAAACAAACGTTGTGGTTCAGAGATGTAAAAATGATAAGAGTTAA
This sequence comes from Neopsephotus bourkii, assembly GCF_033783945.1. Taxonomy (NCBI): domain Eukaryota; kingdom Metazoa; phylum Chordata; class Aves; order Psittaciformes; family Psittacidae; genus Neopsephotus; species Neopsephotus bourkii. The sequence goes on along the minus strand of NW_026900684.1, from coordinate 16,016,811 downwards.
CCCTGTTTTGCTTCATGTCCTTACGACAGAAAGGAACAGTATAATGGCCTAAAAACCTAACCTTTAAATTACCAGGAATCCTAGATCTGCGAAAAACATGGTTTTGATCTACGAAAGACAATCGGACAGCCACCTCCTCGGTGCGAGGGTGACACCTGGCGCCAGAACCGGGGAAGGGGAGAAAAGCGGCGGAATCCCAGCGCCTGCAGCTTGGGGGGAAGCCGAGAGGAACGAGACAGCAGAGGACACCGGAGCAGGTGTCGGTACGCCAGGCTGAGCGCTCCAGCCGTGCCACCCTCCTCCACGTCCCACTCTCTGGTTAAAGCGGCACCTCGGCAGCCCTCCCTCTCCGGCGGAGCCCGCAGCCAGTATAAGTGCGGGCACGGACACATACCCGCAGGGCCGCCGCCGCCACTTCTTCCTCCCGGCCGTCTCCGTCCCACGGCGAGCGGCGCGCAGCACCGCCGCCCTGCTCCCCCAGCCAGGTGCCCGCGGGCGCCAGGAGAGCGGCGCTGCCCAGCTGCAGCAGGCAGCAGAGAATCACCAGCGCCCGCACCCTCATTGACCGGCCGGGCTCAGCGACAAGTCGCGCCATGCTGCGCCGGCCAGCGGGGCCAGCTCCCTACCGGGTCCCTGTCTGCGGGCCCTCCCCCAGCCGCCATGTCATGGCGGGGAGGGGCTTGGGGGTCGCACCTCCACCCCACAGAGCTTGTAGGCCGGGCTGTTTTGGGGGTGGAAATGAGCTGAAACCTTTAAGGACCCGGAGGCAGCCCCCACTTCTTCCTACAGTGGGCCTGGCACAAGCAGCCAGCGGGGCTGCGGCTGTCGCGGGGCGGACCGGGGCGGGGCTCTCAAGCCCCGTCAATGATCGCCGCCCTCAAGCGCTGGGAGCACGGCCCTTGCCGTACTCGGGTATCCTGCTTCTGTCGGAGGTTTTGCTGTGTTTTGGGGTATTGGGCAACACCTGGAAAAAGCCTGACTTTAACGCAGTGCTTTACATGTGAGAGATGCGAGTCTCACAGGGCTGCAAAGGAGGGGAGAAGAGGTGCTGACCGTTCAGTTAGCTACTAAGGGGAAACCTAATGCTAGATCTTTGCTGGAAGGAAAGGTAGTTGGTACCTGCAAACTTGGCTGCCAATAGGAAGGCGAAGGTGTAGTTGCTCCTTTGGGGCAGTAGAAGTGCAGCCTGTAGGCTTCAGCAAGGGAGGGCATTGGTGGGGAGAGATCTACCCTGTGCTGCACTTGCCAGTGTCCCCAGCCTCTGGTGTCCAGTTAGGTTGTGCCAGAAGAAAATGCTCGAGAGAAACCTCTGTGCATGCTTACGGTGGCGCACAGGTTTCCTTAGGAACTAGTCAAGTACTGGTACTCCATCAAGCAGGTTAGTGTTTGATGTTTAAATCTTTGTTAAGCTGGTATAAGTTAACACAGTTGTTCTTGTAAATTTCCATCAATAGATATTTTTATAGAATCATAATAGTTCGGGCTGGAATGGACCTTAAAGATTATCTAGTTCCAACCCTCCTGTCATGGGCAGGGACACCTTTCACTAGACCAAGTTGCTCATAAGCCCCATCCAAAGTGGCCTTGAACACTTCCAGGTATGGGGCATCCAATGTTATGCAGTGTTTGTATTGTTTAAAGCTATTCTATGTTTTAGTTGTCCCTATTGCTTTTCTCCCCACCATTTTGCCACCCCAGTGCAGTGGTGCCAGTCGCAAACCTTGCAGTGTGATGAGAAACATGAGGCTTTCCTTGCACTGAAATTTTACAGGGTGTGAAGTTTTTCTACCATTGCTGTGCTGTGTAATAGCAAAGTCATATAGGAGTGTGTGCTGCGTAAAGTGTGAGGTGCAGAATTGTGACAGTGCATGGGTTTGTTTTTTTCTGTGGCATGCAGCATTTTATTCAACAATACAAGTTTGAAAGTGGAATTGTATTGTGTGAAATGTACCTATATGAGGTATAATGAGATCTATATATTTCTAATTTCTCAATCAGTAGGTATAGGCAGATCTGGCAAGTAGAAGACAAAGGATTAAGGCTATGCCTGGTGGAGGGTCAGTTGGGGCAGCGCCACTGTCAGCTGCAGCTCTCTACCTCACCACCCCAGTCCAAATGTCTACGCTTGCTGGCTTCAGTGAGCTGGCTTTGTTGTAGTGTCCCTCTCTGGGAATGGTAACTCCTGTTTGAGGGGGGTCCAGGTAGCTTCAGTCATGAGTGCTGATTGATGTCATCTCCCCACTGGTGACTGAAGAAGGATTTAGATAACTTTAATCAGCAGCACTACAGAGTCCTCTGTGATATGTAGGCATTTAGCCCCCTCTCCCCCTTCACATAAAATGGCCTTTTGCTCTTTTCTATAGCAGAAGTATTTTGATACTGGCTGGCCTTATGCTGCATTTGCTTGGTGGGTTTGTTTTTTTTGGTTTTGTTGGTTTGTTTGGTTTTTAATGAGGAACTGACCAGTCATTTTATATAAAAAAAAAAACCCAACAACAAAACAAACAAACAACAAACCACTCACTTTTCTGAAGTGAGACTACAGTACCAGAGTTGTTATCTGTCAGGGAAAGGGAGAACAAACACCAGTACTTCAGTCATGAGATGACAACCATTCTCTCTAGTCCACCCCACTGGTGAAGGAGTGCTTGTGTTTACTTGCAGAATGCTTACCATGCAGGTACCTTTTCTTAATGATGGAAAGAAAAATTCATTATTCTGCTTTATAGCCTGCAGTTATACATATTTCTGTAGTGAAGAGAAAATCTAACACACTGTCATTTCTGAGAAGTTGAGGCCTTTTAAAGGCACTTAAATGGTGGCAGGTAGATTAACGATAAAACAATCATGGCAGTTCAGGAACCTCCTGACAGTATAAATAAAAGTTTACGATCTGTTCCTACGAAATAGTTTATGTCCAGGATTTAGCAAACCTGTGGGTATCATAATCCAGCTCTGCCTTTGCTTTCCTCTTCCTGTGAACTGGCTATCAGGGGCATCAGCTAAACTGCCACCAGTTTTGGTACAGGAGGGCTATTTATGGCTTATAGCCAGAGTATGAAACCTTAAAAGGGCAGATTTTATTGATTATTCTGATTAGTTTTATTCTTGTAACCCCAGGATTGGCAAAAGAGGTGTTACTAAAATAAATTAAAAACTTATATTGATGTAATGAGGTCTGGGATCAGCATAGGGACTGGATGGGGTGAAGTCTGTAGCACAAGAGGACAGTGAAACCCTTTTACGGATGGTCTTAGCCTCAGCAGCCAAATTTTGAGGTAAAAATCCGTCAAACTGACTTTGCGCACTGTGACCCTTGGGGGAAACGCAGGGCAGTGGCTGGCAGGAACATCAAAGGAAAGCTTGATATGGGAACCATAGTTTTGGATGTACTGATAGTGAGAGAAACAGAAGCTTTAATGCAATTGCCGCATGATTTTATTCTGTATAGTATAATATAATGGAACAGGAAAGAAGTTACTTTTCCAGTCAGTGTAATCAGTGGAAAGATGCTGAAATTAGCATTAATGAAAAGTAAGTTTTGAAATAAAGCATGTCAGATTTTCTATCAGGCTGTCATCATCCACTTGGATTAAATTGGCCTGCTAGCATTGAAATCTATTCATTGGGAATTATAACTATCTCAAACTGAATATTTTTTCTTATTTTTAGTATATAATCATTAAATTATAAGCTGGTCAGCTTTACTAGAAGAGAGAGATAAACTTCCTGTTTTTTTTTTTTTTGTTGTTGCTATTTCCATGACTGTCTGTTCATAGCAGGAGAAGCTGTTGTCTTGCTTGGAGAGAGAGCTATTTTTTTATGTCGACTTCAAGAGTTACTTTTCCTGTGAAACACATGGGGGCAGCAAAGGACTTTTGAAACGTTAGTTGCAAGCCATGCAATGTTAATTTTCATTTTAATTAAAATAAACATACCACAAACAAACAAAAATCCCGTCCTATTTTGGGAAAACAGATATGTTCCAGATTGATTTGCATTAAAAATTCCGTAGAGCATAGCAGGAGGAAAAGTGTATTTCTAAGGGGTTTGCCCTCTCTGTGTACTAAGTAGATATGTCAATTTATCTTGTTCAAGAGGAGACAATGTTAGAAAAGTCAGTGTCTCCTCTGATGACTGGCTCGGGGAGAAGTGTAGCAAACAGCACAAGGTAGGTGACTGACAGCCAAAGTGTTTCAGAATGCTTTATTTTCCACTAAACTACCATGCTATTAAACCGTTTTGTACTTGTGCTTAGATGAACAAAACCCCACTGAAGGACCTGGAGAGCTCTGTCTATAGTCACTCAGACCCTGCTCTGTTTTTTTTAACTGGAGTTAAATTACTGGATTAACTGGAGTTAATTACTCCAGTGTGAATCTAGCTTTGCTTCATTAGGATAAAAGAAAATACGCTTGTAAAAATAATATCAGAAGGAGGCCTATAAAAAGGAATAAGGTATAAAATTTGTGGTTTGGTGGTTTGTTTTTTGTTTGTTTGTTTTTAAATTATTTTTAAGGTTTTATTGCTACCAATTCTTACTGCTTCATTGACACAGGTGAGCCATATGTTAGTTACACGTTATTCTAGACAGGTTATTAAAATATTTTTATTCAAGCATATGCTTTGTTTATGTTTCAAGATTTTTTCAGAAATTCTGATTTAGAATTTTATAATTGTAAATTCTTATTTTTAAAATGTATTTTGATGGCATTTTACATATTTCTTTCCTGTTCTGGCTATTCATTAGAAGTATTTCATGAGCACAAGCAATGCATACTTAAGGAAGAAGCAGTAATGAACATATATTTAGGAATCTCTAAACTTGTAAGATGTTTTCTGTAACTGAAGATACTCTTTTATGAAGGGAATTTGTTTCTCATCAGGTGCAAAACACCAGTTTCTAAAATTATTTGTCACTTGTAAGTGTAATTAGTGGGTGGATTTTCATAGTGTTACAGGGTCAGAGTGAGAGAGCATGTTAATATTCTGTAAATTGACTCTTGTTAGACAGCCCAGCTTCAGAGCCCCTTGGTCTGTGTGTTTATAATTGTCATAGCAAACAAGGGGAAAATACGATAAACTACTTTCAAGTTGAAGACAGGTCTTCCAAGGATTGGTACTGCAGCTGCTAAGGGCAGTAATGAGCTATGTTAATGGATCTTTGGGGAGGAGGGATGCCTTTAATTTTGATAGGCACTTTCATAGTAGCAGTTTGTAATTCTGCCTCTTGCATGCATATAAGATGTTTAACAAATGGAAAATAAATCCCTTTGTGCAGTTCTGAGCCTCAGAGAGAAATAATCTAAATTTGACAGCAGATGGAGCTGAGCACCTTTTCTTAAAAAGATTTGTTGGGAAAAATTATTTCAGGATAAGCCTAAAGATTTTTTTATTTTAAGACCTTGCAGAGGTGTTGTTTGCTAATATAGTTGCACTGGTAACAATTATTAAATATAAGCAAAGCAAGTGTAAATTGAAATCTTGCAATGAAATCTGGTCTTGTTTAAGGCAGTGTAAGGGTAAATAAGCAGTGTTCCTGTAGCTTATGTTCAGAAGTCGTCTTCTCTGAGCCCCAAGGTAGGCTTTGAAGTTTGTGAGAAGCAGGGAAAATTGTACATTGCAATATTTGGGTTTGCAGGAATAACCAGGCTGTGCAGGGAGTTGCCTTACCTAGGTCATGATAAATGTCTGTGTTCACCATGAAGTCTCCCTGGTAGTGCTATATTTCTTTGCAAATAATGAAGTAACTGTTGGACCTGCAATCCTGACTCTTCTGAATCTCAGCTGAATATCCTAAACACCAGTAAGTCTCTAGCTCTTTTTTTATCTCCTTCAGTCTTGTCAGTAGGGAGTAAATTATGAATGAGGAAGGCTGGCAGCAGAGCTAATAATTCAAACCAAATTGTGAATCAAAATTTGAAAATGAGCTACACCTATTCTGAGTAAGACTGAAGTAAGAAATCTTGACAGTTTTAGGGAGCTGAGAATTGGTTTTTAAGATGGTGACTGTGCCATTTCTGATTTTCTATCCTCATTGCCAGTCCTATGTGCCAGTATATGTAATAGCTTGACATTAAGTACTCTCAGCTGAGAACTTTTCAGATCTAGGTCATTCAAATAATATTTTCCTGTTGGCTTCTCTTTCTTTTTAATATTTAATTATCCCCAGAAAGTGAAGTAAGTGGTCAGCTTTTCAGGAAGACATTCAGACAGTACTGGGTGCAGCTTGGTTTAGGGCCACAAGCATTGTTAAACATTTATTCACCTTAATTGTTCTTATTTTTTCCATCAAATTGTTACATTATGGAAGATGGTGCTCATCAGAAGAAATAATGCTGTTTTGCAGAATCTACTTTGCAAATTTCTGTAAATCCCCCAGTTAATTTGTTTATACATCCTTCATGAGTTCATCAGTGACACCGTTGGTAGAGGAATCTAGGAACAGGGTAGGAGGACTTTCCAAATTAAAAAAAAAAAAAAAAAAAAGAAAAAAGGAGAAATAAATTCATTCAGGAATCCAGATATTTCCATCCTACATAGATTTCTGGACTAATGTTTGGAAAATCTAGTTACTGACTTTTTCCACTAGTTATTATAACTCAAAAGTGTTGAATCATCTGGACTTATATTCTTCCTCTTACATATGCAATGCCTCCCAGTTTGGTTTTGCTGTGAAACTTAAAAGGACTGATTTTCCAGTCACATTGCTGTGAATCAGTTATGACTATTATTGCTGATTATAATATATTGAAATTATACCTTGTCACTGTAGTGCTTTATATCGATAGATTTCAAGTTCTCTTTGTGGCAAGGTCAGCAATGTAAAATCAGTGTCAAATTTGCACCTCAAGCATGAGGTCTATGTGTTCATGACTAACCTGTGCACAGGAATAGGGGGTCTATTGTGCATCAGTGGCTAACTTTAGTCTTGCTTAGATTCTGTTGTTTATATGACACATGCTGTTAAGGTCTGGCATAAGGTAAAATCCTTGCAAGAAAACATACTGATTTTTTGTATAAAGTTTTGATGAAAGGTTAACTTTCTTTTTATTGCTTTAGGCTTTGTTCTAACAGCAGGCTTTTATGCAGGAGGAGTGACTGCCCTGTCTTCCCTACTGCTGCTTGTGTGAAATTCACATTGTCACCATTTCCATGTGTGCTGCTGAAGGTGCTGAGCTTTTGTAAAGTCTTGCAGCTCTTATAAGCTAAGAGGGTAGGACCCAGCTGCCTGTTGTGAATGTCAGGGTTAGTATGCAGGAAAATAAACTTAGGGCGAAAAAGCAAGGATTAGGACTGTGCTCTTGGTTTCCTCTTTTGTTACCATGGGGAGCACATAACCTGCCGTGGTTGTCATGTTCAGTTAGCATCTGCACCCAGTATGTCAGTGCTATGTCTGTCCTGGTGGTTTAGTCCTCTGATTCTGAGGGGTGATACAAATACACCTAGGGAATTGGCGTCTGTCTTATTCCAGTCAGACAGTAACTATTGATCAATACTGAAGACAACAAATATTTTAAGCTAAAATAGAATGGTCTTAAAGCATGGAACTGCTAAAAAAAAAGAAGATACCCACTGAATATTTATAAATGGTATGTTGGAAAAAAGTTCACTTTCTGAAGAGCGAGGAAATTAGCTGGATGACAGATAAGGACCCTTGGCTTTTTTTTCTGTGACTCAGTGACAGCTTTTCTAGTGGAATCCCTTCCTTATTCTGAGCTATTTTCTGTTTAGTAGTAAGAACCAATTTTGCTTTTTAGAAAGAAAATAGTGCAGTAGGAATGCATCATATACAGTTACTGTACTGATTAAAAATCTGGAGCCAAGTAAAAAGCAAAAATGCTTTTATTATGCAGAAAGGCAAAATGCGTCAGGGTTCATAAAGGTTTGCTTTCACTAAAATTAATGTAATTATTTTATGAATTGGCATTTGAGCATATTTGGAAGTTAGGGGTTCATAGGAAAATAAATTACGTATAGGTAAATTGTCAGCCAAGCAAATCAATACTGGGCTTATAATTGTTTATATTTAACATTCTAAGTCCAAAAATCATGTGATTTTAATATAATTTTAAATGTTTGATTAAGCTGATTCCTTTTTTTTTAAGACTGTAAGCAAAAGGATAGTTCTACTATTCCATGGTCCTAGTGGTGGTTTTAGATGATGTAAACCGAGAGGAGCTTCGTTTGAGTGAGTGTGGAATTATACTGATTCAAAATTAATGCTATGGTGAGTGCAGCTGAGCCTTGTATGTTTATCTTAGTTATGGACCTTGAACTTCCATCTATGGCTTGTCAGGGGGAAGGGAGAAATTCTAGTACAGCTTCTAGGTTTCTTCTTACAAACCAGTACTGTCAGCCTCCTGTGTAAGACCATACATGGCAGTGCAAGTAGAGTTTCCCAGCTGATTAAATTACATTGTTTAAAAAAAATTAGATGATGTCAGAAACTGTTGCACAAAGAAACAAAGTTCCATTAATTACTCAAATATTTATTGTATTTAGGGTCATTTAAAAACATAGTGGCAGCTTACTTCACCCTTTCTCTCTTAGCAAAACTTAATCCTAGTTTTTAGAAAGATAATACCAAGTCTTAGGGTATTAGTGTGGCTTGTTTTGGTTTATGAAGGTACTGCATTGCTGTTGTAATTTTCTCGGGAAGTAGAAACTTTCTAGGTTGTATTTTTATAGAGCAGTTTCTTAGTGATGCACTTGGCATTCCCTGTTTTGTACCTCATAGCTTCTCATATGTAGCTAAGCACAAAGAAGAACCGGAGAGGCAATTTCTTTTGAAAGTCCTGATCACGGCAAGTGCTACATGTTGGCTTCTGAAAAGAAAATCTTTCTTGTATCTCAGCTTTTCCTTGGGAGGTTGAGAGTTTATTCAATTTGAAGCCTTTCATCCGAGAGATCATTAAAAACATTCTTAAAAAAACACCCAAGAAGTATATTCTGCTTTTACAAAAAGCATTTGACATTTTTATTTTTTCTCCTATGTTTTTTAAATATATTTTAATTACCACGTACAGAGCATTTATAGTGTGTGTGTTGCCATAGCTGAGTATCAAAGAGTATAAAACCACAATGTGGTAGAATTTGAGGGAAAGTAATCCTTACTTAATATTAGATGCAAAGGATTTAACATCTAATTTAATATCTATGCTTAAGTCTCAGTTAAAATAAACATTGCTGTAATACTTTTTAAAAAAAACTTTGTTAAATAGATTAAGGTAATTCTTAAGAGAACATATGTTCTGAGGAAATAAACATGTATGTGGAAAATGTTCAAGCTAAGACTGTGTGAAAGTTACATCACAGCTTTTTATCCTCTGAGCCTGTAACCTCATCTAGATGCCTGTGTTAGTTACTAGTGTGTCTCTGGGTTGTAATACTGCTGGTGAAATGTGGCGGTGTCACTATGGTTTTTTTTTGTCTTTGTGCGGTCATTTCTGGGGAATATAGGTGTGATATTTATGGGATAGGTGTGCATGTGTGGCCTAGATTGGTACATGCTCTGGCTTCTCTGACTAAAAAAAGCAACTAATTCTCCCAGTTGTTCATGGTGTACTGCTGTTAGCTCTGGAGTAGAGCACTGCTCTTTATTGACAGGCTACTATGCACAGGTACACAACATTTTTATTTTGAGTTTGAGGTACTTGCTTTTCCATTTAATTTGAACAGAATTTCTCTTTGGGTTGATTTGAAGATAGCTGCAGGCTAGAGCCAACACCAAGCATGCTGCTTCTTTTGGTAGACCATGAACATACAACAACAATTTTAATATTTTCTGTGCTCAAAACACAGTTTGTCTCATTGAGTTATTCATGCTTAAGTATTTCGAGAAGACTGAAAACTTAGTGAAAATAAATGAGGTCTGGTTTGAGCTGAGGGTAATTGGGGATGTGTTTGGAGTAGGTTTCTTAAGCCAGCGTACTTCGTTTTGGTTGTAAGAGGGGAGAATTTTTTTCAGTTAACACCACCATTGTGGTGGGTTATTCTTGGCTGGACACCAGGTGCCCACCTGATGTCTTCAGCAGGACAGGGAGGGGAGAAAATAAGATGTGGGAAAAAAAACCCTCCTGGGTCAGGATAAAGGCAGCTTAATAAAGCAAAACCAAAAGTTGCACGTGGAAGAAAAGAAACAAAAGATTTTGTTCTCTACTTCCCATCAGCAGGCAATGTCCAGCCTCTTCCTGGGAAGCATGGCTTCAGTAGGCATCACAGCTGCTCTAGAAGACTAACATTATACATGACTGCCATCCTCTTCCTTTTTTCTCTTAGCTTTTATTGCAGCACAGCTGCCATATTGTATGGGATATCTCTTTGGTCAGTTTGAGTCAATTGTCCTGGCTGTGCCCTCTCCCAAGATCTTTCCCACCCCCAGCCTGCTAATGAGGGGGGAATGTTGGAGAGACAGCCTTGATGTTGTGCAAGCACTGCTCAGCAGTAACCAAGATGCTGATGCGTTATCAACACTTTTCTAGCTATCAATACAAAGCCCAGCACTATGATGGCTGCTATGGGGAAAATTAACTTCATCTCAGCCAGACCCAATACAACCATTTATCCCCAGCCCAAGTTAATGCAAAAAAAAAAAAAAAAAAAAAAAAAAGCACCATCGAATTAGATTTCACATTTGTAGACTACAGAAGGAAATGAGCAATAATGAGTGCTTAGGAGTTTGTTACTATGTACTTTTGTGGTTTGGTATTGGGAAGAATATGCATTACCTGAAACGTGGTCCATAAAGTGCAGACTGGCTGGCCCTAGCAATTAAATTGCTGAGATGTTATTTGCCTTAACGATTTATTGTAATTTGGAACCAATGTTATGGTGAAATGTGTGCAATTAAAATGGAAGCTAACTGTTGTGGCAAGAGGTGCTTACCTAAGCCCAGCTTCAAGAGGTTTCAGGAGCTCATTTTCCTCAGCAGGCCTGCCACATTACACTCTGCCCTCAGTAATTATACAGGTAGTCTGCCTTAAACAGTGCAGGTGGGATTCAGGGCTGAGCTTGAATTGCCAGAGGAGTTGCTCTTTCTTTATAAAGAAGGGTTGGAGCCTGCAACCACAATGCCCTAGCTATAACCTGTGAACTCCTCTTTGCCTTGTGGGCTATGAAACAGAAACAGTGTGCTTATCAGCAAAGCAAAGGCTGGGGGTGCACTTTTTTTAAGGCTGGTCTTATAGCTGTGGGAGAATTTTTTCAGAGATCATTGATGTGTGTATATATGTATATTTATACCTATATACTTCGATTAATTTTGTTCCTTTGAACTTTATTAGAGACCATTTAATAATTCTCATTCTTGTCTTCTATTTATGCATAGTCAAAGATATTCTCTGGGTCATGCCACAGGGTGGGGAGCAACAGAAGTGGCCAGCTGGGCAGAGGCAGGGAGGCAGTGCAGGGAAGCATGGTCTGGGAAATGGCCACCAAGCCATGATTTCTGGGGTAGTCCTGGCCTGTCTGTTTTTCCAGTGCATTGCAGAAAAGGAAGTGGAGCTATTAGGGTGGGGTGAACTTATCTCTTTATATGCCTTAAAAATACTTCCTTGATAGAGCCAATGTATTGAAAGGAGAGAGGTTTCTTCTTCTTTGGCATAGAGGATATGGCCTCTGCAAGAGTTCTAGTTTTATACCACAGCAGCCAGAACTGATGGCAGACTTGGTAGCCATGTGTGTATGTGGTGAGCAGCTGGTGCAGGCATCCTGTGCTCAAGAGATAGCAGGTCACATGCAAACAAAAGTGGAGATAGTAATTGCTTTATTTGGATGTTGGGACAAATGTCTGATACTTCCTTATTATCCTAGTAGATTTTCCTTTTTGTCAGTGTTGACCCTTTTAAGGACTTCAAAGACAAGCTTAGTGCCATCTCACATGAAAGCTAAGTATGCAGTGAGCTATTTTCCTTGATATTCAGAAATATATCCCATCAGTCTGTAGTGTTTTGATCACCTTTTTTTTTCTTATCTTGGAAAAGTAACTTTTTTTTTCCCCCCACAGCCTCTTTTGCAAATCAAAATATGAGAAAAGAGCAGCATCTGGTCTGTTTGCTATAAATCCAAGCATAGCTCTTTTCTAAAGTATGGATATAGTACCTAATTAGGATAGCAACAACTACTGCACCATGCAAACTTGATAAGTCATTGCTAAATTGCATACCCCTCTGGCTTGCCTGGTTAGCCTTCCTTAGATTCATTAAAAAAAACCCTCTCAAGTAGGTTTTAGCCCTGACTGCCCTTTTTCAGGATTAATCCTGCACTTACTAAATTACCACCTCTGGGGACTCTAGGAAGAGTCTAACAAGATGATAAAAGTCTAGAAATAGCTCTATGGCTTGCCAAATGAAATACGCCTATAAATGCATGTGGTTCATTGAAGCATCAGACTACAGATTGCTAAAGTAGTTTTCCGTAATTGTAAAGAAGAAAGATAAAGTGGTTTGAATACAAGCTTAGCTCTTGAATACTGATTAATCATCAGAGATGACTCAAATTTTGACATCTTAGTTTTTGACAGTTCAATTAGATTCTTGTAACCATTTTGAAGACTGATAATGTCAGGGAAGCAGCTGTATCGCTAACCAAAATGTGATGCTAAATTGGATGCTCAGTGGACTTCACTTATGTTGGACTAGTAGGAACAAAATCTTGAAGATAAGCAGTTTCACTAAGTTGAGAAGGAAATAATTGAAAAGAATGATTAATTTGTGATTTTTTTTTTTTTTTTTGCTTCCATTTAAAATGAATTACTGTGGAGGCAATTAAGAAATTCTTCCCATGTAATAAATTAACTTGATGAGTTGTCATGGTCCAGAAATGGCTTAGATTTTATTTTGGGTAAATACAGTCTACCAAATTAAAGTTAGTAATACATTTTCTAATATCCTTTCAATAAAAAAGCCTCACTGGGACTGGTTTTACAAATACTGTTTGTAAGTGTTATCTTCACTGTGTTACTTGAAGGCTTTGTTCAAGAATTAAGTGCAACTTTCACCCAATATTGTTTCAGGAAGGAGAACAGTTAGTATATATGAGTCAGTAAGTTATGGACAGAAGGGGTTCCTTTGCTGAATAGTTTCAATCTGATTAGAAGCTGTTTAATGAATTATTTATGGTATTTCAGGTACCACCTTTGAGAGTATTATCACCAGTTTTACTTTTCTGCACTGCAGATACTTAGCAATAGTCATGGGTTGTGCTAAAATCCCATGGAGGGATGAAAAGCATTATAATAGCTTCATTTCTAGTCCTGAGCACTTCTGCATATTTTCTAAAGACAAAGACTAACTAATGGTTTACAGTGGAACTAATTTACTATAATTTGATGGAACTATAAACCAAGAAGGATCAAAAGTAAGGCTCTTACAAGAGGACTTGAACAGTGTATAATTTCATCAACTGTCAGCTAGTCCATATTAACATGTAGCTAAAGGAGGACTAAGGTGTCCCAGCTATTAGCATAATATTGGGTATTATGGAGATGGTTAGGTGTATTCCTGCTGTGAGCAAGGAGAGAAGTCCTCCAGGAAAACTGATGGCACAGTAGAGGGCAGAGCAGAGGCACTGTCATTCCCGAGGGATCCTCTTCCTTCTGACCAATCTGTGCCAACTCATACCGGCTCCATGATATTCCTTTCCCAATCTAAAAACTAAAGTGATGATAGATGAATTTATGTTACTATTTTTTTGTTACTATTATTTATTCATAGAAGAAATACATGTTTTGGGTGAAAAAACCTTGAAAATCCAGGAATGGCATCTATGTTTCTGTAATTAACATGCAGATGCTGCATGTTATAAGAATGCGGCAGTGTAGAGGGAGGTTCCAATAGGTAGCTATGGAAATGTCAGTGAAAAGGTTTTATTATTATTCTGCTGTTACGTGTTAGCTTTCCTGAGAACAGTTACCTAACTGGAGAGCTAAAGCAGGTGAGGGACTTGTTTGTTATATAATACTTTTTCCACATTTAACTCAATGTTCATGTTCAAACTAGAATGCATTTTCATGCTAGGAATAATTAAATGATGGAAGCACCTGTTTGTGGAGGATTTGTTGTACTGTTGCTGTTTAAGCAAGACTCAAATTGTTAACCCTTTCTCGCTGATATAACTTGTACTTTGGTTATAAGAATTTTATACAAAAGATTAAAAAATGGTGACAATCAGCAGCCTCATTTGATTGTTCTTCAGTACACTATGGAGCAAAAATTTACATTTCCACAATTTAGATCAACCAGAAAAAAGCAACCAACCAACCAAAACCCAAACCAAAACCAACAACCAATCTAAACCCTCGGGGCTTTTTATTTTTCACTCTGATCTTGTGGGGTTCCCTCTCTTCCCACCCCAAGTCCTACAAAAATTGATTTGACCCTGTTTCTGTGATCAGCAGGTAAGCTTTATTACAGTTTCGTGTATTGTGTCAAGCTTAATATCTGACCTTCAGGGATAACTAAAATTTACTTTTCTTTCCCATCGTAGGTCTATATTGTACATATTTTAAGATGAAAAATCTGAAGTCTAGAATGGAAATTCAAACTTTGATCTTCAGTTTCTTCCCTGTGAAGTGGGAATAGATTTCAAAGATACTGATGCACCTGCAAATATGTACAGACTGAGAACTGACAGCAGGCACTATTTCCCATTACACTTCCTCAGTCCCACAGGTAAGTATGATTACTGGAAAGATTTATCTAACTGTGTAACTTCTAATGTGCTGTTTCCCTGGAGCTATGAGTTGAAACTTACGCTTTTGTTACTCCCTGTGCTGCCTGCGGATCTGCAGAGTTCTATGTGAGTTAGGACTCTGAAGTCTTCTGGGTCAGCAGTCTGGACTATCATCTCAGATGCTGCCCCATTATCTCTTTCCATATTCTTCTGTTTCAGTTGGTCTTGTTCTGCTCTTACTCTAATGGGGCTGTGGATAGGGTTCCTACATCTAGATCTGCCTCCATAAGGGCAACTGCCTGAGTCTGGCTGACAGTACTGCAATGTGTGCACAAATATTTTACATTTTTGTTTTCAGTGCTGCAGGTCTTAAAATGAATTCTTTTTATCAATTGAACACCACAGGAATGAGTGCCTTAACCACTGCCATAATTTTATTAACTTTTCTTGCCACTGGAATAGAAATATATATATATACAGTATTTTGAAATAGATAAGTAAGTTAACAGAAGGTGAAAGTATGAGAAAGCTGTAGAGATTATTAATATTTAACTTCCTAGATGAGTGATTATCTGTAGAACCCTGGTAGCTACAGAAGGTATTGAAACTCAAAAAATTGGCATTAAGTAGGTGATTGCTAACATATGGAATGGGTATAGTGTGTCTGCTCATAAACATGATAGGTGAGGAAATGGCATAAAACTGCACCAGGAGAAGTTAAGATTGGCTATTAAGAAAAAGGTCTTCACTGAGAAGGTGGTTGAGCACTGGAACAAGATCCTGAGGGCAGTGGTCATGGCCCCAAACCTGTGAGAGTTAAAGAAGCATATGGACAATGCTCTTTGGTTTAACTTTTGGGCTGCCCTTTATGGATACAAAAGTTGGACTTGATGATCCTGGAGGGTCCCTTCCTACTCAAGTTATTCTATGATTCAGTATGTTCAGACTGTTAAATTTTCTCCTGGAAGTCTGTTTTCTTAAATCTTTAAGTGTGTATCACCAGTCTGTAACTCATTTCAGAGTACTCAGTGCATGGATTTTCTGCCTTCCTATTTGTGATTCTGTAACATAGTTAATGCAGAATTAATACCAAATTGCACACTTACATATAAAATGGCAAGAAAGTGTGATGTGATTTTCCTTTTTAAATGCATTAGTAGAAGAGGAGGTAAGAAGTAGGAGTCAGGGCCTAATCATGATTTTCAGCAAGCTCTCCCTGGGACATTTGTCAGATTTCTGTCTTTGCGAAGAGTAGGAAACATATCCTACTAAAAAGGTAGTGTTTCACTCCCATTGTTTACAGGTATATGGGAATACACAGGCTCTAAAGGAGCAGAGAATTAGGTACTCAGTTTTGATCCTAGGCTGGTATGATCATTCTACCCCTGTGTAGGTACATCAGGAAATTACAGTATCAAATATTTTGCAGCTTGTATTTACTTTCTAAAACAAAATATCCAGTCTGTGTTATGATGTATCATTCCAGCTTCTGCTTACAGATGCAGTGATACTGAGGTAAGCCCTGCAAAGGAAATGAAACAGACTTGGTGTCTACTCATAATGACATACTACTTCCAACTTTTTCCTTCACAGAATAAAGTGACTTAATTTAATGGTCAACACTTAAATGCAAAATAAATTATTTTCCACGCTGGTACCTTTCTTGGTGAAGACTCCAGTCACAGTGGAAAAGTTACAAGATTCTATGTTAAAGGTGATGAATTTCTTTCATACAAAATAACTTAATACTTTCTAATTATTACCTGAATACTAATAGTAGTACTTTTTGAAAATAACATTATTTAAATTGTTTAAAGCCACAGAGCTTAATATTCTGAACTGTTCATTCACCATTCATATGCACATCTTAGATTTCAGTTACTATTTGGAAACCCTAGAAGAAAGACAACTGGGTAGTTTTGGGTTATTTTTGTTTTGTTTGTTTTCCCCTAATTATTTGCTTACATAATTTTCTGACAAGAGTTGAAGGTACTGGTATTTATCGTAGAGATGATAGTCATGTCCACATCATTTGTACTCATGATGGTAGATCTAATAAAGATGAAGAAGACTAAATGAAGAGACAAAATTCATTAACTTACCATAGCAAAGAAATTAAACATATGTTAGTGAACAGGTTATCAGTGTCATCTAGTATAATGAACAATTTGTCTTGTAAACAGGATGAATACTAATAGTCCTTTTGTCCTTGTTTGTGTTGATAGAAAAAGAGAAGCTGTTGTAATTAAGAGGGTTCTTTTCAACCTGAGCTACTCAGAAAGCAGTAGAATTGTTATGTATGAAACTGTCTGTCCATCTGGTGATTCTACCCACCTGTTCTATTTGTTTGCTTGTTTGTTTTCACTAATAGCCTCTTTTGTACTTGGTACATGATTATGTGTCTGTGTAGCGAACTGATAACCCCTTTCCTTAACAAACAAAGGCAAACCATTTATATACCTTGGACTGAAATACTCTTAACATTCTCAGTGTCAGTATTTCTAAACTGGCAGAAATCTGTAACATTTTTATTCACTTGCATATTATAAAATCCTTTTTGTGGGTACTTAACTAAGAATTCGTTGTTTCCCAGAACTTTAGTTGCAAAGAAAATTGTGTAGCCCCATACTGTACACTGTAAGGAAAATTAACTATACTCCAGCCAAAACCAGCCCAAGCTCTTTCTGCCAAGTTATGCCACTGGCTGTATTGGTTTATGTGGTAATGTACAATTGTTCAAAGTATTCCTTCATTTAATTCATAATGTTGTAGAACAGTATGAACCAAATTTCTTTTGAGCTACAATTTGTGCAAACATGCATGCTAGAGAAGAATTTACCTTTCAAGAGTAACTTATGTGAAAGGAATGTAAAGAAATATTTACTTATACATAAGTACACATATTGATAAATACTTTTATTTTTGTATTTTCTACAGTATTTGTCAAACACAAAAGGGAAGCTTTAGATCACAGCTTCACAGTCTTATGCCCAGTTTCATTACTTTTCATATACCTACACTTATTTGCTCTCAGTAGTTCATCAATAGTTCTGAAAAGTTTCATAGTGTATAAAGCACTTTGGAGTTATTCATACTACTGTACCAGACAATTTTTATCAGCTATCTTTAATCAGTTTTGGGTATGATGTCTTTATAATGTTGACTGTTTCTTGTGTAGCTAAGAGTAGCTGGTATGAATGTTTCATGCTTATTATTTACCTAACTTTTTCAGATTCTAAATTGTATCTTCATCTATGCCTTTTAACTGTAATGAGTATGTTAGATACAAAGGAACACAAATATCACAATCTGTCTTCTTTATTCAAAATTCCCAAATGTAAAAAGGAACACAGGGAGTGTAACTGTGAAAACAGTGTAGATGAGTGTGTCCTGGTGTAATGAGTTGACACAGTTGGATGGCAAAGAGAATCAGAAGAGGAAAAGCTGAGAACTCCTGGACTGACATGAAGCAGTGAAGCTTCCTGTGCAGGCAGATAAATAAATAAATACATTATTTACTATTTGCCATTGGCAGGCAGATATCCAGCTACTTCCTGGACAACAGAGTCTCAGCATACATACTAGTTACTTAGGAAGATGAAAGCCATAACCGCCAACCTCTTCCTTCTCCTTTCCCTGAGCTTTTATTGCTGAGCATAGTGTCATATCATAGGTGAATGTCCCTTTGGTCAGTTTGGGGATGCTGTCCCAACCATGTCCCCTACCAGCTTCTGGTGCATCTCTAGCCTACTCACTGAGGTGTTCAGACTGACAAAAAGGAAACCATGATGCTGGGCAAGCCAAAAAACTGGTGTGTTAATGAAGCTGGTTTAATCACAAGTCCAAAATATAGCACCATATGGGATGTACAGGATTAACTCTATCCCAGTCTCATGCAGTACACCAGGGAAGGCATCATTCAGTCAGAGGAATAGTTTACTTTCTCCCTGTAATCAAGCTATTAATAAAAAATATGAAGATCTATTGATTATAAATATGACACCTGCTTAAAACTCCGCCTCCTTGCTAAAAATGTATTAGACTAAAAGGAGGGAATTGTACAAACATGCTTTCTCTTATTTAAACAAACAAACAAAAAAATGATGGATTTCTTGAGCCCCATGGCTATGCCATTAATAAGGAATTTAGGCTGTTTTCAGCCTTGCTATTTACTTCTTTTACATCAAAATCAATATTAGTTGTCAGTGTTTCATCGGCACGCTTTGTAAGCATGCATTTCATATTGAGTTGGCCTTCTGTAAATTTAATTTGTGATTATGTGTACTGCTATATTGCTTTGTATAGCATTTATCAAAACAACAAATGGAGGTAAAAAAAGGTAATTATTTATTAGTAACTTTCTTAAAACTAACCCACGGAAGATTTTCAGGCTTCATGTTAGTACTAGCACCAAAGGAAGAAAAGAGAGAAAATAATGGATCAAATGCTGTGCTTGTGTGCATGAAGTTTTGTTTTTACCTGAACATCCACTTTATGGTAGAATGAAGCTTTGCTTGGTTTGAAGGAGCAGGAAAGTTCAGGAACGTGTATAGCTTTGACTTTGGATGTTTTCCCTGCTAGCTGTTCTCAGGTCCTGGTGGGAGGATGCCATGCATGACTTCTGTTGATACAGACACCTTTCATGTCTGTGGATATTTTGAGTTCCCAGAAAGAGTAGTAAGTCAGATGTTTGTAGAAATTCTTGGAGAAAATTGTCTTGGATGTAAAGACCATAATGCAGAGAACAGACTCTTACCCTGATTTTAGTTCCTCTTGGCTCCTACAAACACTTTCCCACATCACTAAACCACCATGAGGTTTCAGCAGGGTTTTGCCTGCTGTTTGTAGCATTAAAGTACAGGCGAACAATTATTTTATTAATCCAAGCTTTGATTTTACAAGATGTCTAGAAGTAAAAGGCATGTGTGGTCTAGTATTGTTGACTTTGGTATTAGTATCTTTCCTGGTTTTGCTTATTTGCTGAATGTCTGTTAGTTTTCTTTTTTTGTGAATAGGATGTAATTCAAAGCTTAATTCATCCTGTCCCTCTCCAGACTGTTGCAGGCAAACCAACAAATATAAGAAACTTAACCAGCTAAAATGTCTCTTTTTCCTAATGACAGTCTTTGTTAGGTTTCATCAAAAGTAGCATAATATTTGTCCAAGATAAATGTACTAACTTTCTAGTAATTCCCTGAGATGGTGAAAACTAATGCCAAAGTCACTCAAACTGTAGAATGTACTGGACACATTTCAGGTGGCCATGTTTAATTGAGCCATCAGTATTTGAGCAAAGAGTTGATTTGAATACTTGAATATATTTTGCACCTTGTTTGATCACTAACTAATCAGTGCATACAGATGGCAAACAGGTTTCTGATCTGAATGCATAAATAGTACTTTGTAAGTGCAAGCAAGGGCTGTGAAGCTGCAGATGGAGACCTGTATTTGATTGGAATGAAGAGTTATTACTATGTCTTCTGTGATTATGAAAGTGGAGGAAGTGAGGGTTTTTTCATTAGTACTTTGAAAGGACGTGCTAATATTTTTGTATGTGGAAGAGAAGTATATTTGTATGTTTGTGAGAACCTGGCTGTGGACTGACTCCAATTCTGTATCCCAATTTTTTATTTTTAAATTCTACATACAGGAGCAATACAAGTCTTACCACTTACTGAGGAACAAGTGAGTGGAATGGGTACTTTCAGTACTTTCAGAGTACTTTCAAAGTGCATTTCCACTTTCTCAGCCTTTCACCTTCCCAGTGGAAAGGAAAAATCTGTGAACACACTGCATAAAGGTGCCCACGTAATCTTGTGTATTCCATGGAAGATCACTGAGGTTATAACACTGTAATTGATTCTTGCCTCCTAATTGCTGTAAGTTTTGTTAGCAGTTAAATAATCTGGATGGGCCCAAAGTCCATCTTCAGTCAGAGCTGCTGATTCCAGTTGCCATTTTCCTCCTTTCTCTTCATTTTTGTTTCTGTGTTAATAGGTGAACTGATAAGTTGCAGCTGAACAGTATGACACTTTTTCCAAAGAGTACTCCATTGTGTTGTAAATGTTCAACCTTTTAAAATAATGAGTATGCTGAAAGCTCTTTCTGTTTCCAGATTTAAGTAAGTAGAGCAGCTGTACTGCTCTGTAATGTGTACAGGTTCAATATAGTGAGATTCTTGGAAAATGCACTGATTCTTTGCAAGTTATTAGTGACACCTCAATTTCAAGCTTAGTTCCTTTGCTTACCAGAGATGGAGACTTGGGCTTAGTGCTCTGATTAAAATGTTCAAACTAAAATTCTTTGTGTCCTGAATTGCATAGTCAGGAATGTATGTGAAAACATCCAAACAACTTTTACATGATCGTAAGAACAAACTTTAGAACCATGTGAAGATAACTTTTAGGAAAGAGTGGCCAAGCTGTATGTTTTAATGCACTATAACACATTTCTTTATTTGGGCAAAATTTGTATTTATTTCTTCTAGACAGTTAGGCATCTTGGAAACACTGTAAAAAGGATTATAGGCTTTAGAGGCAGTAGGAAGAGGGATTTACATACAATGCCCAACAGCAGTTTGCGTGCGAAAAGCATGCCTGAGTGGATATTTATAATACAGATACCTCGTCCAGCCCATTCAACGCTGATTTGAAGAGGCAAAGGAAGCTCTAGTCATTCTGCCAATGGAAAGAAGTTGAACTTCTAGGTTACTATTACTGTCAATATTTCATCAATCATTTCTATGTTTTCTTGTAAAACATTGTATTTTTGTTACATATTTCAACAGCTTTTGAGAGTGAGATGCATTAGGCTGCTTTACTTACCAGTCATGCAAGCAGCATTTTTTTGGAGTTTCTAAATGGTGAGCCTAAAAATTTATCTTGACTTTCAGAATTACTTTTTTTCCTCATCTTGTTGTTCAGTGGTCCATAGCCACTTCAGCCTTGGAAGTGATTTCTTTCCATGAGTGTTGTCAGCTATAAAACTCGTGCTATTGACCTATCAGCAGACTTCTTCCTGAAAATAATAAAACTTCAGAACCCTGTTCTTTCAAGGAACTTTACCTCTAACTGGCTTGACCTTCAGTTGACTCCCCAGCCTGCTTTGCACTTAACTGAAATTTTTGTGATCATTAAGGATGCAATTTCCTTTCCCTCTGAAATGTTAGTTATGTTGGCAAAAGCCTTCCTATAAGCATATTCATGTGTGCAAAAGGCCACTGTTCAAGGGAAAACATGAATTTTGCTTGTTGCATTAGGGTATTCATTAAGTATGCCACAGTGATAAAATGAAATGGTCTCTGCATTAGGTGAATCCACTGGCATATCTCTTATGACTAGTGAGGTTGTAACTCAGCACTGTAATTCTGGCCAGCATTTTAATAATTGTAAGCTTCATTTGATATGTAAACTATATTTTTGTTATCCTTTATCTTGCAAAACAAGCTGCTACTGATTAGCTACTGTGTAGCTGTTTCATTACTAGAAATTTGCTTGACAGCAACCTATAACACAATATTGTTTTTCATGTAAAAATTTCAGATAAATGAGTTTTATATGGTCTAGAATTTAATATACCTGTCTATTAACTGGAGTAATCAAGTAGAGTAAGTCAGCATTTCAAAATAATGAGATTTTCATTAATCAGAATAGACATTTGTTTTAAGTCATTAATCATGTAGTTAAAACACTTAGTAAGAATATTCTTTGATTTGCTTGAAGTCTCACAAAGACACTCCAGGATAAGTAAGAAGATTTTCATGTGAATGTAAACATATTTTTTCATAGCTTAGCAGTCCAGAAGTAGAAATAATTATCTCTTAAGCAGTTATCAGCTAGAAAGTAAAGAAAAAAACAACTCTGAAAATTTTTGTGGTAGTTTTTCAGACTCTAATTGTATTCCATAAGCATCTCTCTTAAATGGAATTCTAGTGCAAGAGTCTTAAGCTCAACATTTTGAAATCTAAATGTAAACTAACTTTTCATAGATGTAAATTATGAAAGGTTTTTTTTTTGTTACTTTCTTCCTTTCCTGTCTTCGAAGTTGGATTACAAAAGGGCTGTATGTGGACAGGAGTAAGTTTCTGGAATTCAGTGTAAATTTAAGACAGCCTATGTGCAATTACGGTCAGGTGTTTAAAGACAGGGTTACTAACATCACTTAGTAAAAGCTTCTGATAAAAAGAATGCACCACTCCAACACTACAGACCAAAGGAGGATATAGAACAGAAATTTGGCTGAAAGAGAAAACAGCTCCGTGGTGCAAAACTATGAGCACTGGTGTGTTCTAATTCAAGATGATGCATGTGTTGATACATTATCTTCTTTCTTTCATGAATACAGATACCAATTAATAATGACTGCAGATATTCTCTGCAGGAATTTATAGCTGTCAGTCATTTTTTGTTTGGTTGGTTTTTGTTTTGATTTTTTTTTTTGTGTGGATCTTGGTTTGTTTGGGGTTTTTGTTTGTTTGTTTGTTTTTTTGCTTTTGTCTTTGCTTATCCCTGGAATTTTTTGCCAATTTTGCCACATTGCATTGACAGGGCTGCCAATGACATATGTTCTACATGTCAAGTTTTAGTTCAGCAGGTGCACGCTAGGCTGGATTACGTTTTGTTATGTGCTCAGCTAATGAGCTCAAAAAATCAGTGAAAACGTGGTTCCAAGTCAAATGGTCGGTAATTAATACTTCTTGTTTCCTGATAAAGTTGATAGTATTACAATTAGATGGTAATATTTATTCAAATAACTTTCAGAGCTAAGGAAACCTGTAGGAGAGCTATAGTACACTGTCCCTCGGGATGCCTCCCTTGTGGTGGCTGAATCTGGGTTTCTTGCCTGGAACCATGAGCTGAACTGCTGCTGTAGTACACCTTGGCTGTAGTTGAGGCTGTGGCTTGTGTACAGGCTTCCAATTATGATTTGACTTGGTGATTAATCATCATGATTAATGTTTTTGCCTTTTATTGTGTTATTCTGCATTTGTTGGTAATGCCCAATGTTACAGTCAAAGCTTAGAATTTGATTCCTTTTTTTTTGTAAAATTTGTTTCAAAATCTTCACTGTTGCTTTCATGTCAGGAAATGATCCTTGATGGTGCTTGGGTATCTCACATGGAGAGTGAAATACATGGCAGTGCTAAAGAGACATGGATTTGATGGCTGGACCACTCAGTAGATAAAGAATTTTTGAGATGGTCACACTCTAAGAGCTGTGGTCAATGACTCAATGTCCAAGTGGAGACCAGTGATAAGTGGTGCTCCTCAGGGGTCAGTATTGGGACTGGTGCTGTTTAATGTCTTTGTTGGTGACATGGACAGTGGGACTGAGTGCACGCTTAGCAAGTTTGCCAAGGACACCAAGCTGTGTGGTGCAGTTGACATGCTGGTGGGAAGGGATGCCATCCAAAGGAACCTTGATATGCTTCAGAGGTGGGCTCATGAGAACCTCATGAAATTCAATAAGGCCAAGTGCAAGTGAGGGCAATCCCAAGCACAACTACAGGCTGGGCAGAGCCCTAAGGAGGACTTGAACGTGTTGGTTGATGGGAAGCTCAATGTGAGCCTGCAGTGTACACAGCCCAGAAAGCCAACCATATGCTGGGCTGCATCAAAGGAAGTGTGTCCAGCAGGTTGAAGGAGCTCCACTATCATGAGACCCCACCCAGAGTACTGTGTCCAATTCTGGGACCCCCAGCATAAGAAGGATATGGATCTGTTGGAGCAAGTCAAGTAGAAGAGTGCTGTTTTCTATTCAGTGGCCAGTCCTGTGCAGTCAAAGTCCTGGATAATCATTCATGTTGGAGCTTGTCCAGAGGAGGGCCATGGAGGTGACCAGAGAGAGGCCTGGAGCATATCTCCTATGAAGACAGGCTGGGAGAGTTCAGTTTGTTCAGCCTGGGGAAGAGAGGGCTCTGGGAAGACTTTAGAGCAGCCTTCCAGTACTTAATGGGATCAACAAGAAATGTGGAGAAGGACTTCTTACAAGGGCATATAGTGATATGACAACAGGGAATGGCTTTAAGCTGACAGAGGGGAGATATACATTACACATTAGGAAGAAATTCTTTACTATGAGGGTGGTGAGACACTGGCACAGGTTGCCCAGAGGAGCTGTGGATGCCCCATACCTGGCAGTGTTCAAGGCCAGGTTGGATGAGGCTTTAAGCAACCTGGTCTAGTGGGAGGTGTTCCTACCCATGGCGGGGGGTTGGAACTAGGTGCCCTTTAAGGTCACTTTCAACCCAAACCATTCTATGATTCTAATCCTTTCCAAGTCTTAAGCCACCTAAACTTGCCTTATCTGTCTCAGAACTTCGTCCTGATGCAACATGCACCCTAATTAACTTTTTGGAAATGATTGGTTTAGTATAGCTGTGCTGAAACAATTTGGTTGGTTTGAAAGGAAAAAAAAAATAAATCTACAGCCAGCATTTTAAAATTGCAGGAGTAAAATGGTCTAAAAATATGAGGACTTGTACTTCTTTTATGTGAACTATTTTTCTTTGGCCACTTCTATATACTCACTAGGAATTATTTCTGCCTACAGCTGTTTTGTAATATAGAAACAATACTTTCTGTAACAGTATCTTTATACTTTTCTGTAAAATAGTTATAAGCAATATTTTTGTACTTTCCTACGTATGCTAGATATGGTTACAATGCATTGTGGATTTCTTGTAAGAGTGACCTTCAAAAAAATGATAGCTCTGTCTCAGGTTTCGGTAAATGCCTTACCGATCACCTCTGGAGTCCCGCCCTTGATAAGGGGGTGGTAAATTATCTAAAGGCTCCCATGATGATTTATTTGGTTTATTCACCTTCCCTTTCTTTTCTGTTAAGGGAAATAACGAAACCGTTATAGATGACCCTTTCCATATTGCAGCATAATCACTCTCCTCTTGATTGAAAGGTTCCTTGCCATTTACGTATAGATTTAAAGCCTGACAAATCCAATCATCAAAATACCCGAATATTGGCCAATATGGTCAGGTCGTATTTCCTCTTTGATCCACACTTCCATACAGTAATGGACCATTTATTTTTCTTTATTTTTTCCCTCCTGGGACGGCCAAAAGCCCCAGTACTTAAGTGTTAACCCCAAGGGACTGTCTGGGGGTATATCTGGTAATTCGCTCCCTGTCTTATTCCTGGGACCTCTCCGTGGGCCCCTAGGACCTCTCCGTGGGGCCCTCCCTGGGTTAGAGTTACGACTCCTACTCTGACGCATTTCCCGCCGGGTGTGTCTCCTCTCAATCAATCACTATCACTTCCCTCCTTCAGCGGCCAAGTCCCTCGCGGGAGATTGGAAACGCGCTTAGAAGAGGTCCACACTTGCTTCACAGATCCCGATCCCCTGGCCCGTATTTTCACAGGTCCAGGATACCCAGTCCGTGTCTCAATGGAGAACAAAACATCTGGATTCATCATACTCGAGTCAAGAAGGCTCCAAAGGCACCCTGGAAAATCACATCAAGCAGTAATGACAGACTGAAATTAAAACTAACTCGCGAAAAATAGTTTGATCCATGGGTGTCAACACAATGTTGCAGTTGTAATCAGAATATAAATCTGACTATCACTTACTACCTGGATATGAGATAAGGGTAGTATAGTGCAAGTGCTACACATACTGTATGAAGCTAGGCCCAATTATAATAGACAAACATATGTAAGTAACATAGTTGGTTATGAAGCAGTTATTAATACTAATCCTTTATATCGATACCATGGTCCAAGCCATAGATAAAGAAACGTCAATACTGGGTTCAAATACGAATGTCTGGCTCACATGGGCAAACAAGACTGGGATTACTGATTTTTGCCTGACCTTGGCACAGGTGGGAAATCCCTTTCAAACGTGCCTAATTGGTATACCATACTTGAACCCCTTTGATTTTCAAGGATGGGTAAGGAATGATTCGATTCTAAATCTTACCACAGTGATCAAAATGGTCAAAAGAGCTCATGGGACCGACTGGACAGTTGCATCAACCCAAATGGGGGTAATAATAAAAAACTTAAATCATTCTACTATCCCCATGCAAGAGCTCCAACTCCTGGGATCTGACAAAGCTAATCAGAGCTGTATAACTTTTAATACATGGTCAAGCACAGTCCCTGAGACCAAAGTGACTAGCGAGAAAACATGGTATCATAATATAACCGCTTACTGCTCAGGATCATCTCCAATGTTACGGTACAGTGATGAATATCCTAAAGCTCTACCCCCAGGATATTTCTTGATATGTGGAGACCGTGCATGGCCAGGAATTCCTTCTAAACCCTTTGGAGGACCATGTTATCTAGGTAAATTGTCCCTGTTTGCAGCCTCCAAAAGGCATTTAGTCCAGGATATGAAGGATAGCCTTCGCAGACACAAACGACCATTGGACAATTAGGCCCGAATTGCGATTCCACTTTGAGAATCTGGAATCACACAGCAAGATTTCTGGCGGCATTATTTGTACCAAGTGTAGCTGCAGGAAAAGCATTGGCAGATATACATCATTTGGCATGTTGGGCGGCTAAGCAATTAAATATAACTTCAGATGTGATATCCTCGCTTGCCACAGACACAGACAGTGTAAGACATGCATCTTTACAAAACCGAGCAGCAATTGACTTTTTATTATTGGCCCATGGACATGGTTGTGAGGATTTCGAAGGTATGTGCTGCATGAACTTATCTGACCATTCTGAATCAATTCATTCTAAGCTCCGAAAATTGCAGGAAAACATGCAAGAGCTTAGAGTTGTTGGAGGCGGATTGGATGAATGGCTAAATAACCTAGGAGTTACTGGATGGTCCAGGGAAATACTTAAACAAGGCCTTCTAATGTTGGTTATAGTACTACTCATTTTAATGATTGTACCTTGCATAATACAATGTATATCAAGATCACTTCAGAAATCGATAGAAGGAACATGGATAACTGTCATAAACAATATAGTAAAAGAATTTACTAACTTTATAGAAAAAGGGGGGATTGATGCAGAGGCAACGTTGACCAATGTACAGGGGGGTTGTACAGGGGGGTTAGAGGAATTTGCTTGCGTTAGAGGAATTTACTTGTGTTAGAGGAATTTACTTGCCTAGACAAGGTATTGTCTGTTGTAAGTAGAACAAAGACACCAAGTCCTATTGATAAGCAAAAGCAGGCACTTGGTCCTATTGATAAGCAGACACCTGATTATAATGATAAGTAGCTATTGATAAGGAAAAGCAGGCGCCGGATACGGGAAGAAGCAGATGGTTTATGGCTGGGGCACCGACCAAACCCTAAGACCATATGTGTGAAGACTAAAAGGTGACAAGTTCAAGAAGAGGAAGACTCATTTACTTCATCTTGAAGACCCCTACCCACAGGAGGAAGACTCATTTACTTCATCTTGAGACCCCTGCCCATGACCAGAGGGGGCACTGCGCAGGCGCAGAGGACTTTCTAGGTCATTATAATACGAAGCGGGGATAGAATATGAATATGTATAGGCGTATTGTGCAACCTTGTAACTTTAGAGGATAAATGTAGAGGGAAACAACACTGAGGCACGCATGCCTTTTGGAGGATCAATCCCCCGTGCGTCTTCAGCTGAATAAAGCATACCTACTTTACAACTTTAACGAAGTTGTGGAGTCTATTCCGCTATCACTCTTCTATATCGTTTTCTCCGTAGTTCACCTGTTGCTGTATATAACTGGACTCCCAAGCATTCCCCTCAGCTTATAGGTAATAAAAAGAAACTGGGTCTGATGGTTCCTAATATACATGATCCTGTCCAATTTTGAGGTAAAAATGCAAAGGCTATTTTACCACAGATCCAATAATGTCCATCTGGAGTGGGCCAACTATGTGGCATGTTAGTTCCATTAGTCCAGTTACTGAATCGCTGATTTATTTCTATAGGTTTTCCCCATTTTTCCCAGTCTTTTTTTGTTCTGTTCCATACATATAACCCCCCTCACAAAGTACATTTCCTCCTGGTTTTCCACCATTTTCTAAATTCTACCAACAACTTTTCCCAATTATATTCGTTTGTAAGATCCATTGTTGTCTCCTATTTTTCCCTTTTCCATTTTTCCAGATTGCAGGGTTGCTTATATTACTCTCCATTGCCTCCCAGGGCCATTTCTCCCCTTGGTTAGTTCCCCCACAAACACAGCAGTTAGTTACGTTCAATGCTTTAGCTATATTTTCAGCAAGATTTACAAAGAGATTTTTAGCAACTGTGGGAATTTCATATTGGACTCCTATTTCCTTTTCATGATAGAAGGAATTGAATAATAAGTGGTGTTGTACTGACTCTCTAGATTTTTCTTTAATTATTACTTGTAAAATCACCCCTGGATCTTCTCCAGTTCCATAAATTGATAGTCCAATTTTTACCTCCTCTTGTCTCCATTGTCCTGGGTTCCAGATAGGTAGATCGACAGGATTACAAGAATGGGCTGTGCAATTGGCAAAAGTTATTCCCTTTCTAATTTCTGCCCTCAGTTGGGTTCCCTTGCATTCTTGGGGCCATCCCCAAGTAGAAGTTGTACTCCAGCAGGCACAACTCCATCCAGTATGTCCACAAAAATGCTAACTTCTTTCGGATTGACTATCATATTCCCAATCTGCGTAACAACCTGTAGGTAAATATGATTTCTCTTTTGGTCAGAGACAAATATATTATTCACATTCTCTATAATACCTCCTCCAATCCAAGTTTCCACAATTTGAATATAGGTCATCATCAATAGTGTTACAGGCATCAAAGGTTACTCATACAGGTTGTCTTAGATTAGTTATTATTTGGCTTGTTGCCATTAGTCTTCCTTCTGCTGAGTTTGCTCTTATCTCCATCCAATATTGATAGGGGAGGTTTTTTTTGGATTAAAACATACCATTTTAGTTCCTTCTTTACAAAGTCCATATTGAGTTTGAATATATATATATAGTAGCCAGTTACCATTCCCTTGCATTCATACACGGTGTGATAGAACAGTGTTTGAGAGGTCACTTCTCCTCGTCTAGTTGTAGTAACATATTCACTACAGTTGTTGTTTCTAGCAGCCATGGCAGTTTCCCATACGGGTCTTATCAGGACCAACACCAAAAGAGGTCCGGTCAGGATCATAGTGCTCAGCAGTCGCAGCCCCAGGGGTTGCAGCCCTTGGCAGACCTTTGCAGCTGCAACACCTTATTCCCTCCGGTCTTGCCCTCTCTGGTAGGTCAGAGGTATATTTTCTGTCGGTTATTATGGCAATATTATTTGCCTCAAAACAACTGTTCCAATGAGGTGATAATTTTACACTGAATGCAAAAGGACTGTAACTGATTTCTCAAAAATGATTCCTGGTCCTCCCTACAAACAGTAATATACTTTTAACAATTGAAACTCTGAGCCCAGTTATACCTGTATTTCCCTTATCATTTTACAAGAGACAATATGAATTCCCTCAGTTACTCATTAAGTCCTTTTTAGGGTCAGCTTGATGTCTCCAGGTTCAGTCACGACCTTCCATTCTTTTACCAGTCCTTTTACTCGTGAGGTGTGTGTCCACCCTTTTTCAGCAGTTCTTATCACCATTTCAGAATGCCATAATCATGGATCCAGAGTTGACACCATCCTGTCATTCCCAGAAATGTCCGGATATCATTAACTGTGGATGGTCACGGTGTTTGGCAGATTGCTTCCTTCTTAGCTGCTCCAAGTTCTGGTTGTCCTCCTGTTATTTTGAATCCTAAATAAGATACTCGAGTTCAAATCAGATGAGCCTTCAGTTTAGATACTGGGTATCCATTTTAGCCCAGAAAGTTTAACAATTCTACAGTCCATTGAACACATTCTTTCCCAGTTTTGGTAGCAGTTATCAGGTCGTCCACATACTGTAGGTAAGCTCCTGTCTGGGTGGGTGTTTCCCAGAATTCTAATTCTAGTGCCAATTGATTTCCAAACGTGGTCAGTCTGGTTTTTAAATCCCTGAGGTAACACCGTCCACGTGAGCTGTGTCATTCTTCCTGTTTCAGGGTTTTCCCATTCAAAAGCAAATACATTTTGACTTTCTTTGGCCAGGGGCAGACAGAGAAATGCATCCTTTAAGTCCAGAACGGTAAACCACCCCTGATTAGTATTCAGTTTAGTTGATAAGGTTTACAGATTAGCTACTACTGAATGAGTGTCCTCCACAATTTGATTGCTCGGAGATTTTGAACTAATCTGTAAATTTTCCCATCGGATTTCTTTAATGGCAAGATAAGAGTGTTATATTCCAATTCACATTCAATTAATAATCCATTTTTTTTATTTCTTTGTTTCCCTTTTGATCCTCCAATTTTAAGGGATATTGTTTTGTTCTAATTGGGCAGGCCCCCCCTTTTATTTCTACTTTAACAGGCAAAGATTTTATTATTATTTTTTTTTCCCTCCTTACCTGGAACTTCAGATGCCCATACTCTCAGATATACCTGATTAAGGGTTGCTTCTATTTCAGGGAGATCCTCCTGTTTGCTTTTCTATTGAATTAAAGATAAACGTAAAACTTCAATTAATTGATCATTTTTGACTCCTAATTCCATTTTGCCTTCTTTAAATATTGCTTCTCACCCTAATAAAGATTTCTGGAGGATTTGGCATGTATAAAAATTTACGCATTCCTATTTGTTTTCCCAATTTATACTCTAAGGGTTTCACAAATTCTTTTCCTCTGATTTAAGATCGAATAAGTTGCTTCCACTTAAAATTCCACTTTATTTCTGCTAGTTCCTCGTTTTAATTTAACCACTGGATCTGCCTGGACAGATTCCCCAGGTCCCTGTCAGTCTAGTTCTAATTCAGTCACCGGAGCCACCCCATGGCACTCCCCCCAGGGCAGTCTCACTTCCAACATCCAAACTCCTTACAGTATGCACACTGATCCCATCCCACAAGAGAATTCAGGTTCTTATCTCTGCCTGTCAATCCTCCTCTACCTCTGCCTCGTCCTCTCACATTAGTCCCTCCATCAGTTTCTACTTGTCCCAAAGCAGCCACTGTAGCCGTGCCTACAGCACGACTCAGCTCTTTCTTCTCTACATGTTTCTGACTCTCCACACTTCTTTAACATTCCCAAGTCCTTCTGCTCCCAATATCACAGCCTGGAAAACATCTCTCCAGCTTAGCTTTATGGTTTTCCCTTTCCTGTTCCAAAGCCAAAATTAGGGATCTGGCAGAGCTATATTAATTTCACATTCTGTCTGCCACTCCGGGTGGTTTCTTAAAGTGAAAAACCTATCTGCATACATCACTTCATCCCATTTTCCCTGCCGCCTCAAAAACAACATTAATTGTAACAATGTATTATAATTAAGAGTTCCATTTTTAGGCCATTTCTCCTGATCTTCCGAATTATGCAAAGGCCACCATTGGTTACAATATTTTATCAATGTTTTCTTGTTTACTGAGCCCCCAGGAAACCCTCTCAGTTCTTTCCAATGTGCCAAAATGCACCCTAAAGGACTCTTTTTCAAGATCTCTCCACTCTGCCAATTTCCCATTATTAATCTTGCATTCACACGCATACACACAGAGGATCCCACAGACATACTCCACAGTTACAACACTTGAAACAGAGTCAACAATTAATAACACGGTTATAACAATTTGTCACCAATACCAAAATCACAAGACCAAGTCAAAACTATAACAACCCACAACATAAGTCAAATACCAGTAAAAATCCCAAACTTTTTCTACAAGATGCCCACTGCGTCTTGCAGGACCTAAACCACAAGAAGCCCCCTGCTTCTTGTGGGTGTATACCAAACGGACGCTAGCAGCCGGGTATACGCCTTTACCCACGAGATTTCTTATCTTGATTTACGGAAGGCTTCCAAACTTTGCGTACGCTTACCAAAGCAGTTTACCAAACAGAGATGCCCCCTGCATCTTACAGACTATATAAATGAAAAGAATACCTTTTATGATATGGTCCTTGTCTGCTCCTGCAGGGATCCGAATGAGTCAAGGGGTCCCTCCGGGAAAACAACAAAAACCTCCCGAGGGCCCTAGAGGTGCCCTGTCCTCAGCGGGTCCTGCAGCCGAGCAGAGAGGGTCCCATCTGGGGTGCCAAATTGATTCGGAGAAAACTCCAGGAACTCGTCAACAAGGTTTTAAGTTGACAAGCAGGTATTCTTTATTGCGGCACCGGGAGACATGGGCATGCATACAACAATGTGGCGGTCTCTAAGGGTCGTTTACCTTCCCAAGAAGCTTAATTAACATTACAGACATAGCAATCATCCTGCCCTTTTACTTATCAGTTAGATTAACTGCTTCCATCCTGGACATCAGCTAGTCTGGGATACTCCCCAGTAGATGTTTACACCATCTTAATGGCTTTATTAACACCAAACATAGCAATTATTCTGTATTTTTATTTTACTCCTGGTGCGACTGAAGGGAGGGGAGGATGGGGGAGCCGATGGAGAAGGCTTTTTAAAGTGCTGCAGTGGGTATCTCAAATCTATAAATGTGTCTGGAGGAGAAAGGATAATAAAATCATGGTGAAAAAAGAAAAGCAACTGGTAGGCATATTTGTTCTTTGGAACAAAATACAAGAAACCTGGGGTAGGAGAAAAGAAGCATGGGGTAGGACAGGGAGACAAGTCGTGAAGAGTGATGTGGTATTTTTGATCTGGGATAGTTTGGGGAGGGTAGATGAACAAAGAGAAGTAGTGATGCAGATTGGAGGTTCTGGAGAGAGATCTGAGGTTTTAGAGCACTTGGTGCCACCAAGCACCACTGTTTTGGCACATGTAAATTAAATTCTGCTTTTGGGAAGAAGGGCTTGGGAGATTGTTGGTTTAGAGCTACTGTCATTAACAGTTCGTTGCAGAATAAGAGGTAAGAAAAGGATCAACAGTGGAATGAAAAAACACCAAGCAGGGTCAGTGTTTTCTGATCCATAAAGAGAAGTTACTATGCCAACCCTGTGGTACAGAAGGCAACAGCTGTATTCCTAAAAATATAGGTATAAAACCAAGAAATGCCTCATAAGCTGCCTGTAACGTTTCTAGTGCCTAGGTTTGAACTATACAGGAGAAACATGAAGGATCTGTGGGGAGAGCATCATTCTGATTATGAAGACTGCCGTAGCAGTCTTGTCACAGTCTCAGACGCTTCTGCAGTTCTATCAAAACTATATTTGTTGCTAACTGCCTGCCTCCTATTTTTAAATAAATGCAAAAAATATCCTTGATGAGAAAGAAATTTAATCTGAAATGCAGGATATATTACCATTTCTTGGGAAACAAGTTTAAAAAGAAAAAAATGATTTAATTTATAATGCCCTTTCATACCTTACTAAATTGCTTCTAGTGTATGCATCCTTCTTGCAATAAATACTGTAGAATAAGAATGGTACATTAATATGCTGGGTGATGTCTTAGATTAACATTACCATACTGATTACTATTCTAAAAATCATTCGTGGTGCCTGATTTCCTTCAGTCTGACAGTGGATGTCATTGCAAGAGATTATTTGCATTTGTAACACTGCTTGGAGTATAGTTCAAACATCCTAACTCTTTTACGTGATCTGGAAATTGGGTACGTTTAAGATATCACTTATATGTCATGTCTGTATTTATTGCAGAATCTCCCAAATCTACTCTGAAGTTGTGAGATTATGAGACTACTTTGGATCTCCATGTTTTTGTTCCTGTACACTCTTTTACCTAGCTGTCTATGCAGAAATATTTGTGCCTTTCAGAGTGAATGCTTTTTCCTCTGCTTACCTTTGCTTTGTGGAACCCAGTCTCTGGGGTTTTTGGAAACTGTGAAAAGCATCTTTGTTTCAGTGGCACAGCGTGATTTCATTCTGGTATGTCTGTGGATTAGTGTATTTTCGTTCTTCTGTTATGGTGAGAAGGAAAAAATATTTTTTTTTTTTATGGCAAAACATGCAACTCAAATGTAAAAAGATTAATTTTCATTATTCTTTCAAGTGGAAGAAGTTCCTTTTCTCAAAATATTTAATCATTAGTATCTTTGTACAGGTCAGGACAATGCAGACATGACCTAAATGTGTGTGCATTTCATGACTTTTTTTTTTTATTGTTTGTTTGTTTGGTTGTTTTTTTCTGGACAATCAGATTTTTATCCTGATACCACTGTTTTCTCCCTTTTAATGGTCATTCAAGGTATTAGTATTTCAATAGTCTACAAGTCATCATTTTTTGCTCTGTAGGAAAACTTTCTGTTTGTGTAGTGGTCACAAGATTCCGCAGTAGTTGTACAATTAGTTGTGCTATTACTATCATAGAATCAGCTAGGTTGGAAAAGACCTATAAGATCGTAAACTTCAACCATTACCCCAGGACAACCAAGTCCACCACTAAGTGATGTCACTAAAGGCCTCATCTTCATGGTTTTTGAACACTTCCAGGGAGGATGACTCCACCATTTCAATGGGAAGCCTGTTCCAATGCCTGACCTACATTTCAGTGAAGAAGTTTTTTTCTAATATCCAGTCTAAACCTCCCCTGGTGCAGCTTGAGGTCATTACCTCTTGTTCTATCGTTTGTAACTTGGGAGAAGAGGCTGACACCCATCTCAAGCAGACGAGTGTCTGTTAAAGCTAAGCTGTACACAGCTCGCTGCTGAGAAAGTTTAATGGCTATATGCTTCGATCCTAGCAAGTCAGATTTTTAAAATCCTTAATCCCATGTGGAAAAAACATGTGAGGAAGGAATTTAGTGAATTTCTGCTTATTTCCAAGTGTGTGATACTGTATGTGTTTCAAGATCACTATCCCTTTTTTGAAAGCAGACCTGGGCACTTTTATTTTCTTTTTTTGTTTAAATTGTTTTTAACTTTAGTCTATGGAACAGTAACATGAATACGTAGTACTGCATTTTTAAAGTTGCCTGATTATACAGATGCCATTCTTTACATAGAAAATAAAGTGCACCATTAAACAATTATCAGATAAAAATGCTAGAATAAAGATGTTTATTATTTGCATGAAGGTTGTACTGTTGTCTAAGCTTCTTACTTTGATGGCTTTCCTGCTGTATGTTGGGGTCATGAAGACAGAATTACCCAAGCTTTGAGCTCTTCTTTGCTGTGCTTGGTTATCCAAGTCCTTCATATTTTTCCCCACTGGCTAACCTGGAGATGGTTCTTTGCATCCTAGTACTAATGTTTTCCAGAGTTGCTTAGTTTGTCCATGTATAATGGACAGGTTGCACAGAGAAGCTGTGGATGCCCCATCCCTGGAAATATTTAAGGCCAGACTGGACAGGGCTTTGAGCAACCTGGTATAGTGGAAGGTATCTGTGCTCATGGCAGAGGGGGTTGGAACTAGATTATCTTTAAGGTCCTTTCCAACTCTAACCATTCTATGATTCTATACTGTTCCCTTTTGATAGAAACTAAAAGTTCTACCTTATTATCCAGTGAAGTATGCTATGTGTAAAATAATTCTGTACTGAAATAGAACAGTTCAATGGTGTTTGGATAGAAACAACCACAACAGTGTAGCTAATAAATAAAATGTCAATTGAATTGAAGGAGGAAGAACTGCTCCCTTTAGTTCATGTTATAGCATGACAACTATCAGGCTGCTAATGCATTGATCTCCTTGTTTCCATGGTTTCAGATTTATAGAGGCTTGGGAACACTGGTTCTCTCTTATCTTACATTTGGCAGGACACATTTCAGTGCAGATACTGACACTTCATTCTCTGTTGGCCCTATGCCAAGCCTGAGCATGTGACTGTGGTAAATGGTTATATCTGTGAGTCTATGGTGGTTTATAGAACTAGTTAGGAAATTAGTATAGGATTGAAAATTTGAGAGTGATGGTGATTTTGTTGTCATTTTGGATTTTTAGCTTACTGCAAGGGGAAACCTGTTTGACTTCTGAAACAGGTAAAATAAGCATTCAGAAAACAGTAGTCACTCTGTTATTCTTAATAAAAATGCATCACAAATGTGCTAGATTATATTATTTTCTTAATTAGCCATAGGGAAATTTAGATATTTTAAGAGTGAAAATTAAAGATGGAACAGTACTCTGTGTGTAGCATGAGTGGTTGGGAGTTGCACAACAGTTAAATTCTGCAGCTACTAGGAACAGGTTCACACAAGCTCATTAGTTTTATGAACATAAGTATTTGATTTCTCAGTCTTTTGAAAGATTAGACTTGGCCATAACAGTAGCCTCAGAGAATGTTTCCTTGATCTCATTGCATCTGGTAAGTATTAATGTGGATCAGAATAAAGACTTGTTTACACAGTACATGTGTACTTGTATCTTACCTTAAAAATGAAAGCAGAGTTTACAGCAGTTTCAGCTATCCCCAGATTTCTTGGACATGCGCTAGCCTAATGCCTGTCTGTAATGCATTTTCTTTATTCATTCAACACTTTCACTGTGCAGGAAAATCTAATGGAGATGCATGTGCTTATTTCAAGTGGAAAGATCATGTAAAGTGGCAGTACAAAGCTTAAAATAAATCTGTAAGATCATTGTAAAAATATCACCTTTGAATTTTAAAAGGCTGTCATAAGTATGTGACTCATGTCTTATGTCTATTACTAGTGATATGTTGTCATCTTTGAAGCATGTACATACACAGGCATGTGTCTACCATGTTCCCCTTACCAGGGGGAGCAGTGCTAGGAGCACTTTTGTGTTCTCAGTACTTAATGCATTTACAGTGCTCTGACTGCACTGACAAAGGCCATGGCAAGTGATGACTTTTAAGTGTGTAGTAGCTCTATGTAGATTGAATGAATTAGTGATTATTTGGGATAATACTAATTATTTTGGAACGTAGTGTTGTTTGGACATATCAGAGGCATATTGTTTCATTTGCAGTCC
Organism: Neopsephotus bourkii; assembly: GCF_033783945.1. Taxonomy (NCBI): domain Eukaryota; kingdom Metazoa; phylum Chordata; class Aves; order Psittaciformes; family Psittacidae; genus Neopsephotus; species Neopsephotus bourkii. The sequence goes on along the minus strand of NW_026900684.1, from coordinate 15,979,284 downwards.
CAAAGTCCAAGTTCACTTAGGTGCACAGAATATTAAAATAGTTCTTTTCTTAAGAACTCGAAAGCTCTGTGCCATGAACATGTGACTAATTTTCTACATATGAATAATCTCAGCACTTTAATTAGACTTTAAACATATACTTACAGTAAATGCCTGAATGCTTCAATGAATTGAACAACATATAATGTTGCTAGGTTTCTAGCAATCAATTATTCTGACAAAAACCAATGTGTTTTCCTTAGCCTGTGCAAGTAAATGTAGTTTATTATGGTATTTAAATGCTGGTGGACTTAAGAGATATTTTCTAAGGTGCGTTGTGTAATTTATTCACTTTACCTTACTATGATGTACCATTTGGTACATGTAAGGATTGAAAGTAATGTAATTTATTTCTTATAAATAAACAACGAATGTTACTATTGTCCAGAGTACCAGGGAGGAGAAACTCTGGCGTGTTTAACTCTCTACCCCACCTATTCCTTTGCTGCAATGTTGAACTGTTATTTTCTGTAGCCAGTAAAAATAAGGATTTCAAAGTACTCTACAGTTCATATTCACACTTTCTGCTATAATTACAGACTAAAGGCAAGATCCGCCTCCCCTCTCACAGGTTTTGAAAATATTGCCTGTATTATTTGTAATTTTGAACAGAAATAAATCTGATAGGTTTTATACCTAAGGGAATGATTTAAGGGAGGTAGTGAATGGTAATGAGCTGATAGCTCCACCAGACAAAGTGAAAACATATGCATCTAGTTACAATCATAAAAGCCTTTATTAAAACAAAATGTTGTAGTGGTGATACATGTGTGAAGATGCTGTTAACTCTTAAAGATCATCTCCTGAATCTTCGTTAGCGAAGACAGGCCTTCCTCATAGGAGAAGGAAAACTCCTATCTTCAAACCTGGGCTGATAGATCTCATCTAGCCTTGTATGGTCTTCCGTCAAAGAAAAGGGCACTATTACAAAACCTACGACCTGAGGACTTTGCTGTCACCGTCCTAGCTAGCTAGGCCGTGTCAGTTGTACCTCAGGTGTAAAGGGTGGGGCCAGTTAGGCGCAAGCTGTGCCTCACCTAAAAAATCCACTGCGCAGGCTGGAAGGGCTTACTCTCACTTGTCTGTATGGACAGGCGAGGGTCAAAACGGTAGGTGACAAGGTGCATGGGAAGCTGCAGATCCAACCTTGCATGCAGGCGGATCAGTACATGGGTAGCTTGAGATCGCTCAGGAGATGACAATCCTGGTCGGACACTTCCTGATTGTCTCAGCACCCTTTTTCCAACCAGATTTGCATATCCCACTTGCCCTTGGTCATCGTGCTTGTAGTAAGCGTGGTTAAAGCCCTTCCCAAATCTTTGCTCACGAAGCCAAGCCATCAGTCAATTAAAGATACAGTGCATCCCCTAAATATCCTGTGAATTAACCCAGTCACAAAGTATAACTGTGGTTTTGGTTACAACTTTAATGCAGTATACAATAAGAAGTCATAAAAAGACTTTGAAAGGTCAACAGTTATTGATAATTCCACAGGCTTTGCTGAGGAAATATTGTAATTCCATGTGGGTTCCCATAGAGGCTGCTGTGACTGGAATTTTTTTAAACTCTCTTTCTTGTGATGTCACATTGGAACATTTTGAATACTGGTGCTTACATTATGCAGCATTCATTGCCTTAATTTAGAATGTCATTCTGAGTGTATCATTTCCAGTTCTCAGAAACCTTGCAAAGGATGAGTTATTTCATGTTTTTATAAAAAACCCCAAGCAACCAAACCAAACAGCTGTTAGCCTGATTCTGTCATTTAATAAGGATTGTTTTTCTTTTCATTTTTGAAACTTACATTTTTGATGGACTGATGTGTGAAAGAAAATACTATGCAGGGATTCATGCTATCACTTGTGCTTGGTAGGAGTTCACCCTGCAAATGAGATATAGAATATTGAGCACAAAATAATGTATGCAAATTTATGATGAGCACACAGCACCAGTGAGCAGGGATAAATAAAAATTTGAAGGTGTGAGTGAATACCACTGAGGCCAATGGGAAAATTTTAGTCAATTTCTTATATTAGTCTTGATGGAAATGCAGCACTCAAATATTGGCTATTCTGACATTTCAACTGAAGTGTGGTAACATATAACTCATTACCATAATTTTATACAGGTTTGCAAAAGGAAATCCTCATATATATGGGAATTCCTTATGTAAGTTACTGAGGACATGGTTGCTTTTCTTGTGTATATGTTCTATCCAGCCCAGAGATTGCATATGGACCAGAGGAGTAATTCCATCTGATTGCCCAGATGAGATTGATTTTGCTTGCTAAAATGCTGTTCAGTATTTTTCTTAAATACCTCATTGTAATGGGATTTACTGCATCATTTGCTTTATGTGATATAATCCTCTTTTGACTCAAAATGATTATGTTTGTTTAAAACTTCAAAAGAAGTAGCTAAGTGATATGCAAAATATAAAACTACTACAATTGTTATGATTTGTGCTGCGCTGTACTACACATATAGTGGTGCAGCACAGAAAGACTGTTTAAATTATTTGCAAATCATCTTGTAAGAACTTTTTATTAAGCGTAGAATACAGAATTCCAAGTCAGCATTCAAAGAATATTTCCATTTGGCTATCCTTTACTTTTACATTTTCAGAGAATGCAGTCCATTACATTCTCAACCCTGCAAAAAATAAGGCAGGTTTTTTGATTTTTTTTTTTGTTCATTATACATTCCTGCTTCATAAGCACCACTTATGCTTTCTGTGCATCAGATACTGTTTTTGTGATAATAAATGATTTGAGCTGATAAAGGATTATTTTTGCCATGTTATTTTTGTACCCCTCCCTCCACCAAAGATGCAGAGAACTGGTGTGAAAATGCATCAGTCTGTAGAAGTCTATCTGAAAAACCTATTCCAACTCAGGAATCATATGTTGACCTCCTCAAGGCTAATTTGACCAGTGAGAAGTATCTGAAAGTTAAAATAGGGGTCTTTTTGCTTAGCCAGGTAGATATAAATGAGATTAAAATGGGCACACAGACTGAGAAGGAGTCCTTTCTGTCTTGCTGTTGTATATATTTTCATTTTTATTTTTATTTTTTCTCTGCATGAAAATCTCAAAATGTCTTGGGTCCATTACAGAACAGTGTAGTGTTTGCTTACATCTAATGCATTGTTCTATGAAATGCAACCATGTTTCAGGTTCTTTCATATACAAACAATGTTGAACTGTCAATTAAAATGGGTTCTGTAAATATTTTTGTTGTGATGGTGTGGTTCAGTAGGACAAAAACTGACCAGTAGGAACTTGACTCCTTACCTTATCCACGTCGTACAGGTTCTATTCACCTACATGTGAAGTCTGGAACTTCTGTCAAGGTGAGAGCTTTAGAATGCAAACAATCCATTTTAGTAACATGCAAAAACCCCTCAGTTATGTAGTATTGCATGTCACGCATGACACGATTCATGCATGACGTGGTTATGGAAGTGTAGAATGCAGTTACACTAACATCATGCAGCTCATTAAGTATCAACTTTGTATTAATGTTAACATTCTACTCTTTGAATTTAAATTGTGGAAACAGATGTAATATCATTGCTGAACTTTTCTCTGACAGATGCAGTATTCAGTTGGGAGTCTGTTCTTACAATTGTAAGAAACTCTTGCCTTGATATTGATGTTGTTTTTGGAGAATGTATAATTTACTGGGAAAGTTGTCCTAATTTTTACTCTTTTCTCAGTTGTTTTTTGTTTTTGTCATGGAATAATTCCCTTTAACATAAGTCAAATGCGTTATATATGGAATGAGAATACAGAAATTTTGCAGGTCCCTAGTTCTGTTTTAGTAGTAATAAAATGGCTAAGTTGATACAGAAGTGTCATACTGATGATGATATCTGTAGGAATCTTTTGTTTTCTCCTGTTGGGATATACTGGGTTATGCTGTTATTTCAGAAAAGTCGTGTGATTTCCAAGCAACTTGGGTTTATGGGCTTTTCCAAAACGAAGGCTCCTAGGGAATGCAGGACATCCACATCTGAAGTATGACATTGAGCCCCTGTGTCATACATTTTGCAAATAGATCCAGCATATGAGATTTTCCAAGACGTGCTGCTGCCCCTCATACACTTTATTTGAGAAAAATAATGTAATTAATCTTTCTAAGAACCCTTCAGTAATGCATGGAGAATGAACGGGGGGGTGGGGGTGGGGGTGGGGGGAGAAGGGAGGGGGAAAAGGCAAAGCTGACCTGTGATTATTTCAGTCTGTTGGAAAGCCTTGTACTTCCCAGCAGGAATTTAGTGTATTACAGTTATGGTTAGATGGCAAAACTGAGGTTTTTTTATGGTAGCTATCAACCTTTATTTTCTGTTTAAAAAGGGAAAAAATCATTTCATTAAACAGTAGAATGTGGGATATAAAATTTAAGCACCTTTTTTTTTTTCCTGGTGACTCATTAAAAATGAATGGGTACAGAAAGATTGGAGTTGAAAATTTTCCCCTTTGGCAGCCTCTTTTCTAGCTTCTCTTGCTCGTCTTTGTAGTAGATTGTAAGAAATCTAAAATACTCTGGGTTCTGTTTTGTCTGTATTATTCCTTGTAGTATATCGATACCTGATTTATGTTAATTTTGATAATTGATTTACAATCCTCTGGAGGATATTTTGTAATCTGTTACCTGTATTGAAAATGCATGCAAGTGATCCACTGAATACTGATTTAGTAGTTACAGAATAATTCAGTTTGGAAGGGATCTCAGGAGGTTTCTAGTCCAACATGCTGTGCAAAGCATGTTCAGTTTTGATGCCAGCCCAAGCTCCTCAGGGCTTGATCTGGCTGGATACTGAAAGTCCCCCAAGGCTGGAGACTACAGAGCCTTATCTGGGCAGCCTGTTCTACCATCTGACTGTCCTAATAGTGAAAAACTGTTTTTTCTTATAACCAGTGGGTTTGTCTTCAGTTTGCCTGTTATCTTTTGCCCTCCTGACATGGACTGTTGTAGCTACATCTTGGTAGCTTTGCCGTGGGCGTGCGGGTGCTGCTGTTGGGTATCTCCAAAGCCATCTGTTCTCCCAGCTGAACAAGTATTGGACCCTTAGCCTTGCCTTGCAGGACAGCTGCCATCATGTGTATTAACTGGGGCTGCTTCCTCAATTCTGTGCCATCTGAAAACTTGATGAACAAGCAGCCTGCCTCTTCTGGGACATTGATGAAGGTGTTAAATGTGACTGGTCCTAGGAGAAAGCATTGTGAGAGACGGCGCTGAAAAGGTTGTTGGAATAAAGGACATTGACTGCTCTCCCCTCATCCACAAATCCAGTTATTTTGTCATAAAAGCCAATTGGGTTGGTCAGGCTTGAGTTACCATTGGTAAATCCATGCTGACTGTTCTCAGTCACAAAGCCTAGCACGTACTGAGCAATATGAAGGCTGAATAACTTCTCAAGTGCATGAAATGTGACAGTTTTGTCAAGATATTAGACTAGGGAGTAATTTTAGAGGAACTGTGGTGTACATTGGAAACACAAATGAAAACATTTAGAAGGCCTGAAGGGTACTGATGACCTCCTCCCCTTTATCTCAGGTTCATAGTTTCTCCATGTCTTTGCATTTAATTTCTATTCCTGGTGTAAGGTCCTAGGCATGAGGGCAAAGAGGAAAATTTCTTTCTGAAGTTTCTTACGTCAGAAAATGAATACTGATTTTTGTAGTTAAGTCTAAAATTTCTGTCAGTTACTTCTCATTCTGAAATCTCTCCAAGCAACTGACAATCTTTTACTTGGCATTGCAGTAAGAAAAGGATATTTAGGAAAGTCATGGTCATGCAACTGTGAAATTTATCTTAAAAAAGTGACTTTTCTTTGCTGTTAAACAAGAAGCAGTTGCCTATAAAAGCAGCAATATTTTAAAAATTTAAATCTCTTCATATTTACCTTTTTGACTGTATTTAATTATATTACTGACCTAGAAGCAGCTTGCGTGTTCTGTTACAGCATTTGTGAGTGAAGCATCCCTGACCACCACCCTTTCTGTAGGGTTCTGAATACTAGTACTTGAAGTGCATTTTGTGGTATGAAGTAACTAAAGTCAAGGTGGTAATATAAATGATTAAAACTTGCAGAAGGGATTGAGAGTAAAGGAAATTAGGTACTAATAATTCAATTGGAAAAAATTGTCCTCTAATGCATTATTACATATTAATTATCCAGAGATGGTTTTACTTACTGATGTTATACTAGTGCTGCATGAGGCCTGCATGTATAGAATCCCTAGAACAAGCACTGCAAGAACCACATGATTATTTCTCTTTTAATGCCTTTGTATATTTAGAGTCTCCAGTAAAAGTATCTCACTTTAACCAGCTTTCAGTAAAGTTTTATTGGAAGAAGTATTAGGATGGCTTAATAGCACAATGCATGCGCTGTCTTATTTTTAATGCCACAGTGCTTCCTGTTCCTTTTAGTTCTATGACATAGCCCAATATGACATGACTAGACCCGAACTTCAAGGGAATGACATACTCTGTTTTCTAGTCAGAGTGTTTCAGCCTCATGTCTCAACTGGGACAGAAACTGGAATGTTGAATATAGAAGTACCTTAAAGCCTGGCTGTCAGAGATATATGGCCCATAGGTAGATCTAATATTTTTTTAATATGTCTGAGGAAAGAATTAATGAAACCCCATTTTAAAACCCATTTGGCAATGAATTCTGTTAACTACTGACAGAAACATGAAGGTAAAGGAATATTCTGTGGGAAATGCTGAGGCAATCTCTTTTTAGGCTTATTGAGAAGTGATTAGGAGCAAGATCTTGAATACGTTTGTTTTTTTTTTGACATTTGAATTAAATATTCTATAAATCATAAATTAAGTTCAACATCTGAGAAAAGGTGTGACATGGAGGATTTAAATATAGTAGATAATTGTAGCTGCTAAATCAATTCTACATGTAGCAGGCTTCTCTTTGTTTCTTTTCCAGTCTAGCTCAGAAGTATGTTTGTTGGACGAATTAAGGAACAGCTAACCAAAAAATATGTATATTTCTAAGGGTATGTAATCTACTGCAGTATAGTACTTGAACTGTGGTAAACAAGTGGTTCATGGAGTCAACCTACATTCATTAACATGGAGCTAATGAGATAAGTTTTACTACACCAATAAAAATATTACTAGTTTAAGGAATTATTTCTATTTTATATGAGATATAGCATATGAACCATATGTTGTATACGCTTAATGAGCAACTTTGATAAAAAATGATTCTTCCCCTCCCTTTTTGGGCAGAGTGGCTAGCAGTCTTTCAGGCACATTCTGAGTTAGTGAGTTATTCTGTTGCTTATTGTGCAGTAAATAACTGAAAGAAATGAAATAACTGAAGAACACAGGAGTTACAGACTGGCGACAGTGCTGTTACTGTGCTTAATACATCTTACAAGACACTGAACTGCTGCTGGTGGGGATTATTCCTTAGAACCCATTTTCACAACTGTAATTGCTCTTCCCTTTCTTATGTGTGTCTTGCTTTTCTCAGCTTTAAAATCTATAGCAAGTTTTTCATTTCAGTTGTTAATTTCACAAGTGAGATGAATTCTGCAGCTAACACGGGGGAGAAGTGATCATGAAAGTTATGCTAGGGAGCAGAAACAAAGCTAGACAAATAACAAAGACAACAGTAGTTGTAAGTCATCGAGCTTCTGGACATAAAGCATATTAATAGTAATGGACATGTCTATCCCATGGTCATCATGCAAACCTTATTCCTATTCATTATTTTTATTTGGTCCACTCTGAAAGATTTGAAGAATGAGAACATGAGTGACTTCACCTATATGGTATTTAGAATTTGGGTTTAAATAATGATGAAAATAAACTGTTAAAAAGATGAATCATAAGAAGCTATTTCAAGCCATATACAGTTGTTCTCAGATCTATGTAATAATTTTGTTCTGGCCTTTTTAATGTTTGATTTGTTTATTACATCACACTTCTTCTATTTCAGAGGTACCTGATATGAACCAGGAAGAATAGAGTTAGTTGACTGTCATCTTAATTATGAATGTTCTTGTTCATTCAATTCATGCAATAGCTTTTTTTTTTTTTTTTCTTTTTTTGTTCTGTGTCTTTCCAACTTGTGACCCACTTCCAAACACTGTTTCAACAGTAGGAGAAAATGTCTTATCAGCCAGTTGCTCACAAAAGATACCAGGAATGCAAAACTTCTGGCATATTGTACATTGGGTTAGGGAACAGAAATCATAGAACAATAGAATAGTTTGGCTTGGAAGGGACCTTCAAATTCCATCTAATCCACCCCCCCCTGCAATGAGCAGAGACATCTTCAACTAGATCAGGTTGCCCAGAACAACATCCAGCCTGGCCTTGAAAGTCTCCAGGAATGGTGCACCAATCACCTCTCCGGGCAACCTGTGCATGTGTTTTACCACCGTCATTGTAAAGATTTTTTTCCTCACACCCAGCCCAAATCTTCCCTCTTTTAGTTTAAAACCAATACCCCTCATCCTATGGCAACAGGCCCTGCTAAAAAGTCTTTCCTATAGGCCCTTTTTAAGTACTGAAAAGCCACAATAAGGTCTCCCCAGAGTCTCCATGAGTCTCCACTCTTTCCTAAGCATCTGGGGGCTTTTATTTGTTTTTAACTGACGTTACCACTGGCGCTTCTTTAGGTCTTTTTCTTCTGATATGATGATGCTGTATTTTCTCAAGATACTGTTGCTGTCATTATGAAACTTCTAGGGAAACAGGGAGAATGAAATTGAAAACGGAGCAAAGCTATTGTCTAATTTGGTTTTGCTGCTCTTTGACATGTGTTGAGATGGATCCATGTACCTGTTACCTTGGCAACCGTAAAGTATGTGTGTACAAGTTCTTTTATTGGTATAGCTGAACAGCTACTTCGTCAGTCCACAGCTCTGGTGGACACATGCAGCTCCAAGGTATGTAGGATCACGTTTCTTTAATGGTAACTTTTCCTTCCTGTAAGAGGAACAATTGTATGGAGCACATAGCAAAGCTTTTTCAAAAGCAGAAAGCTGACAAAGTTCAGCAGAGGAAGTCATAGGAATAGGGGGATAAATGTAAAAAGGAAGGCTGTCTGTCAAGAAGAATGGTTGACTTGGTCAACCTAAAAATAAATGACTTTGAATTACATGAGACATGCTGTGCACTTACAGACCTTACATTGAAGTAATGTAATCCACATACAGTTTAAATGTCCCAAATCCAAGCCTTTTCTGCAAAATCAGACTGTTTTCTTCTAAAATACAAAATTAAACTCCTATGAATAAGGGTTTAGAATAGAAACTGACAGACTGCAGAAATGTAAGCAGGCATCATTATATGAAAATTTTATTCTGATTTTATAAACTGATTCTGAGCAGTGCTTTAACATGTATGTTTTGTGCTGTTTTCTTCTAATTTATATTCACAACATTCCTTGCTTCTATAACTTGCCCAAGAATATGAAATGTTTAGGTATGCTGAATGCATGCTAGAAAGTTGAAGTTCCTGTGTGATGTACTCTAGGTTACCCTGCTCTTGCAGGGGGATTGGACTAGATGATATTTTGAGGTCCCTTCCAACCCTTGGGATTCTATGATTCTGTGACTTTATGAAGGTCAGAAAATGTTTAAAATGGCGGATGACTTCAAGGGTTTGTATTTTGAAAGTAAATCAATTACAGCAGAGAATTAAGAAAAGAATTAAGCAGTTTATTAATGATAGAATATTTAGAAATTTTAACTTAATCTATGATGATTTGCACTGCTGACATAGGTTCAGTTTTTATGTGTAATAAATATGTTTAGAGAATCGCATTCTAGAAATTAAAGCCCCAAACAAGAAAGCTAATAATCAAAATCAAAACAAACAAATCCAACCAAAACCAGAAATACTGAAATTATTTAGAAATTGGAATCTTACCAAAAGGAATTATCAGTTATATATAATTTTCTTAATTAAATTTTCATGTTTTCCCTGTTGTCCTAAATGGAGGTATTTTTCATATTTATATATATTTGGCTACTGTTTTAATAAATATATATGTGTTTATATATACATATGCACACACACATGCCCTATAAAACAAATGATGTCTGCAAGATGATTATGCCAGTTGTAAGACAATGTAGCTGTACTTGAGAATAGAAAGTAGCTCATATAGATACATTCATATAGCTTGAAATGCTCATAATTTTTTAAGTTTTCAAGGCATATCTCATAAGTCATCTTTTGTTGACTTCCCTTACACCACTTACCATAATGTCAATTCTAGCAAAATACTCAGTTCCACCAGAAGCAGCATTTCCTTAAGCATTTCAAGATGTCAGGGGTATTTTTAATCATTAACAGAAGGTCTTACAAATTTGAGAAATATGAACTTCCTAAGTTTTCATGTATTGATAACCCAGATATTAAGGGAAATAAAAAACAGAGTCTTTACTGGCTTCATTGGTCTGCTCTGATCCATCAAAAACTCTGTAGAGGAAATTTATGCTGATTAGAAGTCTAATTAGGGGTCCTTTTAATTGCTTGTAAAAGGTACAAGAATGAACAGGTAGGAGGTTGTTACTCTCTGTACAGGTTCAGTAAAATGCCAGCTGGCAGGGCATTGCTTTCCTGATCTCATTTATACTCTGTGCTTTAGCCTTCATGTGGGTATAATAGTATCGTTTTTTATTTTTAGCCTGACTTGGATGTCAGAGATGTAAGGGAGAGAAAAGCAGAACTGTAAGTCTTCTAAGAGAGAATCAGAATGTTTTGGAACTTAACATAGCCATACAAAATTAATAATTAACAGCTGTTCAGATTCATGGGTTTTTTTTGTTTTGTTTTTTTTCTTATAATCTTGGTCATGGCCAAGTAAAAATATCTAGGAAAAAAAATCCAAAGGTCTCAAGAACAATGAATATATAGAGAGAGGTCCAAGGCTACTTGACCTTTGAGTACGTCCTTATGAATGGGCTTGTTCATTGCTGTGTGGAAGGGTCTTTTAGCAAAACTGAGATGTCACTGAAGACCCGAGGGAACAACAGAAAAATCCTGTGAATTCTCCTGGAATTGAGCTTAGTTCTATAATTAGTAAACTGTGTTATAATGCTAAGACCACTCTTTCTCAGAAAAGTCTGAGTGCACAGCCTATTGAAAAACATGCGGCAAAATTTGAGACAAAAGTAGTAACATATTATTTGTAGATTTTAGGCCCTTTTCCACAACCTTAACCCTCAGTTAAACCTTAACCTGAGACCAACAGGCATTTTCCAGAGGAACGAGTTGTCAGGGGAGATTTCCTTTGATAGCCCCCCCTTACTTTGGCTGCCCCTTTCTGGCCCTATACATACTCTACCTCTGATATGTGTTTACCTAGGACCAACAGCCATGACTCAGAGAGAGAGAGATTTTCAGGGGAGATTTCTTTTGCAGCCATTCCTTTTGTTTGGCAGGCCTTTTAGCCCTGCTTATGCTGCAGCTCTAGGGTCTACCTTTCTTCTTAACCCTAACTCTAGGCCCTCATTTGAGCCTTAACACAAGACCAAGAGTTATAAGGAGAATTTTTTGCAGCCCACCCATTGCTTTGGCAGCCGCTTTTCAGTCTTACTTAGCACCTTTAGGCTTTCTTTGTTTCCAAACTCTAAGATTAATTGCAAGCATTAATGATTGCCGCAGAATATATATGGACTCAGTCAGAGATCAATGTGGTCAGGCAAAAGCCGTTTATTGCAAAGCCTTAACTCCTTATATGCTATTGCTTATATACACTTACAATGATTTGGCATATTATGATTGGATACATGTCTTGAAGACCCTTAGCGACTAACATATAATTGGTTAAGCAAAGGTGTGAGAACTTGACCTCGAAAGCTTGCCAACAGTCCACAGTTCTCGTAACTCAGTGAATTCCGGCTTTTTCTTATCTTGCTTGCTTAAGCTTCCTCAGGCCTCTCATGGCCTTGCTGTATCTTTTGGGATTATTCAGAGTTCATGTACCAATTATCCATTCTCCCGTGAGAACACTGTCTCCACAAATGATATTTTATTAGAGTGTGTTTGGTGCAACTTCTAATCTTTTAGGGAAATGTATTAGTCTTTTGTCCTCATGCTAGATGCACTGTAAATTCATATGCTTTATTCTGAAAAGGCAAGCTGTTGATATTTGTCTTCTCAGATGCTTATTCTTACATAGTTTAGTTTATAATAAAATTCATTCCGAGGCCAAATAATTACTATTATGCTATGGGACAAAATGAAAGCTCTATCTTAACTCTTTCAGATGCATAAATGTAGTATCCAAAAATCTGTGTAAATATTGTGAGTAATGAAGATTGTCTTCTATTCTTCACCTGCTGTATTATCTCAGTCCCCCAAAGTAATCGAAACACCTAATTTTGTAGATACTGAGTTCATGATGCATACAGAAGCATTGTGTGTAACAAGGTTGAAGCACTTCCACATTTCACTTCAAGAAGTGGTCTCATGACTTCAATATCAGTCAGTGTATTTTAAAAACAAGTTCAAATACATCTTTAACTCGAAGATGAAGCTTTAAGATATAATGTATTCCAGTGTAGCATCTGACATAGGAACAAATACATTTTCTTCCTTGTGTGGAGAAAAAAAAAATCACCTTTGTTAATTTAGCAAATGAAGAATGTATGTTCATATAGTGTGTCTGTTTCACTGGCAAATTTTGTAAAATTGCTGGCATGATAAAGCTCACAACATCAACGTGTGCATGAGTTTATCTAAATTGCAGTGTTTAAAACACAACTTGGTGGTGTTTCAAAAGTTCATGATGTTTTCAAGTCTTTAGGGTAAAGAAAAGTATGATCAGACTATTTCACCTGGAGATCTGGAGGAGAGATGGAATACTAACTATTATGAAGATGACTCCAGTTTGTTAGGAAAAGGCTAAAAGGGTATATGATCAAGGTCCACAAAATCATAAAGATGGTAGCTTAGGTGGAAGGTGGTGACAAGCACAACTGTTACCAAGTTCCACAGTTCTGGAGCTAAGGGACAGACCCTGAATTCACTAGGAAGTCAGACTAAAACAGAAAAAAGAAAAATACCTCTTGTTGCACAAGGTAAAAATTCTGGAATTAGCATCTTTTGTTCAGTCTGGTGTGTTGTAAAATACGTAACTGAATCTTGAGTATTTCTCAAATTATACATTTGATTTATATGTGATGATCAGGAAAAAGATATTTTGCTGTGAAAATACCTACAGTCACTTATTGCTACTGTCAACGTGACATGTACCAGTTGGTTCCTAACTCAAATTTTGTGTAGGTCTGGTCTAGTAGATCTATATTAAAGTCAGAAAGGAGAAAAAGGAAAGATTAAAGGAAATTACTTTCAAGGCTTATTTCTCCATGGGCAGATTGTCTAAATTATAATTAATTCTGCAAAGTGAAGAGACTCTGGCACTGCCTTTGCATCAAATAACTTAATCCTGGAAGGTTTACTTTTGCTGAAAGCTGCTGTGAGAATTCAATGGACTATGTCACTATTATATCTCCTATTAAGAGCTTGTCCTGAGATCATAGATTTGTGTTTTTTTTGTTGTTGGCTAATTATCTCTGCCACCAGTTATTGTTTTCCTTCATTTAGGTTCTCCCTCACCTTGGTTGCCAGGAATGACTGTTAATGATCTGTAGTTGATGACATCTTGCCCTCATGCAAGGTGCACAGAATAGTCTTGTGTGTTCACAGTTGCTGCTCCCTGTTGCTACAGCAAGCAGAATTTTGCTTAGGCACGATGGGGAATCAGGGTAATGGCAGGAGAACTGATGCTTTACTTTGTCTTCATTTATATTCATTTTCAGAAGACTGAAGTATTATTGTGGAGAGTAATTCAGGTGGTAAGACACGTACACAGAGATCTTTAATAATATTGTTTTGCCATCTTATGCTTCAGTGCAAGGAAATAGCCTGTATTGAGGCTTGCAATTATATCTTTTAGAAGCCTGCTAATTGCTGATTGACCCTGTGTGGTGAGAGCATATCGATTTGTCATTTTTTTGTAAGTTTAAATTAAATATTTGTTTCTGAATAGGTAACATATACCATTTAAATGTGAATTATTAGAAATAATCGGTTTACATCATAGTTATAATTGGGCATTTCACCCCATAGATGGGACCCAAGTCTTTCTGAAGCTTTACATCTAAGAAAGTACGCTATGTCACTGTATACTAACTCATTCCAAAAGATCATGCTTTCCATAATGTGCAAAACCAACATATTAATACAATGTATTAACAACAACATATTAAATCATGTGTTCTGCCTTTCCTACAGGAAAATATTACTTTAAAGCTAGTGGGGATCAAATAGAAATGGTCTACTGGGACCAAGTCTTGATTCCTAGTATTTCAGGGAGAGCAGGCCAAAGCCAAAGTAATTAAAATTATCATTTTATGGTTAAAGCTGGCATATGGATTTATCTTTTGCATTTGCTAAAAAGGTAAGCATTTTACGTAAAAGGACATGGTGGTGCCTAACTCACTTCCAGCTAACATTTTCTAAGCACCTAAGCACGTACAGAAAGTTTGCCTCCACTGTATCACAGGCTCAACCCCCAATTCAATCCTACTTCAGATCCTCAGAAAAGGGTCCTCCAACAGTTTTTTGAAAGAGGCTACATGCAATAAGCCTGTTCTTTGACACAGCACAGGTATGTGCTCAAATACCTTTCGTTCAATCATGTAACTCCATTTGGTTAAGGTATGGTAGTCTCTGAGTGTGAGTTTCCCGTATGTTTTCTATGTAAGTGAATGTCAGAGTTGGAGGCTTTGGCTAATTTGTTTAGAGGCACTTTCCATTCTTTTACTGAAGCTGTTCCACTGTGCCATGAACAACCAGGTAATTGTTGGAGCAGAAAAGGTTGAGCAAAACTGTAGGAAAGGATTTTGGAATTCTGAAAAGGCCTGTTCTTCAACTCGTTCTTCAAGACAAAATCCATTTAGAATAGATAGATGTTTTATTGAAAGCATAAATCAAATCTTCAGAGCAGGTGTTCTTTTAAATTTTATTTTATTTTATTTTTAAACCATCTTGCAACTCTCCCCTGCTCACAGTTCCTCCTACATGCTTAGGGGATTTTGGGCTGCTGCAATGACTAATGTTCTCCATGCTTGCCAAAACTCTTATGAATATCCAGTGGGCAGTTTTTATTCTAGGTCAGTTATTCTCAACCTTTTCTTTAGCGTGTGGACCTCTTTAGAAAATTTATATTAATAGTGTTATACAGCATGTATGAACTTTTTTTTTAATGTACTGTGGACTCTTTCAGATGCATTTTGGGGGATGGATTGTATATTTTACATAAGAAGCATATTTGGTGCATCTCCATGGTTCCTGTCTGAGAATACAGATTCTTTTCAGATAGAAAACTGTTTAGTGCTTATTTTCTACTTTACATGACCTGGATTTAGGTCAATGACATCTAAATAGGAAACCTTATCAATCAAGTAATTAGGTTCAAATACCACAGTTCTTTTCACCAGAGAAACTCCAGAGCTAATGATTACTCCAGAGGAAACTGTTTACCTTGAGCATATAATGTATACATTGTAATATATTATTCTAGTTCTTCAAATACTCTTTTTGTTAGTCTGAGGTATTGAATAGAAGCAGCACACCTAAGCTTGGAATAGCTTTAGTCTTATGCATAAAGACAAGCTCTCTTCAAAGTCTGTGTGTATACATGAGTTGCGTGAGTAGGGCATTTAGAGATTATACCTCTAGGGGTCTGGTTCACTTAAAGTTAATTTATTTTCTTATGCAATTTGATTCCTTTTCACTGAGGATGAAAAAAAAATAATCAATTTCTATGATGTGTTGTCCCTTCAAAGTTATAACCAATGCTGCTGATTCTTGACCAGATTACCATGCCTTCAAAAGTTCAATTAGCTCAATCTGAAATAGAATTTCCAAATGCAGTGTTGTCCTTTGAGGTAATATAAATGTCAGAATAAAATGTACCGGCTGAATAAATATCATCCACTTAATACTAAACTTACTGTATTAAATAGTAAGACTGCAGATGGATTCTACCTATGGCACTTACATAAACAGAGCCTTATTTTAGAAAATGTTGCAAATATGCTTATTAGCCTTGAGCATTCTTTTCAAGATGAATCCATTATAATAAAAATAGGGCTGCAGTATCCTAAAGTAAGGCACTTCTCCAAACTGAGACTTTTTCTGCTTTTTTTGAAGTCAAATGCACTAGAATCTATTTATTTGCTTTCAATGACTTTTGCGTATTGGTGATAAAGTTCTTAAGTTTTCCTTAATTTTTTAAGGGAAAAAAAAATCCCCCAAGAACTCTGTGAGCTATGGTAACAGCCTTAGTAAGCTGAGGTTGTAGTGCTTGATTGGCAAGGTTATTTGAATGATTTAGCAAAATCTTCTATTGTACAGTAAGTGATATGCCGCAATACTGTCACTAATGGTTTGCCTGTGTGGTCTCAAAGACTCGCAGTCAGTTGTCACAATAACAGTTTTGTTTCAGAATCTGTATTGGTCCTTCTTCTCATGGTGCTGAGGAACTCTTGTGTTATGCAGTGGATGCAGCTTACTGTTACAGATCCAAGACTTAACTACAGTATAGGCTTAAAGCTTTCCTATAAGCATATGAACAGCAAAAAAGAAACATTGGACATCCTCACAAAACATTGCAGAGGCAGCATATTAATTGGCACTTGTATATTTTCAGGGGGTTGTGATTCACTGATACTACATTCTTTGGATTCCAAGTGCTGCCTAGGTACACAATGGTATGCCTTGTCCACATGTTGTCAACATCTTGGTGTCCTTTCTATATCACAACTTAAATCTTTCTACATTGTCTGAAGGAGATGGGAAGTGGCAGAAATGCACTGTTTTGTGCTTTTGAGAATCCTTTTTTTTCAACTGTGGCCTTAAATCCCCTGTGTTTTTAAAAATATACAGAAAATAATTAATTTTTTTTTTTTTCTTTAGCCAGACTACAATACGAGGGAGCAGTTTGGGATTCCAGTGTTACAGGTGCAAAGCTGAAGCATGTGGGGCAAAGAGGAATAATCTAGTAGGGATGGGTCTTTTCCTAACATTAAAGCAATTAAAACAATGGACTGGGTTCAACATTCTGATCATGAAAAATTCCTCAGTGAGCTATAATGGAGAACTGGACAACCTGTGCATTTTCAGTTCCTGTGCAGTGAAAATGGTGGCATTATGAATCAGTTACCGAAAGCTGTTAGAACTATTGGGCATAATCTGAGCCTTGCAACCCATTTTTTTTGAACATTATATACAAAATGGCAGATTTTAATATCACTCACTGTCTTTTTTTCTACTACATGTTTCCAAGATGTGATAATGAGCTGCACAATCTGGTGTAATAGCTCAAGCATTTTTTTCCAGGGAATAATGGAGGGATTTCACATGAACAGCTTGGGTTTAGGTTTAGTGTTGGAAGAAGTAATTACTACAAGGTAATTACACTGCTGCTGTTTTCATTTAGAACATTGACTATTCCAGAACAATTTAGCATGAAATCTGGTCAGATTTTGATAAAATCTCATGTAAGTATTCACCTGTGAGAATCCTGCTTTATCTGATAAACATCTGGATCCATAAGGGAAAGTGGTAGTGGAAACCAGGCAATACTTCATATTTCTTAACATTGGTTAAATGACCCTACTGCTGCACAAGACTTGAGTATCAAAGGAAAAGAGTTGGATGCTAGTTGAAATATATGCTGCACAAGTATAGATAAACAATCGAAATATTAATAACCTTGCTTCATGTTTGAAATATATTTTCTTCAGCTTAGAATTATATTTTTAATTCACTTATGACTTCAGAGAGTCCTGTGTAGAAGATGGGCACACTGGAGCTTGTTCTTAAACTGACTCAAGTTCAAAACTATTTTAATGAATATTTTAATAAACGAATTAATTAATATTTTAATAAACCCAACTATTTTGTATAAGGGAAAAAAGCTTTTTTTTTAACTCCTGATGATATTGAAGCACTGCTGCCAGCCAGGTTGGACTACTTTCTTGGTAGGCCAGTGCTATGTAAAGAACTCACAAAAATCTATCACATGAAATACACAAAGAAAGGGCATACATTTGACTTTTTACTAGAGGTGACCAATAACAAACATAGTTTATCTGAAGCTTGTAATGAACGTGATTAGTTTAGGAAATCAGGCATGGGAAAGAAAACAGGAACACCTTAATGTGGTAACACTTTATGTTTAATGAGCACTTTTTGTGTAATAAGCAGCAGCATTTTGAATTGTGAAAGTCATATTCTGAAGCTGTTGACTTTGAGATATTTAGATGGGAGCTTCAAAGAGTCAAAGCTAAAGTATGAAATAGAAATACACACTACAACAAAGGTTTATCATAGGCTTTAGGGATATGCAAACTGTGAAATGGGGTTGACCAGTTTTACAAAATACACAAATTGGTCAAAGGACCAGCTTGATATTAGGGTAATAGCAAGACTAAAGAAGGATGTTTGGGAAATGTGCAGCAGGAAATAATTAGGAGAAAGGTGAATGACTTGCAATTAACCAAAGAATGTTTTCCAAAAATTAGTGGTTACTAGATTCTTGTTAAAACCAAAAGTACATGCTTAAGAAAAATAAAAGTTTATGGTTTGCCACTTGGTCATAATTTACTATACATAGGTACTATATGTTTCGTAGGTTGAAAAGTTATTTCAAAGCTTCTTGAAACTATTCAGGAATGTATAATCGCACTAATAATATTGTGCTGTCCTTGCTCTATGCTGTAGTAAGAAAGGACTTAAATTTTTCGGTTTTAAATGCTGCTTATCATTCCACGTACTCTTAAGCATTTTTTTTTTCAGCCTTCAAAACTTGTATTTTAGTTAATTTCATGAATTCTTTAGTCCTACAGTCTCGCATTTTGGTGTTCCTAGCTCTTGTCACTAGCAGAGATACCATATCCTTCATTGACTACAGTAAAGTAGCAGCAGTCCTAAAGCTGGATTTCTGATTATTTAATACATGTTCTGAGATTAAGAGAAACATCAGATCCAACGGCTCCAGTTGTCAGCTATTTTCTTACTGTAATGAGGTTAAAATTGAGTTTTGTAGTGTCATTTGTATATAATGAATTTAGATTTGATTTTGAAGCCTCTGGCATCAATGGTTGTGTGAACATCTAATAATACTACGATATAATAATATTACGATATAATAATATTACAATCAGAGGGAGTATAGCTTAGTAAAGTATCAGATTGGAATATAGGGTCTGTAGGTTATTTTTACTCTTAGTTTAATGACAGAGCAGTGATGAGACAGGTGCTTTATCTCTGAGTGCTCTAATTAAGCCTTACTGTAGGCTCGGCTACTAAATACGATTTCAGAGAGGCTTAGAGAATTGTTATACTATATAAATGGAAAATAGTAGTAAGGTCTCTGTATTTAAATTATCTGTATATGCCAGATGATGTCTAAAATGAAATAAAGCTATTAAGGTTAATCCAGTACTCTAGTTTTTGTTATATTCATATGGTGAAAGGGTTGAGGGAGGGGGGTGTGCTTGTGGTGTTTCATTTTGTTTTGCCCTTAAGAGATGAGTTTAAATCCTTTTGGGCTGAGATACTCATTAACTAGAAAAACATTAGGATGAAATAACTTGAATAGCACTGATGTAACGTGTCAAATGAATAGATCCACAGCCACGATTACCGAAACGCTTTTGTGTGCAAAGTGTAGCCTCAGACCTTAAACAGAAAGTTTCAAATCACATCCATCTGATAAAGACTCAGTTGACAGCACTGACAGGTTCCAGGTACAAATGCTATTTTCTGTGTCATCTACAAATGGCAAATTGTTGGCCATTTAGTGGAGTGATTTCCCAAGAATATGACTAGCTGATTTTGTATCCTTTAGTATAATTCTTTATATACCCCATCCTTTTTGTCTTATCAATTCTGCTTTGAATACCTTGTACCTGTCTTTATAAGTTGTTTTTTTTTGTTGTTGTTGTTGTTGTTTTTTTTAACTTTTTTTGCTTTGAAAAAGGTTCATATATAAGCACTTTTATTTGTGTAGAAATAGAAAAAGCCCTTATTCTTCATAACTTTAGGAACTGTTATTTAAATCAGCTTTTTAAGCTTGGACAAAATGTTAAATCTTTCCACTCAAGATTGGAATTAAATTTTAATTAGGCTTCTGGAGGCTAGTGTTTTAATGTAATACATAGTTTACACAGAAGTGCAGAGGCTTCCCATGGCAAAAAAGTTACTTTGTTCTTTTCATCATAATTTTGATCTTTTCAGGCCATTTTAAAATGAGTTTCTTAATTTCTTAATTTTATGTCAGACTGTATATATAAAAGCATTATTGCTCTCCTTTGAGAAAAGTCCTGCATAATTTGGTAATAAATCCATTGCAGCAGTTCTAGCTCATACTTGATATTGCATGTGTGATGCAGTCAGTTAATGCCACAGTTGGTAACCTATAGTACATTTGATATGGTTTTATGAGAATCTATTGAAACTGTGAAATATATTGTAACCTTCTAAAATGGTTAAAATATAGCTAAAATATGAGTTGTATTACACAGATCTCCAGAGGAATCTGAGTAACAGTTTTTCTCGTATGTAAATTAAATTTGAGAGGCATTATTCTGCTGTAATCCAGCAAAAGAAGCTCAAGTGATTTGAGGTAACTGTAGTTGGAATGATGTTTCACAATTCACATTCAGGCATGTGAGTGAAAAAGAATTAATAAGCCATGAAGTTTGAGTTCAGAGCAACCTAGTTTATTTCCTCATTTTAAAAGCACCAATATTTCAATTCTGGATTTGAAATGCATGTGCTAAAGTGACATATGTCAAAAACAGTGCCTATGGTTAAGAAAGTTGAACTTTTCTGACAGTGCCTACAAATGTTAAGTCTCTGATAAGAGCTATATTACCCCGCTGCCAAACATCTGTTGTGAAAATGGCTAGAATACCTAATGTATTTGGAAAGCTCAGTGACTGCTGTAGGTAACTGGAATGCAAGCAAAAGGAGCAGTGGATAGGAGAACCTCAAGCCGTTCAAATTTCCCCGTGGACACCCTGGAGTGTGTCAGGAAAGTGCTGGCTGCAGGAGGGGCAGAGCTGGTTAAACTTTGGTTTGCAGCTTGGAAAACACGGTGGAAGTTTCTGTTGCTGCAGGGCAGGACAAGGCAATGTGTGTGCCCTGCCTGTGTACAAGGTCTATATATGTAACGTGAAGAACATCTTCAGTCCATGGGACATTGCAGAATGAAAAGCGTGTGTTCCAAAGTCACTGAACTCAATCCCTTCTTTATATGCATTGGTTTTGCTATACAGTGTATAGTTTAATTGTATATTTTTAATACTAAGGTAACAAAATAAAGTCCTTTCTACAAATTTTATGGTCCATATATTCACTGAGATGGAGACTGTATCTAAATGTCATTTCACAAAATGAAAATGCATTTATATTCTATGTAAGTGATAATTAGGACAGCTTTGTAAGTCTGTTGTGATGTCCCTGGGGACATTGCCAATGAAAATGTGAAACCCACATGGCCTCCACAACTCTCTCCTAAGACCACATTTTTGCCTTGGAAGTTACACAGTGTAATGTGAGATACAGCAGTTGCCAAGGTAACTGTTCTTTTTTAGTTTGATGGCAGCAGGTGAATGGTTGCCTGCATAGCCACAGTAATTTGCTGTGGCTCTAGTAGTTCAATAAGGATGTACACATTCTTCTTTAGGCTTGTTTTTCTCTTATGAAAGCTTGAACTAAAATCCTAAATATTAAAATTATTCAATAAATATTCTTCCTGTATTAATATGTTATAAATATTAATATTTCATTAATTTTTTAAATGCAGGATATTAGAGCAAGGTCTTTTCATACTGTGAAAGTTCTTCTCACAGAAACTTTTTTGGTTTTTTTTTTTTTCTTTTAGTTAGTTTACTTAGTTTCAATAGCCTTCAAACTACTTAACTCTACATTTAAATCTGGAACTAATGAGACAAACACTGCAAGCAGACTCTCCGGTTTGTTTTTATTATACTGTCCTTTAGTGAAATCAGTGAGATGTTTGATAGTAAAACTGATCTGCCATTTTAACTGCTGCAATGTTCTTCCGGATTTAAAAGAAAATACACTTAGTAAAATGCTGTTAAGATTTTACAGGCTTTGAGGACGCATGGGAAGGTTCTCATGAAATGTGACAAAATTATTTTGTTGACCACAAGTTTGTTTTGGTTTGGCTTTTTTAAAATTTTATTTTAAGTTGCTGTTGGCCTGAATCCCATCTGTATAATTAAATACTCCAGTTTAGAAAAATCCGCCCTGTTCTGCATCCTGTGGTCTACTGTATTGTGCCAACTTCATTTTGCACATTTAGAGTAAAATTTTCAGGGATTAGGATCTAAATCTGCAGTGTATCATAATTAGGTTTTAGATTTAATATTGTAATGAGATTTATAGCTTTATGCAGTCTGTTTGCAGACCCAGAAATAGAATTATAGAGTCATAGAATCATAGAATAGTTAGGGTTTTAAAGGACCTTAAGATCATCAAGTTCCAACCCCCCTGCCACGGGCAGGGACACCTCTCTCTAAACCATATTACCCAAGGCCTCGTCCAACCTGGCCTGGAACACTGCCAGGGATGGAGCATTCACAACCTCCCTGGACAACCCATTCCATTGCCCCACCACCCTAACAAGAAAGAATTTCCTCCTTCTATCCAATCTAAACTTCCCCTGTTGAAGTTTTAACCCATTACCCTTGTCCTATCACTACAGTCCCTAATGAAGAGTCCATCCCCAGCATCCCTATAGTCCCCCTCAGATACTGGAAGGCTGCTATGAGGTCTCCACGCAGCCTTCTCCAGGCTGAACAGCCCCAATTTTCTCAGCCTATCTTCACATGGGAGGTGCTCCAGTCCCCTGATCATTCTCGTGGCCCTCCTCTGGACTTGTTCCAACAGATCCATGTCCTTTTTATGTTGAGGACACCAGAACTGTACACAATACTCCAAGTGAGGTCTCATGAGAGCAGAATAAAGGGGCAGGATCACCTCCTTCGACCTGCTGGTCACGTTCCTTTTGATGCAGCCCAGTATACGGTTGGCTTTCTGGGCTGCAAGTACACACTGCAGCCAGCTCATGTTCATTTTCTCATCGACCAGCACCCCCAAGTCCTTCTCCGCAGGGCTGCTCTGAATCTCTTCCCTGCCCAGCCTGTAGCTGTGTCTGGGATTGCTCCGACCCAGGTGTAGGACCTTGCACTTGGCATGGTTAAACTTCATCAGGTTGGCATCAGCCCACCTCACAAGCATGTCAAGGTCCCTCTGGATGGCATTCCTTCCCTCCACTGTATCAACGGAACCACACAGCTTGGTGTCATCGGCAAACTTGCTGAGGGTGCACTCAATCCCACTGTCCATGTCAGTGACGAAGATGTTAAACAAGACCGGTCCCAACACTGATCCCTGAGGGACACCACTCGTTACTGGTCTCCAGCTGGGCATTGAGCCATTGACCACAACTCTTTGTGTGCGTCCCTCCAGCGAGTTCTTTATCCACCAAGTGGTCCATCCATCAAATTGATGTCTCTCCAATTTAGAGACAAGAATGTCGTGTGGGACAGTGTCGAACGCTTTACACAAATCCAGGTAGATGACATCAACTGCTCTACCACTGTCCATCAGTTCTGTAGCCCCATCATAGAAGGCCACCAAATTGGTCAGGCAGGATTTCCCCTTAGTGAAGCCATGCTGGCTGTCACCAAGCACCTTGTTGTTTTTTCATGTGCCTTAGCATGCCTTCCAGGAGAATCTGCTCGAAGATTTTGCCAGGCACAGAGGTGAGACTGACTGGTCTGTAATTCCCCAGGTCATCCATTTTCCTCTTATTGAATGTTGCATCATTTGGACAACAGTTTCTTAACTTATTACATAACTATAATCAGATTGTAAATTTTATTATTTTATCATTTTATTGGAAGAAAATCTTAAATTTGGGACAGTTTGTGATGTGTGGGAGGGGTGGCCGACCAGAAGGCGTGCTGCCATCCAGAGGGACCTGGACAGGTGGAGAGCTGGGCGGGGAATAACTTGATGAAATATAACAAGGGAAAGTGTAGAGTCCTGCATCTGGGCAGGAACAACCCCAGGTTCCAGTATAGGCTGGGAACGACCTGTTAGAGAGCAGTGTAGGGGAGAGGGACCTGGGGGTCCTGGTGGACGACAGGGTGACCATGAGCCGACACTGTGCCCTTGTGGCCAAGAAGGCCAATGGCATCCTGGGTGTATTAGAAGGGGGGTGGTTAGTAGGTCAGAGGTCTCCTTCCCCTCTACTCGCCCTGGTGAGACCTCATCTGGAATATTGTGTCCAGTTCTGGGCCCCTCAGTTTAAAAGGACAGGGACCTGCTGGAGAGAGTCCAGCGCAGGGCAACTAAGATGATTAAGGGAGTGGAGCATCTCCCTTATGAGGAAAGACTGAGGGAGCTGGGTCTCTATAGTTTGGAGAAGAGGAGATGAGGGGTGACCTTATTAGTGTATATAAATATATAAAGGGGGAGTGTCACGAGGATGGAGCCAGGCTCTTCTCAGTGGCAAACAATGAAAGGACAAGGGGTAATGGGTACAAATTGGAGCACAAGAGGTTCCACTTAAACTGAGAAGAAACTTCTTCTCGTGAGGGTGACGGAACACTGGAACAGGCTGCCCAGGGAGGTTGTGGAATCTCCTTCTTTGGAGACATTCAAGACCCGCCTGGACACGTTCCTGTGTAACCTTATCTAGGTGTTCCTGCTCCGGCAGGGGGATTGGACTAGATGATCTTTTGAGGTCCCTTCCAATCTCTAACCTACTGTGATACTGTGATACTGTAATCTGAATAAGTTTTAAAGGTTTTATGTGTGTATAAAGTGGTCCATACAACCACCTGGACACATGATATATCAGCGACCTGAATTCTAGCTGTTGAAATGCGTCGGAAGTGAGTGATCCTCCTCTCATGATCTCTGAATTTAGGTCTATATGCGAAATAGCATTCTTTACAGGAAAAGGAATATTTCTTCTGAATCCTGTTACTACTATGAGTAATATAAGTGTCCCTAAAAATAACATTACAAGTAAGCTGGCACTACATAAGTAACATTGCTAAATAAAACCATCAGCCATGCTTATGAAGAGCTGGACAAGACAGGGTCAAAGCTGTTCCACCTAAGAATCGAATCCCTATTTTCAGTAGATTTATTCTATATACTGACAGTGATGACAATCTGAAATATTTGCTGGAAATCTTGTATTTATTTATTTTCTGTAAGTTTTTTTTCTGAACACTTGGTTTTTGAAAAGGAGGATTTGTGCTGGAAACAAACCTGTCAAAGCTGACAGTGAAACTGCTTTATAACAAAAGTGTTGTCTGCTTTCTCTTGGTTACTGAAATAAGAACCGCAAGGTATGACAATATTGCATGGGATAGGCAGTTCTTGGCTCAGAAGAAGATTGTTTTGTCACCCAGAAAAGGGGTTGGGGAGCAAGTAGATTGGTTTTAAACATCCATCTTACCCAAGAATACCATCTGACAGGTACACTCAACATCTTGACACTACTGTTATCTCTGCTTTGTTTTGGTAGCCTTGTCAGACACTTACTAACCAATTGTACTTATTTAAGTAGATCAGACTCCTAGAATTAACAAAGCTACTGTAATTCCCTGTCCCAAGACACATTTCTTTGACTGAGGCATGTAACCCCAAACAAACGTGATAGTTGTTTTATTCTCCCTTTATGATTTGAAACTAAATCAAGTAGCTGAAGTGAGTAACCAGCAATGACCAGAACACAGGTGTGTGATTCTGGGTTGACTTAGAAGTTACATGAAATACATCAGCTGGTAACAAATAAGCCTTTACAAAGGTTTCTTCATGTTTTAATGCTTAATTATGGCTGTAAATTTCCTATTTTTCCTATTATGATTTCCAAATTAAAGTCTGGTGTTTAAAAGGCAACCAAAAGGAATATTACTATAGCTGCTAGTCATTTCTGAACAATAGAAAGAAAATGCCTAATTGATACATATCTATTCCCTGTCCTCCTACAAATCGTTCTTTTGATTAATGTCTCCTATTAGTGGAGCAGGAGGGAAAATAGAGTCCTATTAAACTGACAAACTAGTACTCCTAGTTATTTCAGCAAAGTAAAACTGATTCTTCAATATGAAACAATTGATATTCTAGCCTTGAAGGTTTTAACTTCGGTACAGTTAATTCTCAACAAAACCAACCAACCAAACCCCAACAAACAAAAAATGGATATGTAGATTTTCCTACAGTTGCACTTCTCTGTGATAATTGTATTATTACCTACCAGAGATGTAATAGGGCTCCAAGAAAATGTAAGTTCCAGACATGTGTTTCCTTCAGTACTGTTACGGCAAAAGTGAATCATTGAATCATACATATGTTGTGTTTTTAAAATTCTTTTCAGCATATAGAAGTAAAGGTAGATTCTTCCTGGGAATTTTAACAGCTCTAGTAAATTAAAACTGTGAAATACAGACCTGTGAGTCCAGATAACAGCTTTGAAATGATTCGGTATCAAAAGAACAATTATTATTGTTATTATTGTTATTATGTTTATGTTTAAGGTTTGGCTTTTTATGTCTGCAGAAGCTGCAGAACAGATGCAGTATTTACAAAAGGTAAACACAGTAATGCTTCAAGACACGGCATGTTTTGTGACATGAGTGGTCTTTATTAGTTGTCAGAGAACAGTATGTTCTGCAGCAAACTTCTTAGCATCATACTTTATCTACTCTTCCTGTGGCAGATTTTTGATACCTAAAATGATAGTGTGAATAGCACATGTGAATAACTGCTTAAACAGACAGTTTACAGGAGTAAGAGTAAAATCATATATATTGGATTTTTTTAGATGAGTTGTTTCTTGCTTTAAATATAACTAAAGCAGCTTTCAGGCTACAGAATAGATTAAAATAAAGCTTGTGTGTCTTGATCAATAACAAATCAATATCAGTTCAACAAAAAATATGTCTGAATGTCTTTTAAATTTCGTACAGTGTTTCAGTGCAACTGCATCTATAAAGCAATTTTACTGATTGGAATGCTTGTCAAAATAGATTTGAATGGAGGGGAAAATAAGTATCTGGGCTTACACAGTCAAGGAGTAGAAATGTATCATTTGATCTGTGTTAGAGAAGCTGAAGTGATTAACAGAAGTGAGTATTGTGAGTGTAGAGGTAAGTTAAGGTAGATTTTGACATGTTTTGGATGACTGGCTATACTGTGGAAATGGTTGCATGTTTAACAGTGGAGTTCATTGAGCTTTGTGAGTATCACAATTCCTAAAACCTGTTTCTAGAAGTTGTGACTGCTGTTTGCCAGGCCGTGGAAACCTAGAGTGTGGGTTAGGGCTTTACTGCACTGTGGCAATAGATAAAATATATAGACTTTATATGTGCATTACTACACAGTTATGAATAGGATTTGTCAATATAATGGTTTGAAAACAAAAACTGAAAAAGATTTTAAAAAGGTAAACTTCCTTTTGCTCATGAGCACTGCAGTGATGTGCCTTTTAGAAAAAGCGAGCTACATGGATTAGAAAAAAAATGGTTAAATCACAGATTGAAGGTGTTTTGACCCAAATGGGCACCACAGAACAAATGCTGATAAAATCTTACTTTTATGTTGACAGCATAGACGGTATTTAGGTACTTAATCATTGCATGTGTGCAAATGTTGTATAATACAGAACTTCATCCTCAGCTTTCAGTAGTCACTCTCAAGTTCTGTATAGTGTAGCTAAATACAATCCAGGCATTTATGAATGCAGATGGTGTTTTTAACCAGCTGTACCACTGTGATGTAAAAGGAATTCCTTGCAATATAGGAGGGCACCTCATCAGCTGAGGGGAATGTAAGGAGAAGAAGTCTAAATAAGCCAATAGAAACATCTGTTGCACTCATAAATTTATATGAGGCAGCTCAGCTGTATAAAATTAAAATTGTTTCACTAACATTTTAATAAACCATAAAAGGCATTGGATTACAAATTTTAGATGCTGACTGAACTTTAAAATCAAACTAAATGCTTATTTTGTACTGCATTTTCATATCATCATTGTGTTTTCCATAATAAAGTTAGAAATTAAGTAATTTGGCAAAGAAAGTTATTAGGCTTACCCTGCAGGTTTTGTGAAGAGTCATAGTTTGGGCTATTAATGATTAAGAGATTTGGAATACATTTTGTGTATTAATCTTTGCTTAAAAAACAGTGAATAATCTCTTGTTTATCCAAGTTGAAAGTTCCTTTCATCTTTCTGTCATCTTGGAACTAGCCTAATGGCTTTTTAATGAAGCTCCTCATTGGCTTCAATGGTTATTAGATGCATGTAATTTATAAATTGGGTCAATTGTTTTACAATACTTACTTGGTCTTAGACTGCTCTTATCAATGTTGGTAAGGTCAGGACAAGAGTTTCCATACACTTGAGGATAAAAAGAATGAGTCATATATGTATCCCAAGGGTGAGATTTGTTTCCTTTAAGTCTTAATGGCAGAACTCTCATTCACTTAAATACGGCAGAATTTCTGTCTCTTTTAATCTCTTTCGTTTCTTACCTGCAAAGTAACTTTCTTA
The DNA here is from genome assembly GCF_033783945.1 of Neopsephotus bourkii. NCBI lineage: Eukaryota > Metazoa > Chordata > Aves > Psittaciformes > Psittacidae > Neopsephotus > Neopsephotus bourkii. The sequence goes on along the minus strand of NW_026900684.1, from coordinate 15,950,566 downwards.
ATGTGCTTTCAAAGTTGTACTGCTGTCAGTCCCCTGTAAATTTTCTGTCTGCTTTTCCAAAACAGAATCATGGTTTAAGCCCAGTCAACATTAAAGCCCCACACAGCTGCTCATTCACTTCCCCCACAGTGAGATGAGGGAGAGAACTGGAAAAGTGAGAAACACGTGGGTTGAGATAAAGACAGTTTAATAGGTAAAGCAAAAGCTGCACACACAAGCAAAGCAAACCAAACCAAGGTATTCATTCACTCCTTCCCATTGGCAGGCAGGTGTTCAGCCATCTCCAAGAAAGCAGGGCTCAATCACATGCAACAGTTACTTGAGAAGACAAATGCCCTAATTCCAAATGTCTCCCCTTCCGTCTTCCTCCCCAACCTTTATATGTTGGTCATGAAGTCATACAGCATGGAATATCCCTTTGGTCAGTTGGGGTCAGCTATCCTGGCTGTGATCCGTCCCAGCTTCTTGTGCATCCCCAGCCTCCTCGCTGGTGGGGTGATGTGAGAAGCACAAAAGGCGTTGTAAGCACTGCTGAGTAACAACTAAAACAATAACTAAAACATCTCTGTGTTGTCAACATTGTTTTTAGCACAAATCCAAAACATAGCCCTGTGCAAGCTATGATGAGGATAGTTAACTGTATCCCAGCTAAACCAGCATAAACTGTTATTTTCACTTTTTACTTGACTGCTTATGTGCTCTCTTTATATCTGTAATCTGTATTGATGGTGATTTTTTTTCTGTTTTTCTATCATCACCCACTTTATAGATATAGCTCATTCTGCTTTTCCTATTGCAAATACTGTTTCCACTTACTGGTAGTCTTTAACCAAATCTATTACAAGTGCCATAACAAATCTATCTTAGTACCTTAATCACCACCCATGTAAGTGTGGAGAGGTTTTGTTACGTCTGCCTTGACTTGCTGATTGTATTTGGTTTGCATGGCAAAGCTTTGGTAGTGGGGAGGTACAGGGGCAGCTTTTGTGAGAAGCTGCTAGAAGCTTTCCCCTGTGACCAGTACAGCAAATGCCAGCTGCCTCCAAAATGGACCTGTCGCTGGCCCTGAGCTTACCAGTGATGGTGATAGCACCTCTGGGATAACACAGTTGAGAAGGGGGAAAAAACAGTATTGTGCAGGAGCAGCTGCAGCCAGAGACAGGAGCAAAAATATGTGAGAGAAAGAGCCCTGCAGGCACCCAGGTCAGTGAGGAAGGAGGGGAGAAGATGGTCCAGGTGCCACAGCAGCGATTTCCCTGCAGCCCATGGAGGACTCTACCACGGAAGGGGGATGTGTCTTGAAGGAGGCTGTGACCCTGTGGGAAGCCCACACTGGAGCAGACTCCGGGCAGGGCCTTTGTACTCGTGGAGAGAGGAGCCCATGCTGGAGCAGGTTTGCTGCAGGACTTGTGACCCCATGGGGGACCCACACTGGAGCAGTCTGTTCCTGAAGGACTGCACCCCATGGAAGGGACCCATGCTGCAGCAGTTCATGAAGAACCTCAGGCTGTGGGAATGACACACATCAGAGAAGTTTGTGAGGAGCAGTCTCCGATGGGAGGAAACCCACGCTGGAGCAGGGGAAGAGTGCGAGGAGTCCTCCTGCTGAGGAAGAAGAAGAGGCGGAGACATTATGTGATGAACTGACTGCAACCCCCGAAAGTGTTACTGTGTGGGAGCAAGTAGAGAAAATCAGGATTAAAGTTAAGCCTGGGAAGAAAGGAGGAGTGGGGGGAAGATGTTTTTAAGGTTTTTGTTTTATTTCTCATTATCCTACTCTGATTTGATTGATAATAAATGAAACTGTTTTCACCAAGTTGAGTCTGTTTTACCCACGACAGTAACTGGTGAATGATCTCTCTCTGTTCTTATCTTGACCCATGGAGCCTTTAATTCTATTTTCTTTCCTCTGCCCAGCAGAAGAGGGGAGTGATAGAGCAGCATCTGTGGGCACCTGGTGTCCAGCCACGGTCAATCCACCACACTGACATAATGTGTAATCTATTAGAAAGGTTCTAAGAGCTGCTACATTGTCATTTAAAAATAAAACTCCTCAAGTAGCCTGAAGAATATGCAGGTTGGTATTCTGCACTTAAAGTTTTAAAAGGAAGCATTTAAAAAGAAATAATTTCATTAACACTTCAGAGGAACACTACTTACTGGCAGTGCTTAGGAGCATATTGAAATCAATTATCTCGACATATTTGAATGTTGATTTAAATGAAACATTGTCATTTATTCATCTTTTTACAGCTTTTTTAGGAAGAATACAATAATGAGAAATTAATGGTATGAATTTTGATTGTGTGGACTACTCAGAGAGGAACCTGAATATTTCCGCTCCTGAAGGAGTACTTCTATCAGGCCTTCTTATGCTTGACTTGAATCATCCTTGGGAATTGCTCTTTAAAATGGGTGTTTATTTGCTATACATTTAATTTTTGGCAGTAAACTTGTCTAGATGAATGCGCATGTGTACACATACAACTTCTTTTATGCTGAGAAGATATGCAGAAGACAGTATTGGGAGATGTCAATGTATGTTTTAGATGCATATAGCTGACTATGCTGTAGTACATCTTCAGTTTGACTGCACCTTTTACCGGCATTCGCTGGGTCCTGCCTCAAGGTGGAGCTGTTATATTTTCAAAGGAGGTGAAGACTTTAAAAGCATTTTCTTTTCCCAAATCCTGTTTCTGATTTGAATAGATGTGTGGGTTATGTTGGTAAAGAAAAATGGCAAGCAGTCTTCCTCCCCCTCAGGAAAAGCTGGAGTCAGCAATGTGTCACACAGGTGGATAGGCCTACAACACTGATCTTTATTCAATCTGACTTTACCTTTCAGAGGCTCAGGAAGATGCATACCTTTCACTTACAGTAGGTATCCAGCAGGATTATGACAATACGTGCATGCCGGCTGTCAAATGCAGTATTATTCTTATTGTGGCTTTGTGTAATTGTGAATGTTTCCCAGAAGAGAGTATGTGTGCGTGTGTATTGTGTTCTAATTAAGACTATATGAGACAGTTATGGCAGGCTGCCAAATCAATGGGATATTGGGTATATTTTAGTCTCTGTGCTATAGTTTGAATAACCTTTTAAGGACTCTTTTCTCTCAATGTGGTAAATAAATGCTGAATGTTCTATACTTAATAGGTCTTTGGGTAATGCATTCCACATGGCTTTATTGCTGGAATGAGACCTTATCACTAAATACACAATAGTGACATGAGGTCATTTTAACATGAAGAAATGCATACTTCTTATAGATGAACAGTCAGTTTATTGTGACATTCAGTTAAACAGGAATACTCTAAAGTAAACAAAGGTGGCAAACTTAAGGAAAATGAGGGAAACCTACAAGTAATGACTTATGCTAGTCATCTTTCACTTCTCAGTTTAAATACTGGAGTATTTATCCTAGCTGGATTTATGAAACTGGCAGTAATTCCCCGCTTGGTTTTCTTCCCTTTGATTCAGGGTATCTTTATTCTGGTCACTTTAAAAGTTAACTGTATACACATTTCAAAACCTTTGTGCTCCAGACTGTAGGAAAGAGAGATCTGGCCAAGCCCCTCTCAACAGGTGTAACAAATGACCTGTTTGCAGTTCATTTTGGGTAAGAAAAACAAAATCAAATAAAAATCCTGGTAGTCTCAGTTTCAACTAAGGATGATGTTTATCAGAAATGAGAAGAAATTAAATTAGGCCCTAAACAGTGTGTAAGGTCTGAATTGGGAGCAAGACTGAGGGACTCTGAGGGGCTGAGTATACAATGCCACACTGGTGCCCTGTGTCCTGTTGAAGAGGGTTCACAGTTTGAAGGAAGTATTCAGTGTGGTGGGTGACATCTTAAGACATAAATTTACCAAAAATGTGGCTTTTAATTGCTAGAAGAATTTGTAAAACTGAGTCAAACTAACTTTGGCTGGCACAAAAAATGGAAAAATAAACATTTTTCAATGTTGAAACTTTTCATCATTCTGAAACAATGTTTTGATCATTTGGGGCTGGACTGAGAGCAGAGGGACTTGGAGATAGTAGAAAACAGAAGATAAAATCCCTTTTGAAGTCCAGATCTTGGGCTCAGTGGACATTTTAATTTTGTGTTAAAGATTTATGCTTTCACTAGGGAAGACTGGTCCTTATAATCCCATTGCCTCCAAACTATTTTCTATTTTTTACCTGTTACTTAGAAATTTTTTGGAGGAGATGTTTAGAATCATAGAATAGCTAGGGTTGGAAAGGACCTTAAGATCATCTAATTCCAACCTCCCTGCCATGGGCAGGGACACCTCACACTAAACCATGCCAGCCAAGGCTTTGTCCAACCTGACCTTGAACACTGCCAGGGATGGAACATTCACAACCTCCCTGGGCAACCCATTCCAGTGCCTCACCACCCTTACAGTGAAGAATTTCTTCCTTATATCCTATCTAAGCTTCTCCAATTTAAGTTTTAACCCATTAACCTTGTCCTATCACTACAGTCCCTAACGAAGAGTCCATCCCCAGCATCTCTATAGGCCCCCTTCAGATACTGGGAGGCTGCTATGAGGTCTGCACGCAGCCTTCTCTTCTCCAGGCTGAACAGCCCCAACTTTCTCAGCCTGTCTTCATACGGGAGGTGCTCCAGTCCCCTGATGATCCTCATGGCCCTCCTCTGGACTTGTCCAACAGTTCCATGTCCTTTTTATGTTGAGGACACCAGAACTGCACACAATACTCCAAGTGAGGTCTCACGAGAGCAAAGGGGCAGGATCACCTCCTTCGACCTGCTGGCCACGTTCCTTTTGATGCAGCCCAGGATACGGTTGGCTTTCTGGGCTGTGAGCACACACTGAAGCAGGCTCATGTTCATTTTCTCATCGACCAGCACCCCCAAGTCCTTCTCCACAGGGCTGCTCTGAATCTATTCTTTGCCCAACCCATAGCTGTGCCTGGGATTGCTCTGACACAGGTGTATGACCTTGCACTTGTCATGGTTAAACTTCATAAGGTTGGCATCAACCCATATTACAAGCTTCCAATATATGTATTGATTCAGACAGGAAGAAAATTTACTTCAGGTAAGTACCCTTAGCAGCTAGAATATACTCATCAAAACCAGCAACAACATTGATTCATATCTCAGTGGTGTAAATGGTAATTCCATTGTAATTCTGAATCTATTTCTTCTTATTAAAAATTACTGGAATTAAAGTACTTCAGTTGGAATAAAAGTATTTTCAGCTGGAAAAATTGGGTGAAGTCACTCAGTTTTCTTTAAGCCTGTATTATATTCTACTTTATTTGGGAGGAAAAAAAAAAATCTGATGTATTTTTTTGGAATAAATTTTCTTATTCTGTTTATTTACAGAAACTTTCTTCTTTCTCTTCTCAGATTACTTAGTAGAAGTTAAACGTACCCAATACTTGGTTAATTTAGAAGTTCTTATCCTTAGAAAGAAATCATGGGAATTCTGTAATCTGTATTCTCTTCATAATCAGAAACAAAACCATAAGTGTCATAAATGTGATCTCTGACTTCTTTTTTGTCAGCATTTACAAGAAATAATTTCATTTCGTGGGAGATTTTCTCCAACTTTCTTATGATAAACCAACAAAACTCTAAGTGAAAACTGCTTTGTACTGGAAGGTTTCTTTTTATTGTTATACCTTTGTTGTAAAACTTGTCCATTTGTCTCCAGCTTCTTGAACAGTGAGATGAATTTCACAATCCTACATTACTACTTAATAAAAAAGACTGTAGAGTGATGTAACAAAAATCATGCCTGGGCCTGAATGGAAAGGAGTAAAAATTGTTATAGTTTGAGTCTTTCAGTTTTTGTTTGCTTGTTTTTGTAGTGGGCTTGCTCAGAAGAGAAGACTTTGGGTTGTGGAATCAGTCTGTTTACCTTAGCAGAGTGTCGGTTGTCTTACCAGGTGTTTTTTTGGAGTATTTAGGGGCATGCTTAATATGGTTGATGAAAACAGATGTTGAAATTCTCTGCTAACTGGAGTCCCAGGTGTTTTCTATTCTTCGGCTGTGCAGTCAGTACTGCAGCTGTGGCCCTGCTTACCCTGAGTTTTCTGTGACTTTTAGGTGCTCTGAGCCTCGTGTTTGATGAGTAGTTTGTTCTGGTTTCACATGCAAGTCATGTTTCTTGGGTTTATCAGGTCTGTTCTGAGAAAGAGGATGTAATCCTTACAGCAGTGTATAAAATTATCTGAAACTGATTGAAGGCCAGCTGGAATTCAGAGCACAGTTTTGTCAGTTTATCTGAAGTTGATGAGAAAGAGCTTGGGCTTGCCCTCAGACTAAGAAGTGATGGGACACAGGTTTGCCAGTTTTCATGACTGGCTTGCATGGGGCTTTATTGCAGGATCATTTAGGATGGATGCTTTCCCTTTGTTTTATATGTAAGCTTCTGAATTTCAGGGCTTGAGTTCAGGGGAATTAAAATGGGTACAAAATCAACCTTCTATCTCTTCCATCTTTCTTCTCAGGTTGTGCTGTAGAACTTGAATTTCTGTCTTTCTGCTCAGCTTTTCAGAAGTTCTGCAGATAGCAGCATTTACAAATCAAGCTTCCTGTCCATGCTCTTGCTTCTTTGCATCAGGTCTGTCTGGCAGCTTCTGATCAGATTGTAGTAGTTGGTGTTGTCAGAAGCAACTTTTGTTATCCTCTCAGCAGAAGTGATCAGAAAACCATGGCAGAAGAAAGATCAGCTGAATAAGCTTCTAACAGTCTAATAAGGGTAAGTTCATAAATCCAGCAGGGTTTCAATATCTGAAAAGCATATTAGTGCTCACATTTCCTGAGAAGGGCTTGCTGTACTCTTCAGTCTTTCTGCCAGAACTATGTAGGTGGATAACCCATTTTCAAATAGATACTGCTCTCTTTCTGTCAGGCAAAGATATGTCATCAGGAAAGAATCCCTGAAATTTATGAACTGCAGACTCACTTGCATTTTTCAACCTTTACTGGTATTTTATAAGTGCAGATAAAGTAATGAATAGAATATTCAGAACATACCCCTATTTTATTTTAAATCTTTGAGTGTCACATTTTAGTCCATTACAGTAGCACTGGTTTACAGCAGTGTTGTATGGTGGTCTAAAGGAATCTCAAAGAGAGCAATTTAATAATGTTAAGAGACTGACTTGATTAGAAAATTGAAATATAAATGACAAACAAGTTTTCCTGGACTTGTCCTGGCTTTCCTGTCTTCCAATCCTGTGGTCCCAATCCCTACCTTCTTCCAAATAGTTTTCAGACAGAATGAATCTGAAACATTTTCCTGGGATTTTGGCATGTTGTGACAACCTATGAATATCAGCTGTACTTGTTTAGATTAATCTGTGCTGGATGAGTAATTACCATGCTTGCAGAAAGTACAATATCTGGAAGTACTGGGCATTGTGTCCATAACGTGGATACACAGTTAACCTGAAAAAAACCAAGCCCAAATTCCTAACTTAATTTTTTCTATCAGTCAGGCTGTTGCTATCTTCACATTGTTTAAAAGTTCTGGAAACTTTGCCCTTACAACCAAGATAAAATTTCTTGAACATTGAATTACACAGTTCTGTTCATACGCTCTTTGTTGTGCCCATTACCAGATTATTTGTTTTCCTGATATGTTCCTATGGGAACCATCTGGCTTTAATTTTATGTTATGATGTGGGATTATCCTTTTTCTTTGGCAAGATTGCATAATGTCTTTCCATCTCTGCAATGAAAAAAACCAAGTATTTTTCAGTTGGCATAAAAATATTGTCAGAGGGTAAATTAGTGGTGATACTTTCCCTAAATTCAGTTAGAGCAGTATTTTTGGGGATTTTTGTTTGTTTTTTTGGATTTGTTGGTGTTTCTTACTTTTTGAAGTATTCCCATGGTACTGTACTAGGCTCATATAGTGGTCCAAGGCAGTAAACATAGTTATCATGGAAGGTGTTAGCAGAAGTAGAATTACATTACTTGCAGTAGAAGAATAGCAGTCAGGTGGAGTGTCATTTAGGACTGAAGGGGATGACAACAGTCTATGTATTCAGAAGTTTAGGATTTCCTTTAAAAAAACATATTTGCTTATCACAGTATACTCTCAGCCTACAGAAACAGTCCTGCCTACAGCTTTTTATGTAACTAATGTATTCAGCAGTAATACCTTTAAAGAAAAAAGGCTTGGTAGCAGCCTATTTTTCCAGAAGGCATGTGTTTGACAGGTAAGCCTTTTGAGGAGCTGGCAAGAAGCCAGAAGCAGCACTGGAGGTAATGGACAGTCAAGGAGGCCTAGAGGTAGTGGCTATACCTACTGACTTTGTTCCTTTTATTTTTGTTTTGTGATTTAGTGAGCTTTTATAGATCAGCAGAGAAGAGAAGTAGCTGACAAGTGCATCAGTGGGGCTTCAGAGATGTTTTTATTTCATGGAAACACAAAATACAGTAGTGGTATTGATGGGAGTAGGAAAATCAGACTATTTTTGCCCAGGTATTTCTTGTATGGTTTTAATCCCGTATGCTGCCACAGGCAGTGTCAAAGCAAGAGTTCTGTGAGTTCAGCACTTGAAAAAATACTTATGACTGCATTATTCTGTGATGTGCTGTCTGAGAAAAACAATCAAGCCTGTAGAATCTGAAACCCTTAATGGAACTTATCTGAGCCTTTTAGTAGTGAGTAACTTTCAAGGTATAACACAATATATTAAGGTGAAAGTTGATATAATTTCAGGATTAGTTCTCTTTATGCTGAGAGGACTCTGTTAAGGGTAAACTACTGAGTAGATTCTGTAAATTACTGAAGGTTCTGAAACGATTTCCAGTGTCCCCTTTCTTTAATCTCTCATTTTTGAAAGGTTTTATGGGAGTGCAGCATAAGGCTCTTACAATAAAAAACAGGGAACTGTATTTAGTTTCTGAAGTTTAAATCCTTGAATTAAGAAAGATGTCATGGTTTTTGTTTGTGCTCAGAAATTGGTATAATTTTTGTGATAAAGAAGTAAACCTACTTTTTTTCTGTCACTCTTAACAGCAACTTCCAGAAAAAGTAGCTTTACTTTCACAGTACACTAAGGATAATAAAGGAGGCTGAAGGGGTTTTATTTTTAAAGCATTCCTGTTGCTTTATGCTTTTCTAACCTGACACAAACAGAAAATTACAATAGTTTCTAACATAATGCCAATACATATGTTGTTTAGTTAGTGAGAAGAGAATGACCTCTTGGTTCCATTAAGAAAAACTAAAGTTGCAGTTGTGTAGCTACATGTTTCTGGGCATTTGTTTAACTTGAAGAGCAGAAGATACTAACAATATATCCAGGTTGTACCCCATAGCCTCATGATTTCATATCAGTTTAGTGTTTTCGTTAAAATACAGATTGAATAGTATTTTCTTGCAGACTATTTGTAAAAGGATGAATGGTTAATTACTTTATTTTGCATGTCTATTAGTCAAGTTGGACCTAATCACAAAACATCATGGATCATGATTCACAGTGATTTGTGTTTTTGTACAGTTGCTTTTCAGAACCAAAATGTTTCTGTTCAGACTTACAGTGCATCTTCAGACAGAATTAGCATACAGGGATTTCTGTGCTATTGGTTGCACTTGTTTTCTTAACATTACTAATCTATAAGTATTAAACTATTTTTTATAAAAAGTACGTATGTTATGAAAATGAAAGTTATGTATGAATAAACTGGGATTGTTTTATAATTATAGTGTACTTTAGGCAACCAAACAATCTAAGTCTGAGGTGTTCATATGCACACCAGCTCTGCAAATTCAGTTTAATTGTTCTTTTATTAATATGGACTCATCAAGTACTTGCAAATGCATTTTTAATAATTAACCATTATTTTCTTATATTTGTATAATCTTAGACTTCACTTACTTCAGTTGTGATCAAGATATTCACAGTCTCTAAAATCAGACACATTGTTACTTGAATTTCAGTACTCTTTTCAGACTTTAGTACTAAGCAATAGCCAAATCTAACCTAAAGGTTTCGGGACTATAATTGTCATATCTGTATTCTCTTGCATGTGTTATGAAGAAAACAAATTTCTCTCTTGGCTTCATCTTTGCCACTCAGTATGAACAGAAAATAACACTACTGTTGGTAGGTTGTATTTTGAATCACATTCAGAAAGAGAATATCTAAAGGAAAGTAACTCCATTATTGCAACTGCCTCACGCTCACATTTTGTAGTAAGATGAATGGAAGTTGGTTGTGTTTCAAGGCAAGGAAAAGTAGGCTGCTTTCACCCATGACTGGTAACTTTCCTTTTGCTTTCTTGATGTAATTCACTGTAGTATTGCAACATGAACCAGAGAACAACCTTGTTTTAAATTAAATATATGTGTGTTTATGGGAATAGCGTTCCTCTGCCTCTTTGAAGAGGAAGTTTGGTTTTGAACATTTTATGAGTGAGCTATCTTCCAAAAGCTTGAATATCATGTTTGCATCCATTCTCTGAAATAAGCCAGAGTTAATGTCATCACGCACTTCACCTAAAATAGCCCTCTAAGTTAGGCTTTTTTTGTGTGCTTTTTGGTGATTTGCTTTGCTTTAGCTAATTGCATTTGGGTTTTGTTTGGTTTGTAATCTTTTGGGGGAAGCTTTTTCAAAACTCTGCAAATATGTAACAACCTGTTGTACAAAGCTGGTCTGTGGTTAGCATGTTAAGTTTTTGGTTTAAATTTTTTTAGTTGATTTTAAGAGGTTTTGTTTGCACAGTGAAATATTTCTTTCTGGATTGTGTCATGTCATTGTGTTACTGTCTCACTTTGCCTAAAGCAATTGAACAGCTGTCCTTAGGAGTTTAATGACTTCATTGCTCAAGTATTTGCTGTATTTAATTCTGAATTTCCAGTCAGAAGATTATTCCTTTGGAGTAATGCTTAACACTTTTTTTGTATTTTAACTAGATCAGAATTTTAGGTCTATTTTAGTTTGTCTCTGAGGAATATCCTAGTGTGTGAGAATAACAGTTTTTGATGACTCACATTAGGACAGCATTCACATAGTAGTAACTGAACAAACTGCAAAATCTGTAAAGTGTAAGATGCAAATTACCAGACTTGTCAGGAACATCATTTCTTTTTATCACAGATCTGACAAAAATGCTTCAAGGAAAAAATAAAAATTAACTTGTTAATTGTTAATTATTACATGGCAGTGGCTGCCTTCTGTTTTTCTCAATTATTGTAAAGCCTGAATTGAAGCTTTTTCACTGCAATATTACAAGATATGGTGGACAATATTTTTCCTATTTTTTTTTTGGTTTTGTGTTTTCTTTATTCCTTTTTGCTTTTTTTGCCCGTCTGTTTTTTTGGGGAGGGAGTTTTGTGTTTGGTTTTTTTTTTGGTGTGTGTTTTTCTTTTTTTTTTTTTTTTAACTTTTCTCAGGAGCATATAAACCTTTGCAGATAACATTTCCTTTTTTCTACCTTCACTTCCAAGTCCCTAGTTGGGATTGGCTCAAGTGGATATCAGCACTTGTAAGAAAGTCGTTACTTTCCTACCATAGTTGGAGGAGGAGGAGGAAGCAAAGGATATTGATTTCTAACTGACCAGATTGGACATATATGAAGATTTAAGATTTGGATACAAATTTGTAGAATTTGATGTTAGAGCTTAAACTCTGTTGATGAAGATATATCTGTCCTATGTGAGGATGAGACAGAACTGTGGATACCAGCAGTAATTGCTCAAAATAGTTGCTATATAGCAAAAACCTTAAAGCAAGAATGAAGGAATTGAAGATTACTTAATCTGTAATCAATATGAATGCTGTGGATGAAATAGTTTTGGAAGACATCTATATGTTTTGTTGGAAATATTCAACATCCAGTCTGTTCAGAAACAGAATCACAATTATCATGACAGGATCAGATGTTTTGTTTCTTTTTTTCAGATTTCAGATTATAATGAAACTGTGAGGAATCAAACTGTGATAATTGTGTTCTGGATGTAGCTTGTAGTCATATTTTCTTGGCATCCAAATAGTTTTACTTTGTCTACTTTCTTAAAAGTTTGATTTCACTGCTGAGATGCTAGAGTTGAAGGGAAACGATGAGAACTTGTCTTCTTATGTATTTTATTTTGATAGGGGCTTTTGGGGAAGTAATCTTTTCTGTGTGGGTACTTAAAATGTACATATAAAAAGAAAAAAATCTTTTAAATGACTACTCAGAAACATGCAAAACCAAGGTTAAAGGGAGAGGGAGAAAAATAAAATAAGTTCATAGAATCACCTTTTCAAATGGTATACAGAAAATGTGACTCATCAGTAATGGGCCCAGTCCTGCTCTTCTTTGAAGAAATAGCTTGCATTTGGAAAACTGTGTAGTTACAAGGCCAACATACTAAGGAGTAATTCAGTTTCAAAGCCCAGCTGTCAGTTGATGGCAGTTAGATTATCCTCATTTTCCTCATCTTCTTTTCTTTAAGGTGAAGTTAATGACACCTGTGGCTGTCTCACCAGCAGTACTTGGAAGCATTTCCCTGACACAGGTGTACACCACCTTGCATTCATCTTCCATATAAGAGAGGGTCTTAAATATGCATCATAATTTCTCTTACAGCCCCTTCTCCTCCAAATCCTGATACCACATGAAGGATTTGGCTGGGAGGAGGTATCGTATATGCAGGCAGATTGTACCCTGGGAACTGGGAGATTGATGCTGGGAGATGTCCCACAGCACACATCTTCCTTGAAGTCAAAGCATAGTGTGTGGTTTTGGGGTTTCTTAGGCATGAAACTTGGTTTGGCTTTTTCTGGTGGGTGTAGGCAAAACCAATAAGTTTTGACAGATGTTGCCGAAGCTCAAGTTGAATAAGAATCACAAGGAAAATGCCTTTCACCAGGGAGCAGGTTGGTGTTTCTAGGGGTTGCTGCATGTATTAACACTGGAGGTAGAGAGACAGACAGGCTTAAATTAGAGCATCTATCTAAAAGTGGCATTCTTGCTGGACTAGTAAATATTGAAATATCCTGAAAATAAATGTTTTCAGAACCTTATATGCTATGAATTTGGTGGTAACCAGCAGTATAAGACATCTAGACTTTTGTGCCTTGATCTAAGAAGCTGAAGCATCTCTCCCTACATTGTCAAACGACAAGAAGTAACAGTGGTTTGGGTTATGAGGCTGTTCTTTGGATCTTGTCTGGAGGCATTTTCTTTCTTAGTTTGTGCAGCTAGACTTCATTTAAGATCTTCCTCTAATTCAGTTTGACAGCACTTAAAAAGCTGGTAATTTGTTTATTAATATTTTCACCAAAATAACTAATTCTGAGCTTGTGATGTAGTTAATTTAATAAGTTACAGCATTAAATCTTAAGCATGACCACTGTTATCCAGAAAAGCATAAAAAAGCCTTTTAGGACACAAAAATTTGTTATATGTATCTTTCTGTTATCTTATTAAAAGAAAATAATCTTAGGGTTTTTTTGTGCAGTAAAGGAGTAAAAATAACTGGTCTTAGGCAGTCAGTATTCTGCATTAACAAAAAAATGTTCAAAGTCTGTTCAAATCTGTCTTTTTCATATCAAGATAGTAAAATCTAAAACCAGAATCATAGAATCATAGAAGAAAATTAAGCTTGGCTTAAGGTGCTAAATCTACCTTACTCACCTGCTGCCCAGTTGCAGAAGCAGTTGCAGTTCTATTTATCACTGCTCACTGAGGTTACTTTTTCTTGCCCATGTACCTAGCTTACAGCCACAGCTTTGCAAACTAGGGTATGTTTCTCTTTGATCCCTGCTTGACAAAAAAGTCAGAGTCCTGTGGATCGAGTTAATGATCTGTGGATTATTTCCATTTTAGTCTATATATACTTCTATCTATTTCTATTTCTAGCTACTGTGCAAGATAAGATTTGCAAAACAGCCTGAGAATGTGGAATGTGTGAGTTTTTCCTCATATCATGCCTCTTGCCTGCCCTTCTGGTCTCCTGAGTTTAATACTGCTCAGTACCTGGCGTGCCAGCTTCTAAAGGAAATACTCCATAGTTTCCCAAATTTAGGCTCTTCAGGAGACAGTAGTAAGGATTGACAAGTTTTTGGATACCCAATGGGTTTGGGCAGATCCACCAAAGCAGCATTATAACAGGAATTGATGCAAATTCATCAGGTAGATTTTTTTATTTTTTATTTTTTATTTTTTTTAAGGAGTAAACATATTTCAGTATATGTGGTCTGTGGTGCTTGCACATACATGTAAGACCTTAAAATTCTAAGGTGTTCACTGCTGTTTTTACTTGGCTGTGACTGCCCAGCTGCTTTGTCATTATTGCAAGATTTTGGGGAATAAAAATAAGAAAAAATAGGGGGGCATGTGTTCCTGAGAATCTGACCCATCAAATATCAATTGGACACTGATCACTCTTTCCGAAAGTGTAGTTAAATAAAGCAGTTCCCTGCTGTTGCCCCTCAGTAACATTGCATTATTTCCATTAGTTTACTGGCTGGCATCTGCTAGTTTCTCATGGTAGGTGTGATCCAGCATTGTGGCACCAACAGCTGCTGGGTTGGCTCAGGCAGGGTTAGGGGTGGTCTAGCATGGCATTTAGCTGGTCTAGTGATCCACTCCTCTGAAAAAGGGGTTTAGTACTGTTAGGCTGGCACTGTTACTGAAGAGTTTACTGAATTTCTAAAGCTGAAGGGAACTTGCATCAATTTGCATATTTATCTCTGCCAATTTGCTCGTATCAATTGCTGTTTTGTCAGCGTAAACCCTGTAACTCGATATGTCAAAGTGTTACTCAATTGCATGTTTTTTTTCTGGTTTGTTGTCATCTCTTTAGCAGACCCTCCCATGTTTTCTGGTTTACCTGATTCTACTCGTCATGCAAGGCCCAGAAGACTCAATACAGAATATAGCTTTGCATCCCATGGGAGCACATACATTCTTAGTTCTGTTTGAATTAGGATGTTTTTTGAAGACTGGCCAATGTCAGCTTTCCGTTAACCCAGTGATCAAAAGAATTGTAAGTCAGTAATTGAAACTGAGTCAGTAGATATCAATGCCTTGTCGTTAATCATAGCTTTTTAAACCGTGAAATCATTTATGCTTGAATACAAAAACCCTAACACAGATGCTTCACAATGCAGATGAACACTACCAATATTGGTTTGGGGCAACTTTTATTTGACTTCTAGGTGAGGACTAGTCCTTGATGGTAGCACCAATGGCATGGTGGAAACAGAATTTCTATTTTTTTTGATGTATACATCTGGTACTCCTATACAGGCAGACAATGGGCCTGGAACCACTACTTGCCTTCTCTTACAGAAGTAAAAGTTCAACTATTTTATTTTATTATTTTATTTTATTTTATATTTTATTTCATATATTATCTTATTTTATCTTTTATTATCTTTTAGTTTATTTTTTCTCCCCTCCACTCCCCTCCCCTCCCTTTTTGTGTTATTTTTATGTAATTTTATTGTATTTTTTTTTTAATTTGTTTTATTGCTTCTGTACTGTCTCTGAGGTACTGAATATACTTTTTGCTAGACCGCTTGATTTTATGGCAGTGGGAAAGAGATCTGACCCTTGGTGCTAAAGATAAAAATTGTGCTTGTTACAGAAGAGCTGGTTGTCACTTTTTTAGAATACCCTTCCAGTACTTTGTTCTTTTTCATTTATGCATCTTCAGAATTATGCCTATAAAAACAGATGTGGTTTTAATGTAATGTAACTTTACAGTTTAATATAACAATTTACTGTAATGAAGTAAATATCAAGTACTAAATAGAAAATAGCTTGAAACACATTCAGGAATGGATGGATGTTATTTTGCTAGACTGCTTTGCAATAGAATTTGATCCTTTAACTAGACTATTTTTTTATTTTTTTTTAAGTAAGTATTTTCCATTTGAAAATTTTTTACTTTTCTGGGACAAAACTTGGATTTTCTTTTTTTTTTTTTTCTTGGCACTTCTCTCCCTTTCCTTCTTTCACACCCACCAGTAGGGAGGAATCTTGGATACCACCAAGTATCTCGTGTGGATTAGTTCAGGTGCCTCATCCTGCACTCTTGTCCCTAAAGATTGAGTTCTCCATTTGGATTGTTTCCCATGATACAATGCAGAGATCACACAAGATCAGGTTTTTGCAGCTTTTTAAGTACGATGAAAAAACTGAACAGTTTTTGTAATTGACTGTGGGACTGGTTCTTAATGAAATTTTTTTTGTAATCTGAAACATTTTTAATTCTAATATTTGTCTAATTTTTTTCTAATATATTATTCTAATATTTGAAAATCTGCCATTTCCCATAAGGAAGAATGATACACCTTTCCAGCTGTACCTGATTCCATAACTAGTGGTTCAATCTTTCCATTTTAGTCCTGAATTTGGTTATAGTATTTAGTCCATTATTACGTAGTATTTCATCAGTCATCATTATAGAAAATGTCTTCAAAGAGAATACATTTTCTCTTAGTCTTTTGGCTAAAACACCAACCACTGGCTTCTCATTCCCATGTCACAAAATAACAAAATACAGTACCAGTATTTCCAGATACTGCATGTAACCAAATAAATGCTGCTTTAGAAATGCTTCTTTATTGTTGCTTCTGTTTCCATGCAAATTAAATTCTAAATAATAAAATGAGTTAACTTACTGATGGTTTGACAGGCAGTGGATCCTCAGCCCCTAGTCTTTGCAAGCAGGCTTTGGGGCTGCAACGGGTTTCACTCCTCTTAAAGTGCTCTGTAGAAGGGAGATTCTGAAGCAGAAAAAGCTGAAAAAGCTCATCTTCAAAGCTTTTGCTTCTCACCCTACATGATAGCTGAATTGTTTTCTCAAGGCAGCTAATGAGTCAAATATGACTATTGGGGAGTAATGTTCCCTGGTTTAAGAAAATTCCCACTGGCCCAATTAGATTAGACTTGGACATCTAGCTGCTAGAAGATGCATTTGTTACACTGTGTACCACAAAGCCTTTTATTATTACGGTTTTTAGAATATCTTTGTTAGAATTGGGTACTATCTTATGTGCAACAGGAGATTTATTTGTGGTTAGAGAGGCCTTGTCTTCAGGCCAGATCTAAATAATTTCTGTTAGGGATTTTAAGTTTTCTTCCATATCCACACTGTTGAGAGTGAAGAAAGTAAGAAAGTGTTGTGCAAGTTTGGCCAAAACAATTTGGCAGTCATCTTGTCTGAGAATGGAAAGAGCTTGGAAAAGAATAAAGTAGTTTTTGTAGTTTATTCAGTTACAGGTGAACCCATAATATCCGATTGCCTTTCTGGGAGAGAGAAACTAGAGATGAAAATATAAAAAATTAGGAGACAACCTCCCTCCCCCCAAGCCACCAGAATGAATGCCCTTTAAATTGCTTTGAGTTTATCACCACTTAAGGTTTGAGATGTTGGTTCTGCATTTGGCTTCATCAAGCAAAAACAGGTTTTCCTCCTTTTTTTCTGTGATTCATATCTTGGAAAACATAGCTGTCTTTGAAACAACTGCTGCATTGTCTTACCACTCCTGCCGTGTTGCCAAAATCAGTTCTCTCAGAATGACTGATCAAGAGAACCTTTGTATACTACTGTTCATCCTGAAATTAGAAAAAGTGTAATGTCAAAAAAGAATTATATAACTTAGAATAATAAATTCAAACCCTAAATAAATGCCTGCAGGAGGATAGAGAAGAACTACAGCATGTTTAATAAAAACATAAACACATTATAAGTCCTTATTGCATTGCATTGATTTAAAATATCCCAAGTCACCTTTTTTAACTTTTCCATAATATTTGCACTATTGAAATGTCACAAACCATTTATTTTTACTTTTCTGACGGTCAGAGAAAATAAGCAGACTGAGAAAGAGGCGTTTGTAGCAAATTGTAATTATTTTGGTAATTTGCATACCAGGTGTCAACTTTTTAGTTTTCCAAGCAAGTTCTCTAGCAGCTTTCAGTTCTTGTCTTTTAGCCTAAATAATTAAAACTATTTTAAAATGCAGAGAACCGGGGGAGTGGGAATCCAAGAACTGCTCATAGCAAGATGTTTGTGCTGATTTGTCAAGCCAATTGTAAAGATTGTCAAAAAATTGTCAAGTGACTGTAGAGATGCTTCTCAATATAGAAGTTTTCCAAGTGATTTTACTCATGGAAATTAGAAAGTACCAAGAATTCCAGATCATGGAAATGTGCATCTGTATTCTAATACTAGCAGCTGAAATAGTGGTTCCTAAACTCCGTTAAGAATATTTAATCCTGAAATTTCTGAAGAACAAAACCATCACTACTTATATTTGTGCCATATAACATTAGGACCTAAAATTTCTAACTGCAACAAGTCAATTTCATGTTTAACATTACTTCATTCCCACTAAGCTACATATTCTTGCTGTTCTTAAACAAAAAAGCAATATAAAATATGTTCAAAGCATTGGGTTCAGAACTGAAAGATCTTGCTACTGCTAAAGGATGTTTAATTTTTCAAATGGCATTTAAGATTTGTCAAAAGCGTGAAACAGACAATTTTATTGAGAAAATGCAGATTGCACAGGAAGGATTTATGTAGGAAAGTTATATCCCTATTCCATTTTGTTATTAGTAAGAATAAGATAACATTTCATAGCAAGAACTTTAAAAAAGAGCAGACGCAGGTTTTTTTCTAGTAGGTTTTTGTTGTTTGTTTGTTTTTTTGGTTTTTTTTTGCTTGGTTGTTCTTTGATTTCCTGGTTGTTTTGCTTGATGTGGATAACAGTAAACTTTTATATTCATATGCTGTCAGGTATGCTTCAGAGAAAAAAAAGTGGAGTTCCAATTTCCCTTAAGACATAGTTTTTCATTTTGCTTAAACCCAAGAACAACTGTGTTGCCAACTTAATTTCTGTTGTGAAATTCCTTATGTGATATGTAAGAAACAAAAGAAGCATTTTACAGCCCAGGGAATCTCACTGCTTCTTTCATAGCATGCTCCACTAGAAGAAAAAATTAAAATGAAACCAATGTACTTACTTTTCCCCTCAAAGCTGTTGCATTGAGAATTATTTATGTAGACCTTATGGACTTTCATGGAATTTTAATAGCTATACTGTTGTATATGCATGAAAGTTATCTATCATTCTGCCCTAATCTAATTTAGATACCTACACTTTAACTGTAGGCTTATTGATAAGCCTAAAATGAATCAGTTCTAATATGGAAAAAACCCCACGTCACTATTTACCTCTTTTCACTAATCCATTTAATAGTGTTGGTTTTGTATTTAAACAAATACTCCATTCTATTACGTGTGATAAGAAAAGAAATATATAACCAGTGATTATTCACATAAGTTCTGAACATGACAGGGATTCTCAAATTGCATTTTCAATGGGTTTCTCTTCTGTGAGTTCATCTATGTTCTGGCAGTAAGTGGGTAAATTTATAGTAATGATGCTACCAAAACACTATTCTTCTAGAGCATACAGCTTCATGCATGTGTGTCTAATCTTCTTCCAGGTAATTATGTTTAAAGTAGTGTAAGTGGCTAATCGGGCCTGTACATGCTCCTGATAATGTAGTTGATGTCAAATGAGGCACGACTCTGAGCTGGGGTCACCAGCCAGGTCTCATTCAAAATGATGGCATGCCATCTTTCCTGAAGACCCATTAATATCTCTGTGTCCTAGAATTCAGGGACATTACTTTAGCTTTATCACAACTCTTGGTTTCACTCTAAGGGTTCCCTCTCTTTATCTCATGTATGCAATACCGGAGGAAAGAGCAAAAGGACTGAGAGTATGTTAATGGGAGGGCTGAGTAGTACACAGGTCCAAACACAGAGGAAATAGGTGTAATGAATTCCTCCAGGTCCTTCAGCTGTTGGATCCTCCAGATCCAGAACCTTGTTCCAGTTCTTTAGATGTTATGTCAACATGAAAGGAAAGTATTCATAAGGCAGATGATATCTTAATGGTTTTCAACAGATGGCTGTTGAGCAGTGACTCTATCAATTCAAAGAACAGAAAAGATTTCAATATGTAGGTTCCTCCTGCAGAAGTTCACAAGAAGAGTTGTTTGCAGGCATTCTTTAAATGTCTGTCAAACCATAGTCCCATAGAGTCTGGTTTTAGTATTCTGCCTTTCTTCTTTACACAATAGTCAGTAACAGAAGAAAAGTAACTTCCCTGTAGGAGAATTTTGTACTTTGACTCAGGTGTACTCTGTGACTGTTGAAAAGCCTGTTCCTATTTCCAAAAATTATGAAGCATCTGAATTTCATGTATTCTTTTGTGTTAAAGAAATTACTGAGAAGGGTAGATATCCACGTTTGGTGTCTGTTTTTACTGAGCTGCCCCAAGTGTTTGCTTAAATTTGGCTTCTGATAATTCTGTCAAAAAGAGTAATTGCTTCTTAGTTATCAGTGGCTGAATCCCTGTGGATAGGCATTATGGTGAAGAGAGAGCTGCCTGGTAATGGCAGTGGTTTTGAAGTGCTTTGATTATAACTATGGAGTCCTATTCATCTTGAATGAAATTTTTGAGAGGAAGGTGAAGGATATTGTGTTTAATAATTCATGTATGCCTACTATATGCCCATAGGCACAGCTGCAACAGATTCTTCTGGTAAAAAGAATTAAATTTACATGTGCATTTATATAAACAGGGCATATCATAGTATTGCATTTGCGGTGAGGTAAGATCCTTCTGTGCATGAAAATACTTTATTTCCTAACTAGTCATTAAATGAAGGTCATGTTTGTCTAAAGAAAAAGACCACATGTGAGTTAAATGGATTTATTAACATCTTTGATCTCGTTTAAGATTTAGTCTAAATTTAGTTTCAGTCTATATTTAGTCTAAATCTAGAGAAAAAATTAGCACAATCTTTTTCTGCATTGACCAGAATGCATAGATCTGGGGAAAAAAAAATAATTAAAAAGTGTGGGTGTGGGATAGGGAAACACAACATGGATTATTATTATTGGTTGGGATTTTTGCATTTCAGGTAATTTTCTTTTTTTTCTTTTTTTTTTTCTTAATGTCTCATAAATAATATAAATACTTTCTTATCACAATGGTCTATCTTTTACTGAGGAACATCTTTTCAGTCATAGCCAAAGTATGTAAACCAAAGTATTCTCTTTTTACTACAGCTGTTTTCCCTATGAATGCTCGAAGCATAGTAGCAGTGGAATATGAAGGATACATAATGTTTATTGTCTGTTAGACACCTTTCATGTTGTCCTAAATAGACTTTCAAATGAGGGAAACAGCATGTGAGTAATTTTGCTGACAAAACCTAATTTTTCTACCTACATTTCTGAAATTCTTTCCTTTTTGAAACTTAGCTGGTTTTTACAAAAAGACAAAACACTGCTATAGAAAGAAAATAGGAGTTTGTTAGGAAGTAAATAATTATACTGACATTCTAATGAAGAGTGCATATGAACAAAAGAAATCAGTAGGAGACTCTAGCATACATTTCTGTGTATTTCTTATACCATCCACTGTGTAACCTCTTTCTGTTTTGATCTCAAGCAATAGCTTTTATAAATGAAAATGCCCATTCTAACCATTTCTGTTTCATTAAGTCATCCTGTTACAATACTCTTAGAAGAAGAGGGTAATGATGTATGAAAAAGATTGAATCGGTAGTGCAATAGTGATATTTTTTCAGATACAGGGCAAATACAAAATGGGGAAAAGGTCTTGTTTCTATTATTAGATGCTTGCTAAGTCAGTGAGTGCTTCAGAGTATAAGACTTTGGTCATCCATTTCAGTATTACTTGACCATACAGAAATGCTGTAAGATTTTCAGATCACAGCTGCACCCTTTCACAACTGCTTTCAATTAAAGTGATAGATGTTTGCCTCCCTTGCCACCCACCCCTTGCTCCAGTACAGTTAGTGGAAGCCTGTTCCAAAACCTGGCTTTCTGATGGTTAGAAATCTCCTTTTAATAAGCAGTTTGCTTCCACTCTTGTTCCAGTGTTCTCTATAATAACTATTAGTGCTCTGAATGTGCTTTTCTCAACCTTCATCTTGCTCTCTCAATGTCAGTTTCATAAATACATCTGTTACCTGGATTATTCTACAGTCTCTCTCAGGATAGTCAGTCTCCTATAATGATGGGAATTATAGTATGAATTTTTGTAGTAGCATTATACAGATTTCTAATTTATCCAGCCTATCTAACATAACTATGTGGGGTACATGGAGGAGGGGAATGAACCCCCCATTAAACATCCTTGGTACCTTTAGCAATTTTGTTTTAAGAAATTTCCTTCCTGAAACTGATTCTTTTTTTACAGTGTTTTGATCCCACCAAAAAGGTTGGCTGTTTGTGTCTTCATTATGCATAAGTTTTCTTACAGCTATTTTTTTGATCACGTGACAGCATCCCTTAATTTCAAACTATGTCATTATATTAAAATGGGTGCTATCAGTGCTGTGGATAGATATACTTGTCATAGAAAATCAGGTACTTAACTTATGATTGGGTGAAAAATGTCTACTGAGAAAAAAAGTCATATGCTAGGTAGAAAACTTGCTAAGTAGAATACTGAATATAAGGTATGGAAAGAGAAAACTTGTTGCTCTAAATACTGTCAGAGATCTCCTGATGGTGTTATCTGGCCGGTTGTTTCTGGATGCACCTGATGAGGATATGCTGAGAGAATTGAAAATGGGCATGCATAGAAAAAAAAAAAAATCAGATCTTTATGACCAAATATAATTTTAGCTAAGTATGAACATTTGTTAATTAGCAAATTTCTTCAGTTTAAAAATAGAGTGCAGTATTAGTGGCTAATTGGGATAGAGAAATGACAGCTGTATTTTTGTTAAGGATTACCACATAAAAAAATGTAATATTTCTGTAGTTATGTACATGTGGTTTTCCCTAATTAAGCTGAATCATAACAATCTAAGAATTCAAAGGCAAATGCAAAAGCATCTAACAGCTGTTCTAGGTTTTATCAGGAAAGGAGTCAGCCTGGAGAATTAGTTATAGTGTCCCCTCATGGACTACAAATACATGACCGGTGGGGCAGGGAGAAATGGGTTTTGCTGTTTGTCTTCCTAATAGACTTCACAAGAGAAAGGGCTAGCGGTGTCGGAAAAATACTGTGGTTTTTTCTTTCATCCTACTCTGTTTTTCAGTACTGCTCCATATGAGAGTGAAAAGTGATGCATGAGGAAGAATTGATTTTGTGCAACTTAAGATGATATAATTATTATTGTTATTGAAAATTCAGTCTCCCTCTTCACCCACCAGAGAATATAGCTTACGAATTGAGACAGTTCCTCCTGCTATGCTTACCTTAAGCACTTAGCTGCAACTGCAGTTTCACTTCTTGTTCTTAATTGGTGAGAAATAGATCTTAAGTTTTAACTAAACAAAGTTTCTTAAGTAGTAATTTTATTGTTAAGTCTATTTATAGTTGCTTAAACGTATTTTCAGATGCTTGAAGGTGATGGCTTTTAGACTACTTCCAAGAGCAGTCATTCACATCATTTCATGAAAATCTGATGAATTTTTACCAACTTCAAACAGAAGGTAATTTAAAGCGATAAAGCCCAAAGATGAGAATAAGATATGAAACAGTTTTTAAGTGAATATATCAAATGTGTGGTGCTTTAATGACAAGTACACATGATGCAATAAGGAGAGAGTTCTTTTATCGTTATGAATGTCCCTTCATTGTTAGACACAAGCATTTCTTCATGAGGACTTCAGTTTCGCCTGCTCATATGTCTGTCCCAGGCCCTCGCACAGGGCTGATGATAGTCTCTCTATTGAAAAACCTTTCATGGAAAATTGATATAGTGGTAGAGATCCAAATGGTTTTGATGTATTTTCTTGTGTGTTTCTCTTTTCAAATGTTTAGCTGTTTGGATTTAAAATTTGATTTGTCTTGTCTTTGAGGGACTGAAGAGATGCTAATGACTTGGGCAAAATATAAAATCATAGTAAAACATTTAAGAAAACAAATCCAGATTAAAAAAGAAATAAATTGTGCCACATGAAGAAGGTTGTAAAATGGCTAATTATAGAAACCTGCAATGTTGGTATTGCCAGTAAAACAGTCTCTTTTGTGTTTTTGGAACAAGGTAACTTCAATCCCTTAGTATTTGCCCCATCAGCTTGCTTCAACTTGTAAATTATTTATATAATTTTCAGTCTTTAAAGTTAGTTTGCAAATGGCTTTGCTTACATTGTTTCCATCTCTGTGCTGTAATGTGTATTGATGTTGCTGTTATTAATAACTGTTAATAAATTCCTATAAGCATTGTTGTTCAGGCAGAGTAGGAAAAGGACTCTCTTAAATTTATGTCATCCCATATAGTTAATTTTTTTGATCATGTGAGGAGAAAAAGAATTGTAAAGCAAGAAAACAAAAGATACAAATACTCCGCTGCCTGTCACACACCCCCATCCTCTGCAATGTTCTCTGGACAAAGTCCAGTGTAAAAAGTACCCATGTGGTAACTGCATGTCAGATGGTTTGTGTCAGAATGTTCTGATTCTGGTAAGGAAAACTTAAAATTTAGAGCATAAATATACTTATTTTGATTCTGGAATCACAGTCTGCACTATAACCACCTCCTTAGCAGCAACAACAAAGTACCAATTAAATGCATGCAATGAATATAAACACTATAGCTTTCAGCTGCACTGAAGATGAAGAAACTCATGATTTGATTCTCATGACCCCATTTTCAGAGTGCCAGACCTCAGACTCAGTCAGACTGTATTTCTTACATCTGGATTCTGCACATGCATAGAAACAGATTGATTTATTTCCTCTACAAGAAGCATCTGTTCCTCTACAGGGATATTGATTTCCCAAGAAATGAAGGCTAAGGGCATGCTCCATGATGATATTTTCTTTTTGTATTGTTTGGAGGAGCCCTCTGTACTTTAAGCAAAAACTACTTATCTGCTACAAATAAATATTGTCTAGTGCCTAGAAGGAACAGAGTCTGATTCAGTCCAGCGTCTCTATTTGGACTCAGACTGCTGTAGGGCTCCATAACAGATCCAGGATATTTGAGAATGACAGGAGTGTGATATCATATAGCTGGTAGGCCGTTGTGCATATTTTTATGCAATAAAGTATCTTTCTTCTTTTTTCTTTTGTTCTTGTAGTTCAAGTAATGCCTTCTGCAAGGATACCAAAATCCCATAGTTCCGCTGTATTTTTGAATAGGTGATTAATAACAAAACTACAATAAGCAGTTAAAGAGTGAAAATACAAAGAATCCTTTCATGGAACAACGTTCTTATGTTATACTTATATTGCAATATTTCAATTAGGCTAAGCAGTTTGCAGTGTGACTTAGAGGATGAGCTAAATGTTCTAAGGTTGAAACTAAGGTGATCTTAAAGGTCCCTTCCAACCCTAATGATTCTATGAATCTATGTAGTTGTCAAAGAATGGCACTCTTCAGTTTCCATTCTCACATGGATTATCCATTCTGAGATGCAAAAAAGTTTTTGCAGATAAAAAAGCTGCTACATACTCTGTAGAAGAGTCAGCCCCTAGAAACAAGAATTCTGAATCTGATGGCGTATTTCTTTAACCAGCATGAGGATTTATTGGGTATGTTTTCTGATACAGGATAGACAGTCTGATAATCCTTAGCCAACAAACTGGCTGTGGCACTATGATTTTGCTGATGTGAACTGCATACAGATTTCTTAAACTAAATTGATCTCCCTTTCTGTGTCCTAGTATTTGTTTCACAGAGATGAAAAAGGTCACATTTGCCTTTGCCAGCTATATCATTCACTTTGTTAGGCACCTAACGATAGTTCATGGTATGATCAGTACAAACTAGAAATGGAAAAAGTAGTCAAAAGTATGAACAATCTAAATATACCTCCTAATGAATATTCAAATTGCATTGGGTTAAACCACTCCCAATTGTTGCTCCTTCACATTAATATTTTGCCTGTGGGTAGTCCCTGAGGCTTTCTGGGGCTCATTTTCTCAGAGTATCTGACTGCGGTTGCACCCTGGGTTGGTAAGAGTTTTGTAGTCCCTTCATATCTTGAGCTGATTAGAAACAGAAATATGTCATTAACGTTTTTCTTGGGCACATTCCTCTTTATATTATAGAGCTATGGAGTAAGAAAGGAAATGGGAGGTGTTATAACCTTTGGATTTTCTGCCACAACTAAGAGCAGCCTGGCTTTGTGCAGCAGATTCTTCTGAGCAATTGTTTTCTACTCTGATGAGATGTCAGGCAGGTGGTCTCGTAGGGACCAAACCTCCCAATTCTTCCTGAAACTGTTGAGCAAATGTAACTCTGTTGCTGCTTGAGGAATTGTTCTAGTGGGCATGTTGCACAGTCCCTCTTGTCCACTGGTTTGGGGTTGGGTTTTCTGTTTGTTTGTTGTTTGGGTTTGAGGTGTTGGTTTTTTTACTTAATTCAGTCCAAGGAGAAAGACAAAAAGTAATAATCTGGAGGGAGAGCTGTTCTACAGTGCTCTAAGGAAAATTGGAATATTCTGTAGAAAACATGAGGGTCAATGGTTCAGGAGGGCTTATCAACTTTTTAGCAGTAGGAAAATACATAGGATTGGATCTGTGTTTCAGAAAGTATTTTAAAACACAGAAAATCTTATTCCAGGAAGTGCTCTTTTCTTCTTCATAGCAACTCCCTAGAAATTTAAAAGCCTATAAAATCCTCCATTACTCTGAAAATTTAGAAAAGAGAGAAGACTAGTGCTTCTAAATACTGCATTGGTAATTAGACTTTGGATGGCATAGCTACTACTGATTATTGACTTCTCTGTTCTTCATATACTCTAAGTGCTTAAAGGATAACAGAAAATGTCACTGCTTTCCCTGAAGGTAATTGGAAAATCTAATTTCTCTTAAGATCTTTCAGTGAAGCTAAGGACAATAAATTAGGAAGTATATTTTCCTACTCCTCATGGACTCCTGTGTGGACTCCAGCTACTTGCAAAGCAGCTGTCAGTGAGAGCAGTATTTTAAGCTGAGCAGTGTGTGTGCAGAAAAAAAAAAAAAAGGCAATTGCAGATATTAAGGAAAATTTATTGTCTTCAATAAATTGAAGTTCATCAGGGACTTAAACAATATGACAAAGAGGGGATGGGTTTAAACTTAAACAGGGGAAGTTCAGGTTAGATATAAAGAAGAAGTTCTTTACTGTGAGGGTGGTGAGGAATGGATTGCCCAAAGAAATGGTAAATGCTCCATTGAACACATGCAGTGTTCAAGGCCAGGTTGGACAGAGCCTTGGGTGACATGGTCTAGAGTGAGGTGTCCCTGCCCATGCCTGGGGGGGGGTCGGGACAAGATGATCTTAAGGTCCTTTCCAACCCTAACTAGTCTATGATTCTATGAAAAATAGATACATGATTTTAAGGGCAGTTTTGCACTGATGCTTTCTACATTTTGTGCTATGTATGCATATATTATTTTTCAATATACAATTTAATAACTGTGGCCATCTACACAGAGAAGTGTGCTCATAATTTGTATGACATTGCTATAGTTTTAGCAGAACTACATTCTATTACTTATTTAAGAAGAAATACAGCAATTAGTGCTTAGTTAATTATTTAAATATTGGCAGGCATATACTATATGTGGGGGACAGGTGAAAGAAAACAAATAAGGGAATTCTAACATGACAAAACATCTTTTAACAGATATTTGGAAGGATATTAAAGCTAGAATAAAAAGGGTAAGGGATTACAGTTTTCTGCAATGCTGATGTTTGGTGCAGAAGAGCCTTGTACTATATTTGCATCTGTGAGTGCAGCTAGTGACTTCAAAGTGCCATGTGATGAGGAATGAAAGTCGGAGAACAAGGAATGAAAAGCTCTGGCACCATTGTGCTACTTTTCCAGAGGCAGAAGTTATGGAGAGCTAAGTAAAGAGGGGGAACACTTGGGCAGTCCATGGTAGCTGGCTGAGAAGAAAATCTGAGATGTGTTACTCCTGCTGTGTGAGGAGCCTAAAGAAGGTTGCCTGTGAGATTCCCCCCAAACAGAGAAGGACTCTGAACCCCATCTAGCAAAAATTCAGGTTAATTATGAGCGTAGAGGGGAAGCAACCCCTCCATCCCTGCTCTTGTCTGTATTTCTATCCTGATAGGTTTACACGTTTATATAGCACATGTTATGTAGATAGATTGGTATTTCATCATTGAGTTCTGTTAAAGTTCCCTGGTGAGTGCTGTCTGGCTCCGGTGCTGTGCTACCCTTTACGTGGTCTGTGTGTACTCTCTTCTTTAGGATTCCCAAGTCAGGACCTCTGCAGTTTCTTCCTCACGGAATTGATTCAAAGAATCCATTTAGCTTCTCTGCAATAATCTCCTCCTTTCTCAGTACTATCTCTATAACATGAATATCAATTGGCATTATAGACACTTTAGCAGGCTCTTTCTTTCTGAGGTGTTTGAAGAAGGATTTAAAGCTAGCTTTGATCTCTGTATCAGAATTTGTTCCTCAAATTCTGTTTTTTGTCCTTCTTAACTACATTTTTAAATTTAATCTGCTGAAGTTTAAGATCCTTTGTTTAGTTTTCCTTTGGTTATAAATTTTAGTATTTTAAGGTTATCTTCTTATTTCTATCCCAAGAATAGGATTCTAGCTTTTGAGTGGAAATGTGTCTGGGTGTATTACTGTGAACCTTCCCCCATTAAATGAAGATTCAGGACTTCAAAATAAAACATCTCTAAAAGCATAAGACCACCTCTTTTCTTTGATAAATATGTGAAAATTCATGTGAACTGGTGGTCTGTCTATACAAATAAAGTGGGAGAGGGAAGAATATCGCTTCAACTCAAGCTTTTGGCTCAAAAGGTATTCTATAGGAAATACTTTCACAAACGTTGCAGTGCACTGGATTAGTAGTCTGAGTTATGCGAGTTGCTGCAGGAGACAGAAAAATTCAGTGAATGGCCCTTTAAGACTGCAGAAACAGCAGACAGACCTTACAGATATAGCTATGCTGTTTTTATCATGTTAGAGACAGTTTGTTGAACAGTGGATACATTTCAACATATTCACAGTAGGATACTGCTTCTTATCTGTAGAGTTTGGGGTTCAAGTGCTCTAAGCATTTTGTAAAATAATACTGAACTAGATGGTATTGATATGAATAATGCATGTTATATTGGAGGCAAAGCAAATTTCCTGGAGTTTATGGGACTTACATTAATAATACTGATCTACTTGTACAAGAATAGGGAATTCTCTTTCCTGAAGCTGAAAAATCTGAGTTTCCATGCACTCAATGCTAGGAAATACACTGGTAAGCTGTGCACAGGGGAAAGATTTGTACTGCTGTCAACTAGTCATAGTTGTGTCTGAAGACCAGGGTTACTTGATGTCGTCAAAGTGCATTGCAGTTCCGAGTACCTGTTTTTCTCAGTCTCCCTAAATGGTAAAAGACAAAAGCACCTTGAAAAAGTCATGAAACCATCATAGCTTAGATGGATAGAAAAAAAAAAAAAAAGAAGTTCTAACAGGTACAAAACTACCTTAGTTCTTAAGTCCTAGCTTCCGGTTAAACTCCACGCTTGTCATATCGGCAGGATTAAACACCATGGCCTTTTGAAACTATGTTGATCTTTGCATTTTAAGTTGAGAGGGTTTTAATAAGTCCTTTGTAAATGCTTAAAGTTCATGAAAAAAATATATGAAATGATGTGAATATTGAGCAGAGATGTCATGAGAAAGACCTGTGAAGTACATTGGGTTTGCTATTGTCTAATTATAGAGTACAATACTTAAAAGAGGATTTTTATGGGAACATTAAGCACTTACGGGAATAGAGAAGAAAACCTGAAAAATCAGGGAATGCAATTGATTTTTAATTTAACCTTTTCTATAAGTAGGTGAATTGAAGAAATGCTTACAGGTAGTCTGAAGTTCAAGCTTTGTACTATGAAGTAAATACATTTATTTATTTGATTACTTCAGTACCTGAAATTATAAAACATGCTTGGTAGAGAAATCAGCAGATAAACTATTTTCTTAGATTTTAAGTGAGATCAGTAGATAAATATGTGGAATGAAAAAGATAGAATTTCATAGTAACAATGAAAAAAATCTATTATTTCTCAAGTGTTATTCTTTGTATTGTATATACTCATGCACATTTGTACGAATGAGGGAGACTCACTGGCAAACCTTTGGTAGCAGTTCACTAGAGATTGTAAGGGACACTTTTTGTTCTGGCCGCTTGGGACTGGATGTCTACGATAAAGGAACACAGAGAGAGCACCTTATTAGTGTGATAATTTTCAAGGACCTAAATGGAATGTGTTAGTGTGTTTTAATATGCTTAAGCATTATAAGGGAGCTTTCCTGTGTCAGTGCTGTAACCTTGTGTGAGTGAGCAAAGGCTGCCCAGTGGATCCTGTGTGCCTTTCAGCACTTATCAGCACAGAACCAAAGTACATTTGTGGATCGTGTGTTGGAAATGTCTTTAACTTTTTAGCTAAGTATCTAGGAAAAGCAACTTTCAGCTGGAGAGCTGGAGCTAAAGAGGACTGAGGATGAGAGATTTGCCAGATGGGAGAACTGGGGTAAAAGAACAGCAAGGAAACAACTATGAAGCAACTGTGATGTTGGAGAAATGAGCCATGCACAACGGAAGGCATAGAAGAAAGCAAGAAAATGAGGGAAGGCAGTATTATGCATGTAAAAGGGAAATCATAGAGAACATAACAGTGAATAAAAGATTATGTAACAGGGGAGGCTGACATATGAAAGTGAAGGTTGAATTTGGTTTACTGGCTATTTGAAATAATGGAAATTTTTCTTTTCAGTGTACTTTGGTGGGTTTTTTTCCCCCCCTTGGTTTCATTTTTTTGGGGGGGGTGGTGGGTTGTTTTGGGAGGGGGAGAGGTGTTCCACAACTTAAAGGCTAGGGCAGAGCCGAGATTTCTGTGGGGTCTTACCATCTCGAAGAGCAGCAGTACATGGCTCTTCATTGCTCCAGGAGGAATCCATGCAATGATTCAGTACACCTGGAAAAAATTACAAGTGAATCATGATGTAGGACAACAGTCAGTGTTTTTTACAGTCTCAGGTTTTGTCATTATGGAATATAATTTTCTGCCTGTTGGACTGCCATGTGGCATTTCCTTTCATCCACTTGTGGGAAAATATTCAAAGATTCACGATTGTGCCTTAAACCTAAATGTTCATTGAGGCAGGTATTGGTAACAAAAGCTAAATATGTTTGAACATAAGAGGGACTGAAACTCCAACATGATCTAACAGGCTGCCTGTGCAGAGGTGGATACTGGAAGCCTGACCCTGTGACAGCCTTTAGCATGGAGCTGCGGACTGCAGGAATGCAGCTGCTGAGGAACCCAGCAAGCAAGCTAAAAGAAGCAAGGCAGGATTCTTCTGATTTAATTTTTTCTGAGGAACCTCATCAGAATCAGGCTGTCTTCGTAAAATATTGAAATGGAAAACACCAGTAAAAGCATACTGCCAAATTTCCCAACTGACTCTAAAAAACAGAATTATACATCTGGTAATGTTGTGATATTTTGGTAACATGAGCTTAAGGAATATAAATGTCCAACATTTTATACAGTAGAGCCAAGGCTGTTTCTTTGAATTCTATGCAAAGGATTCCCCTTCCCCCTCCCCCCCCCATGCATCAGACTGTAACATAGAAGAAAGTGTGTCCCTTTTCCTCAAAATCCAGACCTGCACTATCTTCAGGTGGTACTAGCTTGGCTAGGATAAATTCATTCTGGTGCCCTAGATACTGAGGCTTAAAATATTTAGGTGCACTAATAATACCAATAACTAGAGCCCATAAATACAGGTTTATCTGTTTTATGAATACATGCATACTAGAAATAAAGCTAGATATTTAGATCTGTTAGACATAGTTAGATATAGATCTATAGCATTGTGGGAACTTCTTTGATCTAAATGAGAATATTAAAAACTACAGTAAATCTTTTAACTCTACCTCTGCTTGTTTTAGAAAACTACCATTAAACACAGAAAAAGCAAGAAGGAGAAACCTTTTGGACATGCATTTCTTTGCAGAATTTGATACACTAAGGCTAAACTGTGTTGTATAAAAAATTTATAATTCATCAGGCTCACCTTCATTCCAACATCCTTACAAACTTGTATCATTTAAGTGTAAAGCAATCCTTCTAGGTACTAAGCACATAAAATCCAATTGTGAACACTTACCATAAAACACATGATACATGAATGCCACAGGCAAGGGAGCACCCATTAGGCAAACTGCTTTCCAGATGGTGCAGTCTCTGATTCTGGATAATTGCTTGAAATGATACAGTAGGGAACAGGGCGAAAAAGAAAGTGGAAATCTTGCTGCAGTCTAGATATATTAGTTAAAAAACTAAGGACACAAATCATTAGCAGTTTGTTTGCACTTTTATTTCAGGATGCTAGTATTTGAGACAATTCATGATACCAAAACACTAGTGGCAAATACGTGGTATAACCAAGTTCTTTCACAACTGTGTTTAAAAGGAGAAACTCAGGAGCAATTACACAGAACTTTCAGATTTCCTGGATGTGAAAGAAGCATTATGTATCTCTAATGTGTTTCATCATCATAACATGATTATGAGACTATAAACACTTGCATCTGCTTGTGGTTTAGTTCTGTGAGAGAGACTCTTGTTCTACTCCTTGATCAGTGGGAGTCGTTCCGTGAAACTGTCTATAGGTGTGGATTTGAAAAGTCCCCTGATGGAGTAAGTGTACTGTAGAGTTTATTTGCTCTGACAGTGAGGCACATCAAGTGTGAATGTGCATTGTGAAATCTGTGGGGTTTTGCATGAAAATTCTTAACAGGTTTTGGTTACTTAACAAAAACCAAACCGAAATGAAAAAATGGTTAGAACTGATTGTAGAAGCAAGCAAAAGGGAGAAACCCACCAGACAAGAAACAATCCTTATCTGCTTATATTGATTATATGCTTTAGTGGACAAAGAAACAAACTTATTTCCCCCCCCTTTTATTCAGGTTCTGTTGTGTAGGAATGGCAGTTGTAGAAGCTATTCAGTTCTATGAGGAGCCACTGCATGTAGGCTGGCTCTGTGAGCCCTTTCTGTTTGAAATGTGCTGAACTTTGGCTAAGGAGAGGTCCAAGGACAAGCTAAATTTCTGCTTCTGCAGGGATATCCTGCTCATGTCCCAGTAAAGGGGTTTAATATCTTTACATTTTATGGAGGTAGCTGCACTACTGTTCTTTCCATTGGAAAAGGGAAGAGATGAGAGTTTTTTGTCTCCTCTCAATGCATGGAAGGCAGCAAGGGGTGGTCAACAAGCCATGTGCTCATTTCCCCCTGCCTTTTTTCATTTAGGTTTCATTTTGGTGAGAAGCAGATGGAATATGATTTTTATCATATCCATGTTCATTGTAATATGGATGTTCCTGTAAGCAAAAACCAATGGGCCAAACTGTTCATAGGCAAAGTGCCATGGAAATGTTCTATAAGAACATGATACAATTGATATATAGAAAAGCGCTTGTGACTGATATCCAGGGTACAGACATTTGCTAGCATTTGCAGAGGGAGAATGCCATCCAAATTGGGAGCAAAGCAGATAGGGATAAAAGGCACATCATGCTACATAGAAGTGCTTGGCACATGAACTGCTACTAAAGTCAGTGATCTAAAGCTAGTCTCTCCTTCACACATACACTATACAATACAGAAGACTTCAGTTTAACTGCATGATGAACTGCATTTTTTGTCAGCTCTGAATCATACACCAGCTGTTTTGTTTGATGCATTTTAGTCTCATATGTGTTTGACACTGTCCTACACAATATCCTTGTCTCTAAATTGAAGAGACATCCATTTGATGGATGGACCACTCGGTGGATAAAGAACTGGATGGATGGCCTCATGCAAAGAGTTGTGGTCAATGGCTCGGTGTTCAGCTGGAGACCAGTAACGAGTGCTGTCCCTCAGGGATAGGTTTTGGGACCAGTCTTGTTCAACATCTTTGTGGCTGAGATGGACAGTGGGATTGAGTGCGCCCTCAGCAAGTTTGCCTATGACACCAAGCTGTGTGGTTCGGTTGATATGCTGGAGGGAAGGAATGCCATCCAGAGGGACCCTGACATACTTGTAATGTGGGCTGATGCCAACATTATGAAGCTTAATCATGCCAAGTGCAAGGTCCTACCCCTGGGTCGGAGCAATCCCAGGCACAGCTATAGGTTGGGCAGAGAAGAGATTCAGAGCAGCCCTGCGGAGAAGGACTTGGGGGTGCTGGTCGATGAGAAAATGAACATGAGCCGGCTTCACTGTGCACTTGCAGCCCAGAAAGCCAACTGTATCCTGGGCTGCATCAAAAGGAGCGTGACCAGCAGGTCGAAGGAGGTGATCCTGCCCCTTTATTCTGCTCTCATGAGACCTCACTTGGAGTATTGTGTACAGTTCTGGTGTCCTCAACATACAAAGGACATGGAACTGTTGGAACAAGTCCAGAGGAGGGCCATGAGAATGATCAGGGGACTGGAGCACCTCCTGTATGAGGAGAGGCTGAGAAAGTTAGGGCTGTTCAGCCTGGAGAAGAGAAGGCTGCATGGAGACCTCATAGCAGCCTTCCAGTATCTGAAGGGGGCCTATAGAGATGCTGGGGATGGACTCTTCATTAGGGACTGTAGTGATAGGACAAGGGGTAATGGATTCAAACTTAAATTGGAGAAGCTTAGATAGGATATAAGGAAGAAATTCTTCACTGTAAGGGTGGTGAGGCACTGGAATGGGCTGCCCAGGGAGGTTGTGAATGTTCCATCCCTGGAAGTGTTCAAGGTCAGGTTGGACAGAGCCTTGGATGGCATGATTTAGTGTGAGGTATCCCTGCCCATGGCAGGGGGTTTGGAACTTGATGATCTTAAGGTCCTTTCCAACCCTAACTATTCTATGATTCTATATTTGAAGAGGTAGTGAAAAATGAGATTCAATCTACTGTCTGCATGTTATTCATGATTTTTTAGACCTTAGTCATGTGTTTCTTGATTTAAGCCTTCTTAGTCATTAAAGCAGCTCCATATTTAATTGTTCTTTTCCAGTTCTATGTGATTTTTTTCTTTTTTTCACAAGACACATAGCCTAGACTTGTGCAGCATATTTAAGCTGGGGAAAACCGTGGACTGTATAATGGTAGCCATATTTTATATCTCTGTTCCTAACTATAATATCCTCAGTTTGTGGAAGAAACTTAGAGAACCCTTGTGAATCCATTTTTTTTTACATAATACCACTATGTCTAAGGAATGGTCAGAAACGTCAGTTTTGCAAGGACTACAGAGGCAAAATGGCAAATATATACCTCTAGCTATTTTTAAGTACTAGTTATTTCACATTAGGATCAATGGTCATATGTTTTTATTATATTATTTGGGATAGATTTAGCCTGCCTGGATAGAGTTTACTTCATTTTGACTTTTAGTATCCTTTTTGGCTAATGTTAACACTGATAAGTCTCAGCACAAACCAATATGCACAGATATAATAATAATATCTGTCAAGATGAAGTGTGTGGAAAGCTGAAAATGAGGTTCTGAACTAGAAGATGAAGGTTTCCTATAGGGAAAATTAGAAGTTTAATTTTACTTGTCATCTCTTGTTTGTGGTAAGCTACCAAAATACTGTTAAGTATCTCTCCAGACAGCAGTATAGGACAGAAGCACAGTACATTGTAAAAATACATTATAGTTCACTTTTTTTTTTGGTAGTGGCTGTATGTCAGAACCACAAATACTTTCATAAAATTAAAATCTTTTCACATACGTTACCAGGAGGTAAGCCCCAAGCCAAGACATGTATACGATGATATAGATACTTG
The DNA here is from genome assembly GCF_033783945.1 of Neopsephotus bourkii. Lineage (NCBI taxonomy): Eukaryota > Metazoa > Chordata > Aves > Psittaciformes > Psittacidae > Neopsephotus > Neopsephotus bourkii. The sequence goes on along the minus strand of NW_026900684.1, from coordinate 15,914,767 downwards.
TGTATATATATATATATATACACTCTGGCACCTTAGAAAACTCTTTATTGGGAGGTGAGAGGGTGGACAGAACTTGTTCTTTGTTCTTTTTAAAAAGTATTTGAGAATCTTTATATTCCACATAAGCTTACTAAGGAGAAGTAAAATAAGTTTTACTATTTTATCTAATATCTGTAACACACTCATGTTTAAGCATACAGTGAAATGCCTGGGGCCCAATCATACTGTTTATTTTTTGTTTGTAATTGCCCTTAAAAGGTACAGAAATAATTAAATGTTTTATGCAATTACTAAAGGGAAAATTTTAGATAATGTAAAAGAATAACAGCTGTATTTCAGAAATAAGCAATTTAGAAAAGTTTATCTGCATGCATACATTTCCATACCTGTTTCAGAGTTAAGATTTCTTTTGCTTTCAGGATGGATGCTCACATGAATGAAGGCTTTGTCCAGTCAGCAGTGTTGCTACTGTTTGATGGTCTGTTGTTTAGTTAAAAAAGGGTTAATTGTTGTGGTTTTGAGCATTTACGATAACACTGAATTAGTTCAGTGTTCCTGAGTAACTGCAAACACAGGAATTGCATGTACATTGATAAGTTAGTGAAAGCTGGCTTCATAAACAGTAGAAATTTACCTTTATTAAGCTCACTTTCTAACTGATCCTTTAATTTCTAATGCATGCAGCACTGATGAATATGTGCTTCTCATTTTAACTACTGCTGGTAGGAAAGGAAAACTGTATTCTTGTACCAGACTCAAAAAGAGCGAAAGAACTAAGAGCTTTTCATGCTTTCCTCAGTATGAAAGAATAGAATGTTGTTGACAGTATTATCTTGGGTGGTTTCATAAGGCAGTTATCTTTTTATTGTCTTCTTCTAGTATTTTTATTTCAGATGGTAATGCCTAACTCTAAAAACAGTGAAAAATGTTGGTAAAATGAGGGACTGTTATTAGGAGACACAGTGGAAAAGTTAGAGATTTATGACTGGCTGAAGTACAGTCTTTGGTACAGCATATTTTCTATGTAAGTCTTTTATGATATAACAGCCTTTTTTTAATAGTGTCCAACCTTATAGTGTGACTCCTTAATCTCCTTAAAAGAGCAAGATACAGTATTTGTGCTGAAGTTGTGCATCTATCACCATTAAATCTACTATTTTCTATAGTTTATAAAACTTTAATTTTTTTTAACAGTTACTATTTTGATTAACAATTATATTTTACAAAGCTTTCTAGTAAACTCTTGAACATGCAAATTTCTTGTGCACAGCAGCACTAGAAGGCAACACGCTATTAAGTCATAGATACCATTAGTGGAGAGACATCTCACTCCTTTAGTTCTTTAAGTGTTTCTTTGCTTGATCCTGTATGCCCTCAGTGTTCTGCTGGTTCCTGTTTTCTTTGTCAGGTATAAACAATATAGTTAATATTAAGGATGTTTTTGATTCCCTTTTGTCTTATCCCCATTTTTCAATCTCCCTGTCGTTTCTAAGCAAGTGGAGTAATAGTTTTTCCTCTCTTGGTAACTCATCTACAATCAGCTTAAATCAAAACACAACAATATTTTGATTAATTAACTTGAAAATGGGAGTAATCCCATTGTCATGATGTGCACTGGTGATTGTAGTTAATTACTGGCTAGTAGTACTAAATACATAACCTTACAGGTCTTGTGAAATTAATAATATTGTGCTATGTAGTGGATCAAAGACAAGAAATGAATCTATACATGACTATAATTCTAGTTCTAAGGCAGCTATCATTGTATCTAGTTATAGGAGTTTCCACTTAAAAGCATTATTTCAGTGTCTATTTGCATCACTCGAGACTGGCCGAGTATTGTCTGGACTAAGTCTCATGCTATATTTCAAGTGAGGAGATAGATTGGGAAGGAAGTTGTGTAATATTCCCTACCATGAAAACTTAAAGTTGCATTCTTCACTCTAGATGGCAGACTGAAGTTCTTGTCTAACCTGTTCCCCTGTTCCAATACAAAGTAGTGCTATGTAATTCTTAAAGGGAAATAATTTGTCCTGTATGCGAGCACCTTCCGTGACAGAGATCCTACAGTCTCCAAAGAGTCCAAACAGTTCCAACCTACTTAATCTTTTCTCATACATCTTTCCAGTTAGGCACTAATTTTCCATCTGAATCTGGACACAGTACTCCAACTGAATCTTTACTTGTTCTACGTTGAGTACGAGGGTTTGATTGCCTCACAAGTCTTGCAGGCTATACTACTATTCTTGGATATGGATATTATGTTTATGCTTATTCCAATGGCATAAAATAGTTGTTTTGCTCAGGTTTTGTAACAAATTATAAGCTTATCCCATTTCTTATGGAAGTACCATCTACCCAGATAGCGTCATTCTTTGTGCAGTTTATTTCTGCCTAATGTAATTTTCACATGGCTTTAGTGAGTTTCAATTTTTCTAATTTATCAGTATGATTTTAAATTTAATTTCACTTTTAATTCCTGTCAGTGTCACTGTCAAACATTTTCTTTTTTTTTTTTTATAGTATCTAGGAAACACCTGCTGAATAGTGCTTGCATCCTTCCATTTGGGAAGGGGTTTGCATCCTTCCATTTGGGAAAACATCCATGATAACCTTATCTGAGTTCTGTTTTTTTGACAGCTATATAAAGTCTGTACAGAAGTTTAATCTAAACCATTTCTTTTCCTGTAGGCTGCAGTGAATATATATATAGAGAGAATGCAATGAGAAACATTGTCAAAATAAACTGAAGGTTAAAATTTAACACTTTTGGCAGCTTCTCCATCCATGCTGGCTAATTTTAGAGGAAAATTAGAGTAGAGGTGTAAGATTTAATATTGGTGGATCTGTTCTGAATGTTACCTTTCACCAGTTTATAGTTTATCAATAGTTTCTTTAATCTATCCCAGTGTTTTTCTGAATAGTGATCTTAAGCCAATTGGCTTACATTTCTATGTCCTTTTCCAAAATTGCCTATTCTGTTTGCTATGACTTTCAAAGAGTAATGGCTCTGAGATTTCATTGGCAGTTTGATACAGTAATTTAAAAAGAAGCCTATCATGTCTGGTCCCTCTGAAAATGTCTATTTTATCTAGATATGCTTCATCCTGTTCTCTCCTTATCCCGTACTTGATCCCTAAGATATAGGTATGAACAGCAACCAAATCATAGTTGACTTCTTAATACAGATTGACAAATGTGAGGCAATAAATGCTTTTCATTTTTAAAGTGGGTTAGGAGGGTGTTTCTTTTTTAATGGATTAAAAGCCTAAATTTAACTTCAGTTAACCCAGAAGATATTTCATAGAGCTAAGAACTGAAGTTAGAATCACAGAGTGGTTTGGGTTGGAAGGAATATCAAAGATCATCTAGTTCCAACCCCCCTGCCACAGGCAGGGACACCTTCCACTAGTCCAGGTTGCTCAAAACCCCATCCAACCTGTCCTTGAACACTGCCAGGGATTAGGTATCCACAATATCCCTGAGCAACCTATTCCTGTGTCTCATTACCCTCATACTGAAGAATTTCTTCATAGTATCTAATCTAAATCTACCTTCTTCCAATTTAAAGCCATTCCCCCTTGTCCTGTCACTACATGTCCTTGCAAAAAGTCTCTTTTCAGATTTCTCATAGGCCCCTTTTAGGTACTGGGAGGCTGCTCTAAGGTCTCCCCAGAGCCTTCTCTTCTCCAGGCTGCACAAGTCCAGCTCTCTCAGCCTGTCTTCACATGAGAGGTGCTCCAGCCCTCGGATAATCTTTGTGGCCTTCCTCTGGACTCATTCTAATAGGTCCACTTCCTTCTTCTGTTAGTAATTAACCTAAATCATGTCATCTCTGTTCCCCTTATACCACAATTATCTTAACTCTAGAGAGGAGTTGCATACCACTCTATAGCACATATTTCACATGTAAACACTGGCTGAGAGCTGTTATTCTGCAGTCTCAGTAGTAATGCTGGTTTGGATTTTTTTTAATTACTTGAATCAAATCTGGTTTTAGTCTTCTAAACTGGTATCCCTCTTTCTGTATAAAAGAAATAAGTGTCCCTTCAAAGTACTGAGCACTAGAGAATCAAAGTCTGTCCCTTCCTCTTATCATGTTCTACTTTTACTGTTCCGTTGTATTCATGTCTTGCCTGTAAGAAAAAGTTATATTAATTTAGCTAACTTTATTTGACTCAAATACTCGCAGTTAGACATAAAAATGCTCTTACATAATTCATCTTAAGTTCTTTTCCAAGGAATTTAAGGGAAGTCAATGAGAGCAGTGTTGCTCACCAAATACTCTTTCACCAGTTTCAACTGAACTGTTTCAGAGCTTAATGAGTACAGGTTTTTCAAAGACAACAAGACTTCTGATCCTTCTCCTTGATATTTGACTAGTGTTGAATGGTCTGACAGAGGTGCCATTCATAGACGTGCAAAATTTGCTGGGGTTATACGTTTAAAAAAAAATATCTAATTGATTTGCCTTTATGTTCACTGAATTTTGATTTGTGTTTGGATTCAGCTGGCTCCCAGAACTCCAAGCAAAATACTGGTTTCACCCAATTTCACACTGGAGCCATGCAAAACCCACAAATTCTCACCAGTTTTGATGTGAAACCACAAAGTAGCTTGGCCCAAGTTCATACAAAAAGTATGTGAGCCTTTCAGTGAATACGGGCTGGGTTCCCAGTTTGTAATGAAACATTAAAGCAAGCAGGATTTTTTTGTATGGCTTTGTATTTGTTCATGTTTTGTTTAGAGCCCAAGTCAAAACTTTTACGATACCTTAAAAATGTTTGTTCTTCTGTTTGTAGCCTTCAATGTACAATTGCTTTTTCAGTAGAAACTGGAGGAAGCTGCTGAGCTAAAGAGCATTGGAGGGAGACTATGGGCAGAATGTCAGCTATTCAGTTATCACAGTATCACAGTATGTTAGAGATTGGAAGGGACCTCAAAAGCTCATCTAGTCCAATCCCCCTGGCGGAGCAGGAACACCTAGATAAGGTTACACAGGAACGTGTCCAGGCGGGTTATTATTGATCAGGATCTTGTTCTCTCTTTCCTCATTGTCCATTTGCTTTAGCATTAATCTTTGTTCATTATTTCATAACAAAGAGAAATAGGATTGTGGATATTCTACTGTGGTTTTGGTTTATCTGTTAGCTGGGTCATGTTCCACTCACTGATGGTTCAAGGTTTTAGTGCAATAGGTATAAATTCCTACTTGTTTTGGGTCCAATATTTCAATACCTTTCTTTCTACTGTTATAAATGTTAGGATTATTAATCCCAGATAGAGAATTATTCTTATGGAGGGTAGGCATGTTTTCCTTTGTGGAGAAGATAGTAGCAGGATTGTCTTTGATTTAATCGGTCTTTTATGATTCAAACAGTGTGAGAATTTTCATACAATTTCTAAGTAAGGCGGTAGCTATAAGTAGCTTAGTCAGTGGAAAAAATATGATCCCATTCCATGTAGAAACAAATATCTGAAGAAGATTTTCAATTGCAGGATCATTGTTTATGTGGCCCCCTTATTTTTTCATGTACTGAAAGGTTAAGATGAGGGTGAAATATATTGTCTTTATGGTTTGCTTTTTAAATCTATGGTATTATTACATTCCAACCTAAATACTTATATTGAGATTTGTATAGACAACTGGGAGAGTCTTCACCCTATGCTTACTGCAAATGTTGCGGCACTTGGATTTGATTGAGTTTTTAGTGAGATCAATTTCCAAAATGTATAACTTAATTCACTTTATAAAAGCTGACAGTTGTTGTTTAACCTTGTAAAACCGCTAGTTTCTCTTAGACTCTGAACAGATTTCTCTCTTTTTTTTTCTTTCTCCAGTTATTAGGGTTTTTTAGCAAGTTCCTGTTGAACTAAAAATAATTGAAAATGACGTGCATTTTTTATATATAAAAAAATCTGTTCTTTTTATTTAGGAAAGGCTCTTCTCAAAGCTATCACTAATGGCAGTTATAGCTGGATGAGGGCTATAAGAGTTGACACATTAGGGCTTTTCAGTTCTAGAAATCCCAAATACTTTAGAAGTTTAACTATCTGTCTGTAGGACAAACACAATTCTTAGCTCACAGATTACTATTTCTATACACTGCATCAAGTTAGATGCACCTTGCTCAGCCCAGACCTCAGAACTGGGGAAAAAAGGATGACTGAATTACATTCAGCACATTACATGGAAGTCAGTGCTGTAAGGAGTAACAAGCACCCTGTGGGAAAGAGGACTTTTGCTGCAGCAACTACATTCCAAGCCAAGTCTTGTTACAAAAGACAGGAGCTGTGGGGTATTATGGATGTCAAGGTTTTTCTTGCTGGACATCTCAAGTCTCATAACATGGCATCAGAAAAAGACATTTCTGGAGATCCCAGGTGTAGTCAGGGAAATGCAGAGAATGTCTTGCATGATTTTAATAGGAGATGTATAATCTGAGGACTTTGGTTTTACTGTTCTTCTGGAAACACTTCTCTTAGTTTCTTTTTTCTTACCTCATGCTTAGATTGTGCACTGCTTGGGGAGAAGGCAACCTCAGAGTCTTGTTTCTATTGTATCAAGTACAAAGGATCTCAACGTGTTGCCTGTTCCACACATGAATTTGTAATTGCATAGTAATTCTTGCCTGTGTCCCTGGAGCTCAGGGTAACAAGGAATGAACTTAAAAGTACAGAGCGATGCTTTCTAATGGCTTGAAACAAGCAGTGGTGAACACTTTCATCAGCTGTCAGTGAAACCTGCTTGTCCTAAAAAGACTTAAAGTCTCTTAGCTAAAAGAAAGTCAGCATTGTCTTCTTGTACCTACCTTTTCCACTGGCCACAATGGAATCTGCTTTTAAAATAGTTTTCTGACCCTTATCCATTTGCTCATAGTATTTTATCTCCTAGAACATAAATTTGCTACATACTGAATGGAATTGCTGGTTACTTGAATAATCTGAAAGCCTAAGTCAATATTAGTTGTTCTAGAAAAAAAGCATGCTCTTTGAATGATACAGCAGGCTATCTCATAATAAAATCCTAGTAATTACATCAAAGGTTTTAATCTAGAAGAAAAGGCTGCTTTTGGTTGTCACATGCTTTTGGGAAAATATACAGTGTTTGTGTGCAGAAAAAAACTGTCATTCCTGCTACATTGCATAAGGTGCCATCAGATGTGTGAAAACCATTAACTCTTGTCATTAATGAGTTAGACTTGTGGGATCCAACAGATATATGCACTGAGCAATAAAACTGTTTATTTGTGGCATGTCAGTATGGGTTTATCATAACTCAACCTAATCTGAAATAGAGTCTGAAATTCCTGTTGGGTGAAGAGAGCTGGAAAAAATGAGTGCTATCTGTATCCCCATCTCTATCTTTGTCATCAAAGTGCTGCGTGACCTTGGGCAAGTCACCTCATTTATGTATTAGTTTTCATATTTATAACAACAGGATCATGTTACTCATCAGCCTTTGTAAATGGCTATGATGAAAAGCACACTTGGAGCTAAATCGTTTCTATTGCTGTTCATAAGAGGTAAGAGTTTAAATGTGGACTCCATAGCAGTGGAGTTTGGTGTACCATGTAATAGGGAATTTTAAAGAACATCTAGCAGATAATTTTCCTCCTTTTTAACCAGCATGACAGATTTCATATCTTTTCCATTTTTTTGATAAATGCCATGATTACTCTTCAGTGCCATTCATGAAGAGAATTTTCACAGCTCTCTGTGCTTCCACTAATTGTTTGGTTAATACTGAAGTTCATTGGTACAATTTTAATAAATTGTTCAGGGTTACCAGTAAGTCTGTCTACACAAACATTTTGCTCTAATTGAACTCTCATTGCTATGTAACATCCTTTGCACATATATTTAGGAGTGTATATCATCATTGGAGTGTATATGGTTGCTTTTCTTCCTGTGCATTAGAATGCTGACCCTGCTCCAATTTCTGTTTTTCACAGGTAATTCTGCAGTGCTTTGTTCTAAACCCTTTCTAATTTCTATGCTTAGATGTAATACACGCTGTTCTCCAGTAGAGATCTTATCAGTAAAGTGTATAGAGAGTTTAAATGCTGTTTTTGATAAGTAAGATCTAATCTCTAATCTTATTGTTTTCAGTGGGCTAAATAACACCTAGCTACTAGCAGTATGGTAAACAATGGTAATCAAGGGTGTTCTCTTTGGACATTATTTTGCTCCTGCAGAGAGAAGGAATGTAGAGGAAAGTAAACACTACAGTTTTCAGTTCCTAAGGTTAAATACTTAGGAATTTATCTGCATCACTGCACCAAGAACTTATTGTTTTGTTTTGTTATGATATGATTAGCTTGAATTCTAGGAATTTCCTGTTCCTTCTTTGACCTGGGTTTTAGAAGGAAGGCAAAGGAGGACAGAAATAGCAAAGTACTCACCTGTGTCAGCATCATCAAAATACAGACTTGCTTCTGCTTCTGCTAACTAACTCTACTAGCTCTTGTTCAGGCCTGTGGGAACCATGGTCTTTTATGCTTCCCTTGTAAGTACATCTTTCAACACTTTCCCTATAATATTTGCTGCACAGAGAAGCCCTATAACTTGTTTCCACCTGCATTATATTTTCCTGCTGGAATAATGTTGTCAAAGGGACACCTAAAGTAGCCAAACTGGTTCCTCTACTCATGTCACCTACTTTTGGTACAACTCATCAGAATTTTATGTGAGAACTGTCCTACATGCTGCAGTGATGGCTTCTGCAAGAGGCTGGAAGCAGAGGTAATTTTCATCCCTTCTGAAACTGTACATTTCCTTTCCTGTACTGGCACAGAAGGATATAGGCATACGTAGTATTCACCCTTCTGAGGCTGCACATAATTATTCTGCTTACTGTACACTATATCTCATATTTGCAGCATCCCTTTCTGCTTTACTTGTATTCCCTGGATGAATATTTGCAGTTTAACGATTGGGTTTGGGTATTTTTCTGTTTTGAACTGCTTTGGTGCTGTCATGGATGCTCACATTGTATAATACAATACAGGAGTGACACTCACCGCTAAACCAAAATTTTCTAGTAAGCAGTATTTGATGAAGCTCCAGTTCAAGTACACGAACATGCAGGAGGGGTGTTTTTTTGTGAGAGAGTGGTGGTAATCTGTCAGGTTAATTTTATTAAAACAAAAAATTTGGTCAACCAAAACCCTTATCTATGCTCATTCAGTATCACCTTTGCTCTAATTGTATCATCTAAAACTTAAGTTTGAAATCACGCTCACTTAACGAAATTCTATCAAGAAGCTTTTCAGGTTTTAGAGAATTCTTTACTTACCCATGGCTTCCTATACCTACATTTTTTTAAAGACAGTCTAACTGTTCTGCTGTATATAGCATATGAACCATCCAAAAGAAGTAAAATTTTAGGGATAATAATGTCTTAGACTCACAATATGTAGTATGATTTAGATATTCAACAAAGTATCATAAAAAACACAGCACACTTCAATGTGTACTTTAATGTAACACAACTATACTATGGCGATTAGTTCTCTTTAGGGTGCTACTGGTTGGGGCAATGCACTGTAACTAAAGAACTAAATCTGAAAGATTGCATTATCTTAAAGTAGTGTAATCCCAAACCGATCATGGTGAGTAACTAATAGGCCGAACCAAAAATTATCTGCTACTAATTAAGATGACGTGAAGACATGCAATTACAAACTAATTGCTAATGGACTTTTCCTTTTCTTTTGGAAAGGTCTTGATGCAGTTCCTTAAAACTGTGATTTTGTTATTGAATGTTTCCTTGCACTTTGTTAATATCTTTGTTAAAGAAAGGAATTTAAAGCTTTAAATCTGGCATATCATGATACTTTGTTTATTTCATGCTAGATTTAATTGCACATACAGTGTATGTCAGTTATAGGACAGAAGTTTTGCCAATAAGTTGGCCAATATGTTGAATTCACTCACTTAAAGTGCTAAATTAAGTTTAGAATCCTCCTTGCCAGCTTTGATTAAAAGGCAGATAATTAAAACTTGGCAGTAGAACTAAGTGAAACATTGTCATGATATCTCTCAAAAAGTGATATAGTATACTGCATAATAAAGGCTGGTGTTGCTTACTTTAACATTTAAGTCTTAATTTTCTGTTAGTTTTGATTGGTGTGACTCTCAGATATCATACACACCTTTTCTTATAAAGTCTTTTTAATTTGCCCTCTGTCATTATAAAATGTTTGACTGCATTTACTGTGGCATATGAGCAGACTTCATGTCCCACGGACGTTTATGCATGAAGATGAAATATTTCCAAATGGTGAATGGCTTTTCATAACTTTAATATTTTTTGGGGGTAGGGAGATTTTGATTCTGTCAGCTGCAGCTCAATAATTTTGTAAAAAGAGACTAACTTCTTCAGGTGCATGGACTACTTTAGTTGGTTTTATTATTTAATTATGTTCCAGGGCTAGAGAAAAAGAAATCCTCAAATATTGGTACAGACACACCCTGTTACCTGACATTGACTGAAATTACTGTAAAACAGTTGTTTTCTAGCCAGCACACAAAGACCTTAAGTATAACCCTGGAAATTATAGGCATGTTCTATTTTGTGGTGCACAGATTCTGGGGTAACTGATTACAGAGTCAGAGCACATTCTTGCCATTTCTGGGAACATCTGAACGTTTGTGAGCAGGTTTTGTCAGACATGCTCACGTATACAGCATTTATTTATACATAGAAACGCTGTATATGTCAGCATTTACACATGAGACAAAGTAGCACATGTTTGACAGCTCAAAAATTACAAAGCTGTCAGTTGGAAAGGGTCCTGTCTTCCATTTTTCTTTGGGGAAATTTAGAAATTAGAAATTCTGAATTTAGAGAATTTGATTTTCTCTGTCTTACTGTTTTAAAATAGAAAATAGTTATTTAATCGGTTTCTGTTCTTGAAAGAGAAATTTGTATGTATGCATGTATATGAGCAAACATAATATGTGAAGAATGCATTCTTAAACTAAAAAGCTTTGTTTGGGTGGTTGGAATTTTGAGTCTGCAAGGTGAAATATTTCAGCTCTCAGTGGCAAGTGAGATGATACAGTCGGGCTATAAGAACCATTTTAAACAGCAACAGCATACAAAAGTCAAAATACATATATTCTGCCAATGCCAGTAACAGCAGCAAACTCTGCCTTTCAACAAGAAAGTAAACAGTAATGATAATAGTGTTTCAGCATCTGTTCTTGGGTACTGCATCATGTTGTCTTAAGAAACCTGAGACCCTATTCTTTGCAGGTAAAATCAGGAAATGTCAGAAAAATCTTTCATATTCACTGTGCCTCCTGTTTTCTATTGTGTCTTTAGATAATGCAGGAAATAAAAATTCAGAGATATTCTTTTTCTGACAGATAAAAGTAATTTTTGAAGAATGCATATAGTGTGACAGTGTATGAAACCTGTGCAGTTCCTGCTTCTCCAGTTCTACTGAAGGGACATTTGTCTTGGTCTTAGAAGGTTTTTTTCCTTTGGCTAAGAATTTCTGTCTTTGCAAGTATGTGTCTCAGGGCACATATATGTTGCATGGTGTAATCCTTCCTGGCAGTGGGAAGGACTATACTGCTTTATGTAACATTTAAATTCTAAGTTCTCTGATCCTCAAAAGGAGTAAATGAAATGGCATTCTGAGAAAAACAATGTCTGGGACTCTAAGAAGAGAATAAAGATGATGTGATATCTTTGATTAAGTAAATATTATGATGTTTAAGAGACTGTCCTGAATAGTCTCCTTTTAGGGTCTTGCTGTTTCAAGAGCCTTAAATGATTATGAAAATCCTGTTCCATTAGAGCTGTTGATTGATGTTCAGCAATGTAATCTAAAAGAATATGTACAGAGACCTGTTTCCATTTACAATTTTATACTAACATGATTTGGAATTCAGATAAGTTATGTAGGTTTTTTTCTTTTTTTATTTTGTTCATCATATAGCCCTTCTGTGTCTCCACTTATCCTTTGACTACCTTTTAACTCATCATTCTCTCATCAAAGAGTTCTTAAGGACTGTCCTTGTCTATATTCTCTGCATGTTTCTTTTACCTTTTTGTAGCATAAAATGGTATGGCTAATGTGTTGGTACAATGCTAAGAATCTTTTCAATATCTCACCCTCCCTTGTTCATTAAAGCATAAATGTCCAGCACCTCAACTTAAAAGTCTCACCAAAGTAAGATGTGGGAAGAGGTGGGTTTGCAATGAACTGAAGTTCCTTATATATATCAGCAAAGCAATTAATCCTAGAACTTTTAAATAGCATCAGCAAATTAAGCCACCTTAAGTGTTGCTTTCACCGTAACAAAATAGAATAGCCATGTGGATACCAACAGACCCTGTTAACACTGCAGAAGTTACAATCCATGTCAGAGCATACCATGGTAGAAAAGCACAACTGATAGAAGCTTTTAGGTAAGCCCCCAAATTGATTGCAGATGAAACAGAACAGACACCTCCACAAGGACCGCGTAGCTACACAAGAAATATCTAAATAAATACTTGCGTATATATATATATATATATATATATATATATATATCTTGGAGCTTGTAAGCATCCAATTGGTATATGTACTTTTCAAACAGTTAAGCTATCATCTATGTTTTCTGAATGCAGCACCATTGTCTCATTCAGGAGTGTCTAAATTGCTCAAGATCTACTGCAAGTCTAACCAAATCAGGGCATCTATTCCAAAAGGCATCATTGTTTTAAGCTTCTAGTTTCCCATTTTAGCAGTTAACTACACTATCCAACCCAGTCTTCTCAGATGTTAATGCTAGCAGTCTCTTGAATTATCTTGAATCAAGCCTCTGAATTCTGTGTGTGTTAGTGAGTAAGCTTGGCTGTATTTTTCAAAAAACCCTAAAACTTGCAGGAAAGTAGAAGCTACTCCCTCTTAGTTTATCCTGTCATATTACAGCAGGATAAAAACTTTCAGGATAACCTCCCCTGTTACTCCTGTCTGTGAGTGATGCTTTGCATCTTTTGTAGCTTGGTATTCTGTTTCTGTTTCTGCTTGATTGTTTGGATTTCATAAAAAATGTCCAGTATTTCAAAGGAAGAAATGTACATTTGTGAAGCATAAATTGTTGAAACTTTCAGTTTGACTAGGTGCCAGCACTGGGGGCATGGAATATTAATCTCTACAGTTTACTTCTTCCCAGTTGCCTAAGGGGTTTTATTCACACCAGTCTTCTTCAGGAGAAAAGATTAGCTATCAGTGCAATAAATGCAATCTTGCCAGGCTTTTCAATGATTGTAGAACTGATGTAAATCTATTCACTATTCTTAAATTTTACTTTGCCACAGTCATAGGTTTGGCTTGTAAGTGAACTAACAAAGAATAATAGATGCCATCACACATGTATAAAAATAAAATAAATAAATTAAAAATGCAGATTATTATATGTAGCCTCATTGGTCACTGATAATGAGGACTTTCCAGGATTCTGTATAGATAAAATGTATATGCATGTATAGTGACAATCATTTGTCTTGATCAAACATGATAAGCTATTGGTCTGACACCAAGAAGTTAAGATTAGAAGATTAAGATTTGGAATTGTGTCTGGGTATTAGGAATACTGTGTGGAACAAAGTGGTTCCCATGTGGCCTATGAAAGACCAAGTGAAACACAGTGGGATCCAAAGCAGCCGACACACCAAATTACTGAAGTTTTCATTTCCACATCCAAAGCTAACTAAAACAAACTGAAGGTAAAAATCCAGGGTAAATTCATATTCAGAGGTGAAGGAAAACCTCTCCTTCTAGTCAGGCTAGCTACCACAAGCTTTATTGGAGAAAGATGAACAGAATTTATTACCTTATTTTTGAAAAACAGAAATGTACTAATTCTGCAGCTGTCCAAAAAATAAATAAATAATAGCAGTCTTGGCTCAAGTCTCACTTTCTCTCTGCAACTGTGATCACTGCTATTTTGCAAAAATCAACCAAAGTGTCAAATGGGGAACTGAACCTTTAGAGTAGCAGTTACTGCATAGGTAAATGTTCAAGAGAGTGCAGAATCTCCCTGGAGAGAGAATCTCTCTTGACAGGTTCGGCTTGATTAATGATCACTGGTATTTTAATAGAAATAAATACTAACTGAATTAATTTGTATAGAAGTTAGTCCTGGAGGTACTCAACCTACCAAGGTTGTGGAAGTTTGAGGTGTGCTTAGAAGCATAACTATAGGTTCTGAGATACTTTGAAGTGAAAACCAGAAGATGATCTAAAAAGCCCAAGCACGTCCATGGCTAAGCAGCCACTAATGGGGAGTTTACAGAATACAAGTTTTTTTTCGAGGGGAAGAGGGGGTTCCTAAATTACATTTAAGAATGTACATCTTTAAAGTTATTTACCTGCCATCCTTCGCTTAGAATCTCACATAATTTGTGAAGTTTAAAGAAGAAAAATATTTAAGAGAAACTGATGAGAGAAGAGGTGTGACAGCAGACTAGTCACTAAAGGTGATAGTGTTTATGACGGCTAATGTTTAGGAGGAGGTTGAATAAAGCATCAATAATAGGGATACAGTTACGCTTTACAGAATACAATTTATCTAGGAAAAATTGCTGGTATTTTCATACTCGGCAGCTGTCTACTCTTATAATTTATCATTGAATTTTCCTGTGTGTGACATCCATCCATTTGTCATTGCTACTTCTACTTCTTGTCATCATTTCTGTACCTTTTTTTCCGAATCAGTCTTGAATTTAGCATTGGTTTTAACTCTTCCCTTTGTTCCTTTCCTCACATCATTCTGTTTTCCAGGTGGCATGCAATTAGCTTTGATATATAGTTAAATATGCTAAATACTATTTTTTTTCTGTCATGTGAAGTAACAAATGTTGCTGTCCTCAGTGATATTTATGTACTTGCTGAGCTTCCATGACACTTTTATATGGCATTGTGTTTCAAAAGCTTCAATCATTTCCTCATCTTCTGCCATCTGGATTCATTTTACTGACCTTATTTGATATAGTGTGATATAATTCCTCAGTCCCAAACGCTTTTTTTATCATATGAACATATAAGAGGCTTTTGCCATTATTTTCCCTATGATATTCTTAGTCTCAAGCCCTAAAATTTAAGTAGCAGGATCAACTGCATCTCCTTGTATTTGTAGTTAAATAAAAAATGACAATTATTAAGAATGATTGGGTTTTTAGTTTCTTTCATTTAGTATTAGTGCAAAATTAAGTATCAGTAAAACTTCTTGAAACTATCTCACTCTTCCAGCATGTAAAATAAGATCTCCTTGATTTTTTACATTCATTACAACTTATTAATGAGGCTATAATTAAACACTACTATTCATATAATTATTTTTGGTCAGTAAGAAGAGGAGAAAGAGTATAGTATGTGTAGAAATATGGAATGTGTTCATTTAGAGAAAAAATTATTGTGAAACATATATGTGATGTACTTCACCTAAGCTTATATTTGTAGGTGTTGTAGAACTGTCTTGTATTAAGTTTGCTTTATTATGTTGCATTACATCACTATGGAATGGACTAAAATGCAGAGCAAGCATTGGCTGGGATTTTTGCTAACTTTTTCCAACATAATTATAATATTTGAAATTGGTAGTTTTCATATGTGTAGTGAAGCCCACTGCTGTGGATTGTATTGAAAAATACAAAGGACGGATGGCCAGAGACTGAACAGAATCATATTTGAATCTGGAATCATCTTTTTTTAATGAAATTTATTCTTTTTGTATGCCATGTGATGACAGCTTGAATCTTGCCATTTTCCTGATACTGATGTTATCTGTAGGGGAATTGGCCCTATAATTACATGGTCCTCAGCAACCTGCTTACAAAGTTGAGCATTGCTGCCCTAAAGACAAGAAATGAGGCCCTGGCTAGTAATGACAGAAAGCAGAGATGAAGAGCGAAGTGGCAGATCCAAAATGTAGATCAGAGGGAAGATTTGGGCTTGCTGGATAAGGAATATAGCTATTATTTCTGGGAGCTATTCCATGGATCTGTGACTGCTCCTTCTCAGTATTATCAATACTTGCTTTCCAGAGCTCTACTGTGGGAAAAGTCTTTAAGAAAGCTAAGCAGTTCTCTTCCTCAGCAGTCTTGGCTCATTATTTGTCAACAGTTCTAGGAAAAGAGGAGCCGACAAGGAGAGGTGCCATGCTTGAGCTTGTGCACGCCAATGAGGAAGGGCTCATTGGAAATGTGATGCTCCAGAGCAGCCTTGGTTGCAACGATCACGACATGGTCGAATCTGAGATCCTCAGTACAGTGAGAAGAGCTTGCAGCAAGCTCACTGCCGTGGACTTCAAGAGAGCAGACTCTGGTCTCTTCAGGAACCTGCTTAGTAAGGTTCCATGGGATATAGCCCTAGAGAGCACGGGGGCCCACGACGGTTGGTATTCAAGGATCACCTGCTACAAGCTCAGGAGTGTTACATCCCCACTAGAAGGAAGTGCAGCAGGAGGGACAGGAGACCTCCTTGGATGGATAAGGAGCTGCTCAGGAAATTTGAGGGGAAAAAAAAGAGGCTTATGAAAGGCAGAAGCAAGGACAGGCAGCCTGAGAAGAGTACAGGGATGTTGTCTGGGAAGCTAGGGACCAGGTTAGGAAAGCTAAGGCCCAGTTAGAATTAAACTTGGCTAGGGATGTTAAAGATAACAGGAAGGGATTCTATAGGTATGTTGTGAATAAAAAACAGACTAGGGACAACATAGGCCCCTTCCAGAAGCTATCAGGAGAGCTGGCAACCCAGGATTTGGAGAAGGCTGAGGTTCTGAATGACTTCTTTGCCTCAGTCTTCACTGGCAAATGCTCTGACCACACCACCCAAGTCTTAGAAGGCAGACGCAGGGACTGTGAGAATGAAGACCCTAGGCTCACTGTATGAGAGGATCTGGTTTGAGACCATCTTAAGAACCTGAACATACACAAGTCCATGGGACCTGATGAAATCCATCCATGGGTTCTGAAGGAGCTGGTGAATGAAGTTGCTAAGACACTGTCCATTCATATGTGAAAAATCATGGCAGTCGGGTGAAGTTCCTGATGACTGGAAAGAGGGAAATATAACCCCCATTTTCAAGAAGGGGAAAATGGATGACCCAGGGAATTACAGATCAGTCAGTCTCACCTCTGTGCCTGGCAAAATCTTGGAGCAGATTCTCCTGGGAGGCATGCTAAGGCACATGAAAAACAACAAGGTGCTTGGTGACAGCCAGCATGGCTTCACTAAGGGAAAACCCTGCCTGATCAATTTGGTGGCCTTCTGTGATGGGGCTACAGAACTGATGGACAGGGGTGGAGAAGTTGACATCATGTACCTGGACTCCTGCAAAGCGTTCGACACTGTCCCACACGATATTCTTGTCTCTAAAATGGACAGACATCAATTTGATGGATGGACCACTTGGTGGATAAAGAACTGGTCGGATGGCCACACACAAACAGTTGTGGTCAATGGCTCAATGTCCAGCTGGAGACCTGTAATGAGAGGTGTCCCTCAGGGATCAGTGTTGGGACCGGTCTTGTTCAACATTCTTGTTGGTGACATAGACAGTGGGATTGAGCGCGCCCTCAGCAAGTTTGCCGATGACACCAGCTGTGTGGTTCGGTCGATACGCTGGAGGGAAGGAATGCCATCCAGAGGGACCTTGACATGCTTGTGAGGTGGGCTGATGCCAACCTTATGAAGTTTAACCATGCCAAGTGCAAGGTCCTGCACCTGGGTCGGAGCAATCCTAGACACAGCTACAGGTTGGGCAGGGAAGAGATTCAGAGCAGCCCTGCGGAGAAGGACTTGGGTGTGTTGGCTGATGAGAAAATGAACATGAGCCACCTTCAGTGTGTGCTTGCAGCCCAGAAAGCCAACCGTATCCTGGGCTGCATCAAAAGGAACATGACCAGCAGGTCGAAGGAGGTGATCCTGCCCCTCTGCTCTCGTGAGACCTCACCTGGAGTATTGTGTGCAGTTCTGGTGTCCTCAACATACAAAGGGCATGGAACTGTTGGAACAAGTCCAGAGGAGGGCCACGAGGATGATCAGGGGACTGGAGCACCTCCCGTTCAGCCTGGAGAAGAGAAGGCTGCGTGGAGACCTCAGAGCAGCCTTCCAGTATCTGAAGGGGGCCTATAGGGATGCTGCGGATGGACTCTTCATTAGGGACTGTAGTGATAGGACAAGGGGTAATGGGTTAAAACTTAAACAGGGAAAGTTTAGACTGGATGTGAGGAGGAAGTTCTTTGCTGTAAGGATGGTGAGGCACTGGAGTGGGTTGCCGAGAGAGGTTGTGAATGCTCCATCTGTGGTGGTGTTCAAGGCCAGGTTGGACAGAGGCTTGCGTGGCGTAGTTTAGTGTGAGGTGTCCCTGCCCATGGCAGGGGGGTTGGAACTTGATGATCTTAAGGTTCTTTTCAGCCATAACTATTCTATGAATCTATGAAATGCCATTTTTAATATTCATGTTCATAATTATTAAGAAAGAGAGAAGAAACAAAGAAAAAACCCTATTACCAGCCAATGTATTGGTATTGACTCATTCAAACAAGTGAAAGAGACTTTGATATGCAGAAGTGACAGCAAGTCTATTGCTTTCTTTTACTATCTCTTCATTTTAGCTATTATTGCAACATTACGAAATCAGCCTAAAGTTGCATGTAAGTAGTACAAATGTGGTCTGAGGTACTTGAAATTTCATAACAAAAGTAATTACCTTTGAAAAAGAGGTAAAAATCCATGAAAGTGGCACAACGTACCTCATAGTGAAAGTAGGGTATTTCTTATTCATACCAAGATACAGATGTTTTAAATCCATACCTTAGCTAGCTAGTAAACAATGTACTTGTGTAGCTGTACCCTCTGATTTGATTGTTCCCAAATCATAGCTGAAGACTGTGAACTTTGGGAACCAAGTATTTCCCCAAATTCCATTACACATTGAAATACAAGAGCAATGACCCCCAACTTTATGACTGTGTATGAGTTTCTGTCTATAGTTTAAATTATCTCAAAGTTTTGTACACTAACAGATTAAATATTGTGCTAGCAACTCTCCAGATGCCTGAGGGTTGCAACAATTTGCATATACATTTCCATTATTTTACATTGCTTTTACATCTATTAGAATCCTCTGTTGGATGCGAATGAAACTTTACCATTAGTGTATTTAGAGTTTTCATCATGTAATAGTGGATGGAAAAAAGAGAATAAAATACTTTAATATGCATGTTTATTATCTTTGAAGGCTAGCTTGTATATTTTATCCTTATCTTGTGCTTTTTCAGCTATTAATGAAACCAAGCCAAACCAAAAGAAACCCCACGCCAACAAAACGCGCCTGTTCCCCATCTCTCCCCCCAAAAAACCCAAAACAACCCCTAAAACCCCCAGAAGTATAAGAATACGCACTAGGAAAAAGAGCTAGAAGTGATTTGATGATACACACCTTGCTGCTTTTTTTTTTCTTTCCTCCCTCATTGTGGTTGGTTTGTTGTTTTTTTTCTTTTCTCATCTACAGTATCTTCTAATGACTTTCTTACTTCTGATTATTTTTGTTTGTTTTTTTTTTTTTTCTTAATAACTTTTCCCTTCCGTGTTTATGGTCTGGATTCTCCTCAAGAGAACTTCTCTTAGAACTCTTCAGGAATTTCTTTGCAATAACAGGGGAGTTTTAAAGACATATTTCCAATTAATTGAAATTACTGAAAAGACTGAAATATCATAAATCCGTATTTCCCTATGGCTGTTGCCGAAGTATTTCAAATATGGGGCGTATTATATCAGATTGAGACCTTTTTTAAAACTGACTGCCAATATTTAAGCAAAGGACCCTATACCATCTATGAATTCTGATAAAACCTGAAGGCTCTGCAAGTTTTTCTTACAGCCTTGATTACAAATGACTCCTAGCAGGAGTAATAGCCAATGATTTTTTTACAGTAAATCTGTATTTTATAATGAGTTTGGAGATGCATATTGTGTGTGTGATAGGACATATGTCACAAAGAAAAAAAATTTGTAAGGTTCTTTAAGAAAGTTTGCCTTTTACTGAACTGTTTTTAAGCCGAATCTCAGGCCACAGGTGATAACAGATATTGATGATTTGAGATAAAAATCAAATACTGCTGCAAAGTTCAAGTCATTTTTTTAAAAATAAACTCATTTTTTCTTCTTTCACTACATATATCCAATTATGGGGGACAGATAAGTAAGTCCACTTTTCATGTAAGGTTAACTTGACAGTGTCCCTTTAAGCCATGAGGATGTGCAGAGTAGTTAGGAATGTGAGATACTGTAGGGTACCAAATGTGTGATGTGATGTTGCTAGGCAACTCCCTCATTGTTTTAAACAAACCACACAGAGCTGGCAACAGCTGTCAAGGCTCTTGGCTCTTGACAGTAACACAGACCTCAAAAGAACCTAGAACAAAGATCTTCCAAAATGAGCTGTAATATATAACACAGTACGGTCGTAATAGCAAATATGAGAACCTATTTGTTAAGTTTGCAGATACAGTTATCTGTTAGAATTCTGTAACAACTTGGTTTTGTGACAACTGTCATTTGTTTAAACAAATTAAAAAAAAATGGTAAATGAACATCAATTTGGCTTTTTGAAATAATGCCTTTCATAGCTATCAATGGTAGCAAATCTGCTTGCATATATTAGATGAGCATCATATGTCTGCAATCATGAAAGGAAAAATGTGACATAGAGGATAGCCATGTGCATGTGTCTGCAGATTTATTTTCTCTGCTGTCAAGTTGTTTATATTTTGTCATCTCAGAAACAGAGGCAAACTTCTCTTTGTCAGTATTCCATTCCTTAAAAACAGGTCTAGACCTGTCAATATGGCAAAATTTTTGGACAGGAACCAGCACTCAAAGCTTCAAAAGAAAGCCTGAATATGTACTGAACTAACCCAAAGTCTGTCAAAATGTTTCATACTAGGAGATAAGTAGGTCTGCAAACAGCCTTGTAGTCTGAAAATATATCTGGAATGTCAAAAATTCAGAGCATCTCCATACCAGTTCTCCCTGTCTCCTAACTGCTTGAACGCGAACCAGCATAAATCCAGCAGCCAGGCAGTGCTGTGGTTCTTCTAATATTCCTGTCTCTCTGTAGCATAGCATTTCTGACACAGCAGCATACTAGCTCATATGCCTGGCTGTTGCATTGTTCACACCCCACTGGAATTCAGGTGAAGTCAGTGGGCTTAACCAAGTGTCCTAGTGTTATTGCTGTGTGAATGCTCTAGCTGTCAAACTGCTGGTGCCTTGCTGTGTCCCTGGTTGTAATTGTTCAGTTTTATCCATTCTGGTCAACATGAGACTGACTTAACTGTCTTGCTAGTTAAAGCTCTCACAGGAAACTTCTGAGCTCTTGAGTCATCCTCCATGTCAAAATGAATGTTTAGATATACAGAATAGCTGTTTTTCAACTTGCTGCTTGTCCTAAAAATGACTATCAGTGACTGGGCTTGAGTATTCTAGACACTAGGGGTGTATGCTTTTCTATTATGTTAGATCTTTTTCTGTTTGTCTATCTACTTTAGGTTTTTAATTCCACTTTGTAGGGATAAGTTTTTCCAGTTTATTTTTTGTCAGACCTGATCCTTGTCTTTTGGAAAATTTTAGAACATAAAAATAGCTTTACTGTTTCAGACCAGGAGTCTATGTAGCATGATATCTTGACTCTAAAGTGTGTGTATACTGATGCCTGAAGAGGGATAAGAGCAGAAAGGGAATATGACACTTGTTCAAGGTATTCTCTTGCTCTCTGACTGTATTTTGTCTCACAAGATTTCCTGAGCCTCATATCATTTGGATATTTATGTATTTAGTAGCATTTAATAGTTCACCTTGCACCCTCTTCCTTTGAACCCACAAAACTTTCTGCATCCACAATACCTTCTGCCTAGGAGTTACACAATTCAGTGTAGCATTATCTATCGAATCACAATATTTTTTTTGTTTGTTTGTTTCAAACCTGTATCTCTCAGTAAGTTGATAGTTTCCAGTACTTGTGTAGACAGACAGTCAATGCTCTAGTCAACTCTGTACCATCTCTATGCAATTTATGGTTTTGTAGACTTCTCTTTTTAAAGGTAAGCAATCCTACACTACTTCATTGTTCACATGGAACGTCTTACGTAAATTTGCTTGACTTTTTTAAAGTTCTTTTGTATCCTTTTTAGGAAGAGTGTTCATGGGGTACAAGAATAATTATTTTTTTTTTTTACTCTGGTGTAATGGTTTGGGTTTGTTGGGTTTGTTTTTGGTTTGTTCCCTTCTCCCCCCTCCCCACTTCTTTTGTAGCAATTCCCAGCATTTCTGTGGCTTTTTTTGACTACTGCCCAGCACTGGTCTGCTCTTGATCATGACAGATTGTTATTTTCCTTCAGCAAGCCATTTCATTAAAGAAATAATGTTCAATTCTTTCCCACAGTACAGATTTATCAATTTTTCAGGAACCTTTTCTAGTATCAGTCTATCTAGCTGTTGATTTGTTGTTGTGGGTTTCTGTATTTTCATAGCCATTCATAATTTGTGTGGGGGTTTTTGCCTTTGTTTGTTTGTTTGTTTGTTCATTTTCAATGTAAGTATTGATGGACAGAAGACATGTTCCAAATATCATTATCTGTCTACTGTTATCTGCGAAGCAGGGTTTTCCCTTAGTGAGATCAAATGGAGGGCAGCAGTTCAACCTGCAGTCTCTGTGGGAACATTACAGAACATTTGAACATCTGCTTTGAGAACTTGAAGAAAACCACGTGCAATATAAGGGGAGCATCTGTGCTGCATGCTGGAGACCACTGGTAATACTAGCACAAGCAAAAATAGCAGAAAGCTTATACAGGTTACGTGGAGCCTTTCTGTTGAATAATGTATGCCGTTTGGCATTTTCATAGTTGCACCATAGTTTTCTTGATAACAGCAGTATATTGGGTAGGAAAGTACGGATGGGAATATAATTATGATAACCTGATAGCTGATGGACATGTAAGTGCCCTGAAAATTGTGCAGAAAATATCCAGACAGTATAATGTTGTCTCCATTGTTTATTTGGAGTTAACAGTTCATGTGTTTGATTTTTGTTTCTACAGATAGGTAATAAGCAAATAGGAGGAAAAGGGGGGTGGGGGGGGGGCAGAAATACTGCAATTCTCATGTAATGAAAAGCTGGCTATTTCCAGATGCTCTCTCCATATAAAATAGAGCCTGTTTATTAGGCATATTGTACTTGGTTTTGGGTCTCCAGCATGGATAGAAGTGTGGTGAGTTCTGGCATGTCATTGGGGTCTGGCCTACATTACTGTTGCATTAGTAGGCCATCTGATGGGCAAGGAAATGTATTTATGGTTTTATTCCTGTGGACAGTACTATTAGTGTTATGCCTGTATATAGGTGAAGTCAGTAAATGTTGCTTTGACAGCCTGTGTCATGAGGGGGGGCAGACTTCTCCTGTGCCAGGTGAGACTGCTTCTGAATGTGGTAGATTTGATTTAGTAATTTATGGGGTTTCCTCTAGCCTTTTTTTTTTTTTTTTGACAGTGTGTCAATTAGAAAAAAAAATATCCTGGTGTGTTCTCAAGATAATAAATGGAAGAGTCTTATCTCAACTCTTTCCACCCATCTCTCAGGCAGTGGACCGTGGAATCCCCATTTCAGTTCCCCACACCCTTCTCCCAGGCAGTGGATGTTAGGGTCTTATCTCAACTCCTCTTACCCATCTCTGAGACAATGGTCAGTGGAATCCCATCTCAGCTTCTCACACCAATCTCTGAAACAATGGACAGTGGTGTCTGATTTCAGTTCAATCTCTCACAGTCCTGTAGATATTAAAACTAGTTTAACACAGTTTTAATGCAGTTTCAGGAAATAAAAAGTTTGGGTTGCTCACTAACATAATCGGACATGGAGTGTAAAATTATATGGTTATAGATATTATATATGTAGAAAAAAATTATATACATGGATTGAAAAATCAGTGTCTTCTCTTACAGAAGTTAGAAAAGATTTTTCCATAACTTTTCTCTGTGTTGCGGAAATAGCTATATAGGGCTTCAGGTCTAGGCTGCTGATCTTGAAGGACTGGTTATGTAAATGGCAAATTGAAAAGGACCAGAGTAGCTAATATACTGAAAAAGTTTTAGCAATTTTAAGACCATTCTGAGCTTACAGTCAGTAACAAAAAAAAAAACAACAAAAAAACAGCAAAACGAAAAACAACAAAAAGACCCAAATAAAATCAATTATCCAAAAAAAAAAAAAAAGAGGTATAGTTCTGTCTTGTTCAGTCTCACTTCCTTACACAGTTTTCCATTTGCCAGTATGAGTTTGAATCAACATTTAAAAGAGCTATCCCACAAAAAGAGGTAAAAGAAGACACTTCAGCCAGTTATCCTGTATTACCTGTGAGATTTGTTATTCTAAACCTTTTTATTCATTTTTGCCATGCATGTAAAAAGCAAACACTGGGAGTATTAAGCTGTGAAAAACTATCGTTTTGCCTGAAGCACATACAACATTACACATGATCACAACTGAAGCTTGGTAAGCAATGGTAAATTTCATGGAATAGAAAAAATGTATGAATTCTCATATCTTTTCTACAGGTTGAAAGATTACATAATTACCATCTTTTGCTGAATTCTGTTTGAAAATGTCTATACTTGTTTACACAGAGCTTTCAGGACATTCAGTGTTTTCCATGGGGTTAAATAACACTTCTCTATGCATGAAAATTCTTGCTCAACGTGGTAGTAATTGTGCGAGTAAGCTATCCTGCTTCCTCAAGTCATATAAACTAGTAGCATAAATGTCTAAACAGTTAAGATTTAACTTATGACTTCAAAAGGAACATCTGTAACACATACATGATATTCTGTGATGTAAATTTATCAAATTAATTAGAAAAAATCTGAGTAACATAATTAACTTTGAGTGAGATGTAATTCTGTACACTCAGAAATTTGATGTGTCTATTCTAACAGTGGAAAGAAGCTTCAAATGTTTACCTTTTTATACTTTGTAGAATGCAATGAAAGTTTTAACATGTTAGTCCAGTTCATAGTTACTCAGTAGGAAATAAGTAACAAACCAGAACATGCTCTTGATTCAACATAATTTTCATAGTTAGATGGTTACAACATCCTAAGATGGTTTCCCCATAAACATTACTAATGCCCAGAGCCAGAAAGTTACCATTTCACATCTCACACTAGAATTGTGTTTGGTTTAGTTATGTTCCATTCCTCTACATACCATCCCTGAGTGAATTGCTTTTTTAAAGTAGCCAGTTATGCCAAAAAGCTTGCAAAAGTTCACAGCCTGAAATGTCTGTTTCTAAAAAAATTAAAGTTGTAGGAGCAAAGAAACAAAGGATCAAGTTTGTATTTGTGACAGAACTGTAGAAATAATGTAATATGTGAATATTGCTGTTTATAAGTGTACAGTAGTGTGAGGAAACCTACCCATCTCTGTAGTACTATGGTTCAGCAGGGTAAAGGTTTAGCTCTCCAGATCTTCACAGCTCATTTTACTTCTGAGAGACAGTACTGGGAACACAGAGCAGTACAACAGACTAATTATGCTACTTTGTATGCCAGTGGTGAAGTGGATAGGGAACTGGCAGTTTAAGGCAATAGTGCTCCAGAGGGGTGGAATTTTCTATGGATAGGAAATGAGATTAAGAAGAATCTTTTTCTCTGTCATTTTTCTGAAGGATCATTTGGGACCTTCTAGGCCCAATTGTAGATATTGATGTACCGAGTTTATCAGTGCCATATCTAGAAGGTATGATTGTTCTATCAATTTCCAGCAGCATGGATTTTCACCTATTATTCAAAATCTTATTCACCTCCCTGGATGCCTACACTGTCAGCTGTCTAAAATGCTTACCGTCTGTTTCACAGCTGCTGGTGTTGAACTCCTTAGATTAAAAATGACTTGTATATGCTAATCACACATCCATCTGCAAATATCTCCAGCAGAAGAGAGTAAAGTGTGGACCTGTCAGGATTTGTAGCTCTCTATCTCTTACGGCATGAATAGCTACAGCAGTAAAGCCATTAGAGGTGAAAACATGGTTATTTAGATGCCTAAGTACTCCTGAAGCTCTAGAGGTACCCTTCTTAGTTATGCTGCTTTGAATTCTTGTCATATATCCTCAGTTTATCTGCTTGGTACTAACCAATGATAGTTAGACATTCAGCAGCAGGAGCCCAGTAAAGAAGCATTCTGGTTCCATGCAGGTTAAAATGGTTCATTTCCCAAGACTGGCTGTAAGTACTAAATTTAAAAGATAGTTGTGAAGAAAAAAATAAAAATATCCCTGATGCTTGGATGGACAGGTAGAAAAGAACTTTGGAGAAAAAACTTATTTAAGGAGATTGAATGGACTTTTCCTGTTCAGTAATGAAGATGAGTTAGTGACCAGTTGAGTCAGTTTATTGAGCTGTGAATTGTAGAGTGAGTCATAGACGACAAAAGGAAACATCAAGATGTTTTGTCATATTGATTCATTTTTCTAAAATCAGATTTTCTGAGAAAGGAATGTAATTCTTTGCTTCAAAACTATTGTATATAAGTCATTGCAATGCCAAGGTATGGTGAGAAACAAATATTAGATTGAGGACCAGAATGGCTGCATCCTAAAGAGCTAATTTGGATCATGTGGCCTTAAGTAACATAAGATTTGAGAAGCCAAGACTACCATCAACTAGTACATTTGGGCAGAATATTTTTGTGGCACTTTGTCCATAATTACAGTAGTATCTGTAGGTACTAAATGCCTTTTAAAAATCCGGCACTTTCAGCTTTATCATCACAACGTCATCACAAAGAAGCCATGAACAGTATTTTTATGGAGATGGACAGTGTGAAGCTGGCATACGACCCACACTAATTCCAATTTCTTCATCCTATTTATTCATCACTGTTTTGTTTTCAGGAATATGATGTTGTAGACCCAAATATGCATATTAATGAGTACAGAGAGAAACTCACTGAAGAGGGTCTTATGAGTGCTGAGTGAAAGACCTGATAAAAGATGTTTATCTCGCTGTCTAAAATTGTATTTGAAGGATTCCAAAAGCAGTACGAGGGCACTCTCTTCTGGTTTAATTTACGCTTAGTCTGGCCAGTGTATGTATTGACTTAAATAAAATACATCATAATTTACACACATATAAATTAAAGCAAATTCAAGCCCATTATTTCCAGTTGTTAACTGACATCACTGGTTGAAACAGTGAAACAGGGTGGGTGAAATAAAGCCTCTTAATTACTTGAGGATGGAAGAACATGTGCTGATGAAGGATGATTTCATTATGTTGCACTGCCCAAAAGACTATAGCTAAGCATTGAAATCATTCTGGGCAGTTATCTGTTAGACTGTTGTGCCAGTACTTCACTGGAGAAAACTGAAGCAGATTACTCAAAATCTTAACCTTTTAAAAATATGAAACTTAGAAAAGAGATTATTAATAACTCTGGAAGATATATATCTTTTAAATGAATCATTACACATATCTAGGAGGGTATTGGTAGCCATTTCTGCCATATGTTTATAAATTCTTGATCTACATCCATCTGGCTCAGAAGTCTGCCGGAGTGGGTTGAAAAGTGATTTGAAAGATTTTAAAAGCCAAGAGCAAATTTCTACTCTGCTTGTGTAGAATATAGGAAAAATGCCTTTTTCAAAATTCAGTATAGTGTTTTGTCTTAAGTAGATGATGTATCTTCAGAAGTTGTCTTCAAAACATTTTCATGCTTTGTATTTGTTTTTCCTCCTTCATACTTAAGAGGAATATATATCTATATTTTTTTTTTAATTATCAGTTGAGATTTATGCCTGACGGAATAGGTGTCAGTGTTTGCCATTTGCTACCAATTGTGCAACTTCTAGAGGTAGATTCAGGTGCTAAATGGTAATCATTGCAGCTATCTGAAGGGTTCAAAAATGGACATATTCCAGATAGTGTTGAAAATTATTGGAAGAATTCTTCTCTACAATTTCAATAGCACTTTTAGTTTTTTAATATTTTTAGAATAAAATACTTATAAAACAATATTTTGTATTTTGGAAAATTCTCATGTTGTAAAGCATTCAAAGCTTGTTTCAGAGCTTCTGAAGAACAGAAGCAGCGTATTGCATTCATAGTGATTACAGACATTCTTACAGATCTTATTGTTTGTTAGAGAAAGACTGGCTTTCTAAGGTACGAAGGTTTTGGAATCATGAAGAGTTTGAGCATGAAGGGTGCTTTTTGAAGAATTTGCAAAGAGGAGCTTTCATGATAAATAAGGCTTGCAACTGGATATTCTTAATATTTGAGATGGATTTAGTCAGAACAACTTGAATGGTTTTCCTCTATTATTTTCAGAAACATTGTCTGAAGTATGTATTTGTGCTTATAGGATCTAAGTTACACCTGGCTTTCACTGCAAAAGTGATACTACAAGTAATCACTGAATGACGTGAACCTAAGACAAGTATTATTAAGAATAATAGAATTTGAAAAGGATTTTAGTCCTCCAGAAGGAGGACTAAAATATAGATCATAATACATAGAACATAATACTATTTACTTGCATAATAAGACTGCCTGAGAAACAGAAATGCAGATGTCTGCTGTATTAACACACTACATGTTTAGTTAGAGGGCAGCCAGGGTGCAGGACAGTAGAAGTGGTAGGTCTTTAGTTCTTTTAAGTACTATTTATGTCTGGGGTCTGTCATTGCAGACTTCAAAATGAGGCCAGAAAGAGAAGCCACATTCCTGTCCTCAGTTCTGAATTAACAAACAGCTAAAGTCTTTACATTGCTTATGTTCTTCTGAGAAACCAAAATGCCTAGAAATCCTGTGTGAATCTTAAAACGAGTATTAAGAGCGTAAGGCAAAGTTCAGATTAATGACGATAATCTCACCAGTGGTAAATTGCAAGTGTTGCCAGCTGTATCATCCTAGCACTCTGAAATGCTTTGGATGATATTTCTTGTGGAAGGATGTGAGATGAGTGTGTAATTAAAAAAATCGATGACACTGATATACTTGCACAGCTCAGAATTAAAACTGTCTCCTCAATTAAATACAAATAATTAAAATGCCAGCTATTAGCATGCTGTAATTATGACTCTCAGCAATTCAATCATTACCCAGTCTTTACATTATAATACCTGCAGATTTCTGGAGAGAATCTGTTATCTATAGTTTTTGCTAACCAGTAGGCTTTTGCTTTTTGTCTTTATTTTATGAAAGAATAGAAAATTAATAATTATACTTCAGATATGGCTTGCATATCTCAATTTCAGAAACTGGGCGATTCTAAAATGAACTGAAATAAAACATGGGTTTGATCCAAACCTGATAGATTTAATGTGTTTTAAATCACATATGATTTACTATACTATCATTTTAACAAATTAATATTTATCTTCATGTGTGCATATTTAATATTAAAATAAGATTGTTATACTGATAATGATAGGGTATTTTTTTCTTTTTCTGATATTGTGGGCTGTTTAAAATGGCAAAGTACATTGGAGCTAGTTTTATCTGTTTAAAAATTGTAATGCAGTCAATATATATGTTTAGAATAACCTTAAAAGAACATGGAGGTTTTTTCCCCCCTCCTTAGTTAGAATGTTGATATTTAGAGCTTGATTAATATTGCATTCGGTGTATAGACAATCTAGTTCTGAAATCTGATGTTTCAACTGAGGTTGCTTTTTTATCTGATTTCAAGCGTACAGGTGCTCTTGTGGAGTAGAGTGTAATAGTGTGTTACTATCAGGGCCTACTAGCCAAGGAAATGGTATATCAGCAGTATAGTAAGGGTTGTCTTGTTTTCATCTGCTTAAGCTGTCCCATTGGATGTCCATGGGCAGTGCTCTTCAGGCCATAGCTCCAGTGATATTGTATACCTCATGAGTGTCACACCTGATGTGCTAGAAGTGAGAACCTGAAGAAGCCTTTTTGCCCATTATCTTGTGTTATTCAGGTGGGATAGTTCCTATCTGGAAGCAACCAAGTCCCTCGCTGTCAAGCACCATGTAGCCCATATCATGACATCCTTGTGCCACCTTTACCTTTGGTAAGGCTGCACCTGCTCCGAGTTGTGACATTTTCCAGTGTGTCCTGCGTAGTAGCTTGCTGGCAGGATGTCAGATGCAATATAAATTCTTGAACTTCCAGAACTAACAGTGCAGTGGGGGCTTTCAAGCAGTACTGGCATCGGTGTCAGGAATGACTACAGAAGTGAATAAGAGAAAACAAAGTGGAGCCCCCCAAGGGCTTGTATCAACAGGAATCTTTCTTGGAGAAAATTCATTTAATATCCATAATTAACAACTTCCTGCTCATCATACCACATGTAAAATGTTCAGTGATCACATCAGTGGATACTGCTGAAATACTTCTAGAACTGCCAAAGGTGGGGTGAGTTAAAGCTTACTGAGATACTTCTGTAGAGACTAATGTAGTAGAAGCAGCCTTCCAGGATTGGAGAAGTCAAAGCATTGGGTGCAGGCTGGGTGGCTGTCCTCAGAAGTGTGTTGGTTCTTATACCACTTCTGCTGCCCACCTATTGATCAGTCTCCAGCTTTTGTCCTACTTCACTCTGTAAGTAGCACTCTCCCAGCCAGTTTGTGTGACCCCTTGCCACAGCAGGAAATTGGTAAGGGGTGTTCTTTATGAAGATCTGAAAAGGAGGTCAGAGGGTTGTGTTGGGGATAGATACATACACAGTAAATGCTCAGGGACTTTGTTAAAAGTACTGTATATGCCAACAGCGTGACTCTTGTTTCATGATTTGGCATTTGGGAAAGAGGAAATTTAACATGGTAGATGAATGTGGGGTGCTCCAGCTTGTGGGAGCTCCTTGGATAGATCTAGTGCAGCAGGATGAGCACAATTTTTGTGCCACAACTATTTAAACAGGTGTACTTTATGTCCAATCTTCACCCTTCTTGGCAGCCATAAAGATACATATATATTTGTATACACCTTCAGTTTTTCACGGGTCAAAAAGAGAGAACTTGCTGTAAGGAAGTTTAGTCTGGGATCTTTTCTTGCTGAGAGAGTAGGTTACTTGACCTTTTCTGAAAAAGTTGTGAGGGGAAGGAAGAAATTCTATGTAAAAAATGTTAAAGTTTATAAATAGAATCAATGAGCTTGTACTTCTTTCCTTTTCCTGGTCTTTCTCTGTTTCTTTTTGTCCCTCCTTCTCTCTTTTTTACTGTGTCGTGGTTTAACCCCAACCAGACAGCTTTCACTCACTCACTCCCCCCCTTTCTTGCCCTCCCCCTATTCTCAGAGGGACGGAGAGGAGACTCAAAAAGAATGCAACTCCCATGGGTTGAGATAAGAACAGTTTAGTAACTAAGGTATAACACAGATCACTACTTATACCACCAATAGTAATGATAAAGGAAATAACAAGGGAAGAGAATACAACACCTCATCACCAGCCGACCGATAACTCGCCCCCCAGCCCGACCAAGCACCCTCCGATACCTCCTCCAACCCTGCAGTCCACCTAGCCCTTCCGGGTAACTCCCAGTTACCTCCTGGGCATGACGTGCTGTGGTATGGAATACTTCTTTGGTCAGTTTGAGTCAGGTGTCCTGTCTCTGCTTCCTCCCAGCTTCCCCTCCTCCCTGGCAGAGCATGAGGCTCACAAAGTCCTTGGCCAAACCAAAACATCATTGTTTTTCAGCTCTGTTCCCAGCTGAAATTCAAAATGCAGCACTGCACCAGCTACCAAGAAAGAGAAAAATGACTGCCACTGCTAAACCCAGGACATACTGTCTTTGAGTTTCTTTTTTATTATTATTCTTATTCATTTGTCCTCTCTAGAAGGTGTATTTCAAGTCATTGCAAATGTTGAAACATGCTAAAATGTTAAATGGCTTGTTGAATTCTGAGAATACTAAAGAAACATTTCAATAGACTGTAGCTGGACAATTGATGATATAAAGCTTTAGTTTCATAAAATGTACTTTTGAAATAGTACCAAATGGCATATGAGTACCACTGTTTCTCAAATATTTCAGAAAGCATTAATCAGCACAGCCTGAATAGCAACAACGTATTATTTGTCAGCAGGGCTTTATCTGCTTTAATTTGCTCTGTACATGTTTCCATGACAATTAAGGGAAAAATAAAGTCTTAACCAAAATTCAGTGGAAGCAAGACAAAACAACCTGCCTTGATTCATACTGCTCTGATAAATGTGAGTTTGGCAATCAGCTGTGGATCACAGATTTTATTTTTTATTTTTACTGGAACAGATAGAACTTTTATCTGCATATATTTATTCTCTTAGCATAAGAAAACAAAAAGAGGTCATTTATAGAAACTGGGGTTTTTCTTGTTCTACAGAGTCTTAAAGCCTTTATGTTTTTCTATGCAAATGATTGTTGTCTTGGTTTTAAACTCCTTTCTGTTATTTCTGTTTTTCTCATCTGCGTTGATGATATTTTCAAACGCATCCGAGCTGAAAAGGTGAGACATAAAAATAGAAAGTTTTGCGCCATCTTATGTTTTCTTGGAGATGCATTTTATGTTTGCTCGTGATTGCTTACCTTTCTCCCAAATACACTATAAGTAGATCAAGACCACCTGGAAACAGTGGTGATACTTCTGACTGGGAGCATCACATTTCACAACGTTTTGGAGGCTTATTGTAAACAATTTTATTGTGTCTTCATACAAGCTAACAGCGCATACGCATCATTGTAGTATTTTGTGTTTGATTCTCTGTGGTTGATATCTATTTATCAAGATATAAACTTCTTGTATAAATATAGTTTCAAGACATGAGGAAAAAGAAAAAAAAGCACAAAACAAAAAGTGGTAAGTAAAGCTAGAATCCAGGTCCTCACTTCTTCAGGATTCAGAAATGTTTTTTTTCAAGGTACCATTGATGTGAGCTGTTATCCATTCACTTCACCTCTGTCACAGAACTGCAGGCAGCTTTGCTAATGGCATTTTAGTTTTATTTTTAAATTATGTGGTTTGGATGCATACTAACCAAGGAAAATAAGGTCCCTGATCTTTGGAATTTATTGCCTTATTTTTTTATAAAGCAACATAATTTGGTTAGATCCTTTGACAAATAGAAATTTTGATAGATTTAGGTTGGAGAAATATTTTTCATTAAAAATGTGAATTGCTATTTTCTCAGATGCATTTATTAAAATCTACTGAACACATATCTTGAGGAAGGATTTTCTTTCTTCACATAAATGTGACTGCAAATAACTTGCTGTGAAAATGAGATATTGAGTGCTTTCCATCCTCATTATAATTGTTACTTCTGACTTCTTGCCTAAATTACATGGTACTCCTGGGTTCTAGCTACCCAGTGAGTTAAAAAGGTGGCTTTAAGTTGGCAGCATGACTTTAGACCTTAAAAAACCAAACCAAACCAAACCAAACCAAACCAAACCAAACCAAACCAAACCAAACCAAACCAAACCAAACCTCAAAAAAAAAACCAGAATCATGCCCAGACTCGTGGAATTTTTACTCCATACAAGAATTAAAATTGGACTATTTTATGATTTAATTTGTGAACTGATAAATTTGAAAATCGTGTTACTCAGAATAAGTATATTGGCATGTATAGCTGTCTTACTGTAAATCTGAGGTCAGCTTATTTTTTGCCTCATTGAATTATATGTGATGACGTGGTGTCTTCCACCACTAAGTTACTGCTATGTGCAAAGATCTTCCTGCTAAACCTGCCTTATTCAAGTACATAGATACATCTGGGATAAAGAATTTTCTTCCAAATGTAAGAATTTTTTCAAGAAGTGGTTCCTATTGTAAAGGAGATCGAGTAGTAAAGGAGATCGAGTAGTAAAGGAGATAGAGTAGTGCTCAGCATGGGAGGCAACAAAATCCCAAAGTTGTTCTTCAGCATTTAGAAATTGTTTCCTAGAAGTAACACTTAATGAGCATTTTGTTTTCAGAAATTAAACAGATGAGGTACATCCAGAGCCAAAGTCGATTCATTTTAAGTTCAGTAATTAATGGCTGTATTACGTCCATTGGGCTCAACAAATTAGTTTGGCTGACTTGATCTTTGAATATATTTCTTGAGTCTCTGCTGTAATTTCTTGTGCCAAATCTACCTTTTTAAAATAGTTCTATTTAGTCTGTGTGGAAAGTCAGTAAATACTGTTTTAAGGTACCAAAAGGTAATTGCAGACCTGCATTTGCTGTACATTTGAACGGCAAACGTCAGCTCTTAAACCTGAAAGATGCTGAACCTGCTGACCTACTGCAGCAAAGTCTTACTGACTTTGGTGGGGTTTCTCCAGTGTTCCATAGCAGATGGCTATGCTCAGCATCACTGTAAAACCGAGGCAATTTAAACATAGCGTGTTGTTAGTCCTGGGTGATGCGAGCAGACCTTTGGCTGCTGACCAGATACTGTAAGGAGATGTTGCTGGCTGCAGGCTGGGTTGCAGTCCATGTAGCCGTGTGAAAATAAGCTGTAACATACTAAAGGCTAGAAACCCCTCCCCACAGTATCTCATAGGGCAGTATACTGTCTCTCAGTCGGGGTTATGCATTATCTGCATAATTGTTTACTTAGAAAGAAAGGTAGTTGTGAGGGCACATGGATAGCATCCAAAGTGTTGACACCCTTTTTTGCCTTTGGTTCATCCTCAATTTTTGTTAATTATATACAACCTTGGAGTATTTAATTGTTCATTTTAATTCAGAACACAAAACTTTAGGATTTATTCAGATTATTTCAGAAGTTAAATCTCTATTGCTGTTTATAAAAATTGGATGTAAATTATATATTGTTTTGTATTCTAGTACCATTTTATGTCTTTAAAATACTAAAAAGAAACAGTATTTTCCTAAAACACACTTTCAACTTTTAATTTTCTGTGAACATAATAAATATAAGTCATTTTGCTTTTTGTGGCATTGTATATAGCAAGATTATAGGCCAACATATAGTTAGGTAAGATATCTCAGACAGTCATATTTCACTGCTACTTCTGCTAGCCATAGACTGAAAGATTTCATTAACAGTTTTCCTATTGGTACAGGCCGAATATGAAAAAACAAATGCACCAACACTGACTTTGCTTCATAATAGCCACAGGACCTGAATCACAGACTCTTCCTACTCTTTGCTTCCTGGCTAACACCCAAAGGAAAACTGTCATAGAATCACAGAATGGTTTGGGTTTGAAGGGAATTAAAAATCACCTAGTTAGAGTGGACACATATTCTGGTTGAAACTAGATAGGGATTAATTTATGGCACAACCATGGAACACATATTAGTTATTTTTATTTCTATGACAAGTGTACTTACAGCAGGGCAATGCATGTGACAGGGAACCCTTCAGCTCTGCCATTTGTGTTCTTGTAATTCACTTTGCAAAACCGAGCTGTGTTTCAAGATGTTTGATTATGCTTAAAGTAAAAAGGAACAGATAAGGCAGCATCTTACCTGGTTAAGGTTCAGGTGGGTGTAATCATAATCATGATGATTTCTTTGGTTTTAACTTGTGATTCATGGAAGGTATGAATTGTACCTTCTACATGGCTGTGATGCAATTCTGGAGTTTTTATTGCTAACAACAAGACTAGTTAAATTCTAATTTTACCCTGCCATGGCTGTGATTCCTGGGCTGTGTGTATTTAGTTAAAAAACAAACAAAATGTATCCTTCAGAATACATTTTATATACGAAAATAATAGACTGATATAAGCAACTGTCTTGGCCCTACTTCTCAGGTTTTAAGAAGCAAGATTTCAGCCATAATCTGGTCTATGGGGAGGTCTAGAAATAGGGAGGAAGCTGAAACCAATCTAAAAGACAACTTGCCTTTTGTAAAGTTTTCCATAAAGGATGGAGAGTTTCCCCTATACGAGGAATAGTCTGTCTACTTATACGTCATCCAAAAGAAAATTAATGGGGATTTGTTTTTCGTGGTTTGGATTGCTGCCTTTTAGTGACTTCTTTGTGTAAAATAAATTTAGACTTTGAAAATGACTTTGAACTGGAAAGTAGGAAGGGAACAATAAGTAATGAAGCATATGTGACCTAAAAGGACAAAGAATTGGAAAAATTGTGACTACCAATGCCTACAGAAGGAGAGGAGGTAAACCCCCAAAACTTAAATGGCTGACAGATTTAGAAAAGAGTGAATTCAGTAAAGGTTTAGGGCTCAGTCATATTTTCACTTTAATCCCATTAAAAGGCCAAATCATTTTCGACCTTTTTTTATTTTTTTTTTTCTCTGCTGTTGTAAGGCGAAGGTGACAAAATGGCATACAAGAAATTTTATATGTGCAAAACACTATTAAATTTTTCTGTGCTGCAGCAACATATGGACTTCTATTTGGAAAAATGGGGAGAGACAAGCACTGATGTTCTCTACAATTATTAAAGTTGTTATGATAGCTAAAAATACAACCAGTTGCTATAGCAACTGGAATTTGAAGGCTCACATACTGCTGCTGCTTCTACCCCTTTTCAAAAATTTATCAAAACAAACCATTTCTTGCCCTTAAGTAATAATGTTTAGCTGTCATAATCGCTGTTTTACATAAATGTTTATTTCCTGCCTGCTCAATTATGAGTTACTATAGGAAGAAAGCACAGTAGAACATAACCTGAGTAAACAGTCCAAATATTTTTTAAGCACCAAAATAAGCACTTATAAATTATTTTTCTCTATTAGAATACATTTCAAAATGTTCAATATTCTGCTGTGTGGATTGAAGCAGCAGTGAGAATGTTGTGCTATAGTGATGCAGGCAGGAAGGGCTGGTTCATGTTGCGTTACTGTACTGCCCTGCATTGCGGCCAGCGCTGCTGTGCCTTTCCTATTATCATGTCCTATAGAATGTACTATCAATTAGATTCCTGTGTTGAAACTAATATGTTGTACATATCTGTAGTAGAGGCACATCAAGGTATTGCTGGATAGATGTTAATGACTGTTGAAAGTATGTTAGGATTAATTTGGGTATAATAAAGAGAAGAAAGCAGCAAGAATGTAATTTTTGTGATCTTTATTCACTGCTGGCTGTATGTAAAAGTTGAAAGAAATGTCACATATTATCGTGGTGTGCACACTCTGCTCTGGTTTCAGGACTGGTACAAGAAAGAAAATGAAACCAAAACATTTTAATTAGGTTTTTGCTGTTATCTTGGAAATTAAATGCTTAAGAGAGCTGAAGGAATGTGGGGACCTTAAACATTTTATCAGTGATTAGGGTTGTATTGGGTTTAGGCTGATTTAACATACTTTGTCTACGTGGGTAATCTCTGTAAATGTTAATCTTTATTCTTGCTCTTCATACTTTTGGACTGAACAATCATCTAATGGTTGCTTACTACTAAAGTTATTAACCTATTATTCACCTTGCTTTCTGAAAAAAAATATCTACAGTACAGAAAATCTCAATTGGCTCAAAATTTAAACTGTCTTTCCTCAGGCAAAGCTTGCTTTTAATTTTGTAGAGGAATTTCATAAATCACTATTTTGTTATCAATCAAGAACTAATAATTTTTTTCTTATCCCTTAAAGTATAGTTTTTATCCCTTAAATATGTATTTTAAAAATACTTTAAAAATTATTTTTAAGAACTTTCTGGGTTATCTAGTAAGTATTTTGGTTAAGTTGATTGCATGGTTTAGAATTGTGCAGAATGACATTGAATCTGAATCCCTCCACCATTGTTGGGAGAGATTTGAAGTTTAATCTACCCAAAGCCTTGCATTTCAGCTTCAAAATCCCACCCAATTATTTCTACAGGTTTTTGCCCCAAGACAATCATAATCTATTAGGAATGGCTTATTTTAGGGACTAAATCTGAAAAGTTCCTCTTCTTAAACAAATAGATGGAGACAAACTTAAAAAATACATTAAAAAGAAATTCCACACTATTAAGTCAGTGGTGAAATATCTATGATCTCTTTTCTCCAACTAATTTAAATCAATAAATGAAATGAAAAAACCTTATCATTCAGGTATAATCTATTCTTTCTCTTTTTAGAAACTATCATTATGTGTGTAAATTTATTTTGGATTTCATATGCTTTATTGCACATATGAACTTAATTTTGTTTGAGGGTTTATTTTCCATGATCCAGCTAGTACAAACCAAATAAAATTTTAAATGTTATCTGACAGGAAAATAAAGTACCTTATCTATTTTGAGTACCACTGCGGTTGCCATGGTAACAGAAAAGGAACCTATCAGCGCTCAGAGCTTAGTTTTCCTTTCTATTTCCGTGGTTTGTATTTATTTAATACACCTTAAGAACAGTATTCCACTTGAAATTTTCTATAAAGATTGAAATCCCCATACTTTTAGAATTGCATATTAGGTGTTATTTTCCTACTGTATGGTGATAGGGATCCTGAGAATTAGAGGTAGAATATTTATTTATTTCAGTGAACAAGTAATAGTGCCAATACGATTTTTCATCCTCAGAATATTTGAAAGTCAGTCAGAATTCAGCAAATAGTGAGCTGAGTAAAAAAGACAGAATCTAGCACCACAAAATGAATTACATGCATATCTTGAGTGCCATATCTAACCTTCAAGACCCAGAGTGCTTCCCACCCTCCCAAGCCAGTCATTTCTGTTCCATGGTTTCCAGGAGCTGAAATTTGGAAACAGGGTGGTGGTTAATTAGGTTTGCAGTGTGGACAACAGGATTACAGGAACATATATAGTAATGGGGTATTTTAAGCAGCTAGCACAATGAAGAAAACTTGAGGGTTTATGCATAATCTTTTTTATGGTTTTTTAAATATAGATGTTTTGTTGTAACATCATTCATTACTTTTACTTGCTTGCTATGTATTTTTCTGAAGACATATTTTTCCCAGTAGTGACTTACCAAGGCAAGTCTCACTACTTGGCTTAGATTAAGCCTTTCATAAACCAGCTTGCTTCAGTTGTGAGGCTGAGAGAATGAAATCAGGTACTGAGCAAATTACTGGCATCTCTTTGCAGAGCTCTCTTTATGTCTCTGTATTTTACTATGCCCATTTGACCTTTTCAGCTGATAGGCAGCCTTTACTCAGGCTGCTTAATTCATGCTGGTCCCATTTGCCATGCTGTTTTGTGCTGTCTCTGTATATTACTTGCTGCAAGTAATAAGTAGTTCGGGTGAATGAACTCAAATTATGTCCTAATATGAAGCAGCATTTCATATATCTGCATTGTTAAAACTTGTAACTTTAACAGAGAAGGAAGTTTCAGCTTTCAGTTAGGAAAAAACGTGTACTTTCTATTGTGTTCCTCACATTTCTGTGGGACTTGTCTATCACATTTTCTCAATAGCTAGTTTTCTGTTTCTTTTGCTTTGAAGGTAAGTTTCACCACAGCTTTTGCTCTGGTTTTGTTATGGATTAAGAGACTTAAAAGTTATAAAACCTATGTGGAGTTATTGAGGTCAACTGCCAATTTCAGGAAAAGGATGCGTGTTTAGAAAGCAATTCTATGATTATTTTGTATTTTAAAAAAACCACAATTGTCCACCATAGAGATGTAGATTGCCTTCCATAACTGTGATATAATTAGTTTTGACTGTAATTATTTAGGCATCATGTAAGTACATTACTTAGAATTATTCATAGCTCTATAACATAGATGTCAAGCTGTAATTATTTGAACTTTTAATTACCATGAGAATCAGAACTATGCCTATAAATTACAGATCAAGTTGACTATCTTCAATATATTGACATCTAAGCCACTGTAATTGACATTTCTTATTGAACTATGTGACACTTTGGTTTTGATGTAAGCAAAAGGGCTTTTAGTTTATAATTTTATCAGTGCCATTCAGTCAAAGAAAACCTGTAGGACTCCTTTGAGCACAGGGAGACCCATTGTATGCACAGTATTTTAGATTTTATTACAGAAAATTTAGAGATCTGATGAATCTCATATGATGAGATATATAACCTCTCTCCAAACTGGCCAGTGATATAAAATATATGACACCAGTATACTACACTTTAAAAACTTTAGAAGTTTGAATGAAATAGGAGCAAAAGAGTTTTTTTTAGAAGGGAAAACAGAGTGAACAGGAAATATTTGACCAAAAGAGAAAAAGACTCTCAGAGAACACTATTTTTTCAAATACATAAAGTCAGCAGCACAACTGAAGGGTATTGTTCATCATAGTGAAGTAAGATTGGGCAAGAATTAAAGTGTTCAGACTGCAGTAAGGAAGTTTTCTACTCTGTATTATTGGAAATTTGCTAAGGGTGAAGATAATAAAGAACTAGAAATAAATTGCCTATAAAGATTTGCAGTTTCCCCTTTGGAAACCTTCAAGAAGTGATTACATGTAGATCTGTCAAGTTGTTTTCTGTCTTCAGGCACAAAATAAATGCTTTCATTCTTACCTGCTATGGTTTCTGGATCATTTTAATTATTGATCAACTGTGAAACTTCTAAATACAATTAATATATTTCAGAAGTGAATGCTTCAGTTTAAGCCAAAAGAAAATAAAGAAACAATGCTAACAAAAGAAGTGAAAAACAGAGGTGCTGAAAATAGGGTTTATCTCACAGCTGGTGTTATACTGCTACTCCAAAAGTGAACTTTCTGAAATGTAGTGCTAGAACTAGTGAAAGTGTACTTTTGAAATGTCCGTTTCTGACAATACATACTGCAATTCAAAATAATAACAGGATATACAATAACATGAATAACTTTCAAAAACAAAGTTATTAGATATTTCTTTTGGAGACACTTCAATTTTGTTGCTGTTACATATTGTACATTTTCAATAATACGCATGTCTGGATACTTCAGCACAAACAGTCCTCTCTTTTCCACAGGATCTTTTTATATAACTAGGTTCAATGTTTGTCATGAATTCACAGACTGCACTGGAAGGCAGCATTCCTTATTTTAGAATACACTTGCGAGTCTGTACAGCAGACACTTGCAGGTCTTGAGAATGAGCCATGTTTCAGCTATGCTTTGTTACTGACCTGTCTGATCTATAAAGAGATTTCTGTGTGACTGTTTATCTCTGTGAGTATTTGGACCAAAGCACTAGGATATGAACATATATATCTTCAAATCACACTGTTGTCTCCTTGTAAACCCAGCTAAGCTAGGTAATAGTGCACATCATAGCAAGTTCTATCCTGCTTAATAGTCCATGGATGACTTATGATAACACAGTAGAATTTAATAATAAACCAGCAGGTGGATATAATTTTCAGTGCAAGCAGAGTAATGCACACCTAAGTAATAAACCATAAACTGTCTACTGCTTTAGAAAGGGTTGTCTCTTAGAAGATCATTCTAGTGAACAGAACAGAGCTATTCCATTTTGCTACTAGTCCTAGTTTGTCTGGTTCATCACAGAACTCTGCTCATTCCTCTGTGATTGTTTTGCTGCATTCAGTAAAACTTAGAGATTCTCCTTAGGCTTCCTTTTGTTGCTAATGTTTTTATAAAATCAATTTTAATTGTCTTTTATGGCAGCACTCAGATTAAGTCCTAGTTGTTAATTTCTCCCTGCATAACCTGGCGACATCCTTGTAGTCTTCCTGAGTGGCCTGCCCCTTCTTCCAAAGGTCATCAACGCTCCTTTTTTTCCTGAGTTCCAGCCAAAGCTCTCTGTTCAGCCAGGCCAGTCGTCTCCCCACCGGCTCATCTTCTGGCACATGGGGATGACCTGCTCCTGTGCCCTTAAGATTTCCTTCTTGAAGAATGTCCAGCTTTCCTGGACTCCTTTGCCCTTCAGGACTGTCTCCCAAGGGACTCTGTCAAACAGGCTCCTATAAGGCCAAAATCTGCCCTCTGCAAGTCTAAGAGAGCAGTTCTGTTGATCCCTGCTCTTATTTCTCCAAGAACAGAAAACTATCATTTCATGATCACTGTGCCCAAGACAGCCTCCAGCCATCAGATCATCCACAAGTCCTTCTCTGTTCACAGGAAGCAGGTCCAGTGGGGCACCTTCCCTAGTCAGCTCACTTACCAGCTGTGTCAGGAAGTATCTTCAACATACGCCATAAACTTCTTAAACTGTTTTCTCTCTGCTGCATTGGATTCCCAGCACGCTTAAGTTGAAGTCTACCATGAAAACAAGGGTAGCAATTGTGAGACTTCTTACGACTGCTTATAGAATATTTTGTCTGCCTCTTCATCCTGATTGCATGGTCTATAGCAGATGGCAGCAATGCTATCTGCCTTCTTGGCCTCTCCCAATTCTTACCCATAAACACTCAACCCTATCCTCATGATCATCAGGTTCTAGACTCAAGACACTTGCTAACATACAGGGCTATGCCACCACATTTTCTAAAAAGTAATCTTTTACAGGGAAAAAATGAAATAGTAGCTTGAGTGTAAATTCATAAATGTAAGATTCTGCTTTCATTGGACTAGTGACTAGATTCTGGGTTTGAGGACAGGAAAGTTTGCTAACTGTGGTTGGTTATTTGCAACCTTGATTGATTTGTTTACTTGTTTGAAATCAATATTTCAGCTTATTTTGCTAAGTCCATCTGAAAACTGAATTGATGGTTATACTATATAGATCTTGACTTTGAGTAATGCTGTCTGCAGGGTACTGGAGGAATATTGTTTTAACCTATCAGAGTGTTAAGCAGGAAGGAGTGCACAGAATTTGTACATCATTTTCTCTGCTATCCCCTTCATATTCAGAACTGAGAAAAAGG
Organism: Neopsephotus bourkii; assembly: GCF_033783945.1. Lineage (NCBI taxonomy): Eukaryota > Metazoa > Chordata > Aves > Psittaciformes > Psittacidae > Neopsephotus > Neopsephotus bourkii. The sequence goes on along the minus strand of NW_026900684.1, from coordinate 15,872,047 downwards.
ATAAATAGAGAGTAAATAAACCAAGTTTATAAAGTCAGCTTGTGCTAGACAAGTATAATCATGTCATCATGTTTCAAAAATACATATTGCAAGAACCCATGAATATCAAAATATTAATAGTTCTTTTTTTTTTTACTTTGAAAGCTGTTTAAATGTGTTTAGATTTTAAATGGTAAATAGTGTACAGCACACATTAAGAATAATAAATACTAGAACAAATAATATATAAATTTTTATTGAATTAATATAAAACATCGAGCGGTCTAATTTGTGCAGAATTAGTTCCAGCACTCTGTATACTCTCAATAAATGCAGCCACATATAGTGAAATAATTACTGGCAATTAGCTGTTAAAAATACACTGTATTGAGACTGATTTTTCTTTTCTTGATAAGCATAGTTTGCAGTCCTCCAGTTATGATATTTTCGTAACTGAAGCCCATTTTCATGGTTTTAACTAACATAGCCCTAAGTATATTTTGCTTCAGTTTTAATTTGCTTGTGATAGGGGTGACAGCTTACCACACTTCTCAAGCTTTTCTTCTTTGAATATAGATAAAACTTACATGTATTTGTTGCTGATGCATTACAGTACCTGTAACATATGGTTGCTGTGTACAACCAGCCTTTATTAGAAAATGCTAAATTTGAGCATTTGGTTCTTGTTAGTTCTTTTTTTATTTCTTTATTTTTTCTCTCTTACCTATCTCAACGCAAAGCCTATCTGAAAAATTTGGGTGGATTTCTGTGTATCACAGTTCAGGACAGCAGACAAACAGGCAGAGCAGTGTCCCTCTGACCTAGTAAAATGATTTGCAACTCTGAAACTGAACTCTCCTGTGTTTAAAACATATTGGATAACAAATATTTTACTTTGTATCATGAGCTGCTCTGAGGCAGAAAACAATGAGTCCATTCAGTGCTCAGCAGGTTTGCATCCAGGCAAGGATGTGCTTACGCTATTAGCACAGCACTGTATATCACTTTATCTACTGATTTATTTTTTTTATCTACTGTCACTTTATTGCCAAGACAAGCACTTACTGTAAGGGAAGATGCACAGCTCCTTGCAGTTATTCTTTATCCTGACTACCTTGAGTAACTGTATCATTGGCTATTTCGTGAACACACTTATCACTGTCATTTTGAGAGTGAATTAATTAATGAATTTTCAGTAATAAATATGCTAAACCACATAGACCCTTCCAGGTTTCCAATGGTGAGTTCTATCTACTGAGAAAATTATAAATTGTTCTTAATTTCTGTCTCCTGTCTTTTCCACAGTTATTTATTCAAGTGAGAAACAGACCTGGTTTGACACAAATCACTGAAGCAAGTGAGATACATAGAGTATAGAAGCATTGCTGCTGAGGAAGAGTTTATTACCCTGTCTTCTGATGATCCAGAGAAATGATTATTACAGATTTCCCTATTATGAAATTTTCATGCCAAGACTGTATAGGGAAACAGAAAGAAATTTTCCATTAGCCTCTTCACTACACTACCGTTTAATGTGATCTCAATAACAAGAAAACCTATTAAATAGTTAAAAAATATAAGTATATGGCAGTGGTTATTTATTTAACACTCTGGACCAATATTAAAGGTTTATTTTGTTGATGGATCAGCAACAGTTCTCTGTAGAACAATACATGGCAGGATAATTAAGGTGCTTGTTGCTCTTCAGTATTCAAGAATAGCCCATAGATGTGTCTGTAAAGAATGCTACTTTGTTAAAGATACACTGTTGTCTTTTGGATACCACTGAAAATAAAGTGAAAACTCCAAAACTGAAACAAATGAAGGTATTGTCACATTCATTAAAGTGAGATAAATAAGCCAGGTGACTCAGGAGTATTGTGGTAAATACGGTAATGCAGCATTAAAGGAAGAAAATCATATGTGGGCTAAGACAGAATAAAACTAATTGTTCTTCAATTTGATAGTTAAATATTTATTTTGTTCTAAACCCAGGAAGGTGTTGTTTTGCTTTCTGAGACTGCTCAGAATACATTAATTTTATTGTGGAGTAAATTTGTGGGTTTTTTTACTTGTCACTGCTTGAGAGTTAATGGTAAACAAAATACTCCAAATATGTGAGTGTGGACACTTAAAATTAAACTTTTATTTATCTAGCTTCTTGATTTCATTTCTCAGAAACTAAATGAAAAGCATGGTAAAAATAAGAAATTAATTATTTGCAATTATAAGCATAATATTAAAAAAAAGGTTGAAGGACTACTTTTGCAAGCGTAGAGGTAAAAGCTGCAGTGTAAAGAGCTATGCATACAGGAATCATTTACAGAACTGCAGGCAAAACTCCTGATAGTCACTAGAAGGTAGATAATAGTAACAATCTGTTCAAATATTTCACTATAAATTAACTGAGAAGGACTTATAATGAAGAAAGACTAGGATCACAGTTCGTTGAACAGTTCAATGTAATTGAGTTCCTGAAATTATATATGATATGGATTAAGGGCTCAACTTTATTGGGTCAAAGGCGTAATTGTCCTTTTAAGGTGATTTCATAAGGCAGCTGAGACAATGTAAGAGAGTGGGGCAGGGGAACGACTGCCACTTTTAGCAGCAACAATTGCTTGTTATCTGGTGAGACCTCCCCTTCTAAAACTTTAGCTATAATGGAGTTCAGCTTCTAGAAAGAAGTGGAAAAACTGTGTAAGCCAGGAGAAATATCCCCACAAGATTCTGAGGGGATGGAATAGGTAGAACATTTGCTTAAACTAAGTGGACACCACAGCAGTTGAAAAACTTACATATACATTACATAATTATTTTGGATGATATTCAAATGGAAAACCACAAAGGGTCTTATTATTTTATAGGTACAAATATATGTATAAGTAATTTAATTTTGCAGAAAAAAAAACCAAACAACCATGACTGGAGTACCTTAAGACTGCTTTATAATATTTGTAAGAAGCATAGCATATTTTGAAGTTCTTTCATATATTTGGCTCCTTCTTTGGATAGGTAACCACTGGATATAGGTGGAATAAAGAATTAAAAATTTGGCTGCCTATACATATATGCAGAACTTCTATGTAACAGTATGCATGATATGTTTGTCTATGTCATCGGCTTTATGGTACTTGGAAAAATATCAGTGGAAGGTTTTCCCCACACTCTGCATTCTTTTCCAAGGTTAACTGATTGTGGAATACTTTTGACTTTCCTATTTATCACTCTGTTGAAGTAGTTGCAAACTTTAAAAATAGCTGACAGCAAAGTGAATGCTGCTGTGAATTATTGTTGTCACATGGCAGTTTTTGCTTTGCAGGGACAGGGAGAGGGGTTGGGCTTCACTGATTGCATTTTTTTCTTTTCTTTCTGAAAAGTAATTTTCTGTTGAGAATGTTCTTTGGGTATGAAATCTATTTAATTCTTCAGGTTATCTTCAACTATAGTCATCTGAATTGAGGAATGAATAACCAACCTCTCATAACATGCATACAACTGCTACCCAGCTCCCATGGAAGCTGTCAGCCATGCCCATACCCTCTTTTATTTCCTTCAGAAGAGCTTTGGTGTACACTATGGATTTACAATTACATTGTGATTACAATATACAATTTTTGTATATACAAATATACAATTATTGTAATAATATACAATTATTACAATAGCATATGAGCTATTTCATACCTTAGTAATATTTCAAAAAATTTTCACATCTTTCAGTTGCCAATATGGGAATTTTACAGAAAGTTCCCTAATCAAAGCCTTCTACGTCATTTTTAATATTCTGTGTTATTGCTGATTCTTAGATGAATATAGTATCCGAAGATCATACCCTAGGTTAAGATTCTCTTTTTGGCTTCCCTGGTATGAAGACAGATATTAAGAAAAACAGTCTTAGTTTTAAGGAGTTTGCACCCTAAATAGACAATGCACAGGAAGTGGAGCAGAGCAAAAAGAATAGGAGTGACTTTGCCTATCACCACATAGTTGTCATACAGATGACCAAAATTGAAGTCCTCTGTCAGCCAAGTCCTCTATTGCTATGCTAATTTGCTTCTAGGTAAATTTAACAGAACTAGTCCTGTCAGTATGACTAATGCAGCAGCTACAGCATTCTGCTTTTTTAAAGGAAGAAATGTAACTTGAATCAATAGTGCCATTGTTGATAATGGGAACAACAGTAGTACAACTTAGAAATGTGAATTGCTGTTTTTAGCAATATAAAATGTATATTCAGGTGGGGGATTAAAATTTAGAGTAGTGTTCAAAAATACTTTTTCCTCCTTTTTACAAGCCTCATCTTGTTTAGTGGCACATGTCCTGTGGGCCAGAAGATTCTCTAAACAATATATGGTGTTTCAAGATTTCCAAGAACATGAAATGTGTTTGAAGACAGGCTGTGGCTCTACAGCAGTGTTTGTATTGAAGTGCATCTTACAGATTTTTTTTACTTAACTGTAACTATAAATACATTTGAAAAGCAACAGCCATGCTGAGGTATTAAAATCAGAGTCCTCACAGTTTGGCACTAGAGGCATTTTGCTTCTTGATACCATATCTAATGTTTTAATAAGTCGGCACTTTCCTCAGAAACTCTTACCATGAAGTAAATCTGATTGATGTTCATGGACAGGTGGTGATATGAAGTTTTTCATTAGCAGGCAGGAACATTTGCAGCAAATGCACTATATTTGTATATCTGTTCAGGAAAAAAAGCACGAGGTTCTACCCTGCATCTGGCTTGACACAGTAGCACATAGCTGTGCACAAAAACTGCCTGCAACCAATCCACAAATTAGTTTAAACTCTTTTTTTCTGTATAAAAAATATGCTCCGCAGAAGCACCTTCAAAATACATGGTTATGATTCCAAGAATGTAATTTCATGTCTGTTTCTAAATATGCAGCTATTATGTTTTGCTTTGGGTTTTGGTGTTTTGTGGGGTTTTGTTTGTTTGTTTCTTTGTTTTTTTTTTTGTTTGTTTATTTGTTTTGTTTTTTGTGGCTTTTTATTATACTGTGCATTTACAGTATAGAAACATTAGGAGGAGAAAATAATTTAAAGACCTAATTTGCCTGTCTGAAATCTATGTCATATAAACAATTTATTTTGACCCAACATCTGCTTTGTGTTCTCACCTTTTCAGAATAGGTTATTAAAGTAGCTACACCATACAAATGTCATTTATGAAGTAACAGGGGAAAACACCAGATGGTATTTTGCTATAACAACATGGTTACTTCAAAGCTGGTGGTGTTACTGCTACTGTGTGTTATCCTGGTCATGTAGCTAATGACAGCACAGACCCCTGCCGGGTTTAATTTTTCTGAGGTTTCTATAAATGATACAAAACCTCATTAGAATTATAATGCTTTGAGCAGGCTTGAAACTTCTGTATGCTTTTTATTTTTGATAGCCTCTTTTTGGAAAGATTTTTAATACTACATATGCACATCTTTTTTACTGCGTGTCCTATAGAGTGTAGTTAGAATATACACTTCCCAAAGTCCCTTGATAACACTGCAAATCAGTTAGTAGCTATGCACACTTCTATTTTTTACTGTTATTGTCAGAATAGAATAGGACTATCAGAATAGATCCCCAAAGTGTCTTCTGACATGTGATATGACTGATAAAAAAATTGTAGCTATCCAAAGAAGCAAAAAATTTGTGCCAAAATAGACATAGTGAGAGGCAGCAGGATCATTGTCAACATTTTCCACTATTTCAGGCAATGCAGTATGGGGAGGAGTGATTGGTAGACAAGAGGGTTGTGTTGCCATTCACAGGTACCTAAAAGAACTGGATAAATGGACAGAGAGGACTCTCATAAAGTTCAACAAAGGGAAATGCCAAGTTTTGCATCTGGGGAGGAGCAACCCTCTGTGCTAGTACATGTTAATAACTAACTGGAAAGTAGCTGTGCAGAGAAGGTACTGGTGGATAAGTAACTGACCATAAACTGATAATACCGTCTGGCAACTAGCCACTCAAACAGCCTCTTGGGCTGCATTAGGAAGAGCACTGCTAGCAAGTCAAGCGAGGTGACTGTTCTCCTTTACTCACCTCCGCTCTACTTTGGCAAGACCACATCTGTAGTGCTGGCCTTCCCAGTAAAAAGGAGACATAAAAATAATGGGGTGAGTCAAGTAAAGGCCACAAAGATGTCATAGAGACTGAGAAACTTGAGCCTGTTTAATCTGGAGAAGAGAAGGCTCAGGAGGGATCCGTCCAATGTGTATAAATATCTAGTGGGAGGAAATGAAGACAACAGAGCCAGACTGTTCTCCGTGGTGTCCAGTGACAGAACAAGTATCAGTGGGCACAAAGTGAAGCACAAGGGATTCCATCAGAACATAAGAAAATACTCTTTTCTGTGAGGGTATTTGGACACTGAGAGCAGTTTACCCAGGCTGGTTGTAGAGTCATCATCCTTGGTGATACTCAAAACTTAGAATCACAGAATCATAGAATAGTTAGGGTTGGAAAGGACCTTAAGATCATCAAGTTCCAACCCCTCTGCCATGGGCAGGGACACCTTGCTCTAAAACATATCACCTAAGGCCTTGTCCAACCTGGCCTTGAACACTGCCAGGGGTGGAGCATTCACAACCTCCTCGGGCAACCTATTCCAGTGCCTCACCACCCTAACAGGAAAGAATTTCCTCCTTATATGCAATCTAAACTTCCCCTGTTTAAGTTTTAACCCATTACCCCTTGTCCTATCACTACAGTCCCTAATGAAGAGTCCATCCCCAGCATCCCTATAGGCCCCCTTCAGATACTGGAAGGCTGCTCTGAGGTCTCCACGCAGCCTTCTCTTCTCCAGGCTGAACAGCCCCAGCTTTCTCAGCCTGTCTTCATATGGGAGGTGCTCCAGTCCCTGATCATCCTCGTGGCCCTCCTCTGGACTTGCTCCAACAGTTCCATGTCCTTTGTATGTTGAGGACACCAGAACTGCACACCACACTCCAAGTGAGGTCTCATGAGAGCAGAGTAAAGGGGCAGGATCACCTCCTTCGACTTGCTGGTCATGTTCCTTTTGATGCAGCCCAGGATACGGTTGGCTTTCTGGGCTGCGAGTACACACTGAAGGTGGCTCATGTTCATTTTCTCATCGACCAACACCCCCAAGTCCTTTTCTGCAGGGCTGCTCTGAATCTCTTCTCTGCCAGCCTGTAGCTGTGCCTGGGATTGCTCCAACCCAGGTGTAGGACCTTGCACTTGCCATGGTTAAACTTCATGAGGTTGGCATCAGCCCACCTCACAAGCGTGTCAAGGTCCCTCTGGATGGCATTCCTTCCCTCCAGCGTGTCGACCGAACCACACAGCTGGTGTCATCGGCAAACTTGCTGAGGGCACACTCAATCCCACTGTCCACGTCACCAACAAGGATGTTGAACAAGACCGGTCCCAACACCGATCCCTGAGGGACACCACTCGTTACTGGTCTCCAGCTGGACATTGAGCCATTGACCACAACTCTGTGTGTGCGGCCATCCATCCAGTTGTTTATCCACCGACTGGTCCATTCAGCAAACTGATGTCTCTTGGATACTGTCTTGGACAACCTGTGATTGGTGACCCTTCTTGAAAGGAAGGTTGGATTAGGGTATGTCCAAGGTCCCTTTGAACAACTGCACTGTGATTCTGTGATCAGGAACTAAGTAGGCATGGATGAAGTGTCATGGAGGACATACAGATAGATATTAGGCAGTACCACTGTTTAGTTTTTTTTTATTGTTGGATTCCTACTGTTAGTGGAATGTTGTTCAGTATTTAATTGATGATTTGAAAGCAAAGGTTGTAAGTCCAAATGAACTCAAAGATACAGTTAAAAGATACTTGATCATATCTACTTGAGAAGAAACGTCTTCTCAGTGAGGGTGACAGAATACTGGAACAGGCTGCCCAGGGAGGTTGTGGAGTCTCCTCTGGAGACATTCCAAACCCGCCTGGACACGTTCCTGTGTAACCTTATCTAGGTGTTCCTGCTCCGGCGGGGGGATTGGACTAGATGATCTTTTGAGGTCCCTTCCAATCTCTAACATACTGTGATACTGTAATACTGACAGCTCATGCTCACAGTCTCTGTGTCATGTCTTTTTAAACTGTATGCTCTGTACTATCCTCCTTGCTCAACCATTAAGGGATATGCAATTTTATTTATTAGTACTTTGAAAACTGTCTGTTTGCAGTAGCATGTTAAACAATTTAGCACTAGAAATATAAAATGTTGTCAACCAATATGGTGGAAATAATATACTAAAACCTACTATGACTGAACACAGATTTGGGAAATACCACCTAATCATCTAATTTTTAAAATGTGCTTTCCATCCTTTGAAGGTCTCTGCCCATGGCTCTAGTGATAGAATTGTTTTAGAGGCAGGTTCAAATACTCAAGGCACTTGAAAAAGTCTCTTCAGTAAATCACTTCAGAAGCTACATATGTAAGTTCTTTCGAAGATTTTAAGTTCACTCTTTAATATATTTTTCAGTACATTGCTTCAAATGCTAATTAGAAGTAAAATTAAAAATGCCTATCACTTTGTCATGAAACGAGTGTGTCTTTGTGCTCTGTAGCAGCTGGAATGAAGACACTGTCATTTAAAGTGAGATACATCTCCAGGAGGACATCTGTCTTTTGCTTGCACTTAGTATTTCCTTTGAAGTAATTTGAAATAGGCAAATACATAATCAGACATTTTCTAGTAATTACTGTACTTAATTTTAGCATTTCCTGATAATTAGGTTTAATAGGACATCACAGGTTTCCATTTTTTTCATTATACTTAATTTGTTAAACTTTCAAACATTAGAGTAATTTCTGAATTGAGCATTGAGTCCTAAAAATTTGTGATGCTCAAATTACATTCCATTTGGTTTTTGACTCATTATACATTATATATTCTGTCTCATTAACATTATTTAAGCACCACATCTCAGCATTTTAACCTTAAAATAATTACGTAAGAAGCTGGTCAAGAAGTTAGGTTAACCTATAAATATTTTTGTTCTGGTATTACATTTCTTATCAAATGCTTTTTTAAATCATAAGACTCTTAGTGACAAGGCTACTTTGGATGCCAAGTAAATGTAAACGTGTCATTCTTCGCCAAGTGTTACCGCTGAAATGAGTGAGGAATTAGTCCTTGTCACTGAAGTGTAGTTCTACTCACTCTTAAGAATCTGAACACTGTACAGTTATTCAGTGAGTAGAGCTTCTGTATTTTAATGATCTGGAAGTTAACCATCAGTGTTTAACAAGACATTAGACTCTTTCTGTGTTTGTTCTAGGTAAATATGCACCTGCAGCCTGAGACAGGAATATAAAATAGATGGGTGGATTTGGAGGTATGTAGATGCTTACTGATTATAGTTAGGTTTTATTTAAATTGTTATAGTTACACCCCAAAATGAATCTATATTTCTATAAGCCTATGTTAAAGTAAACATCTTATGGATCTGCCAGTAAAGAATCTTTGGAATAGAATGTACAATATTAGTCATTGCAGAGATCTGAATTCAGGTCTCTTCATTCCCTATTGAATGCTCTAGCTACAAGCCTGTAAAAATATTTCTGTCGTTATTTAATCTGTAATTATTCTGCATATTGAGAAACAATTTTTATAGGAGACCATGTCATTCCAGACTAGACTATAGCCTGGTGATCAGGGCCCTTTTCATGCGATAGAAATCCTCAGTCAAAAGATGTGTTGAATCTTTCTCTCTTCTATGTAAAAAGAAAACTGTACTAAATTACACAAAAGGGGAAGCAGCACTTCCTGTTTATATGCTCAGAGCACTGCCCCAGGGAAAAGTAGCATCTGAATAGGGGTTTTAAAGACCTAAGGTACAGGTTTGGGAGCTACACTGAAAATTAAGTGTTCACTCTCTGTGCATCTGGGACAGTGCTTTTGCTCACTTGGTCATCAGTTTCTGCTTCAAGATCTTTTCCAAGACTTTTTCCCTTGAAGTTCCCCAGGGAAAGCTATTTGAAAGATCTGATTTTAAACCCAGCAGAAATTCAGTACTGGTAATGATATTTGAGAGGTGACACAGTCTCGATGCGTCTCACAACTGATGGTTGGTTATTTTTGCCTTGCTAAAGTCTTATTTCTTGTATATGTGTTAGGATTTGAAATATTTGATGTTTAAACATGACATTAACAAAATTTGTTTGTTTCTCAGTACAAGCTCTTTGTAATATAGGATTGAACATATATACGTATTTCCATTCTGGTTTTTATCAATAAATGGTAGGTCAGTAGTGGTAAAACAAACTGGGATCTATTGTAAGAAAATTGAACAGCAACAGTAATACAAGCTAAGTGTTATTCTTCCCACCTTGGAATTGCAGTCTAAAATTACCTTCTGGAAGGATCATGGTAAGGGAAGTTGGTATATGGAATTAACAGAAGGCAGTGGCTGATCATGTGCTTAATGATGCTACTATAAATCCTCAGTCTGCTGAGAGTGAGGCTTAGAACTGGAATTTTCGTTCTCAGATACTCCTGTAAGAGTGTAACTTATAATGAAATTCTTACTCTAGAAGCTTTGCTTCCTGTTTTTATGGTCTCTTAAGTAACTTCACTATTTGTTGTCATAACCATTTTTCAAAATAGTATTTTTCTCATCTGTAAACTTGCAGGGTGATATTTGCACCTATATATATGACTAGATATATTCAGGTGCTAATGTAATTTCCACTTGTCTTCAGGTCAAGCAAATAGAAAAATCAGTTTTGAATTTTGTATGTATGTAGTTGTGTGTGCATCATTACTTTTTCTGAAGCCCATCATGGAAAGCTTGAATAAGTGTAATAAGTTATTTATACAGAGGACTAGAACTATGACTTTGGACTAATTCCCATTTCTCTGCTAAATGCAAAGAATAATTTGGCAACTTGATGAAGTATTATTTACCACTGAGGCCAAATTTTTTCCTTTCTGGGGTAAACAAATCATTAGGCTGATTTGAAAAGCATTTCTTATGTTTGTAAAACCTGACTGGTGGTTTCCTGTGTAAATAAATGAATGGTCTTTCTAAAAGGAAGCATATATCAGCAAGTTGTGTCAAAGCTCATGCATATGCTGCGTCACATTTATAGATGGATGTACGATGATGGAGAGTTAATAGCTGACTTTGTATTATGGCTCTTTTCAGTATGAAGCTACAGATTAACATTAAATTGGAAAAAAACCCACATTAATTTGGCAATTTCCAGCTTTATAGAATTGCTATTTTCCCATGGATTGCAGAGTTTTGTCCGAGATTTCAGCTTTCTACTTTCTTGGCATGCATTGTCATCTGGTACTCACCTGCAGGATTCCCATTTGTCTCATTTTGCACTCAATTCTGCTGAACATATATTTCATAGGCTGTTACTGTGCTCAGTTGGTGTAGGGCCGTCTGTTAAGTTTTGACAACTTGTGTGTCTGAATTCTCAGTTTCTTTAACAATTCTCTTTTAATTAATCCCTAGTTATGGATTTCCAAAAGTGGGGTGGTTATTTTCCAGGAGTGCAACAGGGGCTTGGTATTGCTACCTTTTTGTCTTGTGTCCAGTGTAAAGAGTTTTCTCCAGTGTAAGGGAGGTACTTCCTGGGTACTGCTAGAATACAACAGGAAACAATAATTTTTCCTGTGTCACATATATTTATTTCTTACTTATATGACATATACTACATAGATGAGTGTATGGAATCCATAATGTAAAGAGAGAGATTGTGCAGAAAGGAGGATGTATGCTGTGTATGTTCAATGGGGTAAAAATGAAAGTAAGTTAATAAATACTGAATTCTGTTACCATGGTTTAAAGCAACAAATAAGGTTAGCAAAATTGGTCTTTTGCAATTGTTTCAGCTAAGCATAATAATATTTTACTCCATTGGATCCCTAAATATGGCTTCTGGTACATCTCAGTTGTTTCTGATGTTGACAGATATTTTTAGTGAACCTGTTTATATAATTTCACACATCACCAGCATCTTAAAATCTGTTGAATGAAGCTGGTATAAGGTGCATAATAGACTTTTTTGCAAACTTGATGATTTCATGCTATAGAACAGTAATTTTAGGTAATAACAAAGCTTACAAGGAGAAATACTCTTTGAAGTTATTATCTAAATGATGGTAACATTTCCAGTACTTTCCAAGTATAATTTTATGGTGATACATGAAAAGGAGGAAGACACACAAAAGGATAAAAGCCTGAGATAAACTGACACACAAAGAAAATAGCTAATCTTTGGACATTGCAGGTGAATACATTTTTTAAAAAGAATGATTAATCACATTTTATCCTTGAAACGATCTCACAGGCTGAACATAGAGGAGCCATATAGTATTTGTAATTGCAAAATATCACATCATTTCTAACCTTTTAAGCGTTGAACACGTGATCAACTTGCCTAATAATCCAGTGAGAACATGTCTTTTAGTTTCTTTCTGACATATAGCTGTAAAACTGGCCCAGAAATGCTATTTAACAAACATGATAATGTTCTTCTGAGAAGTGATGAATGAAGCATATAGAGTAGACAGCATATTCAGTATGAAAATAAAACAGGTTTTTCCTTCTATGAAAGAAAAAAAATGGAAGATGTGAATGGAAATGTCGTGCTTCCATAGTGCTAACTTAATTTCCATAATTGTCTAGTATTATTATGTTTCTGAGTATCTGTGTTCCTCAGAGCCTTTTAAAGTGCAGAGAAGTTGAAAAGCTTTTGTGATGCTCGTCATGCTTAACTGAAAGTTTATGTTATATGGTACTCTTAAAATGGTACGTTATAATGCTATGTTCTATGAATGATAATGCTACATTACATGATATTGAATTCTCATTTAACATGAAAATGCTTTCCAAATGTTGATAAAGGACTTAATAGCTACTTGAGTTCTCAAAACACTAAGACCAGTCAGCTTTACCATGATCACTCTTAATATCTGTTCAATCAACTCTAAATTAAGCTTAGGATTTAAATTCTGACATTGCCACAAGTAGTTGGGTAACATAATTCATTCAAAAGACAAACCTGTAAAGTTTTTATTAACATTACCCTTTGATGGCTATGTATATCTGTACATTCCAGAAATGTGATATAATAGCCAACATTTAGATTTAAAAATGCTACAGAATTTTAATATGAATCACAATGCCAATAAATAGGGACTGCATACTTTGAAGGTCTCTGCAGTAGTCAACAGTCAAGTTATGTAAGTGAATGTCTGATGTCTCTGATTGGATTTGCACTCTCCGTCAGTTACTGCTTTATGTCTAACTGGTGATTCAGTTCGTTCAGCTGCTGACATGTATATTTGGCATTGTGGACTACTGCAAATTGGATGAATCTGGAATTTTAAATCTAGGCTGAGTTAGAGTACTTCCCTTTATGACTTCAAGATCTTCTTAACATTCATCTTTCCAGACAAATTTTGTTAGCAAATGTAACCATGCTGCCTGGTCTTCCTAATTCACAGAGGCCTACTGATCCTTCTTCTTGAGGTCTGTAGACATTTTCCATTCAGTGTGGGGGTGATGTTTAAGCCATGCTTTCTGATTATATGCCTTATGGAAGTAATGTAGTGATTTTTCACATAAACCATGACTCCTTAGAAGGTATTACAGTCCTTTATGCTCCTACCAGATGTTCCTTACATATTTTTCTGGAAACTAATGAAGTAATGTAAATATAAAAAGATATCTTTGGTCTTAAAAACCTGCGTTAAATCATTCAGTGCTCTCAATTAATGACTCTGGAAGATCCTTGTGATGTTCCTTCTTGGTCTTCAGCTGCCCATTAAGTCTAGCAATTCCAGGTACTAAGCCAAAAAATAGTAAAAAAAATTGAAATAAAAAATGTCTTCACTTGTTGGGCACAGCTTGTACTCTCCAGAGAGTATGATATGTCTGGTAATTAATACTTATCTTAAGGTTTTGTTGATCGGATTTACTTCAGATGCTAGTCCATTTGTCATTGGATTCAAACGCGGGTTGTAATGATATACCAAGGAATTTTCCACAGAAGTTGAATTAGCCCTTTTTGGTAATAGTGTGTATTGCATTGTATTTGATTGAATAAAAAGCAAATAGTTACTCAACTTGCAGCTTTTTGCTATTTGAAGAGTTCCACTGCTATAGCCTCTGCCCTTACAGTACCTACAAATATAATAATGCTTGAGACCCATTCAGGAGCCAGTTTTCTTTTATCTGTAGTATGCCCATAGACAGCTTGCACATGTTTTTCTTACTTTAGCATGTTGCCAGAAATAATCTTAAAATAGTAGTGAGCTGATGCTAAGCAGCTAGTAGTGAAGTGATAAGACCTTGGAGAAAGAGGTATGGATTTATGTTTTAGTGTTTGGTTTTTTTTACTAAGACAGGCTTCGTAGAATCCTATGGACTGTTCAGTGATTTGTTCAGTGATTATAATACAGGTGTCCTCCATCACAGGATCATATGGGTGTTGATCCCATGGCAAGCTATGTGTGGTCATGCAATGGGGGGCCACCATCCTTGTTAGAGGTATCAGGAAGCTAGCAGAAAGCTGTATTCATGTTGCAGCCTGCTTATATCTGAAGTGCCTTTTGGAAGAGATTGACAAACAGGATACTGTGTGCTGTATGAGTTGCTCTGACTCAATTCTTGACCACAGTTTTCAGTTAGGAGGTTGTGCACTCCTTTCATGTAATACTTGTACCTGTCTGCTCATCTGCAATTCAGCTATAACCTGGTCTATGAGGTTTTTTCTGCCACTATTCTGCTCTGAGAGTGTGTTAGGAATTTCCCATGTTATATGATTTTAAATGCTTGCTCATTTCAGATTCTTTCATAATTCACAGTTGATATTAACATTATTCTCATTGCTATCTATATTATGTTACTCTCTTCATAATGTAAGAAAGGTCATAAGTACCCAGAGGTATGATATCTCTCTGTGACAGCAGAAGATGTAGATGTGAAATAAAGACTTTGTCTGCATTAATATCCACTGGGGGAATAAAGTCAGAACTAAGAAAACCTATTGTGAATTGTAGTGAAAATCATATTGTTCATGTACATTTAGACAAAATTCAGCCTTTTAGCACTGAAAAGATCTGTGGCTGCAGTTTTGCATACTACAATTTGCTGTATGTTTTATCATTTAGGCCTTTATGGACTCAATTCCACGTATCCTTCAGAACGTATGTTGCTTTTAATTGAAAGTTTTCAAGCTCACAGTTTGGGTCTACTTATATCCTCAGATGATGACTGGACAGAAAGCAACAGCATACCTTTTAGTATTATCTGGTTACTCTTTACATATTTACCTGGGATTTTGTATTCTTAGTATGTTTTGGAAAAGCTAACTATTTCCAGACCTCCTTTCTTGGAAGGTGCACAGTATTATTCTTAGTATGTGGAGTACAACATCAAAACATAAATAGATGGATTCTCATGTCTGAAATCTCTAAACTACTTAGCAGGTGGTAGGTTTTGAACTCAGAGGGTCAGTAGCCTCAAATCCCTTTCAATATATTATTACATTTAAAGGAATGAAGTTTGAATAAAAGGACTATTCTTCAGCATTCTGTGGGGATAGACTTGTGGAAGAAGTTGAAACTATTAATTTGGTGTCACTTTAACTCAACAAAGAAGGAGAGGAGATATATCTATGAAGTCAAATACACAGTTGCAGAGTGGCTTCACATATTTTTCAGGATACTGGGCTGCAAGCCAGTTTTCATCTAGCAGCCATACAGGACTGTACAAAGCCTGAGCTAACAATTCATCTTTGCATCATAACCGCGTAAGCATGTCTGCAAAAGAGATGAGATTATTTACAGGGGGCTAAAATGTACCCAGAGTAATACTTAACCCCAACTAGAATCAAAGGAATTTTGTATGTGACACTGAGAATCATATGTGGCACAGAGTTAGCGCTTTAAAGAAATTAATCTCCCTTTTTAAGTGGAAGCTCATAATTGCAAAACTGTTCATGCATGTTCTTAGATGGCAGCATACTTTACCACTATTATAGGAGTCTGCCGTATCATTAATCATATTTAGTTTTTTTTTTTTCCTGGAGCCTTGACTGTTTAAGTCATGGAAATACCTGCTAAAATAGAAGCACACCATCCATTATTGTCCTAATATAAATGATTTTGATAAGGTTTGAAGTAAGATGAGCCAAATAAAATGTTTTATTCTGCAAAATTTCATCTTTCAGGTAACTGAAAAGAATGCCCAGAGTTTGCATATGAAAAGAAATGATCTTTATCAGCTTTAAAAAAGCAATCATGCAATTTTATTTATGTTGGTGACAAACTCCTAGCTAAGTCAACAGTCATTTTGTGTATTAACAAATTGTTCGCATTCCTTAATGTGCAGCAGTGTTTAACTAGAATTTGTGTAATATGAGCCTGGGGCAAAATGCCTACAGTAAAGTGGTCTCACAGTTAAACTTTCCTCTTAGAGAGTGGTAAAAGATATTTGTATTAGCTTGGACAAGTTCAATCAGTTATGTGCAATGTGCAATATTTTGCGAGGAGACGTGTTCTTCCGAAGATGCCCAAATTAAATGCAAACAATAATAACTAATTTGTTCTCTCATTTCTTTTGTTTACTTGAACAGATTTATTAGATCACCTGAGTTAAGCTGCCTGCTAGACCTCTGGACTTTCAATTTCAGGTAAGATCTGACAGATCAATACCCCTTCATGACTCAAACTTCATTTTTAAGCTTAGCATCCAAGTTCCTTACAATGTCATTATCCTAGTAACATTATACAGGCCTAAATATAGGCTGATTTTTTTTTTTAACTTAAAAATTAAATTCTGGGTAGTTCAACTCATACTTTAACCTTGTGCTTACTGCTGTTTCTATTGAGTGTTTCCAATAGCCACTAAAGGAGGAATGTAAGTCAGGTGGTGCTATATGCTATGTATTGCCCAACACATGCTCCCTTCAGGGGGACCGCTTCCTTCCAGCAACAACCCCCTCCATACCCAGCTCAAGGCAGGTGAGATGATGCGGGTCTCATACATAAGCTGATTTTCCAAACTGTGCTTGGTAAGTGAAACTGAAATGGAGTTGGACTGTTGTGTTGTGTCAAAGAATATAAGGTAAGGCTTTATTGACATAACAGAAGTTTAGAAAGCGGAGAAAGATTATTTTTTAATATATATACAAAATGTTTATATGTATAAATTGTATTTTAATATATATAAATTGTAAAGCCATATTTCCAGCAGGCTTGTAACTGGGGTGGTATGCTAGCTAAAATGAGTTGCTTTTTATCTATGTTGTTTTTCAAGTTTGTCTTACTGCCCACAGAATGTTGGGCGAGGGAGAAGCGTGAGTAATGAACAGAGCAGTGTTACTGTTTCCAAAGAAAACAGATAGCTTGATGATAAAGGAAACAATCCCAATGCTGCATAGTGAGTCTAATTCTACTCCTAGAAATGCATATTTATGTCTAATATCTAAATGGAACAGCCATCATTGGCTCTGATTAGGTATAAACCACTGAAAAATTGAGAATTAAAAAGTCTTTATATTACATAATGTCTTGGAAAAAAAAGCTGGCAAAAATGTGCTACTATAGAATGGAAACATCAAGAGAAATGCTATTTTTATAGCAATTTCCTGGAAAATTCCTTGAAGAAAAACAATCCCTTTGCATAGAACACTTGATGCTAATGCCACAATAATTTTCTTAGCTATGGAGTTTCCAGTGAGGTAGCTCTCTAAACTGTTTCCTTTCAGTTACATTCTAGAAAGCCCAGCTATGGCAAAGAAGATTATTTTTATTTTATTAATAGCTCTAAATAATACTCAGAGGAAAGGAAATATAAATCTCAGGACTAAGCAAACATTATTGGAGCAAAGGATGTCACAAAGCAGAAAAAGGTGTGAGGTAGGATGCAGAAGATAAATCCTTCACCGGATGATTGTTGTTCTTTAAGCAGATGGTGCATAGAGGACTAGATTAATTTTTGTGGTATGGTAGGTATTACGCAGCACATGTTGCTTTAAGAATAATGAAGACATTTTCCATCCTTGAAATTAAGGGGAAAACGTATTGTGCTATAACTAATGAGCTGTCTGAGTTATTTTTAACTCAGTTTATTAAGAAAAGATTGGAGCAAACTGCAGCAATAAATCTTTAGGATACATGCATCACAGATTGATTTGCATTCAAGGTCACAACAAAGTTCAGCAAAAATGCAGATCTCAGCAGAACAGCTCTTCACTTATCATTGATTCTTTCCTTTTTAGGTAGCCCTAAAATATAATAATGAGTATTATATCATGCTAGGATATAATGTTAGGAATAATATGTACTTGTGCATATTCATCTCCCAGTGTTCATCACATTCCTGCTTGTAGCTTTCTAGTTTGAATGGCAAGCATGCAATAATGAACTTTGCCAGTCTATAAAAAAAAACAACTGTGGAGTCTTAAAAAGTATTCCTTCTGGAAGGCATTCACACTGCTTGATTTTATATATACAACTAAAATGCCTCATACAGAGCCTTCCCTTCCTGTGTCATGAATGAAAGGTTATTTTATTTGTATTTGTAGTATAGGACCAAGAAGCTTCTCCTGTATCTGACTCTAATGTGCATCTTCACTAGGTTTAGCTTCATGCCAATGACCCAATTTCTGTACCAAAACCGAAGAACTTAAATATAGGCTTCAGCTCATGTAAGATCATTACTTTCTCCATTAATTTTATGTGGAGGTAAGCATCCAACCTTAGTCATTCCATTAGGTTATAAGGTTAATCAGTTAAACATTTAGATACTCTCTGAGCAGTAGCTATCCATATCACAAATATGGGTAATTTAATTTACATGTGATTTTAGATAGCATAATTTTATGTGGTTTTTTTGTAGTTCCATCAAAGGATAAATGACAGTAATGTAGATATATTAAAAAGTAAAATCCGAGTTATACCAAGTCTTTGATGAAAGCTAGACTACATTTCAGGGTTTATGGAAGCAAATTAGCTTATTCTTAGCAAGCACACACATTCCCTCCCCCCCCCCCCAAAAGAAAATCTGTTTAATTATTTTCCTTTTAGTCTTTCTGTCATCAGTATCCTAAATATCCTGTGGCTAATAATTGATCTTTCTCTGTATGCATCACTGTGGTCCCTTTGCTTACTGTCCCCTTGATGGTGCTCATCTTGTGTGGTAACACTGTCACCCCTTTTCTTCTATTTCATTTTTATGCCTGGCAGTATGTAGCTTTTGCATATTTGCATCTCCAAGATTGTAATCCTTGGATAACAAAGTTGGTGTGGATGAGAGAATTATTCCTGTCAAGTCAGGGAAATATTTCCTACACATAAGAAACAGTATTGCAGAGAGACCACTAATCTGATAATGTATATTTTTATATAAATATCTTCTTTGTGTAGGAATCTCAATAGGAATGCTCATTAATGCTACCACTACTGAAAACTTTGAGAAGAGAACCAAATCTTTAAAACATCCATCGGGAATGAGATTTCCTGTCATCTAGGCTCTGCATTAGATAACACTCTTGACTAAAGGGAATAAACCACTGTATAAGACTACATCATCCTAACTCATTTGAAAGATACTCCTTCTGTTTGTTTTTTTTTTTAATTCAATTATTATAGAAGTCAAAGTGAAAGGCACTGTATGAAATATGGGTAGACATTTTTTGAAACAAGGAATAGAGAAATAGAGATGGATGGAATTGTTTTTCTTTGAAAATACTGAGCTGTTTAAAAAAATCCCCAAACCAAAAAAAAAAATAACCTAACCAAACAAACAGGACCGAATAATGGATAGTTAAAATGGATGGAAAAACTTTTTGTCACTTATTTTGTTTGTATTCAGTTAAAACCTTTACATTTGTCATGTAAAGCAAATGCTAATGACAGTTTCATTTAATTCCTTCCAATCAGTTTTACCTCAAAGGAGAATTCTTATGAATCTTGTGAGTTTCTCACTGCAGTTCCAAAAAGCTATAATGTATGTAACATGAACAAAGAAAAATGAGGATGTGGTGTGTCAAATGAATCTGTGTCTTAAGTATACCTGTGCATCTGTAAAATAGCTTTCTTTCTCAGAAAGCCTGATGATGCACTTTACATATGAAACATTTTCCTGCCAGGCAGTGGTGTTTTGCTGAAATTAAAATTCCATGGAGAAAGTGATACTTTTTGCAAGAGATTTCCATTTAGTTCTAGGTCAGGTCAACTTTAATTCTCTGTATTGCCTGAGTCACTTTCTTTGGTCTTTTACGCTTCCTGCATTGTATGGAAACTGTCTGACTCATAGCATGTGCCTGATTATGTCCTGCCTCCATATTTGGATAAATGTGAATGATTAACTGCCATCATCACAGTTTGGTTTCCATGAACGAAAAATGAAGATCAGACAGGAGCCTGAGGTCTTTGAATTTATTCCCTTTATTATGTACATAGATGGAAACTACTTTGAGTCTGTCTGTGTCTTTGGTAGTTATGTGCCAAATTTCTCCATAGCCAAACCTTAATCTCATCTGTATTTAGCATATTATTTTAGTATAGGGTCTCTCAAAGCCTTCCATCTCCCTCCCTCCCTCCGTCCCTCCATCTCCTTCCTTCCTCTCCTTCCTCTCCTTCCTCCCTCCCTCCCTCCCTCCCTCCCTCCTTCCCTCCCTCCCTCCCTCCCTTCCCCTTTCCTTCCTTCCTTTCCTTCCTTCCTTTCCTTCCTTCCTTCCTTCCTTTACTTTCCCATGGAAAGCAGAAAACCTGGGCTGGCTATACTATTTTGCATTGCACTACATCCTTGCTAATAAATCTTCTGGAAACTACAGCGCCAGCCTTATGCGCTATAAACCAAACTGGACCTAAGGTGGAACTGTACAGAGCCAAGTTGGAAGTCTTAAAATGTGCAGTTTGGATAGACTAGTCAAGTATAATTCAGAGTTGACTGTATTTTGACTTACTGCAGCTGTAACAACCTAACCACTCAGTATAATTCATAAGCTGCAACTCCTTGTTGCATATTAAGAGTGAACAATGCCCTTTGGAAGTGTGAATTTGAAGCAGTATTAGATGAAGTCATTTAATTTCCTCTTGTTTTACAACCTAACTGTTACTCATGAACTGAAGTCAGGATATATTTAAATTTTTTATCATGTATTTTATGTCAGTTTAAATTTAAAGTGTGTAGAGTTAAATACATTGAACAGAAGACTAGGAGTCTTACTGACTAATATTCATTCATTCCTCACTGTTCTCTACTTGAGAAGGCAGAAGAGAAATGCTATCATTATTAGGCTTATTTAATAATTTAAGAACCTCACAGAGCTGAGGCTGAGTAAAGGTGAATAAACTGAAGACACAGTTCAGAAATGAAAAAAACCCGAACACTGTCTGCTGCTGCTTCTTCTTTGAAGTGGCTGGACACTTGAAGTATATGATTTTTATTAATAAAAACCTCTGGACATCTTGCTGCTTTTATGCAACTGGACAATTTCCTTGTGCTAAACCATTTAGCATCTGTCTCCCCAAAAACCCACTTAAAATCTAGGTAACTCTGAATCCATATATAAACATATATAAACATATATTCATACACACATATATAAACATATATTCATACACACACACACATATTAAACATTCTTAGATAAATAATGAATGGACTTCAAAAGAGCAGATTTTGGCCTCTTCAGGAACCTGCTTAGTAAGGTTCCATGAGATATAGCCCTAGAGAGCACGGGGGCCCAAGACTCTTGGTTGATATTCAAGGATCACCTGCTACAAGCTCAGGAGTGTTGCATCCCAGCTAGAAGGAAGTGCAGCAGGAGGGCCAGGAGACCTCCTTGGATGGATAAGGAGCTGCTGAGGAAAATTCAAATGAAAAAAAGAGGCTTATAAAAAGTGGAAGCAAGGACAGGCAGCCTGGGAAGAGTACAGGGATGCTGTCCGGGAAGCTAGGACCAGGTTAGGAAAGCTAAGGCCGAGTTAGAATTAAACTTGGCTAGGGATATTAAGGATAACAGGAAGGGATTCTACAAGTACATAACAAATGAAAAACAGACTAGGGAGAACATAGGCCCCCTCTGGAAGCTCTTGAGAGAACTAGCTACACAGGATTTGGAGAAGGCTGAGGTTCTGAATGACTTCTTTGCCTCGGTCTTCACTGGCAAAGGCTCTGACCGCACCACCCAAGTCTTGGAAGGCAGACACAGGGACTGTGAGAATGAAGACCTTGGGCTCACTGTAGGAGAGGATCTGATTTGAGACCACCTTAAGAACCTGAATGTCCACAAGTCCATGGGTCCTGATGAAATCCATCCGCGGGTTCTGAAGGAGCTGGCAAATGAAGTTGCTAAGCCCCTGGCTGTCATATTTGAAAAATCATGGCAGTCGGGTGAAGTTCCTGACGACTGGAAAAAGGGAAATATAACCCCCATTTTCAGGAAGGGGAAAATGGATGACCCGGGGAATTACAGACCAGTCAGTCTCACCTCTGTGCCTGGCAAAATATTGCAGCAGATTCTCCTGGAAGGCATGCTAAGGCACATGAAAAACAAGGTGCTTGGTGATAGCCAGCATGGCTTCACTAAGGGGAAATCCTGCCTGCAATTTGGTGGCCTTCTATGATGGGGCTACAGAACTGATGGACAGTAGTAGAGCAGCTGATGTCACCTACCTGGACTTGTGTAAAGCGTTCGACACTGTCCCATACACCATCCTTGTCTTTAAATTAGAGAGACATCAATTTGATGGATGGACCACTCGGTGGATAAAGAACTGGCTGGATGGCCTCACACAAAGAGTTATGGTCCGTGGCTCAATGTTCAGCTGGAGACCAGTAACAAGTGGTGTCCCTCAGGGACTGGTGTTGGGACCGGTCTTGTTCAACATCCTTGTTGGTGACATGGACAGTGGGATTGAGTGCACCCTCAGCAAGTTTGCTGATGACACCAAGCTGTGTGGTTCGGTTGATACGCTGGGGGAAGGAATGCCATCCAGAGGGACCTTGACATGCTTGTGAGGTGGGCTGATGCCAACCTGAAGTTTAACCATGCCAAGTGCAAGGTCCTACACCTGGGTCAGAGCAATCCCAGGCACAGCTACAGGCTGGGCAGAGAAGAGATTCAGAGCAGCCCTGTAGAAAAGGACTTGGGGGTGTTGGCTGATGAGAAATTGAACATGAGCCAGCAGTGTGTGCTTGCAGTGCAGAAAGCCAACCGTATCCTGGGCTGCATCAAAAGGAGTGTGACCAGCAGGTCGAAGGAGGTGATCCTGCCCCTTTATTCTGCTCTCGCGAGACCCCACTTGGAGTATTGTGTACAGTTCTGGTGTCCTCAACATAAAAAGGACATGGAACTGTTGGAACAAGTCCAGAGGGGGGCCACGAGGATGATCAGGGGACTGGAGCACCTCCCGTTCAGCCTGGAGAAGAGAAGGCAGCGCAGAGACCTCGTAGCAGCCTGCCAGTGCCTGAAGGGGGACTATAGGGATGCTGGGGATGGACTCTTCATTAGGGACTGTATTGACAGGACAAGGGGTAATGGGTTAAAACTTCAACAGGGGAAGCTTAGACTGCATATAAGGAGGAAATTCTTTCCTGTTACGGTGGTGAGGCACTGGAATAGGTTGCCCAAGGAGGTTGTGAATGCTCCATCCCTGGCAGTGTTCAAGACCAGGTTGGATGAGGCCTTGGGTGATATGGTTTAGTGTGAGGTGTCCCTGCCCATGGCAGAGGGGTTGGAACTTGGTGATCTTAAGTCCTTTCCAATCGTAACTATTCTATGAGTCTATGATTCTATAAATGTTCCTTACAGCAGAGACCAGATACATGGCTTTTCTTTCACAGCTAAGATTGCCACATCCACTATGTGGTCTTGTTCAGACTCACTCCATCATTGCATTATAGCATATCTTGAACTCTCTTTGGTGGACAGGTATGGTAAATACTTCCCAGAGGCTCACTGCTAGGATATCCATGCAAAAAAAAGTGTGTTTAAATTATCTGGCAATGAAAAATATAGCCTGAACTCAGGTCTCCGTCTCCCTATGTAAGCATTCAAACTTGAAAGACTGAGACACTATTACTATCCTCCTCTTTCAAAGTCCAGAAAATTGAAGAAACTAATGGTGTCTAAATAATTTTTTTTCATTTGTCAGAAAGAATTCTCAGAATAGGATTTCAGGTTTTTTGTGTTTGGATGGTTTTGGTTTGGGGGTGGTTTTTTTGTTTGTGTGGGTTTTTTGTTGTTGTTTTTTTTTCCCCTTTTTTTCTACCCCCAGGTCGTGTAGGGCTATGGTTACAGTGCTAAGCAAGACATTTCAGACATATGTCTGTGGTTTGATCAGCTAGCCCAAGGGAATGCTCTGCCCTGTGCACTGGGCTTCTTTGGTTAGCATTCTAAGATTCCCAGTTCTCTTCATGCTCTGTAAATGCTTCAACAAGGAAAAACAGAAGCTATGCATAAAACTTAATTTCATCAGTCAGAGCTTATAAACAGTTAGTGATCTCTGAAACAATGTTTTTTATTGGTTTAAAGACAGTGAACACATTAGGTATGGAATAACAGGTATTCTCTAAGTATCAGCTTTTTGTTTCCATTTACAATCAAACCACCCTATTGTGAAGTTTTACACTTAAATTTATTGTTTGATTCTCTCTGCCAAACAACTACTTTCCTTACTAATGAAAAATTAGAATGAGAGAGTACATTTACACCTAGTTTTCACATCAGATTTCTAAAAAACAGAAAGCATTAGTGGTGACATCTGAAAGGCTGGACTCAAATGACAGGCCCATGATCACAAAAACTTTGTGCCTGAACAAGGCATAAAAATCTAATTTTGTGGGGTGGTTTTCATTTGCTTTACTCTTCAAACCTTCCTTTTGATATCTTTATGATTCTGTCTGACTCATGACACTATAACAAATAGTAACACATAATAAATAATGAAGAGGTCCTAAGAAAAATGCTTTCTTTCTGTATTTTTTGCACTCTTTCATACCTAATTGTAGGCGGCATGCTCTTATGTAAAAAAACAGAGATTAAAAATGTCAGTCCTCAAAAAGCTTGTAATTAAATTGTACACTAGGACCAGGAGTGTAAGGAAGTGAGTAATATTCATCTGGTAGACAACAATCTCAGGAGATTAGCTTACCCTTCCTCAGCCTATATTTGTCAAGTTCACTGTAGACAAGGTGAACATGGGTTTTAAAGAACACTGAGTGTTTAAAGAAAGCTCTTCAAATTGATGATAGATATTTATGATGTGCAGATATATTTTGGTAGATATTTATGATGTGTGCTTCCAGGAATGAGAAGCGGGATAGTGCAACCTTTCTGAATATCTACCAAATGCATGCTGGAGGTTAGCATTATGACCTACTCAAAAATGGGAGTCACCAATCAGCAGTGAATGAAAAATGATAGGTAAAGTAATGGGGCCACAAATGGTTTTTAAAGTGAGAGCTGTGTAATTTCCATAAAGAAACCAGAGCCCATATAGTAATCAGCTGTAAGATACTGTATGAGCAGGTTGGAATATGCTCCTTGGAAGTTAGGTGTCGTAGGAAACAGGTACTGGTGTTTGTGCCCACTTTCTTATCAAATAGTTATTAACTGTATTATCAAACAGTTATTAACTCTAGTAAAGGGTTTGTTAATGTATACACCATCAAAAAGTATATGGAATTTCGCTCTCCAAAATGAGAGCTCTGCCATCAGCCTGTCACATATACAGTCCTAAAGGACAAAGCTGCAGCGATGATGTCAACAGCAGTCAAGAGGGGAAGGAGCTAGGAGGGCTTATAGGAAAAAGTTATGGTTTTGATCTGTTTAGGTTGATAACTACACACCTGTGGGAAGGTATCAGAAGGTAAGCATGGCATTTGCGTACAAAGCAATGTGTCTGGCTACACCTGACAGTACCTGACTTCATGACTTGTGGAGGAGATTATGTGGATAAGGTGATTGAGGGAAGAGGGATCAGTTTAGAGGCCTATGGAGCATTCATAAAATGTTGTAGGGATCTAAAGATAACAGCCTCATGGGAAACAGTGGCTAACGAAACTTTGAGATGTTTTACTGAATCAGAGACACTTAAGGAACGTAATACATGTTAGGGATAGTTTCAGCTAAGAAAAGATAATTGTCCACTTGGATATGAAGGGTTTTATTCTGTGAAATCTAAGAGATAAGTTGAACTGGAGAAAAGGTAAATGAGATAATGGAACTTCTGTCAGTGGCTGTAAGCTGAACATTGAAGCATTTTAAAAATTATAAAGAAGATGGGAAAGAAATAGGCAAGAAATAATTTGTAAAGATAAAAGATTCCTTTGAAGCTTTAATTTGATAAAGAAGAGACAGAAAAAAAGAGAAAACTAAAAGAAAAACAGAGGGAACAGATGTGAGTGAGAGAAGAAACAGGATATGCTTGAGATGGGAGAAAAGGAAGGTAGAGGTGAGGAAATAGGCTTTCAAATTTCATATGGGAGAATTTGGTTATAATTCTCTGAGGGATAGGAATAAAGAAAGTAAAAGCAAGTTATATAGACTGTGAAAGTGCTCACATCATTTTACCACTCTTCTCAAAATAAATTAGCTAGTTTCAATATAATGGCATAAAAGGAAGCAGGGAAAAGAAGAGGTTTGAGCAGTGAATCAAAGGTGACAAAAGGAGCTAGGAACAGAGAAGTCATATTGTCAGCTGGAACAATGGAAGAACTGATAGTGAAGCGTTTTGACTCAACTTCAAAGCAGATCCACGGAAATATTTTTTTTCTGGTGAATAGTTTGGGTCCTTAAAGTATTAGAATGATTCCATTTATTACTTTAATGCCCTTTTTTAAGCTATTCTTTTTTCTTTATTTGCCTTTTTTTTTTTTTTTGGGTGCAATGTGATTAAAACTCAGAATCAATGTAATATTGTGTCACATGTCTCATGTCAGTGATACCCAGCTCCAGTTCAGTCTTTATTCGGGTTACTAAGTTTTCTTCTTGGATAACACTGACAGAATAAACAAAAAATCAGACCTCCCTTGAGTATTATTTCATTTTTTGGCTCTGAGCTCTGACTCACAGGTCTGGTCTGCAATTACAGGTGACTTTGGGCTCCCAGTTTCAGGGAATCCAGTGGGATATCTCTGGTCCTCTGGGTAATAAGGCACATCGAAATCTGTGACAATGACAACAAGGTACATCCAAGTATGAACTGACAATTTTCATTGGCTTGGCAATTTTATGAAAGTTGAGTGGCTTTTCATAGAGTGGAAAAGTCACAAGCTAAACAAAAAGGGGAGCTTCTGGGTAAATCAAATTCTTCCTCCTACACTTCCAAACTTTAAAGAGCTATGTTGTCTCCACATAAGTATTTCTGCATACTTTTTGATATGCAGAAATCTTTTCCCCTTAGCCTCACACTCAAAAATAGTTATGCTGTTTAAGCTCATATTGATTTGGGGAAAAATCAATGGAAAAAGTAAAACAACCAGAGACAAGTGTCTAGCAGGCACAAGTTCAACTCATGTGGTTAAGGTTTGGCAGTCAAAGCAAAACTGTTATGGTGGAAAGCATAGGGCAAGCTGTAAGTGGCGGTGCTTCCCACATCATTCATATTTCAAATCCAGAATGCTGTCTGTCATTGAGACCTAGCTTGCTGCCAAGAAAAGTCATAATATCATAAAAAAGAGTCTCTATATTTTCTGAGGTTTTATGATCAGTATATTCCCAATTAGCATACAGCTTTTTTGTTTTATTTGTGTAACAGGTAGTAGTTACAGATAGGAAAGGACTTATAAGCTAGATTAAGGTCCTTCAAGTATATAGGAAAGCCTTACCAACACAATTCCCCTCTTGAGCTGTGTTTCAGAGAAAGGAAGAAATGCTGCTTCTGCTGTCAATATGTCTGTCATGGCTAATTCAGAGCTGCCAGGAGCTCTGAAAGCTTACTTAGAAGACAGCATGAAAGTAGCAAGTGTAAGACAGAATGTGAATTTTCAAAGTGAGTCCACTGGTAGCAAACTGCAATCACGCAATGCAAGAAAGACAAAAGTGTGTTACATCATGAATCACAACAGAACAAATCATTGTGGAAGTCATCAGCAAGTGAGGATTGTGATTAAACATCAAGATGGAAAATGTCAATCTCAAAATAATAGCAGGTGCTGTAAATGAAACTGGAAATGAGAAAATCCTAAAATGTTGTAATTGCTTCGGTCCCAGCTGCTGGACTGCACTGAATTTTCAGCTTGAAGACAAAATGAAAACTTGTGAAAAATAGATACCGAGAGCTAACTTTCTACTCTGTGAAGGACAGGAAGGATGGAAACACACTACGCTTTATAGGAGCTCTTTTCAGGTGTGGCTAAGACTGTAAGTAACTGGGAAGTGCTGATTACAGGTGACCTAACTCATCATGGAGAAGCCATACCCCTATTCTGGGAGAAGTTTGATAAGATTTTTTTTTTTGCATACATTGAATTCAGGAGTAGATTTTTTAATAAGTGTCTGCACAAAATATCACCCAGTGTTACCAATACGAAAATTCAATTAATCATAACACATTTGGAATAGTTACAGTAATGTTGTAGCTAGCTGTAAGAACTCAGTTGGACATTTTCTCCTCTAGCTATCTCTCTTCCAGTACACAGATGGAATTACAGCCACATCAGGCTTGACTCTGTTGTTGCAGTGGTTCCTGGCTACTTATGCCACAGGGAGGAGCCCTGCAGAAAGCCATTCTAGGGAGATACTGGCATGAATATCTCAGTGGTGTAGTGCACTTGCTTCAAGCCACGGGTCATAACTGTGAGGATAAGGGTAATTATTGTAAGGCAGAGACTTCTGAAAAAAAAGTACTTAGCAAGCTAGAGCTGCACTGCTGTGATATAATCTGCATGGTGCTGGGAAGGAATGATTTAACATGTGTGTTTCCCACAGAAGTGTTACAGAGTGAAAGCTATGTCTCAGTCTCACTTTATCCATGGTTAAAGCATATCTGATTTGCATGAATTATAGATATATGCTAGATATTGTTTAGTTTTGAAGTTGTGGACAGTGACACTGAAATAGTTTTCCCAAAAGGCTGATAGCAGAAGCCTTATCTGGGCTCCTATTAAGCTCACAAGAGTTGTTTTTTTCTTTTACTGTTAAGTGCTCTGAATATGGCTTACTGTATGTTTTGTATGATTCCTTAAATCATAGCCTACAAGGAACCCAGACCACTTTCTTCAGATCTCCCCTTATGGAAGGCCAAGAATTTGCCCCAACTTTGACATATCAAGTTAATATCCATATGAAAAATTGTTGGCTGGAAGTAAGAAGTTGAAAAAAACTCAACTGTGAAAAACAAAAGAATAGACTGTTGCCAAAACTGAGACCAAAGTAATCCACGGCTGAATAGAAAATATGATAGCTATATTTTGTTGAGAGGTATTTGTGCAATACATCACATACATTTATACTTTAACAAGGAGACTGTTATGACTAATACATAATGTACCTGGTCTTTTATGGCCCAAAGATATGTATTGAGTGAATAAGGTAGATTTATAGTTTAATAGTTCCTTTTTAGGACATATAGTGAGATACATTTGACAAACGCATGCTATACTATCTTCAGATCACTAACTGGAAGAAACTGGAAAGGTGTTTCAATTCAGGGTACGTTTATATTATTTATTTAAAAACTATCACTTTAGGTGTAACTGTGAAAAAATTGTCAGTGCAGAAATCTTCAGTTCATTAGTAGCATTTCATAAATCGCCACGTAAATAGAATATTTCAGCTTCTGGGAAGTACTGATGTCTGCCAAAGAGAAAAAACTTCATTGCATAACAAGTTACCCTGCCTTTAATGAAACAAAAAAATAACCCCATTTCTGAAGATCAATATGCAAATAAATATATATATAAATGCATATATATATGCACATAAAATGCAGACTTTTTGGGCTGTGTTATGAGAAATCAGGAGCTGCTAAAATGTACCCACAAACTTTGATAATGAATAGGAAGTATACTTCAGCAATTTTGAAAGCTGAATTCTAATTTTTGGACTTTTACATTCAAACATTTTAGCATTTTTGTTCCATGTTGATATTGTTAAAGTTATTATTAACCAGATATCCCTAGGATGCTGGAGCTGCACTGTGTTAGGGATATTGGTGTGTTGAAATAAGACAAGTGCAGCTGTGAATTTGTAGCCTTTAGTTTGGCTAAAACTGCACAAAAATAATCTGTAAC
This sequence comes from Neopsephotus bourkii, assembly GCF_033783945.1. NCBI lineage: Eukaryota > Metazoa > Chordata > Aves > Psittaciformes > Psittacidae > Neopsephotus > Neopsephotus bourkii. The sequence goes on along the minus strand of NW_026900684.1, from coordinate 15,841,831 downwards.
TTTGTAATGGCTTGAGTGGAAAACATAAGTATTTGTAAGACTAAAAACTAAATGTGTATGGGATAAGGTAAATCTGGGAATTAAGGGGAAATAGATAATATTGCTAAACCAAATTATTTTTCAGGACACACAAAATGATGCATATAGAAAATAACAAAAACCTCAACTGTCGTCAAATTTTGTTTACTGAGCCATATTATCAGTTTATTTCCACAATTATGAAACTGTTGTCATCACAGTTAGTATGTATTAGCAGAAATACAAGCTGATCATGAGATCATAGTATTCCAGGAGCTGGCACTTGTTATGTATGTGGTGGGATTTTTAGTAGTCTCTGAACCAAACTGAAAAAGCGGCAACACAACAAGCATTGTATTTCAAGCATTACAGAAGGCATGTCACCTTCTGAAAATTTCCATGATTTCTAGGCCAAGTGTAAGCTAACTTTGCTTTTGAAGTCAAGGCAAGTCTATGCTGCAGTGGGGAACTTTAATTACATCTTTAATCAAGCCAGCAGGGATAGGAAATGTGTGTCAGCACAAATTATTGGTGTGGGCTAGAAACTAGAATGTTTATTCCCAAACCCTTCTCTTCACTCTTGTTGACCACTCTACAGTGCAGCTTGAATAGGTCAGGCTATTCCAGCTAACATTACACACTCTGATCACAGTGCAGTTGTACCTTGACAGCAGTGTGGCAGCAGCAGTTCCAAATCTGATGATGGAAAAACAGCCAACAGTGTCTACTCTGCCATCTGGGAATTGCAAAAGTCTCTAAGTGATGTCCTACTAAGCTGAGTCACGTTGTTGCAAGCCCTGAACCTAGTAGCAGGAATAATAGAGATGGATTTTTCATCAATAGAATTTACACTTTAAACAGACTTTATATGCTTTATCCTTATGCCTAATTTAAGCATAATCAGTGAATTTTTTCCTAGCATGTTTGAAATTGTATGCATTTATGACAATATATCTCAAAGTGCTCTATTTAATTAAAGCCCAAACTGCCTTTGTTCAGGCTGCATTTATTTTCCAATTCTGTGGGTGTGCATGCATGTATTTTCCTTAAACTGTATTTGTGCAATCTCATTTCTTCACTGAAAGACTTTGCAGCAATAAAATGTTGTGTTACCATAGCAATAATGATCTCAAAGTATCAAAAATTGTCTTGTTAAACCCCACAATAGGGTTGTTACTCCTGCAGTTCCACCATCACTGCATTGCTCGGTGAATTTCCTATTTTTCCTGAAGGTGACAACATATGATAGTCATATATGAAATAAATCTATCATTTTTATTCTTATGCCAGTGAGTTCACTGACTTAAGAAGAAGTATGCACATCAGTAAAGGCACTTCACATGAGAATGAACTTTGACAATAAATAAGAATAAAATAAAAACATCATTCCAAGCTCCAGGAAAGATATAGGATGTGACAGTTTTCTAATTTATACTACAGTAACCTAAGAATAAATGCATTAAGGCCAAATTAGTTATATAGAACTTAATGAGTACAAGAGAAAGGAGCGTATTAGCAAAATCTTATGACCCCTCTATGCCAGCTGTAAGTTTATGGAATTATAATATTAATTAAAATTTACTAACAATATATTACTAGCAATATACTCAAGTAGAAGCTTTGGGCAAAACTATTTAAATAATCAACTATTAAATAACAAATGGTTTGTAACACTACAGAGGTAGTATATGTGTATGTATCTGACTCCTTTAGCATTAATAGTGATAAGATAACTCAGTGTGCCAAGGTTCTCTTGTGCAAAACGGTATGATATGACTTCTTTTCCTAAATCAGTGCCTTGGCTCAGATGTTGGACTTATTCCCAGATATTAGACTTGACAGTTGAAATTTGTGGACCAGATTTTGTATCAAAAGATGCTTACAAGGCTGTTAGTGCTTCAAATCAACCTGCATAACCTCAAATTTTATTTCAAGTCTGCTGTACTGTATAGAAAGAACTCGTCAAAACATGACTGCTTTGCCATAATGAAAAAGACGCCATCATTATGGTAGGAGAAATTTGTGTGTGGTTGACTTTTGGATTTTAAATGTCTGATTTCAAGTGTTATATTGACAGTTGTTCAGAGTTTCCTCAGTAGATTTGTAACGCATGCATAAGTCTCTGAATAGTGAGATTTCTGAAACTGCCCATTGTTTCTTTCCCCTTGCAAGCCATATCCCCTCTTCTACAGCAAAAGGACTGTACATGCTCTTATGTTTACTATCAGGTTAAGGGAAAATCAGCTCCCTCAGATCTTGTCTGAGCAGAACCTTTCCCCATGCCTTTCTGTCCTTGAGTGGTGGTTCAACGTCAAACTCTTTTCATATTTCCTAATGTGCTCAAAAACACTATTGTGAAAGAGACGTTTTGGTTTCATTCTCAATGCAGGTTTCATATTTTAGTATTTTCCTGGGCAAAACATTAAGTATAAAAGATGTTGGTTTCTGTGACAAGACTTGGCGTGTATTGCAAATCCATTTCCTTTAATCTACAGGTGTTAGCTTTGGAAGGCAATTAGGCATCTCTGTTCTTAAATTTTTCCATATTTTGATATTCCTGTCTGTCTCCTTGCTGTTTGGTTGGTTGTTGTTTTGTTTTTTTTTTCCTGCATTTCATAATATAAAACCCAAATTGAAAAGGCAGTGGCTTCTCACATTCCTCCCTGTCGTTCTGTGGTGATTTACAAAATGCAACTGATTAACCTAATAAAGTCTGAGAGCCACACTAAACACTTCTCAAACTTCATACTCTTTCTTTTTTTTTTTTTTAAAGTATGCAGTTACACTGGTGTTTAATACTTCCTTGTGAGATGGGTGTTTGTAGAATTTCTCATAATGATTTACGGTGTGAATCTTTATAAAATGACTATAATAATGGTACATCTTTGCCTAAAAGAACTTCACTGAATTGCATATGCCACAGGTCCTTCCAATTACATACGATTTAAAGTTTTGCTGAAGCACTGTTGTTGAATCAGCGGTACATCTGAAAGTAACTATGTTGAAATAGCAGTCTTGGCTTCTGGGGTAATACTTCAGTAGGAATTACACATCTGTAGTTGTGTAACATGATGCTACATCTCATCTCAGTAGTATCTCAGGAATGAAAGTTTACATCCAGGAAAGATAGCTTAATGTACTCAATACCACATGGTGCCTCCCCAACAAGTCAATTATCAGATAGCTGTGTTACAACCATGAGTTATTCTGTCTATCAGTAATAATATATGATTTGCAAGCATCTACTAGCTTCCTATTCAACACAGGTGAACCATCGTGATGGTAAACTTACGGATATCTTTAGAAGAGTTACTAAATAATCTGTTATCTATGTAATTACACACAAAAAAATTGAAACAGATTTTACATAAATTGTTTTTCTATACATATTAGAACTGATCATTTATCATTAATTCCAATTAAATTACCAACTTATCAGAGCAGTGTTAGAACTTTACAAAGGTTTCAATCTATAGTTTGTGAAAAATTCCCTTTCTATGTTGCTGATGAGCTGTACAAGCTGTCCTTGTTGTATATGTTGTCACATATCACATAGTATTATTTCTCTATTTACTGTTTAAATAAGAAGAAACAAAACCATAATTTTGATAGCAAATAACATCAATTTTGAGTAATGTCTTTCATCATTAACTAAACTTTATATTTTTGCTAATAAATTAACAGTCATCTTTATTCTGAGATCTGATAAATAAGATAGGGACTGTAATAATGCCTCTTTGTTAATGCACACATTGATTTTTTTATTTTAATTTTTTTTTTAATGCTTAGAAGTAGGAAAAATGCTTTCAAGTTTGGACATGTCATCGTTGTTTTCCTGTCTCACCCACCTGATTAATGTCTGTACTCTTCCGTATGCCTTCTCTGGTATCTGAGTATTACCTTGACAACATATGAATTGATACAGGTTTAAAGTGATCTGGTGTTTCTTTTGAATCCCATATTGATTAAGCCTGCTGAGTTATTCTGAATTTAAAGTATATGTCTTGCTGACAGGTTATGGGAATGCCTGCTGGAAAATAAACCTAATGATGTTGCATAGATTGGTTTCTCTAAATTATATGGGGTATGCAAGATTTGTTTACAAACTCTCAAAAGAAAGACACTATGGTTTTCCCAATGCAGACTGATATCAAAAGAACTCTGCAATGCTCCTATTGTCCTGTGGGATATGATTTCATTATGATATTGGATCATTTATTGTGCTTGATGAGAAGTGAAAATGAAAAACCATGAACATGCAGATAATGTCGTACTTGTGTTTTGTTATTCTTGCTTAATTAGCTACAGGACAGAAATACTCTGCTTCTGAAAGAAAACCCAAAGGATTTTAATTTTACCAAGATGATATCTAAGCCATGGATATGAGACTGGTAATGGAAATGGGGAGCATAGTTCGTTCCATTTATATGTGTCATTTCTTAGGAATTTTTAAGGACATATTTTTATTTACTTATTTCTTCATAAGATTTCAAAATATGCCTGAGTGTTATATTCTTTAATATCTAGTTTATGGTACCCCAAGGTTCCAGATGCAATCAAAAAAGGAGCACTTTCTATTTTAAGAAGTAATGTGTTCATTAGGTCCTTTTTTTCAAATACTCCAGTAAACTTCACCCTGAAAGAATATATTTTTCTATGAGGAAAAAAAATTATTTTTTTCAAGAGATGATAGTAAGTCCAGAATTATAAGGACTACAGACACTGAGAATCTGCAGTTCTTCATGGATACTTCATTTTCATTTTTACAGTCATTGCACTTTATTTCAGGAAAAACAATGAATTTTTAATAACTCCTTTGGAAATATTTACTATTACATGCATAGACTTGTATTGATAGAAGAGCTAAAGATTTGTTTCTAAAAAGACTTTTAGGTCATTGTAAGAGATGCACTAGAAAAGTAGGTTAAAATTATGTTGCTAGGAAACAGAAGTGAATCCTAGCAACTGCTGCTGAGAATGAAAATTGTATGCCTCTGTTAGACGGAGCTTTAACCAAAAGCAATTCAGCTGGCTAATACTGTTTTCTTAAAAAGGATTAATTTCTGGTCACAGTCTTTGCTATTTTATTAGCAAAATAATATTTCTTATTTACAATTCTGCTCTTACAAATGGAAAATATTTTTTTATCCATTATAGTATTTCACAATGTACTGGTGACATGCTCAGTATTCAGCTGGACCAGAACTGTAACCTTTTGAGGTCCACATTCCTCATTTACATGCAGGGCTCACCAGTTACAAAGATACTCATTAACCTATGGCTGTAGGCAATCAGTACTCTGACAGAGTATTTGTTTTAATGAATTTATATTGTGATGTTCAGGGGCTGAACATCTCAGGGATATAGTATGTAGTTGTGATCCCAAAATATTTTTAGAAAACGAAAAAACAAAAATATGGGTTTTTTTAAATATCTGTAGCCAGCCCTTATTTTGGGAGTAGCTTAGTTTCCTTTCTGGACTTTCATTCTTCCATCTTCTTTTCTTTCTTGCTGTCATTTTTCACTAAAGTTCTTATATCAACAGTACGTTTTCTGCCAACCCTTTTCTCTCTTGCTCTTCCACTTACACTGTCATCCTGCCTTCTATGCCTATTTGTGACTTCTCCTTTCTTCCTCTCCCTTCTTCCCTGATCCACATAGTTATAGTCATTCTCTTCAGTGAACCTTTGTATTGGAAAATAGGACATAGTTACAGGACAGCATAACTTTATGATTCATTTTAGTGTTGCTGACTACCATCAAATACGTAGACTTGTCTTAGTGAAACCAGCATAGTAGAGAAAAGCCTTTTTTGTTTTCAGTGTATAGACTAATACTGTGCAAGCTCAGGACCCCTTGATCTACATCTGTATGACTTCCCTATGTATGTATATACATATAGAGATTTAAAGGTAGCATATAGTCCCAAATGAAAGAAATAAGGGACAATACTTGAAGGAAAGACAATCAGATGTGATAGAATTTAGTCTCTGTAACAATCTCAGGCAAACTACCTATGCATGTAGGAAAATGTTGCTAAGGAGTAGCTTTGGAGAGACTGTGATTTATAAAATGGGGGATTCTTGGAGAAAGAACATGAATATATCAGGAAATTGTGAAGAATCAGTCAGGTTTTATGGGTGTATGAGAAAGACTGCTACAGAAAGCCTTTCTGCATTGTAGTTTGAAGTATTTGACTAACACAAAAAATAACCAACTGGAAGTGTAGGGTGTAAGTTATCTTTGGTGTATATTTGTGGTGGTTTAGTTTGGGCACGTAAGAGGTGTTTTATGAACAGTTGTGGTGGAGTTGGAAAGCTCTTCTCTCACTCATGTTTCAGATAAGGAGCTAGACAAGACTTGAACAAAACCACCAAATTTCTCCTGTTTGTCTGCTGGCTGGTTTTATTCTCTTCTTGAAAAAAAATAGGGAAACAACTTTTAGGCTTTATTGTTTACAAACTGAGGAAAAACACTGGCCATGGGGGCAGGAGCTAGGTACAAATGTGGGGTTCCCCTCTTATTTGTTATTGTGGTCCACAGCCTGGGTGTGGAATACCTCAAGGACGCAGGCCTTAGCCATTTAAAAAACTGTAGATCAGAACCTGTAAGTTAATCTGTACAGTGGTAGGTAAAGGTGCAGAAATTCCTGCACTACTTCCATTCACAATTATGGAATATCGTATTTACCAAATGAGCTGCTATATCCTATAAACCAGCCATCTGTGAATTCACATGAAGTATTGTCTTGGGAAAAGTACATTATGTTTTGGTTTCTGCCTTTGGAAGGTCCTTGTTTATGTGATACAAGAAAATCAGGTAATCAGTATGAGAAACTAATATTTCAGTCCTGAGATGTGTTCATGCACTTATAAATCAACCCACAGGCAATAAATTCATTTTGCTGTTACCAGATTACTTTTACTGCAATTAACAGTTAAGAAAGTTATTAGAATCTATTTGCCTAACCATGCAATTAAATAGAATTTGGAAGACTTCTTGCTGTAATATTGTCTTTTCACTCCCATTAATGTTGAAGAGTATTTTAAATATTATTTCAGTTTAATCAGATCATTGGGCAAAAAAGTTTTTTTCAGCATGCATTTTTTCCTCTTTTTCTTTAATTTTGGAGCAATTTATGACAGAAGAGTTTGTGTGTTGTTTAATATTCTTGTAGAAACTTCTGCTTCATTGAGATTGAACTCGTTTGTCTTCTTTGTAATAGGAGTGCAGTAGTGTCACCATGGCTGCAGGTTACATATGAGAAAAATCTTTTGTGGGAGGATGTTCAAATGATGTGGTTGTAAGTAAAACAGCAAAAGAAACTTATGCATAATGCAAAATGAACAAAATTCCTTCTGGCAGCAATAACATTTTAGAATTTTCCTCTGTGTGAAAGCTAGCTTGAACTGCATAGTCTCCTAAAGCTTTCTTAAACATGTCATACTTAAAACTGAACAGAAGTTGATGTGGTGTACAACTGTGTTTTAGTAATAAAGCATATGCTAGTCTGTTTAAGAAAGAATAGAAATGTAATGTAACTGTCTTGTATCCCTCACACCTGTTCTTGTGATCAAATAGGATAAAAAGATTGAGTTTCCAGAAAGCAGAGGACCAAAGAATGTGGGATATAGTTTTGGGGCAATTATGCTTTTCCAACTGCAGACTACTGAAGCTTCTACTAATCTTTAATCAGGATCATTAATAGGGTGAGGATTTAAATGACCTCTACTGTTTGCAGAGTAATGAACAGACAGAAGTGATGGAGTAAAAATAATATTAACTACTTGTACATGCTCGTATAGCCTAAGGATTAATATTAAGGAACTACATACATGATTACAAAGATAGACATGGGAAAAAGTTTTCAGGTTCTGTAAATATAAGACAATAGTGTGAATGTCTGGCACCAAATTTGTTAGTTTTGCAAGTTCTGTAGCATTGTAATCTAAGTCCTTCTAAGTACGACTAATGAGACAAAAAATAATAAGAAAGTATAATACTTAATTGTGTGCAACCAAAAGGACACAGGATAGATTTCAAAGATGTGAGAAAGCACATTCTGGGTTTTAGAAAATGAAAGTTCTCCCAATGTTTTATCTGCTAAGAAGCTAAAATACCGGCAGGGTTGTACGCTCCCACTTATCACAGTAGTCTATAAATTGATGCCCGCTTAAGTAACATTTATATAAAATCAACATCTGCAGTCATATTCAAACCTAATGAATTGCGTGCACATTTGTACTGTAACTTGTGGATGGCACTGCTTTGTAAGGTCATATTTAAATGATAATATATGGAAAAAATCAATATGTGTGATAAAGCTTAAGAAATCTAAAGAAAACACAGTAGCTGAACCTTTTTTAAGGGTTTGAGGCAGTAGAAATTACTGCGGGGAAGATAGCTATCCCTGAACCAGCAGATTGTGTCCTAGGCTACCTTAGGATCCTCAGTGAGTATGTTCCATCTGGAAGAATGTGTTGCTGTTTCATGGGTCATTGAAACAACAAATCCATTTTATACCTGCCTTCTCCTGCACCATTCTCTCCCCATTTTTGTTTGTTTGTTTGGGATTTTTTTTTTCAAGCTTGTTTTCAGCACTATTTCTACTATGGCAGAACTAAAGCTGGTATGCACACTCTAACCACGAGATATGTATCTGGCTTGAGTGTCTGCCAGCTAAATCAACTGCCAGCCTTGTGCAGTCTTGCAGTATGGAGATTTTGTCTGGGCCCCCTTAGTAGAGGTATTTTCTGCCTAGAAATAATTATGTACAGTAGTTGGTAAGTTAATATACGGGTGTTGTGCCTTTAAGGGAATAAAGTTGTTTTGAAGTGACTAACAGTGTAGTCCTTGTAAACACATCTAGAACCTCAATATGTTAAGAAATATTAAAAAGAAATCAGCACTCTGTCAGGATTCTTGATAAAAAAGTAACTTAATCTCACAACCTGCTGAATATGGCTGTTAAGTTTTGTGAAATTAGATCTCAGTGGTGTGAACTGGTCTTCCATTTTAAATCAAATAAAATCCTCATTGCAGGAATTGGTTTGGTAATCTTGCTCAGGCCCTCAAAAGGCTTTACTTTTTACTGAACCACCTAATGGTTTGTCAAAAGCTGACGAAAGCGATGGCTTAAAATATATCAGGATCATGTACAGGTCAGGTTGAAACAGCTCTGCTGATATAGGTGCTAGCACAGAGTAAGATCAAAACCTGATATATTGGTTATCTTCTCCTTCATTTAAAAGAGGGACTGATTAAATAGTAGATCTTGTGTATATTCTCATGTGTTTGAGAGCATAGAGAATGAAGTAGGGGACATGGATAAATGGGAAATGCAGGGTCAATTAGATATTATTTGTCTGTTTTCCGCTGCATTTATTTCCACATCTTTTTATTTCCGGCAGTGTTGTCATTTAACATTATTTTTTTTTTTAAAGAAATGCCTTGCATTTCATATATTCAAAGGTAAACTCTTTGAGGATCTTGACAGAAAATTGACAGTCGTAAGTAAGTGCTCTATGCATGTTAGGCAGCATCACCTAAGTCTCAAAGCATGGCTGAACACAAAACATATTTAATGAAACTTTAACAGTTCCGAAAATGTGGTTGACATGAACAAACTTTTATGATTAAATTAAGGATTGTTTCCAGTCCAGAAACCCAAATCAGCTACAGAAAAACAATCGTAATGGCTCCAGCACGCTAGCAGGATTAAAGAAAATGTGTGCTAAAGCTGACAGTGATCATTGGTCAAAACTTCAATCTTTTTAGCCCTAAGGTAACCGAGTCAGATTTCATCACTCTAATCCTTAAGGTATAAAGTAGAAATTGAACTTGCATGGTGATGCAAGCTGGCTATGAAACCAGGAGGCCTTGGCTCACAAAATATGAAAAGTTGGCATACTCAGTGGAAATGATGTTCAAAGCAGTTCATGGTAAGAATGAGAAAAGCAGCTTGTGCTGCTCTGGAAGAATAAACAGCAGTTCTCGTTTTGCAGCACTTAGTCCACACATTAATAAGTATTAGGAAAAAAAAGTAAAATACACGTTAAGCTAGGAATAAAAATAGTGATTCTTTGAAGTTTCTAATGTTAAGAGAATTACTATTATGAAACTTCTATGTGTAAAATAGGAAAGATTTTTTGTGAAGAAGTAAGCAGTTAAGAAGTAAAATCTGCTTCATCTTTGCAAGAAAAGATCTAACTAGCTATATGAAAGGGGGACTATTTATTCTGTCTCATAAGCATCATAATTAATTCTTTATATTACTTGTAAATCCTATATCTTTTATGCAGCTAAAGGATCAGAATTTGAAATGCACATCAGAAGGATTACGAGGTGAGAACGTCTGAGTCATGAGCACACCATGTCAGTTCTAATTGTACTTTGCTTTTTGAAGCAGCAGCAGAGCATTGTGTCAGTAAGACTCCTCCTGAGAGTATGGGCTCGGATCTCTGTATAGAGTATTGGTTAAAAAAGAAGTCTTAAATGCAGAGGTAATGTGAAGGGCTTGATCCTAACCTCTCTCATCTCAACTGTCAAATTATGAAAGGAAAATAGAAATTCATTATTTTTTTTTATATTTGTACTTTAGAACCACAGTATTGTTTAAGGGACTAGTTCTGCAGGATCTGTGTGGCCAATAAAAGGTCATAATGTAATTAAAGCATAATTGTTTGGTTTGATTTTTTATATTCATGTGTACATAAGAGTTGATAGGGTTCAGAAGTGTAGCTTTTCCCACAAGAAGGATGTAGAAAAAGCCTGCCCAGTATAGCTGTAGTGTCCTTTGAGATCTCTGCCAGTAAGGTAGGTGGGGCATAAGCACCTGTCCCACATTGCATTCACAGGCTTATCCCAGGGCAGGGTTACTACTGCGGAGATTTTAACTGTCTTACCCCCACCCTTGTACTTTGGGTATCAGCCCAGAAGTCTCCAGTGCTTGTCAGAAGCAGCAGCACTATCAGCTATCACTGTTCAACACAATGAACATCCCAACTCAGTATGCTGCAGCACATATTCAGGAATATTATAATCCCAAGAGTCATCACTTAATGATGCAGATGGCCAGATAAAACTCTGAGCGGTACACCCTGAAATAATAAGGCTCTCTTCAGCTACTTATAGGAAAGTAATCTTTATCTTTTAAGGTGCTTCACGGCATACTGCTAGAGGTCCTCTAAAGAGAGAGCACAAAGGGTGCATGATGCACTGGTGAGTAGTTGTGATGTGATCTCTTTGCATTTCTTTTGCTGTTTTGTTTCAACGTCTTGTGGACTTCTCCCAGCCCTCTTCCCCCGGTTTGATTTTGCCTGTTGATCTTTTGAGTAAAAATAAGAAAATTAAGCCCATATAATTTGTTACATATCTCTAAAGAGGAAAAAAAGGGCAACACAAGATGCTAATCTAGAAAACTGCAATGGAAACATGATGATGAGAAACTGCCAAGAAAAAAGACATAAGAAATGCATTTTAAGCAGTGTCTAGACACTGGAATAAAGTCCTGTTTAAGACATCTCGAAAATGGACTGGATTGTGGAGGGGAATGGCAGGGTGGTGAGTGGTGTATGCTACAGTCCTAGTTGCTACAGGAGCTGGAGCCTGGGCTGGACTGCTTTTGTGTATATGCAGGTGCCTTACACCAACCCTAAGTAGTTACTTCCCTCTATACCCTGTGCTCTTCCACCACTCTAGGGTTGGGATTTGCAGCGCACATTTATATCTATTGGCTAAAGCATGAATACATCAGCTCTTGCTTTGTGGCCAGGCAATATATAAATATATATTAAATATAATATTTACCTGTTAAAAATTGAATGTGGCAAGTATCACACTGGAAATATCAGAAAGAGCCATGTAAGAATAGCCCCCTACATGAGGCTATGAGGTTAAGACGTGGGCAACTAACACCTGAGCTTGGAGGCGGGGTGGGATGTTGAAGAGCAGTACACCTCTGGAATGTGAAGGTGTCAGGCCAGATTCACCAGACAAACTCTGAGCAAGAATTAATTTAATGTCCTGGACTTTTGATTCTGAACCTTAATAACTGCATATAGTTACTACTGAAATATAGTTATTGTTGGTTAATCTTATTCTGCGCTACCTGTTTTGGAAAACAGTCTCCTAGTAATATTCCATTTCTTGAAATAAATTTAGGAAATTTCCTCTGCTGGAAATGTGCTTATTTCTGGGCATTTCTGCTTAGAAAAAATATTAGCATAGAACTCGAAGAACAGACCTCTCTTGCACATTTATTCTCTCTCTCTCCCCTCTTCTCCTGATATTTATACTGCAGTTTGTATTTAAGTGCAAACATATGTAATATAGACTGATACAGGAAATCTAGTAGGTGACTTAGGAAAAAAAGCAAAAATGTAATCATAAACAAACAGCTTGCATGAACTCGTGCAAAATATGGAAATTTGCAAATGAGAGATGTAATCATGAAACAGGAACAGAACTTGTGCAGCATATTTATGGTGATGCTAAAAGGAAAAAAATGCATAAAAACATTAAGATTCAAGTGAAATAGAAAGATACTGTGGAATAAAGGCCTGTTAAAGCAGTGAGATAATTTCTGCTGGAAGCCCTGCCACTATAGTAACTTCAGAATACACTGGAAAGAATATCATTAGGAGTAGTCATACTTTGACGGAAGATAGAAGTAACACCGTTCCTGTTTCTTTTCTGAGGAACAGCAAAGCATAGGACAGAAAGCATGAATTTTCTTGAACAGATTGTTTCCAGAACTTTCAGAGACAAAAACATGGGAAGAAAATGCTGCTCAGCAGCATTTCTGTAATTTTATTGATAGTTATGGGCAGTGAACAGTCCGCATTTTAATTTCTGTCTCTAAGGGGTATGCTTATGGTGCCAATTACTCTTGTTGTCAATTAGCTCTGTCCTATTCTGCTTTGATACATATATGTTTGGTTAAACATAATGATTGGTTAAGTGTAATGATGATTATCTGATGTTTATTTAAAATGCCTTAAGGTCAAGCTTAATGGACAGCATTCGTCAATCTGTAGTAGCATAGTGTAATATTGATTACTCCATTTTCACATACTTTTCATGTAAGGGGTTCTATCAAAAGTTCTAGAGAATAATTCACTCCCTATGTCATTGGAGAGGCAAAAATTGTGGTAATAGGTTTTCTTTGCATAAGCTGCCTACTCACAGTTCCTCAGGGAACACTGAGAAAACCCCATGAGTAGTTTCGGTCTGACTTGGGGGTAAAGAGGGTGTCTCCTTTGCCAGCAAGTAAAAGGAAAGCACAGATGAAACGCTGGTATTGAATGTCAGCCTGGGGTTCTTTTCAGCTCTCCCAGGCTCCCTCGTTCTCCAGCTGAGTAGTCATGTGGAAACATCAAACAAACATGACATGAGGTAATACTGGGAGATGTATACAGCTGGAAGCCATTAATAAGAGCCAGATGTGCTTTTGTGGGCCCTGCTTCCTTACCTATCTCTGGAATAAAGTAAATTCAGTAGCAAGAGAGTGATGCCTCTAGCTGGGATTGAGCAAGAGCTATTTGGGGAGTAGAAGCAGATCTGAAAAGATGTGCTGCAAGTCCTGTTGGTCACTAGTGCAATTTACAAGTGGACATTAGTGGATAAATTAATTACTATCATCATGAAACACATACTTGTGGGATATTCCCACTGGTGTCTTGGCTTAAAGCTCCACTGCCAGAATTCTCAAAAGGGGTTAATGTCTCTTTTACTTGCCTGTATATGTGTTTATGTGTATTTTATTTATATTCTGAAAAAAATCTTAAAACACACCTATATACATGATTATGCATATGAAAGCCATATTAAAAAGTTTTGTTTAGTTTTCACATATTTTAGGGTGGACTTCAGCTAGATTTATTTATTTGTTATGAAGGGACCTTGATATATTGTATCCAACCCCTTTTTTCTGCCATTAGCCACTTGGCAAAGGGCTTGCAAAGGGTTCAGCTGGAGTTGAAGTAGTTGAACCAATATACGGAGTAGTTAATTAAATTGGCCAAAGTACTTTTGGCTCCTTTTTCAGGGCTTTAGGGAAAGGCCTTATTAATTTTTTCCAATTTACTTTCAGTGATCTGAAAATTATTAGCAGCACTATTCTACTACGTAATAAAATATTTTATCAGAAAATTTTGAATTGACCTCTCTGTAAGTTACTACCAGATTATCTGCCTATGAAAAGGAGATAGGGATTTCTATTTTCTCTGTGCTCTGATAACAAAAATGCTGTTAAAACAATACTTTGTATAATGGCTATTTTTTAAGATTGCATGGAGTTTTACTGGGCATTTACAAAATTACAAGAGTGTACTTTCTAAAAGAATTGTAAGGCTGTATCTCAGTTGCACTGGCTGTTAGTGGAACAGTAAACCAGAGCAGAAAATAAGAGTGTAAAATATGACTATCACATAAATGTATGTGAAAAAATAGTAAATTCTCAACAAAAAGAATTCTTCTCTAGGGAAAGGTGATCTTTGTCATAGATGTGTATTTCATACAATTTTGTTTCATACTGTTGGTGTGATCGTACCATTTTACATTGCTTATTCTTGTTAATATTTTGGTTTCCAAATCAAGGAATTATTGGAGAGTGGACTTAGATTTTAAGAAAATTAGTTTCTGAGAATTCAAATAACCGTTTAAATGTTATCCATAATTAGGATCATTTTTAAAATTAAAGAGGAACCCTGACTTTTTACACATGCATATATATGTTTTGATGTGTTTTTTCCAAACATGACCTACTGCATCATTCTAGGTTGTTTTGGTGGAAAATTCATCTTGCCCATAACTTTTTGTTTGAAAATTAACACCAAAGATTGACTTCTTTCTGTAAGAACTCAACCCAGCAATAACACGTTGTTCTGGGTTCAGCAGTAGCAGGCTTAAACCACGACACACATAGCCTAGACTTGATCTGTAAATCAGTATTTTTCTACCTTTGCATTTAGGTTGGTAAATCTGGTTGTACTAAGCATAGCCTTTCAGTATAATTTTGGACAGAAACTTTCTGCATTAGCTCTCTTTGCTGAATAAATGAGAGTTCAGTTCTGTCTTTTCAGTAAAGTCTTCAAGCTCATACTTAAATCTGTGCTTATTTTTTTTTATTTTATTTATCATTTACATTGTTCAGGCCATCCCTGGACATTTTGTGCTTCATATTTGCATGCTGAATTTGAATCAAAATGATTTCCCTTCTTAAATTTCCTTAAAAGTATATGCTATTGTACTACAAGGAGGGCTCAGAAAGAGCTTGCCAATGGATGTGCCTGTAGTATTTCAGGTAAGATTTTTACTGACAATAATATGACCTGTTGTAAAAACTTTTGTTTTCTTGGAAGTTACCTTTTATCTCTATTTATTAATATAAAACCAACCATTGTAGGTTAAAGAAGTAATAACATCAAGGAGCTAGACAAAAGACAATCTAAAACCACTTCAGGACATAGATATTAAATGCAAAGGCATATTAGAAGAAACATCAGAGCTAATAATAAAAAAAAAAGGTAGAATGAATTCCTTTCTTATCTGCTTAATTTAGTAAGTTTAAAAATCCTGTTTGTCAATGTTCCATTTAAATCCTCTTTCTCATCTGTTTAAATACTGCGTAATCGTCTATCTTTTCTAAGTAGCATGGGTTCCTAGGAATACCACAGTGCCTCAGCAACAGAGGAACTAAATAGGTCATACTAGAATGTTGGGCTTTATTTAGAGACATAAAAGCTGGCTTAGAGAACAAATATATAAATTATATAAGTTATTTGGTTCTATAGCTATGACATCTCTCTTCCACTGATCTTTTCCATTGATATCACTTAGCCTCATTGAAATATCAATAGCATAACTAACAGGCAAATGTTCCAAATTAGATAAGAAACTACTGCTAAAAGTTCTAGTTAGGAAGTAGAAAACAAGATTAAATTTAGAGCATTTTTTATTTACACTTCCTTTAATTTTATTTAATTTTTTTTAAATAAAATATGACTGTGGCTAATAAAATCCTGATGATAGTAGGATACATGTATATTTTCTGTGGGCATATCCATAGATAAAAATTCTGGCTGCCTGACGTATCATGACAAGTCAAAGAGATTTCAACACATAATCAGAGAGGACTCTGTTCTTGAACAACTCACAGTAGGGGGTTAGTGCTGCAGATTCTTAAAAAGACTGCTAAAGCCTTATGCATCTTTGCATTGCAAAGCTCATGTGTGAATTCAGATAGTGGCAAATTGACCTAATCCTAAGAAGGGCTTTCACATACAATATTTTGATGTCCCTTTAAAGTGTTGCAAAAGTCTGTGGTTAGTACATTTACTGCTTTCCTCATCTCAGCTGGAGATAAGACTGCCATTTGGAATATGAATATTATATCTCTGCTGTATCTGCTTTAAAAGATTTGTGATGCTGGATCCCTAAATCCCAGAAGAAAATTGATGTTAATTGGTTCCATGATTATCTAGGTTTTTAGGTCTTTGCTTTTGGCCATACACTTGTCTCTCAGTCTGAAGCCCTTTTGAGAATTTTCTGTTTCACCATGTTTCCACAAAAGGGCCGTGTTTTGAAGAATCAGAATTTCTCGCTGTTTTATCAAAATTTCCAGACAAGTTCTAACCTCTTTCCAGCCCCACCCATTTTCTACTCACAATAACTTGCCTAAAATCACATTACAAGTATGTGAAGGAGGGCATGCCTGCACTGGCAGGTACAGGCAGGTCTGAGCTCACTTTGGTTGTGCTAGCCTGAGTAGGGAAAGGAGACATCGGGCAGAGAGATCCATGCCAGTTCAATCAAATTCCAGCTACCATAGTGCCATCCTTTGCACAGTGTAATATGACTGGCTGAGAGCTCACCATTAGGGACTGTCAGTGTACTTCACTGTTACGGAGAATTTGAGTATTAATTCTTAAAGGAAAAAAGTATTCTTAAAAGGAGAAAAAAGTATTGCTTTTCGAACCTAATCTTGGTCCTTCTGGCCTTGGTTTCCAAAATGGAAAGACTTGATTGTATCCAGAGTTGCAGGAGCAGCCACAGCTAGCCATAAGGATCAAAGCAGTCATAACACTGTATATAATATACTTGTTTCGGTGCCTCAGAATCAGTTGTATAAATGACACAAAATGGAAATGTTTTATAAGATGACTAGAAAATTTGCCTTTCTTCAGCTATCAGCTTGCTTCATAATCTCCCTATTCACTGTACAATATGTTTTAGTGGGAGGTGTCCCTGCCCATGGCAGGGGGGTTGGAACTAGATGATCTTAAGGTCCTTTCCAACCCTAACTATTCTATGATTCTATGTTTCTGTATATTAATTTCTACTACCTAAATCACAACACTGTGTAGAGGAAGGTAATTGCACATGAGTTCTCCACCATCCTCTATTTATGAAATCTTCTCCCAGTGGACATACCTTCGAGTAGCCCTTTTTTGCATCCGTTCCAAATAATCACTAAGCTGGTGGAGAATGATATTCTTTCATACCTATTTAATCTGCATGTGGAACACTGGGAATGAGTGATTGTTTTAATTACATGAATTTTTGCTTAAACTAATTCCACTCCCCCACTGATCTTAACTGGTAGATAAAGACAGGTATGTTGCTGTACAAGGTAATTGGACAAAACTTCTACAGTAAACTCATATCATGAGACTTTGTGCAGATGAAACCTGAGACTGAATTGTGCAGATACTGGCCTCAATTTCCAGACGTTAGACACTTTGGCTGGAGGTCGGGTATCAGAAATCCCAGACAAATGCACAGTCCCTCATTGTGTTAATAAGGGAGGCTAGGATTTCTTACACACCACCCTCCACCCCCCCTCCAATCTATAAATCCATGTCTGACTAATGAAAAAGTCATATAACTAACGTGGCATGTAGAGTTGCAGCATGAATGAAGCCCCATTTCCTATGGACTTGTGCCTCGTGGTTACTTGGCCTTGATGATTAAGGCAAAAAAATCCTGAGGCTTTTCCTACATCCCAGTATTTATAAGTGCTGGTGTGCGGATTCTCAGGTTATCATAAAATGTGAAGTCCTCTTCTTCAGCCAGAAACTTGAATGATCTCAGTCCTCAGTTTGACTCTTTTTCTGCAGAATGTATGGAAACATAGTAATTGTTGAGATCAATGTCCTTTTGTTTAATTTCAGTTGAAATCATACTGCAGGTTCCAAAGCTATTTAGGAAACACATGCCTACAAATGTAATTGGATGACTTTTGACAGCAGAGCAAACTGTGGCAGAAACAACACTGTATTTTTCATAACTGTCATTAATGAAAAGTTAGAGTATATTTTTCATAATTCTGGATGTCTCCAGGGGAAAATGCTTGTCTTAAAAATTTCTGCTTTGACAAGTTCAGACTAAATCTTGCTTTTTGCCTTAGGCAATAATGCCAAATGAACTAGCTGTCTTAGAACTTCCAACACAGAAATAGGGTGATGGACAATAAAGCAGGAGATTACAAGGCTATAGACTTGTGAAATTTAGATTGTATTTGAAGTTGCTCTGAAGCTGCACTCTGACACTAACCTACAACCCAATTAACTGAGGTTCATAAGAAATGCTTTGCATTTCTTGTATAGGAGCCTTGTCTTTTCTTCCAGAAAAACATTTGCAAGTTAGTTCTTAATACTTTAAATTATTTGTGATGACTTTAAACCTTACAAAGAAAATCCAGGAATCTTGACTAACTTTTAAAAGATCAAAGACACAACTTTTTACTGAAAAGCAATAAATAATTCTGATTATATTTATAACACTGGTTTAGTACTGATTAAAGCAGGAACCCCAATTTTTTATCTGAGATAATATACTTCTGCGATGCATATAAATTATAGTTGTAGTACACAGTTTATCAGAGGCTTTAGCACCACGAAGATATTATTCTTGGCAGACATCAGTTTCAATGAAATTCAAGCCACAGTTTATACAAGTTCTCATACGAAATTCATGCATTCATCCATGGAAGGCTGGAAATCAGACCAGCAATGACCCATTCAAAAATATGAGGAAGTCTGGAGAATGAGCCCATGGAAATGACACTGATTACTTGCAGCATATTCTCTGTTCACAGAGCTCATGTCTAACACAGCTCGCCTTGTCCCTGACTTTAAAATGTGACAGTAGGACAACAGCCCTTACTCCCTGCTGATACTGCCTCATGACACTCTTCTGATTCCTGCAGATTTATGGTGAGATCTATGGAGATAGACCTGAGTTATGTGGCAGTGTATTTATGTCTCAGGGGAGTTACATTATTAGGAACCTTCTTTGCATTTGCCAATACAATGCATGCTCATACATTATACTGCAAACAGGCACGTGTGCTTAGACAAATACACATACATATATACAAAGGAACAGTAGCTTTAAAACTGCATCCTAGAAGGGAAAAGATCATATTTTACACTGACAGACAAAAATTCTGGATTTTGTCTGTCTACAGCCTCTGCATTTGTGAATGAAATGGTTGGCTTGATAGCTGAGCTTAATACTGAGATACTTTCAATACATTTACCTTATACCTGAGTTACAGAGCAGAGCAGTGGGAGTTTCTGGAGGAGGCAAGGGAACATGTATTCTACTTGCCAGCAACAATAGAAGAGAATGGGTATTTAGGAGAAGAAAGAAGTGTTATTTATGATTGGGATTTTTTTTCCTTTTGCAGTATGTATTATGTCCAATTTAATTTCTGACATCCTTGCTCTTTTCCTTTGATCTCAATGATCAGCTGAGCTATATTCCAAGTCTTACAATCTAATCATCATTAAAATTCAGGATTAAAAGAGACATGTTACAAAAGTGCTTATAATCAGGAACCAGTGATTTCCAGATTAGTATGCCACATCTGTTCTAACTCCTAGTTTTGAACAGTATTATCTTGTGATCTTTAGGAACAGTATAGAATACTGAGGAATATGTGGAAATGAATTTCCTATGCCATAGGTTGCTGCTAATATGATGCACAAACCTGTGCAGTCTCCGATGCATCCACAAACCCTATCAATAGCTTATTTTTTCCTCTTGCAATTTTGAGATCTTATCAGAATATCTGAAATTAATGCTGCTAGACTTTGATAATCAGACTATGCTTTGTCAGTCTATACCAAAGTACAAAAGAACCTTTCCAAGTTATTTAAGCATGTCCAGATAAAAACTACAAAACCTATAAAATATGCCTGAACATTGCAGCCATATAGGGGTGGCTTTCCCGATTTGCTCTGCTCATGTAGAGTTGTCAACAATATAATACATGCTCTGTGATAGATCGAGGTCCTCTACTTTTATCTAAAATCCCTATCAATTCACAAATTATTATTTATCCTGAATAATAACATTTTCAAAATGCATTAATAACTTAGATTTTTAAGCCCTTTAAATAGTTTGGGTTTTTTTATTAATATTATCTAAATACATTCAGTTTTCTAAAGATCTCTGTGAGAAAGATGTGCATAAACAAAACAAGAAAAATAGTGGTAGATAAGCCTGGAACTCTAGAATACATTTAAAATGCATTTAGTTTCATGTGAAACACCATTTAACTTGTCAAATAATAATGTTTCCAGTTTACAGTAAAAAACTGTTAAAATATTCCTACCCAAGAAAAGAGCTCAAGAGGAACTACTGTTATTAGTCAGCCTCATAAAGACTCAAAATTAGCATAGTGCAGATGCACCTCATTTAATAGTCATTTAGCCTGACTGACTTCATTAATCAACACCTGAGTTTTAGTTGGAATAAGAACATGTGATGTAGCATTCCTTTATCAGCAATGACTCTGCAATGTGCTTCTGTTTGGAAAACCCTGACTTGTTACTTTTAATGGATATTTTCCAAAGGTTTTTATAAAGTATGAGGAAATGCTTTTGAGAATCAATATAAATGTTCATAAGACTAAATTTTAGCTTGGAGATTTAAAAATTTGGGACTTTGAATTTATCTTTTTCTCATTGTCCCGCAGAAACTGTCCATGCAGAAACACGGAAACTGTGAAGTCACTGGTCTGGGGCTGATAACTCAATATTTGGAGACTGGAAGAATGCTCAGGGGGAAGCATTGTCAGTACTTGCTCTGTTCTTGTGCTTTTCCTGCAACTCCACTGATCACTGTCAGAGACAGAATGTGGACTAGGGAAACCTTTGGTGTGACTCTTGTATCCTTATTTCTGCCTTTTTTCTGTCATTCAAATTGTATTGCACTGTAGTAGTGAAGACTGTAAACTGAGGACTTCGTATGTGTTTTCACAAGCATAATAGGGGCATTGCCCTTTGCTAACTTAGGTGCTGTCCTATAAAAATAACAATATCATGATTAATAACATATACTGCATGATTTTCCACTTCTAAAGTAAAGTTTTTACTGATCAATTTAAGAAAATAGAAATGAACTTCTATGAAAGCAATTGGAGTGGAATTAAAGGGAAACCTCAGACACTACGTCAATGTTCAGGTAAGTATGTGATCTTTTGCAAGCTTACTGAACCTAAAATAAATTAGGCTCCATTGTGTATGCACCCATAATCATAGAATCATAGAATAGTTAGGGTTGGAAAGGACCTTAAGATCATCAGGTTCCAATCCCCCTGCCATGGGCAGGGACACCTCGCCCTAAATTATATTACCCAAGGCCTCGTCCAGGCTTGCCTTAAACACTGCCAGGGATGAAGCATTCACAACCTCCCCATCTGTATTCATCACACCTCTCTTATGCGTTAACTAATGGTTGAAGATACAGGACTGGATGGATCTTTGCTGTGACTCAGGAAAGCTGTGCTTTTCCTTATGCTGTTGCATGACACTGACACATGAATCTCCACTTTTCCCCCCAATAATTTCATCAACAAAATAGAAGCTTGAGATGGCCCCTTGAAACTTCTGATACATGAGTACATTATTTAAGTAATTCAATATTGCTGACATGAAATGAGCTGAAATGTTTTATGGACCAATAGAAGAGTGACCTTCATGTTTATCATAACAAAATAGAAATAAATTACCATTTCAGCTGCTCATCTTGACCATTTTTCTAGAATATACTCTGTTGTTTTACTACCTTATTTCCTCATAAACCCATGTTCTCCTTTTAAAAAATAATTCTGCTAAAGAAAATGGATGTAAAATTTCTCTCACCAGCCTACCAAATTAAGCAAATAAGCTGTAGAAATTTTTTATAAATTCAGTGATTTCTTGCTTCATGTTTTCAAATGTTGTGACACATCATCGTGTATGGCCCATCAGAGTGTCTAAATTTCATTCTTTACCAAAGATTCTTATGACATGTCACTAGCAGTAGTAATGTCCTACATATCTATGATAACTGATGATGATGAGTGGAATTTCTTCTTTAGAGACTTAAAATACTGTGTCTATGCCTACATTATAGAGCATATTCCTATTAAAGTCAAACTGATTATCTGGCAAAGGGGAATTTTAGTATTTCTTAATGTATCATAATGATAAGAAAGTATATTTTAAAGTATATTGGCTTTTTTTTCTTTATGGTTTAATGGGTATAATTTAAGAAGTCTACCAATAATTTCTTAGGTATTCCTGATTCATACTGAGTGAAACTAAAGCAAACTTCAACATATATTTTTATATTGTCTTACATTAATATTCATGCCACTGAACAGAACATATTTCCCAAAGTTTTGGGAATTTATCTGGGCTTTTAAACATTCTTTTATCAGTTATCTCAATTATTTAGTATTTTACAGTTCTCTAAGGCAGAAGAAAAATTATTCAAAACTGTTTACTTGCTGGCAAGCTGTCTTTCAGACCTCTGTCCTAGATGCAAGAGAAATTATACAAAATTCAGAATTTCCCACAACCCAATGGCACCAGACACATTCACTCTCCTCTTTAAGGCTAAAAGTTTGTCTTTCAGTCTGCCATTAAAAGTAAACAAACAAATAAAACAGGCTGCTCTAGAGAACTGCAGCTGGTAGACATCATTTACCTAAGCAGTCTTCGCTGTGCAGTGAATAAAAGTACCAAGAATGGCACAGCTTTTTGAAGCAGAAAAGAGCCCTCAGCATGCTTAATAGGATAGAGTTTTCCCACCTGGCAGTTGTGCTAGATCTTCACAATCTCTGGACAGACTGCATCCTCTGAAGCAAAGCAGTCTTAAACACTACTGAATCCTGCTGCCTCTGATATCTCAAAATCACTAAATGACAAAAATCCCAATGGAGACAAGATTTTACCATGTTAATCCAAGTTCTAAATTGTTTCTTAATGTTTATGGGATCCTATTATGCAAGAGGAAGACTATAAAATTTCCTTTGAAAATGATTCCCATCCAGTGGCATCAAAGCTGATCCTCTCTTGTTTTGGTACAAATTAGCAGCTGGCACAAGCCAGGATGGTACTCACCAGGCCAAGACTAGAGAGGCACAAATGTGTATAACACCATTTTACCACCTCTCCTAGTCCTCGTTTTCACAAAATAGGTTTAGGTTTATCCAGAGGATCTGGACAATTTTTGTCTAAAAATCACATAAGCGTTGAGAAATTACTTCTACAATCTGCTATGTGTTAGACAGTGTATTCATGCAAATGTGTGGTGATATAAAGATTCATTTATGATGACTTTACATTGCTCACAATTGGCAAACCTACAAGTGACTCACATGGTCATTGTACATGCACACCAAGGAAGTCTTCATGTTACAAGGCACCAATAAGGCCAGCAAGTCAGCGAGGCACATATTGAGTAGCTGACAAGAGTGATTTGCTTCTGGAATGTAACTCTGGCTCACTGTACCTACTAATTTCTGTTTCTGCAGGGGCCTCCATGTTTTTAAAGCAGACTGGCATACCCCAATAAAAAAGACAATTGCTTTTGTTTCTATGATATGAAGATGAAAATGTGATTTGCTGCTATTTGAGTCTAATCAGCAAACGTATGACAGACAGGCTTAACAGATATTTGAGCATAGGTAAAATGAAAATAGGATACACATTTCTCTAATGGCATGCTTATGTATCAGCCAAAAGCCTCAACATAGCCTCAAGTCATAGAACAGCAATTTTAATAAAACAGTTTGTACTAGATGTGGAATTTACCAGGACATAATAGACATATCTGATACGTGAAGTTATATGGTTTGCAATACAACTGCTTTATATTCAAAAGAACAAATGTGTAAATTTAGATATCTATACAGTTATGGAAGGGGAGAAATTTTGACATATCTTTTCCCTTCCACAGGCCTAAATTCTACGTACAGCCCTTCTGCTGACATCCTGAGTGTGATGGTTACCTATGTGAGATGGTGCATTTGAAAATATGTATCAGAATAGTAGTTTTAGTATGTTTATCTTCTTCCTTTCATGATTCCCTCTATTGCTGTATACTTACCTTTTCTGGTACATTTTGATGCCCTATTTTGAGTCATGGGGATTTTTTTCTGGATTATCTCATGCTCAATTACTCAGATTCTTTATGCGTCTTCGACAGTTTTATAACAAACAGCATAGCTACTAATGTGTGGAAGAAGGGCTGAAACAGGTAGACCTACAATTTGCTTGAGGCTGAAAGGAAAATAAAAATAAAATTCATCATATTAGTTTATTGTTTTACCATAGCCATGCAATTAATCCTGTCATAAAATGGAATAATTTGAATTTTGTGAAGCTATGAGTAGATCTTGGACAATGAGAACATCCTGTGACAGAAAGCTAATCTATTCACTTCCATGCATAACATTACTTGTGATTTTCTCTCGTTCTTCCCCACCTGTATAGGATTTCTTTCTTGCTTTTTCGTTTTCAGTTATTTATGATTTTCTCACTTTTATTATATTTCCTATAATAATTTTATATGAAAACCTTCTTCTGACTGGTAGGTTTTGTAACAATAACAATATTTTACTTTCTATCATAGTTTCATCCAGAATACTTCACTTTATAGAAATAAGATAGCTTTGAAAAGCAGACACTTCTGGGAATGAGGGCAGGAGCCAGTATGATAAACATACTAGACAGTGGCAAAGAGCCAGCCACAGTTGTTAATAAAGGTGCTACTGAATTGTTAATGCTCATGCAAAACTTAGAAAACATAATTTTTTTTTTCTGTTTTTTACTTTAAAAAAATTATTTATGACACTCTTATTCTGCAAGGTTTAGTTGCGTTCACAACATTCAATTTATTTGCCTTAACTGATGAACATTAGAATGGCTGAATCAGAACATTAGAACCTGTGGTGCCAAGTAGTCTAGGCTTCCTCGTATTAAGATATCCTTTTCCTGATTTCTTTCTCCTTTATCACGCAGTGTCTTTTCCAGATTTACTTACCAATTGCTGTTTTTCATGCCAGAATGTTTGGCAGCTCCTGGGATGATTTTTCCTGGTAGAGTAGCTGTATATTAACTAATTGTAAATTTGCCACCTTTCTTTTCATTACAGTCGAAAGATCCACCTGCCCAATGTTCATTTCCCCTTCAGTTTCTCTGGTAAATCTCAGAATTAGGGTTAGTGTGTTGGTTTATATATCGTGGCGATTTTTTTTCCTCAAGTCTGCTAATGTTAGGTAATTTTTTTACCTTTGCCATAAAATGGTTTAGTTCCAAAAATATGCAAAACCAGTCATCCTCTATCACCATTCCTGAGTTATAAAATATGAAATACACATAAACAGGTTAACCAAAGGACTCAGATTAGGCTGGCCAAAGGAAATTCACATTTTCCTTGACTGCAGAATGAAAGGAAAGAAACAAAAGCTACCATATGATGCAATCTCATTATCTACTTACAATAGTTAGAGATAACTCAGTTTTCAGAACATATCAGCTCAGCAGAAAGTTAGTGAGTTAGTATTTAATCAGATGGGCCTAAGCAAATCAGGATGTGTTTCTCATAACTCTGAACTTCAGCTGTTTCAAAGTATAATTTATCTCACCTATTTTAGGTGCTTGTTTTAGTAGGAGAGGAACCATGCTACAAATCACAAAGCATGGGCATGCTACGGCATTCTAGAGTAGCTAGAGCTCTGCCACTGATCAGGGGATTCATGCACATCCAGGTTTAGACAGATGAATGATTCCCTGTGCAGAATGTTGGAGAAACAAGGTGAATATCTGGTTGCTCCAGGGATGAAGCAAAAGACTTCAGAATGGAGCATCCTCTCTGTTAAGAATCTTGTCGGTGTTTTAACACAACCTGTGTAGCATTGGTCTTGGGGTACAAAATCAAATATTAAAATATTCTAGAAAATAGCAACCTGGATTAAGTAAAATTAAATGTCTCAATGACACAATGATGTGTAGAAAGCAGAAAGTCAAATGGATGTAGCATAGTGGCTAATCTGGAAGTTATATGAGATTTCAGGAAATGGTCAGTCTCCTGCACCTGAGTTGTTTAGGCACGCAGCTGTTGACTTTAAAGGCTATGCTAAGCTGTTACAATACATTGGAGCTGTACACTTCAGCTATACACTGAAGTGAATAAATGGTTTGTTTTTTTTTTTTTTTTTCCCCCAAGTTCCACAGTTGGGATATTTACTAGAATGATTAAGAACCCATTTAAATTTACCTTCTGTCTGAATAGGGGAGAACAGAATAAGAGCTTGAAGTTGTGGCTTTCATGTCCTAAGAAAAGGCAGGGAAAGTGGGCAGTCTGGGAGGATTATTTCTTGGTCTCTCAAATTGGACTGTTATGTAGAAATAAATGCTCATTTCAGGAGTGCTTTGAACCTGTCTTTTCTATAGCCTTATTAAGTGTCATGAAAGACAATCTTTTCTCACATTTGTTGGTGTGGGTGTTTCTGTCTATGCATGTCTGTCCCTGCCCTCATCATTCAATGACTGTTTTATCTTGGGCAGAGGAGGGGCAGTAAGGGATGAGTGAGTACTAAAATACTGAATTGCTGCATAATAAGAAACAAAATCTCTCCTAAATCTGATTTTGTCCCAGACACTTTTTATGGACGTCTCACTAGTAAGTATGCTTTCAGGACACAGCAGGACAGACGAGTACAGAAATCTGTTGGGGTGATTAACCTCAGTGGCATCAGAATTTGAGAACTGCAAATATAAGATGGCATATGGAGCAAATACTATGCTAGACAAGTACACCAATTTTGGATCAAAGGGAACCAAAATATTTATTCTTCAGAGTATAGGTTCTTCAGATCTTTTAATAACATGAATGCACTTTTCACTGTGTCAGAGGGGTTAGTTTTTATATTGCCTTTTTCACAGATGCATTGCTATTAGATTTCTGAGAGCTGTTTTAATCACGGCAGGTGACTAACCTTGGACCATCTTACATTGAAATCAACTATTTGTCTTGTTTTCTCCAAATATAACTGCATAAAGCAATAAAATATGCTAATTTGTAAGGGGAAATAATGGTGTACATATATTACAGGAAGGCACACTTAAAATTTTAGTCTTATGAAAATCAGTGACAAATGTCATTTTAATGGGAAAAGAAGCAAGCTGAAGTAATAAATCAGCTGATTGCTGAAGATCAGATCTGGAAGACTGATAAATGAGATTATAGAGCAGTTGGTAATAAAACCGTGCAACTTCCTAGGAAGAGGAAAAAAGAATTTCACTTTGGAGAGTCTGTCTGTGATAGCAAGTGCTTAACCCAGAAAATTCTGGCACATTAGAAACAACCACAGCAGATAACAGACTGGAGACACTGAGTCTTCACAATCTTTGTTGTTACTGAGAACTGGCAATACGAAAGCCCTGTGATACTTCACTTCAGTACACGTTAAGTTTAGGTGGCATACTTATAGGAGCTAAGATACAGTTTGCAAAATATGAAACCAGTAACACTTTCACACACTTTTTATTAACGTTAAAGAGGTTTTTAGTAGTGGCATCAGCCTAAAGAAATTCAGTAGGATTTTTTAATTTTTAAAGTAGAGCTCTTATTATTGCAATATATACTCAATTATATTGCAATATATTCTCAGCTGCATTGAGAAATATGATTGTTATTCTGTATCAAGAACAACCTAATGTGCAACCTAAACAGATTAAAAAGTGTCTTATAGTGAGCACATATACATTTAGTCAGATGGTAACAGTGACACCTCTGACAATAATCCAGATTTTCCTTGATTTTATCTTTTAATCTTTGCTTCTTTTACTTTTCTGTACTTATGGCAAAGTTGCAACAAACTTTGTGTCTTCAAAGAAACCTCTTTGGTTTTGATGTTCAGTCCACTCAGAAATGGATGACACATTACTGATTTAAAGGCAAAATTTCAAAGTTTTTAGAAGTAGAAGCTTTGTTTTCAAAACATAAAAGTCTTTTGTTGTGTTCAGAGAAGCAAAAATCACTAAGAGAACTGCCACTTTTCTTTTTCTCCTCTTCTGTTGGGGTATTTCAGTTCTTTTTGAAGGATTTCATAGTGAAAACCAGCTCTGGCTGAGGACAGAGTACTGCTGGCATAACTGCATGCCATATTTTTCCACTTTGCACCACAACAGAAGGAATAAAATCTATAACATTTATCAGGCACTGGGTAGAGCGCCAAATCCCAGACAAGGTTTTTCTGAAGTCTGCACGTGCCAGGAAGGTAATGGATAATGGATTGGTAGTAAACTGTCATGCCAGGGGAAAATACTGGCCTGCCATGAAAGCCCCAAAAGGAAAAAAGAAAAGTTGTAGCATACGAAGCCTGTTGCCAAAACGCAATGAGATCAAGTAAATCAGTGTAGCTGCCAAGCAGCAACATGAGTGACATTTTTATAGTTGTGAGCCTGTTTTTCTAATTCCGACTTTCCCAGTTGAATAATAATGTACTAATGCTAATTCCTCCAATCGGGCATACTGAAGGGCTCCCTCCTGATGTTACTGTTACTGATCACTGAATAGGAGCCATAGGCAATGACATGAAAAGGAGACTTCCCTCAGCAGTCGCTTACAGGTTGGATAAAACAAAAAAAAGTCTTAAGCAAAAGGAAAAGTTAATTTCCCCTCCCCTTGCTTAGTTCTTTCATGGAGAGCTACATTTATCTTCATGTTCACTCTTTACATGACACAATCCATACTTCAAACTTTGTATTTCAGGTACGTTTACCATGTCACAAAATCAGTGCGGATCCTGCTGCTAAAGTGGAACAAACTGACTCACTAGGTCACTGTTCTGTGACTTGAAATAAATCATACAGATTTATGACTGATCTGTTACATGTCACTACATTAAAGAAAATTGGAAAGACACAGACTCCTAAACACTTAATATGGCAATAATTTTATATTATTTTTTAATTCCAGTGTGGTTCACTATGTTACAGTAGTGTATAAGGTGTGAAATTCAGTTCTGAACTGAAGAGAGTATATTATACAGCAAGGTTTTAAAATGCAGTAGGAGTCAAACTTACAGGAAATTAAAAGCTGTGAAAATTGAAATATTTTTGTCAAATAGGACCTTTTTCTGGGCTTATTTCTTGTGTGTTTGTCAAAATAATATAAGCTACTAATATGCTTTATTTTAGAAATTTTTTGATTTAACATTAATCTATTCATTGCATTCTACAAATGTTGTAAGCACAGAAACAGCCTTTGTAAGAGAAGAGATAGACAATTATAAGGGTTATTCAGTATTTCACCAGCCAGACAAATCAGAGAATAAAAAGAAAAATCCATGGGTAGGACCCTGTCTAGAAGCCAAGACACAAACTATATTTCCTGTTCTATCAGGTATCTCCAATACATTCCTGAGTATATTGCTTAGTTTCTGTTGTGCTTCAGCTTTGCTCAGCAGCATTCACATACCTTACAAGACTATAGTAAGGTTGTGGAGGCTTCAGCTTTGCACTTACAGACAGGGAGCAAACATTCGCTATGGAATTTTGCAGGTCTAACGATGTGGTAAGGAGGGACCTTGCTTAATAAGCAGATTACTGGGACAAAAAGTGTCATAATCAGATAATGTGGGCTGCACATTCTGTGGCAGATCGTAGTTACATTTCCAGTAAATGTATTTGTCTCTAAGTACCATGATAAAATGTAATGCTCATTAATAGTATACAAACAGGAACTCAGGGTTTATAAAAATGAATTTAATCAAGAGATGATGAGCTTTGCCTGTATTGCATTAGGTATCCCAGCTGGTATTCAATCTGGTGCTTGCAAAGGTCCCTGGATACACAAGTGTCTCCTCTACAGGATATAAGTGAAAGAAGTGGTTATATGCTGGTTTTAGCAAGGAGTGGTAACAGAGTTCTGAAATAAGCATAGAAAATAACAGTTTATTAATATTTCACCAGAGAATGCAGTTGTTCTTTGCTGTGATAGAAAGTTGCTATGTAATGCTAAAGATGCTGAGTTGAACTTTAAATGATGTGCATGGGTCATTTTACATTATTCATAACAGCTGAAGGTGTTCAGCTGTTCTCTCTTCCAGAAGTAGAAAGAAAGGAGGGTTTCTTGCATGCATGCCTATGCAGATGGCAGCCTGAAAGACATGATCTAGCCTACCAGTTTAAGCTACTTTCTAAAACTCTTCTGGAAACTGACACTGCTGTGCCTTGTCCTGAGATTTTCAAATAATAAATGTTTTAACTTGGTCCTCTGCAAAGTAATTTTTCAGTTGAGGGGAATATCTTGCAATCACTTCCATGACCTGCTTATATTCATTCCTTGCTAAAAAATGGTAGTTTCATCTCCAGTTAATATTTTTGTCTCTAACTAGCATGATAAAATTTCTATGTGTTATTTTTTTGTTGTTGTTACATTCAATTATGGTTTTACTTCTTTTTTTCACTTTTAGTAGATACAGCTGCTTTCTGTTCTTTTGGTTTTGTATTTTAAAATTAAAAGTCTTTGTGAATATATGATGATAATGTAGTTTATAATGTAATGCAATGTACTGATAAAATATTAGTGATTTTACTCCTAACTAAACAGTAGTGAGTGAAGGAAATCTGCTTTAAAATGTATGATACTGGATTCATACGAAAAACATATGAGTGTTAGTTATATGTTTTTTTGATGAATTAGTTACCATCACAGCCTGACCCTAGCTTTAGCCTTACCATAAACTACTGTGTTACCTTAGTTATTTCCTTAGCCTGAATGTCTCTTGTTTCAGATTCCATGTTTCTTTTTTAAAATAACAAAACACTCAGTACAGTCCATTTGACTTTGCTGTAAAATGAAATAAAACCAATACTTACCATTTAGTAAGTATGTAACTTCCCAGTGGAAATGTGAGAGCTGCCTAAAGCTGTTTTACTTAATTTTTTCATACAGTTAGGAACCAGAAAGGGTATAGAAGTAAATAACACAGTTTAAAAAGATGTGAAGGGTTAATGAATTTTTCATTCATTATTTTGTCAAAGCTCAGGTGTTGGAGGTTACTGCTAATTTAGGCTTCAGGCTGGAGTTCATTTGTTCTAGGGTAGACATGTGGAAGGTTTCTCCCTCAGTCTCGTTTTCTATAGCAGTTCTTGGAGTAGCAGGAGCATGAAAGAGTTGCAGTATGAAAATGTCTGCAGTTGAAAAGTTGTAAGTTTGATTTATTTACTTAACCTTTGGTGGTGGTGGTGGCAGCAGCAGATGCTTTTCTTTTCTGTGGAGGCAAGGGGAAAAGAGTCGGTGTTAGCGAGACATCTCAAGACTTGTAATCAAACAGCTATAGGTAAGAAGGAAGGTAAATATAGGTTATACTTGGCAGGTATGTTCTGGAGGAGAGTGACTTTCTGTTTTGGTGTGTGTAGTGCTCAAGTGTTGGCAATACTGTAAATAGCTGGAGTAGTGGAGCTTGGCGGACAGATAGGAATATGAACTTTTGCATGTGTCTTGTTCTGGCTTACAGAAATGTTCTTATATTTTTGGATATGTGAAACTGAGTTCTTTTGATCCAAATTCTGCTTTCAGTCAAAGTCATTAGGGTAAAAAATTGTGAAGGACTATCCCCATAATAGGTACAACCTGTTTTAACACAGAACAACTTCTTTGTTCTTGTATAAACAGTTTATTTACTATTATGCAATGCCATAGTTATATAATTAGTGATGGAATTGCCTTGTTTTTGCTTTAGGGTATTATAAAACTTCCCTTTTTGCTATATGGGTGTATTAGCTCGTTATGGTCAGTCAACTAGTACCCTTGGCTGCTTCCTTGCTGTACTGTTATCACTTTCTTCCTGCTTTCACGTATTCAGTTTAAAAACCAATATGGGCAGTTGGGGGCTAGCAGACGGTTATTTTGCTAACTCTCTAAAACTTCTTCTGTACAAAAGGTAACTTTCTTTTATGCCATTGGCAGTGGTGTCAAAGGAAAGCAGATAGGTGCTTTATTACTGAGTCAAACAGGAATGATCCTTGGAAGCTGCACTGGTCTTCACTAAGGCACCAATTGCACAGCCTGAAGAACAAGAATTAGATTAAATGCACACAAAATCTGTGTGTTCTATATGCAACTGTATTGTCTAAGATTGTTTTTCCATTTCTGCCTTCAGTCTTATATTAACAGTATTTTTTTGTTGGTCATTGAGAATATATGGATGGCGTTATAATTAGAAGGTAAAGTTACATTAGCTCCAGCTGCAGTTTGATTACGCTGTTTGGATCTCGATGCAGGAATGAGTTTGCATGTAATGATATTAATTTTCTTAGGTACCTATTTTGCCTCCCACTGTTCCAGACTTTCTGGGCCTCTATGCTTTCAGTAGTTTGTGTATTTAAGATGGCAAAGAGGAAAAGCTCCCTAATGGAAGGAGAGGCACTCTGAGTGTACTGTTCTGCATTTGCACCTGAAAAGCTGATGGGTTGTTCTGTTGGGATTGAATTGTTGTCTGAGGAGGCTGGGTATGAGGTATGTTGTCCTTATACATAGTTTGCCTAATAATTTTGTGAAGTGCAATTATTGTTCTGTTGAACTTTCTGGATGAAATCTCATGGTGTTAATGGAACCATGCATATGAGGGATTAGACTCCTCTTTCTTTCTCTGGTAAATTTAAAAACAGTGAACTTATAGGGAAAGTTGGGGCAAAAGAAAACCTGTTAACACTGAAAACTCTTCAGCATGAAATCGGTGTTCTTTTATTCTCATTTTCCTCTCTTCTGTGGCATAAATCATATGCTTCATTGTGAGTTCTGCTTCCTGGTAAACCTTTTCCTTCACCCAATAAATCTTTACCAATAGTAAAAACCAAAGGTGATGAATTACTGTCAAGCTCTGAAATCAGTGAGGAGTCTGCTTGTTAGATCAGACTGTTTTTCACCTGTAAAATATGTAATTTGTGACTTGGTACATCTAGCCAAAACCAATGTAACACTTCTCAAGACGTAATCACAGTTTTCTTAAGCCTTCTCAAATAAATAGGTTTCCTTTAAAGTGTTTTAAGGCACATTTAAAAACATATTGAATTATCATAATCATGGGGAAGGAATATGAGCTTTAAAAGTACAGGGAATGATGTCTTCCATTTTCTTTGTCTCCGAGTGCCTTGGTGATCTGACAAAATTTGAGTAGCTGGTAAGTGAAGGCACCTGTTTAGAACTCCCCCTATAATGCTTTGGGTTTATGTTTTCTCCAAAAGCTACTCTTTTGTTCTCTGCCAGGTAACTTTCTCAGTCAGTCTGGTTTTGTTCAGTTGAAATCAGGCATGTTTGTTTCATGCCTTTTCCATGTTGAGATGATGTGGCTTACAGACTGCTTGCTGAAATCAAAGAATGAGGCCCCAGTCATTAATACTGGCTGAGGGGAGAGCACGTTGCAGCCCAAGAATTTGGGATGGAATTTTGAAGTAGTTTCAACATGATTTTGTGATCTTAATTTTGTTGTGCAAGGTAATCTGAGGGTTCCATAGTGAGTATATAGTGTTCTAGGAGGTGGTAATTGCCATGTCATTTAGAGACTGAGGGTTGTGATGGTTTGAGTCTGGGTGGTGTGGGTTTTTTTTCTGGTTCTCCAGAAGATGTCTTAGACTGCCCAGACTTTCTAGACTGCTTGACTTCCTGATCTGGGCATGTGATGAAATACTGCAGAATTGGGGTTTGTTATCATTTTATGAGGCATTATATATCAGCTAAGCGTTGCTGCTTTATAGTATGGCAGGAAAACTTTTTCACTGTTCTTAGCAACCAGATACCAGTTAAAGTTTTGGACAGAAGGGAATGTTTTTAGAGATTGTGTTGGACTAAGATTTAACTACTGTGCTTTTTTAAATAGTGATGTGGGAAGCGCATTATGCTTAAAATAGCTCCTTGACACTGCTTTGAGTTGTTTCAATTTAGGGAACAGAAAAAAGCCTTTGAAAGGGAAATTGGTATGACTGCAGTTAAAAAAATGGAAAAAAGCTAATATTTTGGCGGGGCTTTTGTTTTGGTAAAGTATACAAAACTGCTATAAATGTATAGTAGTGATTGTATATATCTACATATCTGTATCTACATACGTGTAATGTGCGTATAGTAATAAAGCATTTTACACAGATTGGCAGGTGTGCGTGATAATTTTGCCGTTTATTGGAAGGACCAAAAAAAAGCAAGGTTGCCTGTAATAACTAAATATAAATACATTGTAAGGCTTATTTAGAAGTTTATAACAACTTTCTCAAATTACATGTTTTGGTCAAATGTTGCATATGTAGGCTTTCCTATGGGGCAGTCTTAAGAAATTTCATGCTGTCTAATTCACTGCAGCAGCATGTAAGAACCAGACACATTTTTTTCTTAAGCTTTTAGAGGTTTCAACAGCATGACTTGAACTGTCACAACAGTAGTAGATGTTCTTATAGGATTGCACTTTGCAATAATTTTCCCTTTATACTATTAGGACGTTGGGCATTGTAAATCCCAGTGGGCTCAGTAAGCGAAAATGGAACATCATGAAAACTAAAATCCAGAACTGTCAAATCAAGACAGAAAAATAATATTAACTCTGGTACGATGCTGTGTTACAAAACTCTTGCTTTGTGACACCAAAAGTGGCAACAACTTTTGTGATTGCTTGATGAAACCATGTTGTGGTTTGTGCACCAAAAAGGCAGTTGTGACAAAAGATATAAGTAGAAAGATGACAATTTGGGAAGATCTGGCACACTTCATTTCAG
This sequence comes from Neopsephotus bourkii, assembly GCF_033783945.1. Lineage (NCBI taxonomy): Eukaryota > Metazoa > Chordata > Aves > Psittaciformes > Psittacidae > Neopsephotus > Neopsephotus bourkii. The sequence continues at coordinate 15,806,759 of NW_026900684.1, read as the reverse complement.
AATTACTAGTTATTTTATGAGCTACGACTGAGATTTTCAAAACAATGCAGACAGGTTGGAAACTGAACTAAGCTTCACTGCTCTAAGTGCTAAGTACATTGTAACCCATTAGGAAAAACAATAGCCTTCACCTGAATCAGAGAAGCTAAAGTGTCATGGACTGTAAGGCTCTTGATAGCCCTATTACTCTGTCAGACTTAAACCTGTGTCTTCAAAACATATTTTGTAAATCAGAAATGGATATCTCTTTCAGGCAGAGTTCTTTAAAGTTAAGTGCCTTTGGATTTCAGACTTACAAACCAATCACCAAACGGGATTGCAGTTGCCATAAAATTTTTCTGAAGTGTTAATATGGTAGAAAAAAGTCACAAAACTTTGCATTAAAGGAATGTGATGCAAACTGTTTGTCAGACACAGTTTTAAAGGATAGATAGAAGCAAAACTGATAGAACAATCATAAAAGCATATTTTTTTTCCAGTGGACTGTCTATATGAGATGCAAAGAGTCCCAGTAAAAGGCTGACAAAATTCCATTTGATAGGCATTAAAAACCAGAGGCCTTTCGCTGATTAGTGAGGTATGCCCAAAGTCTGGGGAGGATATTATAGGAAGGTAAGCAAAAATTACTGAAGGGAGACCATGAAGCATGTTACACTGCTTTAGTCATTGGTCTCCCTTATTTGAACTGCTTTAGTTTCCACAGAGCCTATAAATTCTTTCTTGAAGGTTCAATAAAATTATGTAGCCTTATAAACATCTGAGCAGAAAATCAGACTGTGGTCAGAAGTTTGGTTCTGTGACAGGAAGAAAATAATTAAAAAGATTCCTTGGGAAGGAAGGGAGACTGAATATTTTGGCAGAACCTTAGACACTTTCATTACTGATATTAAGGGATGAAGGTCCTTTTGTGGTAATTATCTTTCATTCTCCAGCAAAAGTGACTCACAATGAAACTTCTAAGAGAATAAGACTGGCAAAAAAAAGAGGGGAAAAAAAAAAAGAGGGCAGGTAGAGAACATTTGAAATGTAATTGAATTTCCTTGTGGATATTCAGTGGCAGCAGTAGAAGCAGGATTCTCATCATGTCTGAATCAGTTTGCCTAGGAAGGGACAGTGAGAAAGGCATTCTACGTGTTCCTCCCAGAGCTCTTTGACTGCTGTCACTCCTCTGTTCTCATAGTATCTAACAGTGCATTTCACATAACTTGATCTGAGACCTATAAAATCTTTAGAAGAAAAATGTAAACTTACTTCAGATGTGCTGTATGTGGGTTTACTGCTTTATTCTAAATTTTGGAGAGTAATTTTGCTACTGCGTGTGAAGGTTTTCTCAAGTGACCTCATAGCATATTGGTAAAGTACCATCAGCAGTTAAAAGAGAGGGAAGTGCAAATTAATATAATTAGCCTCCAAGGTGCTTTCTAGGTGAGCAGGTTAACAGGCCTAAAATGATTTCAGATAAAAATCCTTTCCATGAAAAGTATTCTGCTTACTTTTGTACTGAAGAAGCATCTCTTTCAGTTGTTCTTGGCTGTTTAGTAAGGAAAATAAGCTCCGTTATCCAGTACACTTAGATCACCTTTTATGAAGTAAACAGAGTCAAAATAGTCTGAAAGGAAAATAGAAATTACTGGCAGATTCTTTTCTACAGCTACCAGTACTGAAGCCAGTAGCTATATTTGCTCTGACTCTTATTCTGAGTTGTTGTCCTTGCCCTTCTTCTCCTTCCCACTCTCTGCAAAGCCATGACTAAGTGCTAGATAGGCACTGTGTTTCAGAGAGCCGTGGGATGGTGGGGAAGAAGTGATCTATGATTTAATTCAAGTGGCTCCCAACACAAGGCTAATGCAGAGAGCTCAGACTCTGTGTAGAATAACAAAAAATCAACAGCAGGCTTTAAAATGATTTGGCGCTTTTGCAGACATCACCTTGAAAACTGCTCTTTCTGAGTCTCAAATGTTCCATATAGGACAATATGTCTCATAGTGTAGTCAGGCTTATTACATCTGGAGTAAGTATTACTTGGAAGACACCTGTCTTTAAATCAGTGACCCTTCTACATCTGATGCAGATAGAAATACCAGTAAATTGGTAATTTTTCCATATGTGCTGCTGTGGTGAATTGTACCACATCTAGGAGCTTGGAGGAGCTGAAAAGATGTAGATTTGCTTTATATCACAAGTTACTTTGCTCTTTTCATTGTTAATAAAAATTATCCCAGTGCTCTTTCTGTAAAAATCTGTATGTCTCTCCATGTTCTGTATGTCAGCATCTTAGACTGTGAGACAGAAGTGCCTGATATAGATAACAAGCTACTCTGGTAGTAAGAGTTTGTTGATGCAGAAATTGTGCAGTTGTGCATTGTGGCTATGGTAATAGACATTCATCTCACTCTCAGAGGAAAATTTGTATGGTAGCTGACTTTTTTAATTTTCTGAAATCAGTGGTGAATACTATGGTTTTCCTTCTATTTTCAGTCGGGGCATGAGTGAAGAACTGTTTGAGGGAAATCTGAAAGAAATACACTCTGCACATGCAAATATGTCAATAAATATGTTGGCATTAGGATAAAAATTGGAGGTTGATTCCATCTCCCAGTAAGTCTTCTTCCCTCCTTCACTTCCTCCTCCTCATTACTTTCTGAATTTGCATGTCTTGGCCTGATCTGAATTATGATAGTGTTCCACGTGGCCATGTTCCAGGCTGATCTGTCATCTTTTGTTCTCTGTGATAGTCAGCTCAACACAGTATCAGCAAGTAGAACAGTATATAATTTTTTTCAAAGTCATAATAGGTCAAATATACCACTATTTGTATTGGTTATTTCCTGTGGATTGCTTTGTTTTGGAGTAGATCAGATGTAGTCTCCCCAAACACACAACCATACAGCAGCTGGAGTTATTTTACAAGAACAGATCACATTAAGTTGGCAGCATAAGTATCTCTTGATGTGACTTCAGAAAAATCTACATGACCCAAAAGCACAAAATTATAAAGTCTGTGTCCAACTGGAAATATCAGTCTTTGCATGTGTGGGGTGGGAGAGGAAATGGCATTGGATGATTTTGTTCACTATTTCCCACAAATCTTTCATATGCACCGTCCCTGGGGACACCATTTGCTTAGTGGAGCAAGTATTCAGTGACTTCCTACACAGAAGAAAATGCCAGTGCTTCCCTTTAGAGAAGCTATCCTGGAGTATATGTGACTTCTTCCTTCCCCCTGTGCTCTCAGACTGCATCCTTGGGCAGTATTTTTATGTATATATTTCTATACTGCCTCCAGTGTTTTACACAGTGAATGCAATTGCAGCCTAAGACACTCAACTCCAAATGATATTACTCATTAGAACCTATACATTAAAGACCAAAGAAAGTTTGTTTTTCTTCTGTGTTCATCTTTTATTTCAAGTATAAGTTGTATGGATCGAGGACAAAGCTGTCAGCCCCTTGAGGTCTTTTATGTTGTTTACCTTTTTTTTTTAATTATTTGTTGTTGTTTTTTTTTTTTTAAGTAAAAGGGCACTAGATGCCAGCAGCTGTGGTCTTTTCTGTAACATTGGTAAAAAGCAAGGCGGTATATAATGATTTTGCATACAGAAGTAGGCATTTGGTTTTGAGTGAATAGATCTATAAATTCACATTTGGCTGTGTCATCAGCTGTTTCACCTCGTTCCTGCATATCAGCCGAAGCATCTAGTGTTTTAGGGATATGTGGTGAAGAATGAAACATGAGAGTCAGGAGTTGCAGAGATCTAGAGATAATGGGATTGTGGTGTTTCTTGAGAAGCACTTTTTAGGGGGAACACTTCTAACTGCTTTTTTTGGTTTAGGGAGTCTCATTCTGTAAGATGTGAAGCGCTTTTGCTTGCAAAGCAGTGCTGATGAATTTCCAACTACAGTACTTGACAGTGGAGCTATGGTGAAGTACCAGACTTTGCAGAGGAACCGCTCCTCTGCCGCAGCTCTGCGCGAAGTGCGATTTTCTCCAAAATGTGCAGTTGCTACAAACAAGTCTGGGTAGCTTGCGAGGCTGTTCCCGGAGCTGGCGGGGTGCGGGTGGTGGTGTGTGTGTGATGGGTCTGTTGCTGTAGGAACTAATGAAGTTCTAAACTCAGCAGCAAGATTTCCTTCTGCATCGATCCCTTGGGGGGGATGAGCAAGTCCTTTTCAAATGCAAATCTTCCAAGTGTAGCCTACACAGAGGGAATAAAAATGGGAAGGAAAATAAATCTGTTTTAAGCTTCAGGCATTTTCAATTTGGTTGTGCTACTGGTGCCTTATTTTAACCTTCCTTTTTTTCTCTTCTGCAAAGCATTACCTTGTGTAAGCTCTGCTATGCTAAAACCAGCCTGATGTTTGGAAGCGATTTTTCTTTTCTGTGTGTGGGAAGTTGGTGGTTTTGGTGGGAGTCTACATTCTGCTCTCCCAAAAGAAGGGGAAGTAAAAAGCCTCCTGCTCCCCTAGAATGAACATGTGCATTTTTGGCCTTTTCCAGTAAAACACATTGTGGGTTTTCTTGTTTTTTGTTTGATTTTTTTTTTTTTTTCACAAGACACTGGGGGCACAGGATGTGGCATGGATGGAAGAATTCTGCCAGTGCCAGTACAGACCTCTCTTCCAACTGGGCTCAGGGAGTTTGTCCATGTTCCATGTTCTTCCTCTGCACACTGGAGCCCCCACCATATGATTTCATCACCACCTAATACTGGATTGCAGAGGATTGATTTTGATCATTTTTCTTAACTTGCAGAAATATCTTGTTCTGCACCTTGTCATCTCTGCTAAGCTGCTAATTAGAAAGTACGTTCTTCAAGCACTTCTGAAGTAGTTATTTCCATGCTAAAGCCTGTAAAACACTGAGTGCCTTTCCTGCAAGGAGGCCTAGAGTTTGAGAACCAAACCATATTTGGTGGGTGTTTAATCTGAAGTTGAAACTAAAAGCCAACTCATTGCTTGCAATATGTTGCCTGCTTGATGACTATAAAGCTGACTTCTATCTCAAAGGCTTAAAATTTACATATTTTAGGAAAAACTCTTAATGGCTAGAAAATTGCTGCAGTTGAAGAGAGTACTTAAAATGTTATTTCTGCATTCCCCTAACCTGGGACAAGCTGTCCAGTGAGTTCTCTGGAATAAGTAAGCCTTTTGTTCTCTATGTTACTGCCACCAGTGCCAACTACTACCTGTGATAGGGCAGTTACTGGTAAATGCAGGAGAGTGCAGCACTGCTGGAAGTGTGGTACCATTGAAGGCCAGAGGATAGAGCTTTAATGCAGATACAGTTTTATAATGTCTCTCAACCACCCCAAACCTCTGTGGCTTGGACTTGTCAAGGGAGGGGTGGGGGGAATAGGCAAATACTGTCTGGTTTGCAGATGGGGCAGTTGTGATGGGTCTGTTCACGTGAATGCTCACTGAATGAAAATACATATTTTCTTTATTCAGCTGTCACTATCAAGGCTATGTTGCAGTCTTAATTTGGTGGTTAACATTAGGATTTCACTGCTTTGGTTGCACTGACTTCAGTGGTGTGACTTTTCAGGGAAACTGCAAAAGAAGCAGGACCCGTTGATTTCGAAGTTTCTTTTTATTCTAGTTACTAACTAGGTCGTGACTTTTGCTTCCCATGTGTTTCCCATAAAAGCTCTGGCTGCCTTGAGTGCTATATGATAGGTTGTCTGGAAGCTGGAGACAAAGTGCATGCACTCCACTAGAAATACTTTCTGAAATACCTTGTACACAGTAGCTGAGGTTGCCACATGCTATTTAGGCTATAGCATCTGCATATGGTCACATTTACAGTGTTCGCACTTCAGCATTCACAAAAAATGTGTAATGATGAAAGGGCTTCAGTGCATAGGGTGTGGCGTAAAACAAGTTAAAAAAGAACCTAAGAAATATTTAAAGAGCAGAAAAATCTTAAAAGCTTTGCAGAACAGTGCAAGCACTATACTTTTGTGGACAGTGGTGGGGAAGGAGGAGCAACGTGCATGTCAAAACAAATACACTGAAGGATAAGAAAAATGTTCTCTCATTCCAGATTTATGTTTATAAAAGAAACCAAGATTGAGAATTAAAAGAAAAATAATCGGTGCACTGTGTTAATGTAGAATAGCAAGATCTTCAGCTTGTGGAAAGGCAGTTAAAGAGTGAATATTCAAAGCCAGCCCTTTTCTAAGCCATTTTATTAAATCAACTGTTCATTTTACATGTGACAATAGCAAACTGTCAGGATTTTAATGCTGGGAGGGTGTTGGGGGGTGTGGACTTTTTATGTTGCCACTTTGCTGGTGGTTATAAACTTTCAGGTCTGGAAGCTGAGCACTTGCATGTAAAAATCACCCTCCTTCCTTTATTTATTGTGACAAATTATTTTTTTTCAGCCATGATGAATTCAATGCAGAATTTTCTAGTTTCAGTTAGCATAGGACACTGTTTAACACTGAGACCATATCCCAGTCCTTTGGTGTAGGTGGTGTTGCAATGTCTATTGTGGTTTCCCTTCATGAGGCATGAAGGAAGTATTTTGCTATATGTAAAGAGTACATCACTGGGGCAGTGTAGCTGTCTTCAGTGGTTTTCCAGAAGGGGCATAAGCAGACAGCCTAGTAATATCTCCAGGAAGAGAGAGAGAAATGTTTGCAGAAACTATTGCTGCAGTAGAGTTGAGCTGTGGACCAGACAGATGAGCTATTGGGTGTCTGATGTGTTCTTCCTCAGAAACGACTCAATGCCAAGGTATGACAGCATATACTTTATTCACTACCCAAGGCCTAATGGGTCAGGCTGATGATTAGGACTACCATTCCTAAGGAGCAGTTTACTGCAAAGTTCAGAAGTAAACTTGGATGACTGACAAAGTCTAGGAACTGGGACTTTGGGTTAAATCCTGCTATTCATTGCTTCTGCAAAGCAGAAGTAGGCAGGAGTTCTGGGCTTGACCAGAAATTTTGATTTGTTAAATTCTGTGGACTTTCTGCTGACCAAAAATTACCAATCCTGGAGGAATTCCTAAAGAGCTCTGAAATAGAGATTTTTAAATAAACATTCTTGCTATTAAAAAAAAATAAATATTCCAAACAGCAGAATTAACTTCATTTATGTGAGTTATCTTTTTTTGCTCCTTCTGTACAAACTTCTAGTAAATCATGCTGTAATTTAGGCTAGGTGGAAGAGAATAGTCCCTGGCATGGAACAGAGAATTTCTGAATAAGGAAGATGAGCATAAAATTATTCCTGCCTGTGTTGTAGTATGGCTTCCACCATCTGACATACAGATATGATAGCTGAGAAAACTATGTGCTGGTTTAAGTGGGCTTTGGAGTAGGAGGCCTTTGCTAAACAGACAGGACCTTGGACTGATGGATCAGAAAAAGGCAAATGTCTTGGCTGAAAAATCTGTCCTCTCTGCATCTAAATGAAGCCGTGACTGTAAGGCTTTTATGAGGAAAAGCTGATGAGTAGGTCTTGTGAGTGCGCATAAGCAGTTAATAAATCTAAATCTGAACTCTGCAATGTGACTGACGGTACAGCAGGGTGCATCTCAAAGGCTGTAATTTTGAAATCTGTGGAAGGATTTTGCAGTCCATTCTCCAGTTCTGCGCCTTGAATTCATCCTTTGCAATTTATACTTACGTTTCGATTCTGGAGCACTTGCATGAAGTACATGAGCTAGATTTATGGTGGAGATGTATTAATCCTTGTGAAATAAATATCTAAAATCCTATTTGTAGTCTAAATAGAAAGAAAATATGTGGGAAGAGGAGAGGGATCTGGCTGTAATTTTAGTCTTTAGCTGTGTAGCAGAGGCATTCATAGATGAATAGGAACAGTCATCTTGGTAGCAAAGAAAATTCTAACTGGGGAATATGAATTTCTTTGTTCCCCAGGTTTGTTCTGTGGAATTATTCTGACTTCTTCATTAACAGATTTACCCTGAAATAAATGAGATCCAGCTCTTGTTTTCTGTAATAATCTGAATGTTAATAAACAATCATGGGTTTTTTTTATATCTAGGTATATTTTATCTGAATTCATCATGTTAACCAAACTCACTTAGCAACTATTTATAAAAATTATGGAACTATTTGAGGATATTAAAACAATTTTTTTTAAGTTAGTAAATCTGAATTTTGGTTAAATATAATGGAAAACTTGAATCTTAAAAAGCTCCTCTGGACACAGAGGTGGGGAAAAAGACATGGAGGTATAAGGATGTTGTGTTGTCCAGGTAAGATTTCTGAAGTTTCATGCTGCAGTCTTTGTAAGAGAGGAGAAATGTTTGCTGCATCTTTTCATCGAATACGTAGGATCATTTTCTAGCCATGAAGGGGGAGAGTTCAGAGCTTGATTCAAAGTGATGCTATTGTTGGCAACTGGGGAATGACTGTACTTGTAGTTAGAAGGAGGTGGGGGTGGTTTAATTTAGGGAGAACACCTACAGCTTCATGAGTTGGCCATACAAAAAGATAAGTCTGCTATTTATTTGATCTGCAAATCAAGATTCCTTCCTCTTAAGGAGAAAGAATAGCTACTATAGAAATAGGGAGTTTAAAGCATACTGTAAGGAATATGAGACTCTTCAAGCCTTAGTTAGAGAAGGGAGAAGGGATTAAGCAACAACTGCAAATTAACTCACTTGCACAATCAAAATTGATTACATTCTGTTTATTGTAGAAAGTGACCATAGTTTTCCAAAAAGTTAGCTCAGGGTGTCATTGCAAACTGCTTTTGGCTATTTGGAGGAAGATGGGAGGGCAGACTCAGAAGATATCATTTTCAGTCTATACCAAAATGGGAAAGATTTTGATAGCTTTGTTTAGGTTTGTTTGAAGGTGTTTTTTTTTTTTTTGTTGGTTGGTTGGTTTTAGTTTCATTGTTGTTGTTTTGGGGTTTTTTACCTCTGTGGCACAAGACTTAGAGTTAAGTTTGAAGTTTAAGACCCAAATGAAGGAAGAAAGGCTGAAAGGCAGAAAGAATGAAGGATGCAATGCTCTAGAATATTTTTTCTATTGTTATTCTCTAAGTAGGAGAGGAATACTCATTTTTGTTCCTGCTAAATTTTGTGTAACTAGTTACTTTCTTAAAATAATTCCTGTGCCTATAGCATTTCTTGTTTTGGTAGGAGCGGCTGACAAACCGTGACTGTAATATAGTAGTATAAAGCACACAGTGAACCTACAAATACTTTCTAGAAATTATTGCTTCCCATGCTGCAAATGTCACTGACAGAGCTGAGCTGGAACGTGGAAGCTCTTTCACTGGTGTTAGGCTCAGCACAAGTTTTCTTAAAGATGGGAGGGTTTGTCCTGTTCTTGTTTTCAAAGACTTAGCCTCCTGCCATTGTTTACAAGTGAAAAGAAAATATTTGGGCCTTACCTGGCTAAAGTGGCCCCGAAATTCATTTATTTTTTTATTTTTTATTTCTTCTAGACCATACCCCATTGTGAACATTGCAAGCTGTTCTTCATTCAGGGGCTAGGCTATGGGGCTGCAGTCTCTCTCTCTCTCGGGGGTGCACAATGGAGTTTGGTTATAGGAGCCTGTAGCGTTCTTGCAGAGCAAATTTGGTTTTAAAAAATAATTGTTTTCTGACTAAGGCTTGATAAAAGAGTAAATACTTGTTTCTCTAAAGTTCCCTTTGTTGGGATTTTCTAGAGACATAGCGTAGGTGTGCCTTCTTTAACAGCTATATTCCTCTTTTCCTGCTGTGTGATCTCAACCAAAACCCAGTTACATACACTGACAGCATCTCCCTTTTGTTGTTATGTACTTTGCATTGTAACACCATCTCTGTGCTTTGAGAAACCTTGACTCATCAGTGGTACTGTTTTCTGAAAAATATACATCATGACATGGGGCATGTTTTCATTGCATCTTTCACCATACTAAATTTCTTATTACTGCTGTGCATATGACACTGACATTTTAACGTTTCTGTGTGGAAATAGGGGCCTGCCTACAGCCGCTGAAACTCTTTTAGCTGTTCCCAAGGCATTCTCCCATGTCACTGGTAAATATGACAGATTTGTTTGCCTATAAAGAAGGGAATGGAAGGAGACAGGAAAGGGCTACTGTATCCCTTCCTAGCTAAATTACAGCAAAATCTACTAAGAAAATGTGAGCTTTATGGGGCCCATTTATGCAAAATAACTACTCACGTTTTATATCCATCTCCCTGTTCCTTTTCTCAGTAGATACAAAACATCCCTCTTCCTGCAAATTACCACATGGAATAGAGGGGTCACATGAGATGCAGCAGCGTGAGATGTTGTACAGCAAAATCATTAACTGCCAGCAAATGCTATTCAGAATGTTTTGTAGATGTTGTACTTACCTGAAGATAACTGTATAACAAAGCTAAAAAATTATGTTTTGTGCCTGAAGCATACTGCTTTATCAGACTTGATTCTACCTATTGGATTCATGTGTGCTTGCACATATGTAGTTGATTATGCAGTTAGGATATATATGTGCTGCATCTTATTTACCCATTTGCCAGAATCAATTCTTTATGACCATATTTATCTCTTAAATTATAACTGGTTTTCAGGACTTGACATCTATCCTGAATAGGTCTGTTGGCGTTCTTGTTTTTGAATGTTGTCATTTAATTTGCTTTGCTATGAAAAGAGGTTATACTTAACCCAGAAATATTCATGTGTCTCATCTTCTAATTCATTTTCAGTTTAAGGGGTAGGCTGTTTCAGTTTTACTCCATTCATTCTCAGGAACTCTAAGGGCTATTGTAAAGCTGTGAATACAGTTCATTCGGGGAAATAGCCTGAACTCATTTTTAGGTAGGGCTCTTTTTTGAAGCGACTCAGAAATGGAGTACTCTGTTTTTCTCTTTGATAATGAATTTTGGAAAACATGGGTTGGGTGCTGGGAACACTCTGACCTCCTCACCCTCACCACACAAATTGTAAAGGATTTTTTTCCCCACAAGTGTCTGGCTGTGTAAACAGATGACCTACCTGTTTACCACAGACTCATTCGCTGCATGTGAATAAATTTCAGTGACTCAGTGCTTCCCATGAAGTAATATTATCAATAGTTAGAGGAAGGTGGTAGAATTTTCCATGCTTTCTGTGGCAAATTCTGTATTTCCAGAATGTCTGGCAGATTTACTGCAGATGCCTTTCTGATAAAACTTCCTTTAAGGAAGTGATAGGATATTTTTGATATCCCAGACTAGTTAATGTATGAGTATTTATGCGTTAATAATAATTATGGTGTAATGAATGGAACATACAAACAGATTGTTCTAATATAATACAAAAATTTAAATCTGTAGTTAGAGGTATTTTATTATGGCCTTTAACTTCTCCTTTTCTGTAAAAGGTTGTGGTTTTATGCAGAGCCTGTCCATTTCCATTGGTGTAGCCTGTGTTAGTCTGTAGTTGTCCTTGGTTTCTGCCCTATGACCTATGCTATATACTATTTGAGCTTTTATCTCTGCTCATAGAATGAGTAAAAGCATGAAACCAGCAGTATTTCAGGGATCTCTCTTCTTCTGTGGCAGCATTCATCTCAGTTCTACCAAATATTGATACAGGAGTGATTTATATTTTTTTGGTTGGTTAATAAATGCATTTGGGAAACCATATGAATTGTGTTAAAGAACATCCTTGGTTTATCTAAAGGACATAATAAATCCATGTGTTTCAGCTAAAGTTAGTTAAGTGCACATGTCTGGGAGAGCTTCTGCCTATGAGTGGCTCAAGGAGGTTGGGCCTCTGATACTTTGTTTTAAACTAAATTCTTCTGGAACTGCCCTTTCGCAGTGTACTGGTCAAAATCCAAACAGATAACTAATTTTACATGGGGGGTGTGAAGAGGAGAGAGGGGGAGAGAAGAGAGAGAGAGGAAGGAAGGAGGGGAGATGTCCCTGCTTTTAGTATCTTTTTTCTAACGTAAAATTCGCTTTCTGTGACAACATGCCGAGGATCTACTCCTAAGCTCTGATGTTACTGAATGCAAATGACACTGTTTCATATCATAATAATAGATGTTGGATTGATATTAGTGTCTCTCTGTCTCTTGTTTTTATCATGTAACACAAGTCAGTTACTCTACTTCATATGGGGGTATCGGCATTAGTAATTGATATCAACAACAGTATACTTCCACTGAAACTTAATTCTGTTTATTGTCAGATATGCAGTAAGAAATGTGAACATAATGTGAACAGTTTCCTTCAGTTGCAGTGCTGCTACCTGAGATTATTCTGTATTCCATAGTCCGATGTTTTAGTTAATCATAACATTTGATCTTCTACAAAACCAGTCAGAAATTTTATATGTGATCCTGCTGTTATTTGCAAGGGAGGACTTTGTTGCTGTATAGATCCCCATGTGATTGTTGTTACGGCTATGTCTGTATGTGTCTGTCTACATGAGAGATGTTGACCTGGGCAGAGAAGGAATTTGAGTGCATTCATCAATTACTCATATTTTTGTTTCAAAGACTCGGGAATGGTTCATTGTGTAGGATGCTTTTCTGCACTTGCATGTCTGACGGGTTCCTGCGGTATCTTTTGTCAACTTGAAAATGAGGTCAGGAGATCAGCAGGCAGAAAGACTGTATTTTATGATTCCTTTTCTAGAAGAAGAAATAAAGAGAAGCAGGAAAATAATATTTTTATGATCTCTATTGATTAGACTCCTCTAGGAGTCTTTCCTAAGATGTGTGCTAAAGAGTTGGAAGGCAACGGGGGTATATGTAAGTGTACATATATATGTGTGTGTATATACATACATATCATTGCATACTGGAAGCTAATTTTCTCTTTTGATGAAAATTGTGCAGAAATTAATATTGGCTGCTTACTAACCAAGGAGTCCTCAAATGTAGTCTGTGTATGCAGAAGCTTTTTTACCTGGCTGAAGGTAATGTCATGGTAGAAAAAGAAATGCTGGATTACCCCATTAACTAAGGGGGTATGAAGTACTTTTCTGTCAACCCAAACTGCCTTTCCTACAGTTTCTTTTATGTGAGTTTGACATTACCAACCTCTGAGCTAGAAGATGGTAAAGTTGTGTGAAATTATCCTAGCTAAGATATTAGAACAGTACAGTTTACATACATGATATATGCATCTCATAGAAGAGTCAGTACTGCACATTGGTTCCAGTGGAAGTCATAGGTGTCCTAATGTAACTGTCCTTCTCTTATTGAAATAGTTTTCATAGCTGAAGTGAACCATAAAAGACAGACGTCTTACATGATCCGCAGTGTAACTTCGATTGATTTACATGGCTGAGTCATTGATCTGACTTACAGTTACTTGATGCTTGATGTATGGCAATGAATGGAAAATAATTTAACTGAAGGCAGCAGAACTGGTATAAAAATGCATATGGAAAACTAATGAAGTCCAGGAAACCAGAATGGATCAATACCTTGAAAAACATAATTACAACGCTGAACAAATTCAGTTGAAAAAGAATTTGGCTCAACTGTTCCTCTAACACTCTTGTGTGGCCGTGGCCAAAGAAGTGGTAATTTTTGCATTTGTCATGAAGGTTGTAGTGTGATATTTAAATGCTAAAGGTATAGAGATATATTTACCATATATATATGTTAATACATATATTTTATATAATATATATTATATATAGATATTTCACATATATCTAAAAGTAGCTTTGTATAATGTATTGTACTATTACAGCAGAATGTCTAACCCTGCCTGGAGCTGGCAAATTCAAAGATGAATTCACAGTAGGTACTTTTGTTCTCCTCTAAAGAATCTGATTTAATGCCAAATTTTTCTTTGGTAACAGAACATTTCTTTAATCATTTAAAATTTGGAAACTAGAACAGGACTGTTAAAAACAGGTTTTAATGAGAGGGTGCACTATCCTTAACAAATGCCTGAGATGCATCTTTCTACCTTGTGTATAAATAAATTTACCTGACCATAACCATAGTTTTAATCTATTGTTTTTTAGGCATTGTCTGTATTTCAGTTAAAGGATTGGAGGAATATGATCATTCCTCTGGAATATTCCCAAATTTTATTTTATCACAAACTATTTAAGCGTAATGTTTCCATATGTTTTGTAGCATTTTGCATCTTAAATAACATGAATGATAGTCAGCCATTACCATGGTATCATTGCTTCATGACTCATTTCCTACAAGTGAAGCTGTGACCTGGTGGTAATTTATTTAAAGAGAAATACTGTTAACCTCTCGATTCAGTTGTGCTGAGAACGTATGAAATTAATTCTCTTTGCATATGCCTACATACTTTCTTAATATAATGTGTTCTTAAATCATGCCTGGGGCTTTTTTTTAGTTTATGTTAAAAATTCACCAAATCTGTAGGCTTTTAAAGACCATATTCTCTTTTAATTAGTGAGTTATGTGCATTGCTATTTATTGAACAGTCTTTTTTTAATTTACTTGAAAGGCCACAAGACCTAATTTTTTAAGTAAAAGCAAAGTTAATTGTATTTTTCTGTGAAAGGCTGTGATTTCTTGTGAGCTGCTGCAGTCTTTTGCTCCATTTCCAGGAAGACAGCTTCAATAAATGTCAAATGTAGAATGCCATGGCATGTAATGACATTGCTGTAGCAAAGCTTGTAGATTTGTCACACTTGCCTTAGACCATTGTCACCAAAAGTATCTGGGGAAAGAAAAAATAGAAAAATGGTGTGGTTGTTTTCATTCCTTTTTGCTTTCTCTCCTCTCCAAAGTGAGAGGAGAGCACACCATGCCTCTAATGTTAGGGTAAATGAAGACTAAAATGATCAGTGTCATACCTGTAACAGTGTTGCCCTTGTGGAAGGAGATAAGTTTTTGCTTAAAAACTGTGGTAGTTTAGCATTGGGTACTTACTTATTCTAGAAGAGTGATTTTTGGTTTGCTGTGGCTTGTTCGGTTTTCTGTGGGGTGGGGGTGCCTTTGGTGTTTTGGGAAGCCTTTGCTGTACTAATGCATCTAAGTTAGGAATTGCAATAATCAGCGTGGTTCCTACGTGGTGACTGATATTAAAACTCAATGTGCAAATTTTAGCTACAGCAATACTAAGCTACATATTAGTGACTTCTGTGGCATTCAGTAATTTTCCAAATTGCTATTTTAGGGCTATAAATGATGGTATATTTTTGCATGAAATTTTCATTTTGGGGTACTTCAGTCTTGTTGTTTGCACTGAATCTTTTATTGCACATTGGTCATCCTTAGCGTATTAAAACATTTTAGAGGCACTGTGTTGGAAATTCAAGTTGATACTGTTTCATGTAATGCCCAATTATTTTTAAATGAGTCCTGAAAACTAAATTTTGATAAATTCTGACTTCTAAAAGTTTTATTCTGAGAAACATATTTTCTAAAACAGGAAAAAAATAAAAGAGAAATAGTCATTAAAAAGAACTTTGTAAATGGCAGGATCCTTGTCAGGTAAACACACTTAATTACCAAGTCATAAGTCTTTCTTACCAGGAAGAAGTGAAGGGAGACAACCTGCCAGGTATTGCTCTCCTCTTTCATGGTGAATAGAAGCCCTGTCCGCAGTAACACAGAACCTTCCTCAAGTCTGCAAAAGTCTGCCACTTTCTTCTATTTTCTTTCCCTTTTGGGGCCCTCATCTTGGCTTTAATAAAATGTCAAAGAACTGTGGTAAAGCTAATAATATCATTAGGAATCAGAAATCTTGTTTTATTTAGAACTATTATGGCATCTTGTTGGTGCGGTGTGTTTTGGGAGGCTTTTTGGTTGTTTGGTCTTGCTTTTACTTTTCTTTTTTCCAAAATGTTAATACATTAATGACTAAAATATCCCAAAGCTTAAGTAGAAGTTCATGATTTATAGCCCATTTCTGACTTTTAAAGGGTGACACTGATCCTTATGGAAAAATTAATTAATAGGTAAGAATCTTGCTGCAATTTCATGTCCTGACAGTGGAAAGAGCTGCATTTGCATGGAAACTCAAGTGACTACTGCTCCTTGTCAGGGTTTGCCAAAACATTTCCAAACATGTTCTAAATATGCTCAGAAACTTCTAGTGAGGAGTTCTAACAGGACTGAAGCAAGTGGGGTATTTTTTAAGTCAACCTTGACATACAAGTTGGCCCATCTTGGAGAAAATATATTAAAATTCTGGATTAGTTATTTTGCACAGCAAAAAGCCAGATGTAAAATTTCACAGCTCCTGCTTTGAGCCAGCCCAAGTGTGCTCTTTTATATTAATTTAATGTGATTAAGATAGTTGGTATGCACAAGCTTACCTAAGGTAAGAACATGCCCTTATTTCATCAGGGAAAGTATCTGTGGAGGCAGCTGGTTTTATTCAGCAAGAACCAGTTTTTTCTATTTCTAACCATACAACATACATAATCCATAACCATGAGTTCCTTCTATCTCCACATATTACCCTTCTCTGAATGGGAATATTGTGCCTTCCCAAAAATACATTGAAGTCCAGCATCAGTTACCTGAAACACATCTCAGTGATTTCTGTCTGGTACTGGCAGCACAAACATGGATCACATTTACTCAGAACTGTTGTGTATTCTAAAGGTATATATGAATGACTTAAGGGTCAATTTGCTCATTCATGAGGTCATTAAAGGAAATTAAATGACTACAGACACCATTTAGATATCACCGACTGCCTCAAAACATCTGTCTTGTCCTGCTGTACATGAATCTTGGTACCTTCATTGTGGACTGCAAATAACTAAGTGACAAACTGTTTAAGTAATGCCCTTGCCTCCAAGCTTGAAAGGGGAACTTTCACAGCGTGCTTGTGCCTCATACTTCAGCAGAGGTGACAGTGGACACGACAACTAATCCTTCTCATAGATGAGGAGGAGAAGGGGAGGTTGTCCTGCTGCAGAGGGCCTGGTTTGCTAGTTTTCTGGGATATCAATGTCCCACTTCTGGAGCTATTCTAAAAATAAGGGTATTGGCTACTCTTGGGGCAGGCTGTAGAAAAGCATAAATGTAAGTACATTTTATTTCTGTTTATATATATCAGTATTACCATCTTACTTGGTGCCATGCTGGTGATCAGTGTTTGGGGTTCACAGTGCTTCTGTTTCAGGGTTGTGTTGGGTTTCTTTAGTCTGTATATGTACAAACTTAAAAAAAAGAAAAAGGTTCTTCTACATTGATTTTAACTGTAGCATTTCACTAATGGCTAAAAAGTCTGTTATGTACCAAAGATGCCAAAGAAGTGGATATTGCAACATGCGGTACTGTATTACTTAGCGGGCTAGATTTTAAAAAGCACCTAATGCCCACCTCAGGGAAACAAGCCTTTGGTTTCAGTAGGCCTTTCAAGAAAGCTGACTTGGAAGTTTGTTATCCATCTGTTGGAAGTGTTTAGAACAAGGCAAGGATGGTTTGTTGGTTTGAGATTTTTTTCTTTTCCTCTTCTCTCTACCTGGAAGCCCTTGAATTTTTTTCCACTCAGTTGGACTCTGCACCAGTGGCAGACCTGCTGAGCTAGTCGGGCCCCAGAAGCAAACCAAGAGCTAAATCACTGTGCTGTCGTGTCCTGTCTGTTCTGAAAATGGAATTTTCTGGCTTCACGAAAGAATGTGGGAGATGTTATGCATTGGTATGGCTGGAGTATGTAAGCAAAAGTCATTTGCAACCCAACCTAGATTGCAGTTGGCTCTTTGAATAATCCCTATCCTAGAATTTATACTGGTTTGCTTTTCTTACTGGGTCTCGGGATTTATGCCAGTAATAACTGTCAAAAATTTTGTCTCTGCTAGCTAGTTTGGATTATGCATTGTATTTGCCAGCTGAGAATCCCATTGTTACAGTTTCCTCCTCCCCCCCCAGTTGTGTTTCTAGCCTATCTGCAAACATCAGAGTTACCCCCTTTCTAATACTGTGGAAAACCAAGCATAATGTAAGGCCAGCTTTCCTGATCTTTTTAATCGTGACTTCACATGATTTTTCCCTTTAGAGTTGCCATGGCAACACTGGTCTTTTAAAAAGTGATAGTTGCAATTACCAGTAGTTGCTATTTATACGGTTATTTGAGCTGCTGGTAGAGGGGAAACGAGTACATTCACTAAGTAAAACCTTATTTGCACAATCCACATGGTCGATGGAGCATTATTTCCTATATAACTAACATTCCTTGACTCTTGTAATTTTCCGTTTGACTTATTTTGCTAATCTGTTAAAAGCCAGTTTCTTCAACTTTTACATCCTTGTTTCCAGACCTGTTCAAATGGCTGTGTGAAGAGCTTCTGTTTGGTTTCCTCCACACAAGGGGCACAATCTCTTTCATCTCTTCTTTTATAATTGGATTTAGAAAGGAGTATAACTTTCAAGGACTTGCTTACAGTGCAGTAACAACCTAGTTCTTACCCAGTAGTAAAATTTTCATAAAGCTTACAATTAAAATGGTAGTTAAAAATAATGCCTTGAAGTTATGTTCAACAAACAAACGGTATGGTATTCATTTCTAGTTTAATTGTAGGTATCGGTGATACTGGAAAATGATCTAAAACAAGCATGTGGAACAAAGAATTAATATTCTTGTCATCCCCAAAAATGAATGTGAAGTTTTCAAATTGTATGGCATGCCACAGTAGAGGGATTTTAATTCCTGGAGTCTATTAACTTCAGGGTCAGCCTTGCACAGCTTAGATGTCTCTTGTCCTTGGACTCTTCACAGAAATGTGTGTAAATAGCTTCCTGCGATGTTTATGGTAACTGTGTATGAGGCTCATTCAGGTGGAGTAAGGGAGGGCTTTCTGCTGCAGATTTAATACAACTGTTTCTCAGACCTTGGGAACTCCTTCATTACCCCTTCTTGACTCACTTGTCTTTTTTTTTGTCCCTCGTTAAAAGGTGCTGTTTTGTTTGTACTGGTTTGAATCGAGAAGTATAAGTGGAAGGTCATCAGCCTAGCAGAGGATAACACTACATGCTACTGGGTGGGGGTGGGGTGTGGGGAAAGGAGTTCAGTTAGTCTATAAGCCTCTTAGTGGAATTACAAACAAGTTTATGCACCTGTTAGTAAAAGCATTTTAAAGGACAGGAGGTAGTGAGTGTACAAATAAGAAGTGGGTTTCCAGTCAAAGGTGAACATACAAGAAAAGACATGGAAGTAAATGAGAAAGGAGAGTGGCAAAATTAAGTGAAGAAAACATTTTTTTTTTTTATTTCTAAAGAGCTGATAATTCATTATCTTGGAAAGTATCAAAATACATTGATCTCATGCCTTTGTAACAATATAGTTTGGATTTCGGCATGAAACCATACTTAAAAGAAAAATCATGCTGAAAAGCAGTAATGGCCAGAGGGAATTCTTCAAAACAAAGTACATGAATGAATGTATGAGCCAGAGTCACATAGCAGTGAATGCCAAGACCAACTATTACTATGTCTGTCAAGTTTGGGAATGTAAATATCATGCCAAAAATGAAAGAAACCTTCACAAAAGAGTAAATTTCACTGTTGTCAAAACTACACAGTAGTTCATTTAGATACTTTGTAAAGTTGTACCAGAATAATTCATGGTGAGAATTTATAAAATGTGAGAGTTTTGACCGTTCAAACTATTAAGGGAAGATAAATGATCACCTGAAAAGAAGGCTTTCGCTAAAGGCAATCTAATGAGCAAGCAACTGAACATCAGTAGAGATATGAATGATTGCTATGAAGTGACTTGTTATGGTTCACTTCCCGGTTATCTGGGAGTTAAGAATGAGTTCAGAACACAGCTGGGACTTGACTGGTGTGAGTTTTGCATTTGCCTGCCCCTGGTGGATTTGGGGATGGTGCTTACCTCTTCTCTGCTTTCACACCTTTACTTCTGGAACCTGGAAATCTGTTTTAGGGTTTGGAGAGGAGGGCAGGAGGGTTGTGCATGTATGTGTTTGATTTTCTCCTCTAAAATACAGACCTTACTCTTGAAATTCACAGAGGAGGAGTGTGGGGGAGATGGAAAGGTACAACTTAAAATAGCATGCAGGTAGCATTTATGTCACACAGAATAAATTTTATTCCACAGCAGTCTTAGTGTTAATATAGGAAAGAAACTGCTATTCAGAAATACTATTACTGAGATTTTTCTTGATTCCTTATGGGATTGCTCAACCTCCTCAAATTAGGTCGTTAGTTCACAATCATACCTAATAATTTAACCCTGATATAGTATATACGCATATATATGGAGTTGTATAAAGATGGTAGTGCATGTGTAATGGTAGCATATGGGGGTGTAAATAATATGGTCTAAAATACCATGCTGTGTGATTAGCCTCTCAGTACCTTATATCTGGTTTATACTGATACTGTAAACTGTTGTTTTCACACCTGAGCCTAGTGCATTTCAATCATAAATTGTCTTAGCACAGGAAACTAGTGTGAGGGAGCAGGTGGAAGAGGGAGTACAAAAATGACTGTCGATTAGTATTTATACTTTCCAGCTAAAAAAGAGTTTTCATTCTGCAGTGAACAAAAAGCAAGTGAGTTTACAAACAAACTAAAAAGCATTTAAAAGTTTTCAGCTGTTGCAAAATTTTACTTCATCCACTGAGGAACATGATCAAAGGAGATGCTTGGGCTCGCCTTGCTCTGAAGGCTGCTCAGTCCCAGCTTTGATTGTCAGAACACAGAGCTTTGAGTCCTGGCTCAGCTCGGGCAGCTGGCAGCAGTTTGTAGGCTGTCTCTTAACCCTCCATCTGCCTTCCTAGTGCTATCTTTGGTCTGGCTCCATGGTATCTCAAGGATTAGCTGCACGCATACTCCAACAGCTTTGCATGTCTCTTGGCAATAACCAGCTTTAAACTTAATACAGTGGGAGGTCATTCTTCCCATTGCTATGCCTCTTATTTGTTTAGATTTTATTCAGTCGCTGGATCTGCCACAAGCTTTGAATTCTTGCATACTTGGTTGGCTAGTGAGCGCACGTGCATAACTTACTGATAAGTGACACATTTTTGTCATTGTTTCCAGACTGGTGTACGTTGTTAGGCTTGCCTTGTGTGTGCCCTTTTGTGTTCAGTGGTAATCCCCTTCAGATGTTGTATGGTAACATATCTTAATAAACTATTACTTCAGACAAAGTACCTGAATAATTTCATTATGCTTATATAAACAAGTATCGTTGTTGTTTTAACACTTACTTGCCTTTCTAAGCAAAGATGCTAAGGCACAATTGAGATGAGAAAGCAATAAACCAGTTTCCAGGGGTCAGAGTCATAATGGCTGGGTACGTCCCTGCCACCTCCATTCCATACCCAGTGTGGTTAACAATACAGAGTCACCAAATGAAGCACAGAGTTGCCATTGCCTTAAGAATTTCCATCGTGAAAGGATGTCTGGGACATTTTAGTTAGATTTGTACTTACTGGAGAAAAAAAAAAATAGGTATTTCTCAACAGGGAAAATGGGCAATTGTCCTCTCTGGTATCCCTAGGTACTGCAAAGATGCTTATGCCATTGCCAAGAATTTTGGCTTTGATCTGAGAAATAAAATGAGACAAATGAAAACTTAAAAGCAATAAATATTCCATTTCCATTTCACTTCCCAAAAGACCTAAGGATATTACACCAAAAATCTGTGCTGAAGTGCTCTTGCTTGTTCGCCTTGAAACAGCGCATTTGTTACTACTCTGTAGAAAATATTATAAAATCATTTTTGGCTAGGCTGATACTTAAGAACAGCTCTGCTCTAACTCGTATGGTATTTAAGCAGAAAAAAGTATGTGGCAAGAAGCTCTTAACTCTCACTAAAGTTCAGTTGCCAAGTATTTTCTATAGCATGATGCTTTGCTTGGTACTCAACGATCTGTTGAAACACTGTTACTGTTTTACTTTGTTCAAAGGTATTTTGAGCATGACAAAGTATGTCCCTAATTTGGATTTCTTCATCCTACAACTGAAAACTGAATAAATACATTTAAGTCCTGTAACATTTAAGAATAGGTTAACTAATTTTCCCTGCCTTGGAATAGCAGATTATGGCTTAATCCTGAACCTGCACACTCCAATTTAGAAAATCCTGTTCACTTTTTGCAGACTGTTTCTGGAATGAAACTCTGTGGAATAAACCAAGAAATTTAATTTTGTGAATTCTGAAACCTTTAGCTACTACTTTATCCAATTGTATAAAAAAGGAAGAAAAATCAAAGTGTGTATAATTGTTCAAAACAATACGCATTACTTTTTTGTATATGTATATTAATTTGAATTTCAGGCAGGGTTCTCCTATATTTTGCAGATCCTTATGCAGTATTTCCAGATGATGCCTGGCTGTAACACACTGATGACTCCTGCCCCAGAGAACCGGGAGACAGCCTGGAGGGCAAGGAGAACGTCTTGCTGTTCGTTCTCGTGGCCACCGGGTGTCATTCTAGGAGCAGACTTTGGCCAGCCTGGGAGCACTACTATGGCAGCAGCACTGGAGGCCTCACACGGTAAGTTGCTTTGCACCTAATAACCTGTAAAGCAATGATTATTTACCTTTTGTATCTATTTTTAAGAAAAGTCATTATTCTAACAATGTTGTTAATTTCCATTTCTGCATTAAGAATGTGAAATGTTGGGACGTAACATGAAATACTGGTGAATTGAAAGACATTTGTGTTAAGATGTTCCATAAATGCTACATATGCAGGTAGGGAAATTTCTGCACCTGCACATGAAGTTTGCATGAGCTTAAATACAGTATTTCTGAAGATGTTATTACCTATTTTTAATAATTACTTTGTTACTGTTTGTTTTGAGGTTTTACATAACTGATGCTTTACCATTGAAGTGCAGGAAGAATGGGGAGGCAGAATGACTTCTAGGCAGAAGCAAGTAATTTCTTTCCAGTCTTTCTGCTTTGTTCCCCCACCATGTCCAACAGAGAGGGAAGTCCTAGAAAAGGTCCACAGCACCATGTAGGGCATCACTATGGGATTAGGAGGGTATTACACTGCAGAAAGCTTGCTGAATTCAATGTTCAATGTATCTTGCTGGTCTTGTCTAAATAATTCTTAGGAGGGCTTTATGTGAGAGAATGGGCAAATAGGTGCACTGGTTATTTTCAAGAACAGGAATAGTTGCATGAGAAAAGCATGTGAAGAAAAGGAGATGAAAGGTTTAACGAAGTGGAGCGAAGTCTGCAGCACATGTGGCAATGACAGATTTTGGTAGGGCAGAGATTTATGGAGTCTTAAAAGTGAAGATATGAAGCCTGAACTTAAAGCAGAAAGGCACTGAAAGAAAACTGAGGTGTAATCAGGAGTAATTAGGATATTAGAGAGCACTTTCAACATACTGAAGTGAGAGACAATAAGTTGGGTTGTTTTTCTCCTATGTATGTATTTGTATTTTCAGCTTAGCATATTTTCTTCTCTCAGTGATAAAATGCCACTAAATCAAAAACATTGGTATCAATCCAGACAAATTAATCTGGAGACCTAATGTAGAATGCCACTAAATTGCTGAGAAATTATACAAGAGAACTGGGAACGGTCTGATAATGAAGCTTTGCAAATGACATACACCAAAATCTAAGACAGTGATGAAATTCTTGGTCCATGTTGCATGTGATGTTTAAAAAAACAACTCCTATGCATGCCTTATGTAATTTAAGTTCCCATTTATTCCAATTGCCACCCAACATTCAACAAAGATGCTTGTTTAAATATTAAATATATTTATGTAAATATGTATAAAAATATACATATTTAAATGGTGTTTTTCTTAGATGGCTCACAGAGACCTGCCAGTTCTAGCCTGACCTACAGAGCACCCAGAGCCTTTCAGGGATCAGATATAGTTGGACTTCCTGCTAACTTGAGAGCAAGTTTTATGGTGTGTTTATACGGTGCAGGTTTTCAGAGGGTTGGGTGAAAGGGGGGATGGACACATTTGTCCTTCCTTTCACGAAGGCTGATGTTCCTGCTGCCATTTTAGAGCTGGAATATTTCTCATACTTAGAATTCCCAAATGAAGAATGCTCATTAACAGGACAGGTTGCACAAGCTGGTAGCACAATTAATGAAGAAATCCTTTACATTTCTTGTTTTCTGCCCTTCTCATCAGTCTCAGCCTGCCTTACTCATACCTTGGGAATTTTTTTCTTGACTGTGTGGGAATTCTGTTATAAATGTCATGCTTGCAACTGGATTGATTTAAAGATTTTTCTGAAGCAGTTGGACAACTTGTGATCATCAGATAAGTGAAACACAAACTCTGTTTTCATTGGATCAGACACAGGAACATTTAATTTTTGTTATTCTACTATCGTTGCATTTCTAAAAGAGTCAGAACTTGAAAACTTGCCTCTTTTCAAACCAATCCTTGTTTTAAGAGCCATCTATTGCCAGTAACTTTTGTTGTGAAGGTAATTCCATGAAGCATGTAAGCCTCCCAAAGAACTGATTTTCATCTGAGCTGTTTATACATTACAAAATTAGTCTTTTTGTAAACACACATTTCAGATAAATTTGTGTCCCCGTTGTTCTGTGTGCTTAGAACCATTATTGTCTCTACCATGCTGTGCTGGTATTAGGTTAATCAAGGTGACTACTCTCTCACATGATGCTTTCCTTCCTCTTCCCCCTCAAATTTCTTTCCAGGAAGAGAAAAGGGTATATTATGTTCTATATGTATAGTTGAAAGGGCTTACATACATGTGCTACTGTGCAGGTGTTAGAGATGGCAAAGCCAAAATAGCATGTGTGATCAATTCAGGAGATGTTCCTTGCAGTAGCTGCTGATATGAGGAAATGCTGATATTTTATTTTTTTCTTCAGGCTGGAATCTGCTTTGTGAGTCCTTTGGGGCCATCTTCTGTGTCAGGCTTCTGACAACTTGGAAGAAAAAGTCAGGGGACTCAAATGCAGCTGGATGATAGGGTATTTCCTAGCAACTAAAAAGAGCAAAAATGCTAAATGTTCAGGCTAAGCAGGAGCATAATGTCAGTGAAACCTGAGGATCAGACAAGCGTGGTTGAGCAGTTTGGAACTCAATAGTACAGCACTGTGCTACGGAATCCTCCAAATCTGTTCCTGTGCATGACAGCATATTCCTTTGCTTCAACTAGCTGATTTTAATTAAGAGTTGAAGTAATTCAAGCATTGCTTTGGCAAAAGTAATATGATCAGAGATTGTGGATTATTTTAGTGTTGCTATTTTTCAAGCTTTAGTGCTCTATTAAAAATCACTTTGTGTCATTTCTGATCACTGCTTTAAAGATTCACTTCTATTGCCAATAAACCTGCTTACTGGAATAATACCACGAGGAAAACACAAGCCATGTCCAGTGGCCAGACGTAGGCATTAGAGGTAGTTTTCAAACTTGAAAAAAATTATGTTGTTCCTATTCCTTGAGGGTCCTTAATATTTTAGTGTGTTCTCCTGGATGTATGCCACCAATTTGAAAGTGAAAGTGATATCATTTGTCAGCTTCATTCTGCCTGAGGTTATAATAATACACAGTTCACCCAGAACTGTTGGTATGTCTCTCAACCATCTTTCCTTTGCAGCAGAGTATTTACTGATTTATACCTGCCTGAGGGAGCTTCTTCCCAGAAGCTGTCACTGGCAGTACAAGTCCCACCCAGGCTCTTTGCAGGCTGATCCTTGACAGGAAACACTCCTTAGCCCCTGGATGCTGTTAAGAGCCTCAGTTATCTTTTGATTCATCTTCTGTTCATCTTCTGTCTTCCTTCTCCTCACCCTAGCTCTACACAGGCTTAAAAGTGAAACAGAGAGATCTACTTAGCAAGTCAGGATTTTAAGTAAAGGATTGAAAACAAATAATATACTTGAAAAGCTCTAAGCTAGGATTGTGTTTAGCAGCTCAGGTCATTAGCCACCTAAACTATTTAACTTGCTTTATGTTACTTATTTCTTTATTTATGTTATTTATTTATTTATTTAGTTATTTATTTGTGCCCCAGCATCAGTGCTAGGAATTCAGTGAGCAGTGACACCTTATTTCCCAAATGCAGCAGTCCCTTCCAAATTTTCTGCTAATCCTGCTTCTTGCCTTGGTGGTAAGTTTTAGGAAAGAGATGAATTGCCATGAAGGAAATGCAGCTAGAAGTAGAAAACCTCGTTACTGTACAGTGTTTCTGTCACCTCAACTGATACCAATACCCAGTTTATTGGGTCCAAAGTGAAGCACTTCTTTTGACTGGCTAGTTTGATTCCTGAAGAGCAACTCGTGTCTTAGGCAGTTGGACAGATTGTGCAGGGCTGTTCACTTTGACTTCCGAGGCTTAGTAGTTTCATTTAGTTTTATCCTGTGGCAGGGGGCTGGAACTAGATGATCTTTAAGGTCCCTTCCAACTCAAACCACTCTATGATTCTATGATTTATATTAAATGTTGCTACACGCATATTCTATCACCAAATTTGTCTTCTGAGTGCACATGAACTATTGACACAGATAACTGATCTAAGCCACATACTGTTTGGCTTAGATATATCTATGAGATAAAGTCTTGATTTGTGCAAGTGTGTTCCCAATATGTTGTCTTAATCTGTATTTGAGACAGAAAGGTTTTGTTTTTATTTCTATATCTTTTTATCACAAGTTACGATAAACAGTTTTGGGGGTTGCGTGAGATCTAATTATACTATTGGGTCCTTAACGAGACAGAAAAATGGTATGTTGCATACAGCTAGTAATTACTGGGAGACTCGGAAGATATATTTGAAAGAGATCTAGTGGTAACTGCTTAAAATACTGCAGCTGCTGCAGAGTTTGCTTTTAATGTTAGGGTGGGTATATATTCATACAAAATACATCTAGTTGCCAGTCTGACATAACTAGTAGTTGTCTTGTTTATGATGTTGAGCAATCAGAATGAGGAAAAAAAATACCACAAGTTTCAGGTTTTCTCATTTGGATCTTGGGTTCCTTTTCTTTTTAAGGGGATGATATTGTTGAATATCTAAGAACTACAGGGGCTGAATGTATTGCCTAGAGCTGGGTACTACGCGGCTGTGTTTCACCACCCCTTGTGGAACTGTTTAAAAGAGGGGAATAAAAAGAAAAATCATCATTTTGCCAGAAGAGAACCCTCTTCACAAATGTCTGCCGATAAAGAAGCACAGAGAGAGAAACATATGCTGCTTGTTGATGTGGTATCATCCTCTTCTTGGATACTTAGGTACCACAAAGACCACAGAATAAGGGAAGGCATCTAGGCAGGCTCTTTTATGGCTGAATTGTCAGGTTTAGACCCCGTTGTTTTTTTTCCCAGGAGCACTGGGAAGTGAATCTTACATTCTAGCACCAAGCAAAATTCTTGTTTTCGTTCTAGTAGTATGATTCTAAGTTGGGACCCTTCAACTGCACACGAGTGGCCTGACCTCTGCTCAAAAGGCTGAAGTTTGTGTGGCTTCCTCAGTCTGAGAAAGCTATCTGCTGTTGATTACTGTTGCATGGAATAAGATGTTCTTGGTAATCCAGTGTGGTGCAGTGTTTTAAGTATTAAGCATCTCTAACTTTGCTCAAATATGTCTGAAAAAGTGCGTGACTTGAAGCATGAAAATGTTTGAATCCAGCAGTCATCGTCTATGCTTATTTGGAAAATGAGAATAATAAAAACCAGAGGATGATATGCTCTGTCCTTCTGCCCTTTTTTGGGATGTCAGCCACAAATGAGAAACTCTGGTAACACTTAAAGTAAGAGCTGGAACTTGAGAGAAGTTAAAACTGAATTATTTCTCCTTCCATTAGCCCAGAAGACAATGCTCAGTTCATGTAACTGAGCACTAAAGCATGGAGCTTTGTACTTCTTGGGAATATAGTATTTGGTGAAAGTCTTTGTCTTCAGGTATAAATTAACTAAAAGTTAGCTAATGAACCTATGTAACAAAGTTCTATTCAGATAGTATATAAAATAGCTGCATTTAGTAATAATGAATACTGCGTAAATAGCCCCAACAATTAACCAAGATATGAAAATCTCTCTACTTTAGTTCAAGTACTACTTTGTATGGTCTTAGTTCACTCCAGCTCTCTCCAAGGCTTTCATTTCTATCTCCAGCAAACAGCTAGAATCAATATGCACTGTAATATCATCAGATCTGCACTTCCAACACAGAAACTTAATGTGACCTGATATTATTGCAATGATAAGAGATCAGCATGTACAATTCATGTCTTTTATGATTTCTTTTGTCCTAATCCCACTAAATGCTGTGAAGTATTTTTAGGGAGTTACTGAGTGACTGGAAGGCAGCAAGTTCAGTTACACATAACTCCCATTTTGGAACTGATTTAGTTCTCTGGAGATGTTAAGGGAATCTTTATTAAGGATAGGTACAAATTTTCTTTGATTTAAGGTTAATTTTTTAGCAACATAGAAATTGAGTGGTACTCATTCTTTAAGAAGATTACAGATTCATAATTGTTTTGTAACACCACCGTTTTGTGCCACTTTACTGAAATAGCTACTCTATTTCACTGTTCTTATAAGTGCAGAGTTTCAAATGAACTGTTTCACTGACTGACTCCTCAACAATCTGCAAAAGTCCTACTAGTTCTCTCAGCTTTGACAGTTTATGCAACAATCATGGCACACCCACAAGGTCAGCTATAATCCTTTGGAAACACAGCCAGGAACAATTTCTTTAAATTGCATTTTAGCAGCTTATGAAGAAACATCATGTCCTCATACCAAATGTTTCAATTAGATAAGACTTTATTTCTGAGGCTCTGGTTGCAAATCATCACAATTTGTGTGGCAGAGGTGTGGTGATCCTAAATCTGATTCCAGAACCAGACTTTTTCCCACATTTTTTTAGCTGATTTTTAAACTTCAGATGCAAACCAGTAACATAAAATATATGAGAGCGAGGGTAGAGAACTCCCTCAAAACCTTATGTAGAAAGGTAGCTGGAAGTGATGACAATGAAATAGGGAACCAAATACACAAGTAGATGGGATTGACCAAGATTACTCCATTGACCCTGTTTCTTTATTGAAGTTACCTTTGGTATATTAGAAAAAATATTTGGGCCTGTAGGTTTTTGTGTGCATCACCATTTGGACCAGCTGAGACCTGAGGTACAACCACACTCATTTCTGATTAACTTTTTTATTATTATTTTTCTGCTGTTATCACTCGTGACTGAGACAAAATGTGCTCTTTAGCATCACTGGTTGTTTCATTACAAAAATAAGTTAGGTATTGCTTTTTTCAATCTAATTTGTATTTGTGTATAACACACTTCTTCTGGTAGAGGAGTAGGTCATATTGCTGCCAAAATTTGAAGTCCTTGCTGAGGAAACCCTCAGATCAACATTTTGGGGGAATAAGGGTCAAGGAGTGAGTAGACTTTACATGTTTTGTTGGGGGAGAGGGTAGATGCAGGGAGGGAACAGCACCATTACCTTGTCAAAAATTATGCAGGCTTTGACTTCCTGGATGTAGGTTCTGATAAATCATAAAAGAAATCCACACAGTTGTCTTTTGCAATACAGAATTAATCTTTGGAAGTTCCCAGCGAGGCCAAGAACTCATTTTTGTTTGTTTGGAAGGAACTAAATAGATAATAGTGTGAAATAAACTTCTGTGAGTATACTGGAATAAAACCTGGCTTGGTTTAGATGGATGTAGAAACATGAATACCCCCTAGTCAGCATGAGCCTTGTTTTTATTTTATTTTTACTATAAGTAATGTAGTTTTTTGAACTGGTTAAAGAAACCTATGACAAACAATTTCAGATGTGGGGAATCTCAAGTTCAGTGACTTACTGCTCTCAGTTTAAAACGCAGTTTCTACAGGAGTCTGTAATAAAAACTGTGGAACACTGTCTATAGCAATTGCAAACATTTGATTGATGGGGTGGGTAGGTCATTAATGCAAACCACGATATCAGCTGGCAGCTGCAGAGGATGACATTGACACTTGTGCAGGGGCAGGTAAAAACATTTATGATCCTTTGCACTCATACAAAAATACCACACTCTGCATAAAAAATTAAAACAGCTAAGACTCTCCTCAGGTCAAGTCCCACTCTGTTAGTACAGCTGTGTCCTTTTACAAGCCAGTCTTTAGTGCTTTGATTGGTCATGTTAGTAAAAGGCAAACACTGCTCCCTTTGGAGGCAGTTTCATAATCAATAGCCTTCATTACAGGCAGTGTTTTCCCTTACTTTGTTCGTTTTATTAACCCTAGATGACTCCTGCAATCTCACAGGAATCTAATCCTTAACTCTCTTTGGATCACTCCCATCCCAAGCTCCCACCTTTACCCCACATACTTTGGAGATGCTACACAATGCCTCCTAGCAAAAACTTTCAGGAATTAACTTCTATTCGCACTGTTGAGCAAAGCGAACTTAATTATTCATCTGATATACCTGCCAGAACTAATTTTTTTGTTTTGTTTTAATGGCTTTGCTTCCTATCCTCTTTTAGCACCTGGTCCCATTAGGAACAAAAATAGAACTAATCTTATTTCAAATGTTTGTGAAATTAGAAAGGGCACAGGATTAGATTTGGAGAATGCAATAAACATACAGCTGTGAAGGATGTTAGACTTCCAATTGCCTTCCTAACCAGCACTTAAAAGCTCGTTGAGATGAGAGGGATACACAGGTTAAACTGATGCAATATAATGGAATACCAATTAATCTTTTTCTTTTATATTCTTTATTTGCATAAATCGATGTAATGGGTCCTTTTACAAGGGCAAGATTAACAGGAGGTGATCCTGTATTAGTATGAAGTTAGATATTTTAATTTATTCCTCAAGAGTGCAGTAAACAGAGCATGGTATGTAAGGATTGGCTCAACCTGATACGTCTGCATTTATGAAAGGTCCTTCAAAGGAAAATACTGATGTAGTTTGACACAAATGCTGCCAGGAAGAAGTGTATTAAGCAATTTACTTTCCTATTAGAATATATTTATTACCTGCATGGGCCAAAATATTTTCAGAAACATGTCGAAACTCTTGTTGTTTTTCTAACTTGCTTAAAATCATATCAGTATAATCTTATTCATGGCTTCTTTTCTTTAATATGTTTTTTTTCAGTTCATTTAAACCAGAAGCTATTATATCTTTTCTGATGGTGGAAGAGACTTTTATGGTAGAGCACAGCTAAAAGCAGAAACTGAAATGCTTGAATGTGCACACCAACATGAAACAAATGATTGGTGTCTTCTTTTGTACATAGAATATAAACTGTGAAAGATAAAAATGGAAAAAATAAGAAAATGAAATTAAAATAAAATGAAAAATTAGATTTTTTTTCATTGTAGTTGCTTCTAATCATGTATTAAGCTATTTGTTGTCTGGCAGAATAGGACAGAAAAACAGTGAATGAACATGAATATTACTGATGATGACTGAAACATTGTGCAAGTACTACAGACCTATCACAACATTGTTCCAGAAGAGGACAAGTAGTTGTCTTATTCAGTACTGCCAAACCAGGCCAAAACCTGTAAACTCTGCCCCTTGACAGCAGTTTTTACAGGTTTTGACATAATACAGGTAGTAATCTGTGACTCTTGTAATGCTTTATATCATCACAAAAGCAAAAATTAATAGTACAGAGTCTATTTAATTTTATAATTCTGTGTAATAGTCCATGCTTTCTCCATTTCCTGAAGTACTTGTATCCCTGGATCTGGAAGGATGAGCAGCACAGGATTCTGCCTGCACTGTGCAGTGCCTCCAGGTTATGAATATTTAGTAAGAACTTCACCTATTTCATGCTTTGCTGCTTTCTCAATGAAAAAGGTAAAATCCTACAAGCATAACTATAGCAGTGTGATAAGGAGGAGAGTACTATGACTGCAAAGTTCCTACTGTACAATAAATTCCTAATATTTACACCTAATTTCAAAGCTGCCCTCTTGCTTAGAAATATGCGTAAGCCTCATCCTGCTCAGCTATTTGGTGATTGTTTCACTGGGCAGGAAAGTAAAGCAATTAAAATATGCCCTTACTGTAGGACTTCATATTTAGGTCATTATTCCAAAAAGTCGCTTGTAAATGTTTCTTCAAAGACCAATCTGCCCCTCAGCAACTGAAACCAAACAAAAGTCAGTCAAGATCCTGCAGGAAAATGTGCACATTAATCCTGTTCATAAGCTTGTATAAAATATGATTCAGTATATACGTTCCATGAAATATATGATTAATCATGTGGAAAGCCTTCACCCTGAAATTTGAACACTGCTGTGTGATGCAGGAAAGAGCATTTTATCTCACTGTGGACTAATGATTTATTTAGAGCTTAGCAAAACACCTTAGGACAGCAGAAGACCATGGCTCGTACAGCCATGGGACATTAGTATTTCTAAGGAGGTGGAAGCAGTTTATACTGCAAAGAAGAATTTGAGCTGATTTGTGAATAATAACTGGCTCCGTTTTTAGGTAGGTATTCCTCTTTTGTAATGGAGCCCCGTGGGAGAGCTTGGACTCTTGAAAAGAAAGAGAAAACAAAAGTGAGGAGATGGGAAGGAGAAGTATTTATGCCCAAACTGGGATTCTGCTTCCTGATAGCAAAGTTGAAGACAAAGATCTTGCAATACAGGGGTTTGAGTTATGTGACTGAAAAATATCATAGCAGCTTTACAGCTCAGTACCACAATGTGAGAGAAGCCCCTGGGATATGAGCCAAAAATCTTAGCACGATTTTTTGGTTTTTAATATCCTTGGTTTATCTGCCTTTGTAATACATTGTGTATGTTTGGGATTGATAATGCATAGTTTATTCTTTACCCAAGCCTTTTATGTAAGCTGTCTTCAGAACAAGTGTAGCGCACACACTCCTATTCTACTGCATGAGACACTAAAAAACCAGGACAGTTGGATAACTTTTATAGAGAGCTGAGGAAATTGTTTTTGCTATCTAGAAGAGACTCCCTTGTGAAGCTGAATGTACAGGTATGGATGTTTAGAAATACATCTGTGTATGAGACATTTGTGGTGAGCAGAAATACACGTGGCATTAAACAAGCCAATGGGGAGAACAACAAAATAGTTTTCACATTTGACTTTCAAAACAATTTTGGGAGAGGGAAAAGAAGGGGTGGCAGGGAGCTTGTTTGCTTGGGTTTTGTTTCTTTTTAATTTCAGTTTGATACCACAAATGCAAAATGCTGCTTTAGCCAGACTGTTATTTTTCTAGGCTCTTCCCTTACAGCTAATCCAAAATTATACAATTCAGAGTGGAAAATTAGGGTTTATTTCTTAGCACAAGCTTTGAACTGTTGTGCAAGCCTCCTAAAGGCTGCAGCTGACAACTTCTCTGAGGTTTCTACCACTTCTAGGCTGCATTTATTAAGGTCCAAAGGGAGTAAGACACTCAACTGTAAGCTACTTCTATAATATGTATTGTCTCTAGACCACTTTGACAACCTGAATTGCAACATTGTCTTTATAGCTCACCATTATAATTGGATGCTTTGTCATTCAAAGCAAGATGTCAAACACTCTAGTTTTAATGTTATAGCATTTCTGATTGTTCTGTCCTGTAGGTCGTTCAATTCCAGCTGAGAGAAGAAGAGATAAACCCCAACTTTGAACAGCCATGTTTGCCACTCCTGTCATATTAAATTAGTCCTATTTTGAGGATTTTTAATTGTCATCATCACTGGTGACACTAGAAATGCAAACAAGTGCTCTGGGAAAGCTGATCAATGAGTCGTGACTACAGAAGTTTGTTATTTTGAGGATTTTTTTAGTTCTATATGCCTTAAGTTAAGCTGATTGTATGTTTCTGTAATAGCACAAAATCACAAAATATTTTTTGTTTGAATTCGCTGTGAATAACAATTATTTGGACTATCGGAAAATTGTATTAATAGCTCTCTGCAGTCTGAATCACTGGCAAACTGTCAGACTGCATATCAAAAATATGCATTTATTATAAAAGAAAAAATGGACCTACGTATTGGAATTTTATACACCTATATCTCATCTCTCTGTTCACTGTTCCCATGTAACTATCATTATAGATAGTAATTTCAAGCTGAGAATGTGCCATCCACTCTCTGCCTGTTCTGCATGCATGCTACATTTCAATTTTCCCTTGATTGCCAGAGTCATCTCTGTTGTCACTATAAGCAGTGCATTGATTTCTCCCTTTAGATCAATTATTACACCACCCCTGCAATAAAAATGGGAGGATATGAGTCTGTGCATCCACTAGGACCTGGGGCTCCAAGATTTGTATCAGCATAAGCTAGCAGAAGATATATTTCTGTGATAGGGCAGAGGAGCAGGAGCTGCTAAAACAGTTAAAAAGAAGTTATGCTCTACCAGTGTGAGCTGGGAAAGGCAAGCCAATAAAAAGCTGAGCCCTGGCTCTGAATGCAGAAGATATGCACCTGACAGAGGAATTTCTGCCAGCAGCACAATTTGGTTTTCCTGTGTAGTCAGAAAGTCCAAGCAGCTGCATAACTATTACCTTGAGTACACACAGAGTCTAAGGTAGTGGCTACTGTTGGTTCTTTCTTTCAGGTGTGTCCAAGTAGGAAAAGTCAGTATTTGGGCCTCTGTGTAGCCAAGTTGTAGATTTGACCTAACCTACTTTGACTTACTGTACGTTTTCTGCCTTTAAGATAATGCTGAATCCCAGAGCAGTGTACATACTTTTAAAAACACTTGCCTAATAAAGTTAATACTCACTAATGAACCTTTTGTGAGCCTATTGCCTACACAGGACAGTATCTATTATTGATTTCCCTCTTGATTTTTCCAGTGGTTGGTGCAGCTACCAGCCTATTCTGCTCTGACAGGTACAAATGTAGAGCTCCTGAATATAGATTCAGTGGTACCAAAAGAGTTCTTTCTGTGCCGAGTTGTGTAAGACAAAATTTTACATATAATGTGTTAAAAAATTATAGTTATATTATTCTTTTTTCTCTCCATCATTACTTTTATCTGGTTTTATCAAGGATAGCAAAATATGGACCTGGAAAGTGTTGAATGCTGTCTACTGTTAGTTTTGGAAAGATTCCTTCTCAGGAGAATATCTTAGAATTTCTCCACAATCTATAAAACCTACATAAATTATAAATTTTCTTTGGCAACCTTTTATTTTAACTGAAAGGGAGTCACATAAAGATAACTTTAAAAAAAATAAAAAATATAGGTGGTCTGATGGGGTTTAATGGAGAAAACAGACTAATAAAGCTTGCTTTGGATCAGCTAAAATAGGTTTCCTGACTATTCCTAAGCAGTTGTCTACTTGTGTTCCTGTTTGAGAATTGTCTGCCTTGTTCCAGATTGGGTATTGCATATTCATAGGACTATTTTAAAAGCAGAGCTGATTTAGAAATTCTTGCCTTGAAAAAACAGTCGTAATTGGTTCCTTTCTCCCAGTTACCATCTATTTTTTTTCCTTTTCTTAACTCTTAGATGGCTAAGCTGTCAAAAGTATGCCCATTACACAGCCTGATGCTGTGTTTTTGACAGTGTCCTGGGTTCAGCTGTAATGGTTATTTTTCTCCTTTCTAGTAGCTGGTGCAGTGCTGTTTTGGCAGATCTTAGGCTTTGAAAATTCTGCATGTGTCAGCCCAGTCTAAGTTGTGAGTTATTGTATGAATGAAGAGAAACGGGGTGCCTGGTGTAAATTCCATTTATCTTTTGTAATAATATTTCATGTGTAAAAGCAATATGCAACTATATGGACTCATGGCCTTAGAAACTAAGGCGCATCTTTTATTTGGGCTTATGCTAGATGCTTAGTCCTTAAGCACATTAGTATTTACACCAGATTCTGACTTGCAATCTTTCCCATCTTGCAGTTTTCTTCTTCAAGGCACGCTTTGGGCATCAGTTACATTTCAGGGTAAGAATACTCTTCTCTTGTAAGCATTGCTTTCATGACTGTGTTATGCAGTGAAGCTATTAAAACAAATAAAAGACAAAAATCACAGAAAATAATTTGATATAAGCAGCTGAGTGTTAAAAAATTGCATGCCCATCTCTTTGGGGTGACCCTAAACTATTCATCAGATTAGGAAGACAGCTTTAGAACAGTGTCTAACACAGGTGTGTTATCAAAACAGCACTTTAAGCATAGTATGTAACTAAGCACTTCGGTAAAATCTTTGAATGCTTGAGGTCACTGGAAATAAATGTCTATGTTTCTACTGAATCAAAGTGAAAGACACAAACAGCTAAGTTTTGCATCTTCCCTTGTTGTTACACCACCCCAGAAAGTAGAGCTCACAGTGTCAGAACAACCAGAGAAAAACTTTTAGGTTCTTTTTTTTTTTATGTCTTAGGTAGAAGAGAATGAGCAGAAAGTAACTGTGCTTCTGGTTGAAGAGAATGGAGCAGTGCTAACCTGAGGCTGGCAAAGAACCAAGGAGCACAGATGTAGTAGCAGTAAGAAATGTTTTCTGCTTTTTAAATAGGCTTAAAACTGGCATTATCTGGGGAGATACTGCACCAGAATTATTCATCTTCACTCATTATTTGTCATTAGAAAAGTTAAACCTTTTGCCTTAGAGGAGATCTGACCAACTGGGTGCTTAAGTTTCTTGAAAACCTGGAAAAAGCTTAGAGACAAGCTGTTCCAATAAACCCAGCTAAAAAACTCCCCTCACTTCTCAGAGAGAAGGAAAATATTTCTATAGTGAAAAAACTTTAAGCTTGAAAGGTTTGGCTTCCAATTTTGTAGAAACGTGGAAGTGGCTCAGATTTTACGTTCATGTATAAACATTCCTGGTTTGCTGCAATAATGTTCTCTCTATATACATGGTTTTTTATTAAAAATAAAACAACAATGTGAGACTCCACAG
The DNA here is from genome assembly GCF_033783945.1 of Neopsephotus bourkii. Taxonomy (NCBI): domain Eukaryota; kingdom Metazoa; phylum Chordata; class Aves; order Psittaciformes; family Psittacidae; genus Neopsephotus; species Neopsephotus bourkii. The sequence goes on along the minus strand of NW_026900684.1, from coordinate 15,770,043 downwards.
TTCAATCTCATATGTGCGTAATTGTGTCAACAGGGTATGGCAAATAACTGGATACATCCAAGTATTTCATCTAGCTATTGATCTATGCATACTGTAGTTTAATAATGCTGGTAAAAGCGAGAAAGCTCTGCTGGTAGCACAGGTAAGTACTGCACTGAAATCCACAGGAGCCATATTGCTGCAGCATTTAAGGGTCATATACAAAGGGAACAACACTTGAAATGCTAACTTGGTAGCTCATACTCCATCCTGAAGGTGCTGGAGCATATTTTATAGGCAGTCTAAAGAATTGCTCTGTAAAAGCTTATAGGATGCATGATTTTTCTGCTTAAAGTAGCCAGCAGGGCCAAGGTCATGTACACAAAAAAAAAATATATTAATGACAGGCCTTGTAGTCATCGGGCACTAGAGATTACAAAACACCAACATAAAGATGGGGTGGGGGAGAAGAACAAGGTTTCACAACAACAACAACATTAACAACAATCTAACTTGGTAAACCTGTTCTTTGCAGTGAGAATCCAGATCTCTATGGAATAGGGAATTGAGCCAAGGCTTATTTATATTCCAGGTAGCATCTTAAGTACTAGGCTGTACACAGTCTTTGTTACCTGTCTCTTTGAGGAGACTATAGCCAGCTTTGATATATCTGGGTACAAGGAATATCTCAAGGAAGAGGAACACCTCACCTGTAAATCTCACCCGAACCTTCATAGATGAAGCGTAAAGGAGGTTCAAGGTAGCCTGAACTGAGGGACACAAGCAGTACTTGATTAGCTTCTCTATAGTTAGATGACATTTTGGAAATGCCCTGGTCTTCCTGAGAAGGTCTATGATGCCTGCATGGTAGAATCAGATCACATGAGACAAAAGAAGGTGCCTAGTATCTGCTGAGGACCTGGCCATCTATATAAGAATAATGTTTGTGGCAGAAAAAACTGTATGTGCAGTCTGATACAGATCGAGTGGTAAAATATGTTGAAGGCTTCTGACATACCTGTTAGGGTGTATTCATTGCATGCTTCCATTCTATTGGAAAATGTTAATGTATCTTGTCAAGACATGCATCTATATTTTGGTCCCCTTTTCTTTTGAAGTTTTCAGTTATTCATTTTACTACAGTCTGGATTTTGACTGATGTTACCTGGTAAGTAAATAATTCCCAAAGCTGAACTGCAAGGGTGGATGAATACTGAAAGACTGAACCTATATAATGTGAATTCTTTGGGAAATGACTGGCACAGGAAAATTCAAACCTAGTTCTTGATCTGAATTGAGACCTCTTTCTCTTGAAGCCAATGGGGACTGCTCCCATATTTTCCATTGCTAAATTTGAGAATTACCAATATGAGTAAAAATAAGGGTTTCAGTGATCTTCAGTTAAGATATTCCATACCTCAGGACAATAGATTTCAGATATGTTGTGTTTTGAGCTGCTCTGATTAGGTAGTCTGATTTTCCACAGTACAGAGAAATCTGTACATCTTGGTGTAGGTTCCTGGCACAAGAGCTTTGAGGGATGCAATGTGCTTCATGACTTAGAAACGGTAAGTATTAAGTCACCTCTTGAGTGGATGGACCATATTTGACAGCCTTTGGAGTCATTTTAATAGGAAGCCTTTTTCTGGAGAGGTGTATGAGATACGGAAGAACACGGCAGGCAGAACAGCCTCTTGGAAAAGAAATCTGAGCAGTGAAGGGAGAAAAATTGACATCACCATTGCACTTTGAAAAAGCCAACAGGCTTGGAATCTGTTGTGTAAAAGCTTCTAGGATTATGGTAAAAGCATGTTGCCCCTTTCCTGACATCTCACTAAAAGCTAAAAATGTCTTTAATCCCTAAAGAATGATTGGCAATATCAGCTCATGTGTCTCCTCTTTAGCACTGGAAGAGCATTCCAAAATGCTGTGTGTTGACCTGCTAAAGTAGCAACTGAAAGGGCTGGGAAAGGGTTACCCTTTGGAGAGGAAGTTTTGGATGGATTTGAGTGCGCTACATATCTTTGCATGTGCAGCATGACACATTCTAAAGGGAATATGGTCACTATAGAGGAACAAAGATTTTTTACATATCTTCATAATGTACTGTAAGACTCTGATCTTCTATCAGCAAACGATAACCCTGGTAGTGCTCAAAATTCTGAGCATGAGCAAGGAAAATTGATTTACCAGACATTTTGAAAAGAGGAGAAAACGATGGTGAAGATACATCTTGCTTCAGAATGATACAGTACAAGTTCTCATGGATCTTTCAAAAAACCAAGCAAGAGTATTTCTTTGGTATCTCTAATATTAAAAGATTTAAAGTAAGATTAAAACTTGTAGGTTGCAGTACTACACCATGGTTAGCTCTGAACATAAACTACAACTTCCTGAAACCAATACACAAAGCCAGAGTTTTTAATCTTATGCCTTTAGGTCTTATATTAGAACAGGAGCTGGCAAAGTCACTTTTTTCAAGTCTGACTCAACATCTTCATTTGGAAAGTCGCTTTATTAATATTCTGAGTAAATCAAGGTTATATCATATACTACCCCAGTGTTTTCTCAGTTCAGTAATATATACTGAATACTAGCATAGGTATGAGAGGATGATAATCTGCAAGGTAGAGAGAGACCTATGAGGTAGTCTTTTTTTTTCTCTGTCTCATTGCATATGCCAGACCATTTCCTATGATCTACACAATTACACTTTTCTTGAAAGGATGTAGTAGAAGGAAATGTCTACATCTATGTTTAAATTTACAATTGCCTAAGTTATAGATATGAAATGTTTTTATTAGCAGTAACCGGTTCTTGCTTATGTTGCCAAGTCTAGGCTCTGTCATCTCTGAAGTCAGTTTGCTCATGCACCCACTTTCTTCCCTGGAGACTAGTTGCCTGTCCAGTCCTGCTCGAGACAAGTTTCTGTATTGGAGCTTCAACTTTAACCACTTCCACTGCAGCTTGACATAGCAAGGAGTGGGTTTTTCTTGAATCTTGGTGCTTTCCATCCTATATAGTGCACTTTGCATCTGGAGTGGATAAGAAATCTGTAGTACTTGGCTGCTGCATGTGCAGCTGAAAGGAAAGGAATTTGCTAGTAAAAGTGCCTGCAATCTCTTAATTGGAGAGAAATAATGGATAAAAAACAATCCAGGAAGGTACGTGATTATGAAGCTTGTTAATGTGTAGGAAAAAACAAGGGATGTGAAATAAACGGAAGCACAGAGGGAAAAGCCTTATAAGCAGAGTTCATTTGAGAAGTGTCAGAATTTAGCTGCTCCAGAAATGAGAATAAATTTGTGTAGAGTACAAAAACTGCACTAGACTTCTGCACTTTTCAGGTGCAATTGAATTGAGAAGTGTGTCTGCTTAATATGGTTCAATCATGGTGACCTAATACTGTTTTAAAGTCATGAAGCACATTGCAGACCTGTAGAGGAACAGTTATTTGGCAAAAAGAACTATGTAGCTAACACAGGTTTAGGAAAGTGTTTTACTCTGTTCTAACATATGGGTGATTATCAGGTAAAAGGCTTTTTAATCAGATATGTTAGAGATTGTGCTACTTTTTTCTATTTAAAAATATCAGAAAAACTTGTTGCTATGCGACATTGTGCAACTAATTTAAAAGTTGGCAAAAATAGTTAATATAAAAGATATGACTCAGCAGGCTGTGTCTGAGGCCTGTCCTGGGTCACTTTAGCTGACTCTGACAAAACACAAATTTAAGAATGCAATTGATCATTTAGTGCACATTTGAGCAACACGCAGTGATTGGTTGTGAAAATACCTTTTACTAATGAGTTTTATGTCACTTTATGTAGTTGTGTCTGTATTTTAATATCCCCTGCACTTTAGGACACCCAGGATGTACCAAAGTAATGATGACAAATCAGGGTATTCAACTGTTAGGTTCTTCTCATCCCTGCCTCTCCATTCTGGTTTACATTATCACAATACTTCTAATTTAAGCTCTCACATTTGTTTAGAGGGGAATAAGGTCAGAGGAATATTGCTGTCATAAATTGTGTAGCCCAGAGGTAAGGAAAATAAGCATGGGATAAAGCAGGATCTAAAGTGCACAACCATTACTGCTAATTCTTCTTATAAATAGCAGAAGATGGGCACGGGTTAATGGAGACATTACAAGGTAACTGTGAGGACAGCTGCTTAATTGCTGCTAAGTATGTGGAAGATTTTAAGGTAAAGAAACATTTGAAAATGTACAGCTTTTTTTTAATTATTTTTTTTTTCTCCAGGTAAGAGGAGAGAGGAGGATACCATCCAAGTAAAACAGTCCCAACTTATGTGTAAAAGAAAGAGAGTAAAAGGGGCTTTTTATAGTTTCCCATTTTAAAGCGTTATTACAGATTAGACTACCATGTCTTTTGTACTGAGTGTATAAGTGTTTGGCACAAAACATAGGTAACCAAATAACTGTCAGAATGTAATTTCAGTGTGTGCTGTTAAATGTGAATAAGTATGCTTGAGGGCAGCTCAAAACTCATTTTCACTAGTATTAACAAGAGCTTACAGAAGATAGTAATAGAAATAACACTAGAAAAAGTTGCTTGGATGGGGCTTTTGTTTCTGCATAATACAGGAAACAGGAATCCAGAATCTTTGTGCAGCTTGGATGCAAACTGTTGAAAAATTCTCAGGAAAAATCTTATCAAGACCTTTATCCAAGCAAATATGCAGAAGCTGGTATTTTGCAAGCTTTCATTGATCTGACAAAAGTATTGGAGTTTCTGTGGTCTTTGCAACTTCACAGAAAATCCTTAGCTGTGTAAGTAAATTACAGTAGACTTGAGAGCTACTTCATATGAGTACAAAATGAAGTTCAACAGATTGATATTTTCTACAGAACAACTCAACTAGCACACCTTATACCTAGTCAGTGTAAGTGATGTACATGACCACTGCAACCTTAAAAATGAGCATTTGGATTTTTGAAATTCTGGAGTGTCACTTATTCTCTTCAGGTAGTCTAATGAGTCAAAAAAGTCTAAACGGACCAGATAAGAATTCTTGATTGTAGCTATACATGGGTTATCTACTCCAATTTCAAAGGTGATTTATTCTTCTGCAGAGTTTTTTGATTTAGCTGTTAGATGAAAACTTAGGGCTACTTGAGGGAAAAACAACAATTGTCTGCTGCCCTTCTGAATCGAACTCCTTTTTTTGAGAGCTTCTTATTTTGGGGATGCTTCTGGGGGATAGTGAACACCTACTGAAAAACAGACTCAAATAAAGAGGCCATTACTGACAGGCATTTTCAAGAAAATAATAATAATTATTATTCACCTATGCCTTAGAATGCTGCCATCCTCAACTTTAAGGAATTTGTTCTACTGCTGTCAAGAATTATGTAAATTGTGTCCAATTTTAAGTTTATATTTTACTGTAAATAATGAGCTTGAGTCAGAGGTGAGTCTTTCAAAACCACATTTGCTTACAATCTAAAAAGGTTTAAAATTTCTTGCTCACCCATGCAGCCCCATAGATTTTAGAGGTGGAGAAGTGAAAATGAGATGAGATTACACAAGATACTCTGGTGGATGCGGATGTGGCTGGTTTGAGTTTAGTGACCTGAATTATCTTTTTTGTTTTTCCAGGTTAAGGGCAACAGAATAGAATGGGTGCTTATTTTACTAGGGTAACTGGCAGAATGAACAATTGAGTTAAACTGACAGTGAACATAAATGTGTGCTAAGATTATACTACATAAGACAGACCCAGGATGTTCATTTTATGTGGGCCGTTGTTCGCAGCAAATGGGCAGTATGAGGTGATTCAATAGCATCAATGAAGTGTCGCAACCAAAGCTTGTCTGTCTGAGACTTAGGTCTCATAAAAATTACTTTGGCTCCCCAGCTGCCTTTCTTTAGACCTATATAAATCCTGAGAAAGTCCTTTTATACCTCAGACTTTCTTCCCTGCACTTACAGCTAAAACAGTTTAAGGTTTGCATAGCTTGCTTTATCTAATAGAATGAGATTGAAATCCTCCTGCTAATTATAACAGTAATGGATTTATGCATACATTAACATCTGTAATATGAATGGGAAAAGATGCACACAATTTTTTAAACAGGAGACAAGGTTGCGGCCCATACTTTCAGGCACTAACAATCTTTGGGCCTCTTGCCTCCTGAAACAAAGAGGAGTTCTACAGTTGTCTATAAAAGATTCAGGACTAGATTCTAAATCATACTACAAACATTAAAGCTCCATTAAAGAAATGTACTTTCACTAAGGATCTGAGGGAAAAGCTGCCAGTCTAACTTATTCCATGTAACCAAGAGAGTGATTAAATGTTCCAAATATGCAGAAGTCAAATGTCCCATTTCTGCTTTAAATCTTTTCCTTTTATAGGCTGCGGGTTATACTCCCTTCTTTGAAAACCTGTGCTGTTTAGGAACAAGAATTTATTTACAGTTTTAAAAACTTGCAACTAATCTTGGATGAATAGTCTAAATTAACCTTTGGCAGAGAAGCTGTAATTTCTAAGCCAACACATAACTGCATTTTGCATTAGTTCAGGAATATTGGGTACTTTGAGGGGTTAAGAATGAAATATTTTCCATGATTCATATCTCTTTTCACTAGAAAAGTCAACAACTTGATTCCAACATAGCCAAAAGAGGTTTTCAGTCCAAAACGTCTCCTTGCTTGCAATTAATTTTGGTTCTTACAATTAGGGGTTTGTATCACAATGCATTAATGTATAAAAGCAGCTGCACAATGAATAGGGCCACATGTCTGAACTAAAAATAATCTGTGTATATTGTTACTGTGCAAACAGTTTTGGTCACTGAAGATAATCTCTGTGTTAGAACATCAGAGATGCACATGGCAGAAGCAGATGCATATTGTAGAACTGTGAGGGATCACTTTGGTGTTCCTGCTTGTGACACTTAACCACACCCCATCCTTTGTCTTAGCAAGGATGCTGAGTCCCAGTATTTAAACCCATGAAAATGTACGACAAACTTTTAATGATAAATGTACTTAGGCAAATTGAAACAATTTCTATTTTCCCTAAAATAATGGCTTTGGAATTTAGACAACAGACATGGTGCTTCAGGGAAGGGGAAAAAGGCTGTGCTAGCTTAGAAATAATTCTGTCTTTTAGACATACCTATGGGAGAGGAGAAAAAAAAACACAACAAAACCAACTCAAAATGGTATTCTTTCCAACTTGCTGAGCTCAATCTTTCTTCCAGTTACAGGTCAGCGTTTTGTGGCCCCACTGAAGAGTCTGTGCCTTTCAAGAAACTCCAGAAAATCAGTTCTGCTCCCCATCCTGCTAAGGTACATAGAGTGGCTTGCCAATGGATAAATCCTTCATCCAAATTTAGAGTAATTTTGGGGTCTCAAAAGCACTTGCTTCTGCTTTCCAGCCTTGCACCACAATGGCTGCTCTCTATTCTAAAGTAAATTATATAGAGGAAGAGTTAAGAGATTATGTCTGTTTTTCTATTGTTCCTTATGTGAAACCAATCCTATGGCCTATATCTACTATGCACAATAGTAGGTCTCCAGTGGAATACTGCTCTACACTAGTCTGGGTCCTCACGCATAGTCAGTACTGCTGATGAAGTGCAACAGAGTAGAGAAGGTAATATCAATTTCTATTAGAAGACAGCAGGACTGCCAACTATCACCACTCAATATGCACTAACAACTTGGGCAAGTTGTCTGTCTTCATTTTCAAAGCTGAACTGTCAGCAGCCACAACTGACAGACTTTGGTTGCTGCCACTTGCTGCCTTTCAGTTAGGACCAATGCCTCCAGTCAAACAGCTTGGATTAAAAATTACCAGTGGAAATTATGAAGCTCCATTCCTGCAAGTAAGTCTTGATTTCATCTGATGGAATGTAGCTGTTGGTTACCAAGTGAAACATGTACAGTATATGCTCTGTCTGAACATAACAACATGATGGTAATGTGGTTGAAAAAACCCATACCCAGTTATAGTACTAGCAGATATTTTATAATAAAGCATGTTATAATTGTGGTTTATAAACCTAGGTGCTTTAGCCATTTATGTGTTCTTAGGGAAATATCTAATATTTTAAGTAGTTCTGTTGTGTTTGTTAAGTTATATAGGTTGACAATATATTATCAAGCTGATAATGTGTACTTGCTGGCTGTATTTCTTCCAAAATAAAGCAGTAATTACATGTTGACAGTGGAGAAAGAGGGGCTGGGTTCCTGCAGCTGAGTACCCAGAAAAGGCAGGAATGAGTCAGAAGTGTTTATTAGGAAGAAGCCAACAGAGAGAGTTTTGAAGTCCAGATTGTTAGCTAAAAAGAGACTTTGTGATTAAAGAAACTGACTGCTCTTGCATCTGTTCCTGAGAAAATGAGAAATGAAAAGGGATATATTCTAATTAGGATAACAGCTAAACTTGCCTATTACCTACATCTAAGGGTGAAGAACTCCCCTATTGACTATTTGAGCCAATAGTAATATGTGCCCATGGAGGAACTTGAACTGTACAAGGACTTCCACTCTATATTGGCAGAGAGCTGGATGCAGTTCTGGCATCTCATTTGTGCTCACTAGACCTATAATGACAGTAAACTAACAAAAAGCTGTGTGCTAGCAAATTTTTATTGGTAGTTTTGCCAAGATGTACTTGTTAGTGCACTCTCTCTGTGCCAGGATTTTCAGTAATGATGGCCTCAAAGTGTATCCTCTTCTCCCTTCCATTGTAAATAGTAAGCTCATTTATTTTTCTTTAAATTAGCATTTCTAGAAATCCTGTTATCAATTAAAACAGCTTCTGTTTTCTAGAATAATAGCATAGCTGTGTGTGTAACCCTAAAGTTCAGATTGTAAAAAGCTGTTGTAATGTGGAGCTAGGTTTCAAACCAGGCACCTAAATGCAGCCAGTTAATAACTGTCATCTTTTTTGCATCTAATCCTTCCCTTCTCTTAGGTTTTCATGTCTTATTTTCACTTGCAATCCACAGCCTAGAACTCTCTCTTTGTAGGTCATGGAAAGAATGAAAATTGTTCTGTGTATAAAAGCCTTCTTGACTAAACTGCCTGGCCAACAGGTGGAGGAATTTCCTCCTAAGGTTGAAGACTGATGGAAACCTGAAGATGCAGGCTATCTTGGGAAGCGGGTGCTCGGCCCTCTTTTTTTGTTGGTTTTGTTTTGGAAGCTGCACCAGCCTTCAGGGTGGGGAAAAAAAAGCGATGTTCAGTAAATCCAAGGGTCAGAAGGTATGTGACAATTTGTTAGCTTATTGGTTGTCATCTCTCTGGGATGGAGAATACCAGCTATGTCAGTATTTTATATTAAATAGTACCTAAAGTAATATATTTAGTATTGCGAGCAGGAACTTCGAGTCGTGCTCGCGTCGCTGCCATTCCTGGAAGACAATTCATCAGTGTTTCCATTGCTTACTGTTCCTCAGGCTGTATGCACCTAAAGTTCACTGCTGCAAAAACACTCCATCTCAACCGCAGAAACAATATTCTCCCTCTATCCTCATTTTTTCACAACAGTATCTGTGCTCTGGCCACAGACAGCAAATCAAACTTTTCAGGGAAAACTTGTTTGTGAATTGAAGCCACCTCTTATCTGGAGCAATCAAGAGGGTTTGCAGCTCAGTCAAGTATATCCATGCTTTTGGCTATGATCAACTATGGGATATTTTCAGACAAGCTTTGCCAGTAAAAGAAAGAAAGGTGCATGACTCCTAATTCTTTAAATATATTAGTTGCTTTTTTTTACCTCTCTACTGTTTTTGCTGTCTTGAAATTCAATGTCTATATGCTAGCATTTAATTTGCTCATCATCTTATTTTCCCCTATCCTTGGGAAACTCAGCCCTTAGGAAAATTAAATGCATCTGGAAACATTCAAAAGCCAGAATCCATGCAGAAGCGGTGAAGGGGGGGACTAAGGCATTTCAAGGTAATACAGGGTTTGGAAAAAATCAGTTTTGGATTCAGACACCTAAATTCCATTTCAAGCTCACGTTAGGCACCTAAGTAAGTCTTGCTTTTTCTTTCTGAAGAAACTTAAGAGTTTTTTTGACAGAGATTTTTATACATACCCAGGTTTTTACTATTGCAATTCTGTGTATAATTAAGCACATTTAATTATAGTGCAAAGACATTTTTAAAAAATTAAAATCCCTTTTCAGACAAAGCATCAGTATGGCACAACCAAGGCCAAAATATCTTAATATCTATAGTTTCTGAAATTTTGTATTTGTACTTCTGCCAAAATCTACCTTTTTACCCTAAATGTTGAGGATTACAGGGAACTAGGACTATCTAATCTGGAGTTTTGGAAACATATATTACATATAAGTTTCTAGGTTTTATTGGAAAGAAAGAAAAAGTTGCTTTTCTTGCATAGTGGAAGAAGTAGTTTCTCTTAATTTTAGATTGGTATTTCATTTTAAAACATGACAGAAAACCGGTTTCCAGTACGTTAATACTGGACGTGTTGGGTCCATACATTGTAATGCTCATGATTATGTGTGTACTTGAGCTGTTTAGAGAAAGTTGTCTTGGCCAGGTGAGATAAGGCTGAAATGAATCCCCAAACTAGATGGGTTGTCCTCTAGATCCACTCTCTAAAGTAACATAAAGAACAGGAATGAAGGTTAGAGAGCTGGGACAGCAAGAATTATGAAAGGGGGGCTCTGGGCCTTTACTTTCTCTGTTTAACATGTCAGAAACAGCATATGTCATCTATTCATCAAGGTTAGGTTTGTTTTTCAGTTTTACAAATACCATCTATGACCAGTCCTCCTTTGTAAAGACAACCATTCCTTTTGTTAATACTCATGAGAAAATCAGTGACCACCGGAAATCAGTGGATCAGTGAAATGTGGGAAACAATTAGTAGCTTATTGAATAAACACAAAACAAATAAATAAATGGAGCTTCATATACCCTTTCAGAAAACTGTAGCTTTCTAACAAAAGTATGCATACTGTTCATAATGATTTGCACTACAATGCTTTTTGTGTAGCCCAGCTGCTGTGTGAGACATTTCTCTTCCATAAGAAAATGTAGGTACCTAAATCCAGGACTAAGTCTGTAGCTTGGCTGCTACACACAAGCACTTACTCCCTCATGAAGTGGTGTGGGAAAGTATTAGGTAATTTAGAGCTTTCTGAAAAAGGAGCTGTGGCAAGAAGCAGAGGTGTGAGAAATCGCAAGACAGCAGTGGAAGTTGTTGGCCAAAACCCATCAGAAGAGAGGAGACTGATCAAAGAGAAGTTCTCAGAGAGCTGTGAGTACAGTACTGCATCCTTGTGCTGAGCAGAACACTTATGCACTGTACTGCAGGCTCCTGGTGAATTGGAACAACGGGTATTGGAACAAGAGATGAATAATGTAGATCTCAAAGTAAGCAATTCTGCTGTGTACTGGCACTATAAAAATATGATGCAAAGAGTTGGAAATGGAAGACTGTTCAAACCAGTGTGTCAGTGCCAGAATGAGCTTTGGAGAGAAAATACAAAGCAGCATATTGAAGGAAAGATTAAAAAGTGGGGCATTTACTAAGCAGTGGGGCACTATGTGATCAACCTATACATAGGAGCTGAAGCTTCTATCTGCATTTAGATAGGGCAGTCTGAAAAAAGTGGATATGCTGTGTCTGAAACACCTAGAAATAGTACTTACGAGTACAAATTTGACCAAGAAGTAGGAAAACTAGTCTTAAGACATGCCTGCTAGGTGAAACATGGCACTAAAGATCTGTGGTGAATAATTGTTTAACTGATAGCATGGAAGGCTTTTCTGTTTTCTGTTTATTCAAGTGAAATAATTATTTTCAGGCAACAGGGTTGAATTAAACAAGTTGGTTTTGAATGTTCTTTGCAGCAGGGTACTTTCGGAGGGTTGTTTTGGGTTTTTTGTTGTTGTTTTTGTTTGGTTTTTACTGGGAATCCCAAAGGATTCTAAATATAGATGGTGGGGATATGAATCAAAAATGCTTTCCTCTCTGCTCATTGTGTTGTCAAGATGAAAACAATTAATTTAAAGGGAAAAAAGGCAATTTAAATCTAGCTGCAAAATGTAAATTAGTCAATCTAGTGAAACCTGGTTCATGAAAGTGAGGTGAAAATAAACCTGGAGTTCCTTTAGGAACAGTAATGTGTATCTATATGTGGAAGAACAGAATACTGTTCTCCTGATTAGAAGGAAGTAACTGCAAAAGTATTATAGTAGTACTGGAGTATTACTATCTTGTTTACTTTAAAACTTGCAAAGATTACTGCTTTGTAAAAGCCCGACTGGCTTTTACAAAGTGGCTGCGATACTTTGTTGCCTGAGCCTGGCTTCCATTAGCCCGGATGGCGCAGCCCCACAATTCCTTCCTAGGGTCTGGCAGCATGTAGTGCTCCCCTTTTCTCTCATTCTCTACAAATCGTGCTTCTGATCTCCAGACTGCTAGGTTCAACTCCTGTGTCACAAGGGTAGCGGAATAAAGGCTCTATTTGTTCCTTTTTGTATTTGCAAAAGCAAAATGAGGAAAATTTATAGTTTTATTTAAAAGGCAAAAATAAATGACCCTTTCCCATGCAAAGCAAAGTAATGATAGCGAGTTGGAATCAACAGCAGGAGCTGGATAGGAATCTTTTCCCTGTTTGGGTAGCCTTCTCACATGAGTGCTTCCCATACAGAAACATTGCTGGATTTCTCAATTTTTAACATTCCTAGAGAATCTGTTTTAGAGAAAAGGGTCCTACTCTCTATGCAGTGTAATGCCAGGACTTGAATGCAGCGTAGCTTATGATTTAGGGTGTTCTAGTGCTGTAAGATATTGATGGGTGAAACCCTACATAGTTAAGTCTCCCAAATATGGGAGAGGATTTCTAGCTTCCTTATCAAATATAGACTCAGTAATGGGCTACACAAGAATGGTAATCCCTGTGACTGTTGTGCAGTAGAAGCTAGACTAGCCCACTTACAAAAGTAAAGCATAATTTTAAGCCAGTTGCTCTGATTTGCTTGTGCTTGAGCAGTAGTAGTAGGTTAAGCTACCTCTGTGCTATTTCAGCCTTATACTATTTAAGCTTTTTTTTTTTTTTTTTCCATTTTAATCTCTTCTGTAGAAAAACAGGGGATAACCTATTGTCTGTGGAAATTACCTGGTTACGGACAGTGGCACACAGCCTTCTGAAACCTGTTGACCATTCAAACTGTAATAACTAGCAGATATTTCTAACTTGTACTAGGGTTTGGATGGGAGCAGGGCAGGAAAGAGGTGTCTAGACACAGTACTTTGACACTTAGTACTTCCTAAATTTTAACAACTATATTGTGAATTGGCATATAGGCTGTTGCCAGCACTTGTCAGTCTTCAGTGTTGGGAGTTTTCCCCCTAGATTTGTTAGCTTAGTTTCTGTCTTACCTTTGTCACTATTCTTTGCTTACACCAGAGATTTGAAGAAGTCTTATGCTGAGTAAACCCTCTAATTTTTTAACGGTAACAAGACTTGTACCATATGAAGATGAGGGGTGAAGAAATGAGATCCTCTGCTCAGTTGGTAGCTGTTCTTAGGGTGAGTATTGCCCCATGTAGCTAATGCTCAGGCTTAAAAACTGTTGGCAAGTCACAGTGGGTTAGATTGTTATCTAGGGCTAATCTGTAGAGCAACATTATATAGTTGCTTATTTGATCTTCAAGATCATATTAGCACCACAGATGTGACTATTCTGAATGATAAATGGGCACACAGGAGATAACAACTGGGAATGGAGAAGAACTTGCTTGGAGAAGAACCTAAGTACTCAAGTATACTTCCCAATGAAACTTTTTGTCGTGTTTTTTCAGCTTATGCCATTTCTGATCCTTCTTCTACCAACTCATTTCTTAACACTGACTTCTCTTTTGAATAACATTGGAAATGACCCACAAGTATTTACAATATGTTTTAAATTAATCATGTCACATTAGAGAGAGAAACTGTAATTGTTTATAAAAATGGAATTATTCCTCTCTCTCTTTTCCATTTTAATAGTATGTGATAAAAAAAGAAAACAGGAAAGTCAAATTTAACCATGCTGCTGTAATTACTACTGACCCAAATTCCTAGAATACTCGTCACATAACGCAAAGGTATCTGGAAACTCTTTTTTCATTTTTAATATGGCTTCTGTCATACTTAAAAGATATGTAGCCATATCTGATAAGTGTATTGTACGTCAGCTGAAGTAAGTTTATCCTAGCTCTGAAGTTCTGTTTCCCCTTAGCATAGTCCTACAAAGCTAGGGAAAAAAAAAGGGACCAAATTAACACAAAACAAAAATTACTTAGGTGACAGAAAAGACTTCTGTAGAGGGTCAGGTCACCATTGCTTTGAGCCATTGGCAGAAACTGGTTGGTGTTTTCAAAAATGATGTAAATTAGTCTTTTTCCGTGTTTAGAAATCAGTATAACGTAGGTCAGGTGCAGATTTTTTCTGCCTATTTCCTCACCAGCCTACAAAGATGGGAAATGGCTTGAATAAAGGCAGCATTCGGCTGGCCAGAGCACCTCATATGATATAACGCATCCCTCCAGGTAATTGTACCTGACAAGTCAGTTACTTCTGATGGTAACATCTTCTGTAGGTTTTGGGGTATGCAGCTGTAGGGAAAGTCCTGCTACAAGTTTTAAAATTAATTTCTATTTTGCTTAGGAAAAAAGTCCATGGCACAGAAATGCAGTTTTGACATCAAAGTGCTAGGTGAGCACAAAATAATTCTTCACCTTAGCTACAGCCTTTCTGTGTATTACTGTGTATTAAATCCTTAGTAAAATAAGTTGCAATTAAACATTAATATTCCAAATGCTAGTTGGCTTGCAAATTTAGATTTGGCAAATGGATTTGGAAGTGACAAGGCAACATGCACCTAAGGAAGCCTGGGTACTGAATTTAGTGGTAGACTTGCATCCCAGGCTTCACTCTGTGCATGGGGAAGGATGCTAGGGAGGGAGGAAGATAAAAAAGAAAAAGGAGGAAGGTTGGGAGGACGTGTGTAGGTACTTTAGTTAATATTTTGACTTACATAGGCAAGATGAAGGGAGATCTCCTGTAGGTTTTCCTTCTGCAGAAGCTCCAACAGCTGGAGCTGTTTTACATAGGAATTGATCAACAGTAAACAAAGACAGACTAGAGATGCTGTTAAAGCCTTATCCACAATGGGATAGCCATCAATTTTATGATCTGCCTAAGCTTTCAGAAGACCAGAAGGAGCAGGATTTTTTGATTGAGAAGCTGCATAACTACAATGCTTGGAGACAATTCTTATAGAAATCCAGTCCCCAGAATAATTTGAATTGGATAGAGCTATCTGGTCCCCTAACTTGGGAATAGGGTTTCCTTGCTTCCCCCTCTAGAGATGCCTGAGCTAACTCTTGTCAGATTTGTTCACATTCTTACACAAACAATTAATGAAGAGTTTAAGTTGCACAGAGCTAAGATATCTACTAGGAACAGAACAGGACCCATGTACTAGTCTCAGGCCACTGCTGCTATGTGGATTTTGCCTGAGAAATACACCTCTCTTTCCTGGTGGGCAGTAGAGGGAGCTGAGCAGGGTGGTGCTGAACACAGGCAGGAATCGTCTGACACTACAAACTAGCCAAGTATAATTGCAGGCCCTAAATGTATCTACCAATACATCTAAATCCCATTTAGTGCATAACTTGATTCTGCATCCTGCAGACGCAGTAAGTTGCACATCAACAAACACTCAAATGATTTCTCAGATTGTTTGCTTCACTGTGATGGAAACATCAGCATTCTGCTAGTACAATATGAAAATCAAGTCTCATTTTCTACTTCAAACTCTATAAATCCTCACATCCCTTTCCTTGTCAAAGAAAACTCTTAAATGCATTTCTTACTCCAGCAATGTTTTAGGAAACTGCATTTATTCACATGCCTTAGGTTATTTTATTAAGCATCTGAGTATTATTGCTTAGAACATTAGCACTAGAAATCAGGATAAAGGCATTTTCATTGATTACAATAACATGTTTTATTAATGGAAAGCTCCTGTATGCTGCCAAGAAGCTTAAACCATTTTCAATATTAAAAAAAAAAAGGCACCGGAGCTGCAAAATTAAGTACAAAATTATCCTTAAAAAGAAAAAGCTAACTGACCCAGTGTCACAAGCCTCTAAGGAAAGAACCTGCAGAAATACATACGGTAGTCCTTGCATAATACCTACCACACATTAACTAACACTGCATGCAGCATTTCCTTCATCATTTAATTACGGTTATTGGTACACACACACAGAGCTCTAGGCAATGCTACAAAACAAAAACCTGATTTTACTACTTTTTTTGTAATAAACAAAGCCAACTTAGCAGAACCTGTATATAGTATTTCACACATTGAAACGGTCAAGTTATGGCCTTTGGCTTATGTATCCTTCAAAGAGAATGGGACAAACTAGAGAGGATGAACAACTTGAGTTACATAGTCACTCATTTGTGAGAATATTTTATCCAATATCAAGTTAACAGGAGGAGCCCAGATTAGTATCCTTAATATCTTGGCTCCCACTTGCATATTTCTCAGGACTATACACTTGTGTGTTTTTACTGTTGAATGCTCTGTCCCTATCTGCTGTAACTCGAAGGTATGATTTTCATTATTTCTTTGCAAGCATGGAGAACAAATTCACAAGGAGACCATCTGTTACTGTGTGGTGCTGTACATGCTTAGCTGTCTTCTGCTGTACAATACACAAAATTAAATGTCATCATTGGCATTGCAACTGACACAGTAAAAATGGCAGAAAGAGATTGAAATGAAAGTTTGTACCAAAGCTTTAATTTACATATGAAACACAAAGTTCTCTTCTGGAAACTGATGGGGTATGCTTCCCTCAGCTACAGACCTCAGACCTTGCTCTAAACCAAGCGCTGTTCAAGTAACTCTTGCTCTGCTGACCTGCGGCTTCTTTCATTGTAGTGATAAAGAGTAAATTGTGATCATTTCATATTTCAAGTACTGAAGTGTTAAAAACATCGTTTATATGGAATAAGAAAGGAAGCAGTGGTACTATTGAAATCCTGCCATACCACAGCATATCATGCAATCTCAGGATAGCTAACTTGCAAGGTGCTCTCACCATCGGTAGTTTTTCTCCATCCCAAATAAATATTCTTTTCAGACATTTACAATAAAAACTAAGTTCAGTCAAAAAGCCACACAATGAGAAAGGGCTTCTCCTTGTCAAGCTATGAATCTCTTATATTGCATCAGCATGCCCATGGCAAGTGAAGACAGGTATCACACACACACGAAAATAATTATGGGAAAAGAATGACCTCCCTTAGGAAGTATGCGAACATAGTAAAACTGCCTATATCCTCTCAGAAATCAATAACATAATATTTTGGCATATGCTACATTTACAGTTATCTTAGTGTACCTTTTAGCAACCCACCAAAAAATAATGTTAAGATGCGATCTGTGAAAACAGAATTTCACCATAAGCATTTGTTTTCTGCTATTGAGACATATGGATAATGCTTCGCATTAGAATACACCTACACAGAACTGTTCCACAAGCTAGCAGATAGATTAAAAAAAAAAAAGGCAGTTACTTTCAGATAGATATACTTTTCACAAGTGTTGTTTCTATCTCTCACCTTCTTAGAAAAATACCTTCCCACTACATGAACATGTGTCAGGTAGGATTATAAATGTTTCATTATTATTTTCATAGTGAAAGATTGCATTCAGATACATTTGCTTTTAACGAAACCAATGTTCTCTTTTTCATGTTCTTCTTTCCTTGGCCATTTCCTCTCTCATTTGTTGTTTTTGGCTACACATGCAAATCCTGAACTTTTACTTCACAGCGTGTAATAGGTGACAGAAACATCCAAACTGAAATTACAAACTGCATTTGGTGATCAGTGTGCTACTGTTAAGTCTTTGTTGTAGAGCTGGCTACAATACCCAAGGAAGGATGTCAATTTAGCACCTTCCTTCCCAGTCCTCCTTCCTGACAGAAAATAAGGCAAGATTTGCCACCAGCAGCCTTAGGGCCTTCCTCTTACACTGCAACTGCTGGTCAGGCAGGCATGAGCAGGCAAGTAACAGTGACTTTCTGGGCTGGAAATAAGAGACTGAAGTGTGGCACAGAAAGCACATTCAGTGCCAGACACATCCAGGCAGAGAAGATGGAAACACATCAAATGAAGCCTCATACCTCACCCACACAACCAGCTTTTGCTCAGATCCTTATGATTTTGAGTTCATGGATTGTTACTCAGTCTTTGACTTCACAGTTACTTTTCTGAAAGACTGAATTAGTTCCATGGGAAGTCATACTTTTCTGGGAGGTATAGGCATAGGCTAGAACAGACCAGTTCACTGCTCCTGAGGCACTGAGAATGCACTGGATTAATTACATTAAAAACATTAAGCTATTTCCCTGATGAAAAGATATTGTGGAGTATGTCAAGCTGCAGCCACCACATCTTACAGAAGGTTTTAAACACTGCCCCTTGTTTTAAACAAAGAAGAAAGAACAAGCATCCTATTCAATACACACAAGGCCTATTGCCATATGTATTTTATGAAACCTACAATAGCAAGTTAGAAAATCCATTTGGATTTTATTCTGGTGCTTCTGAAAGTCTTTGTCAGCTCTCAGTTGAGTTTCTGCACTTACTTGTGGCTCCAGCCAAAATGAACATCTAATTTTGCAAACGTCTTTATTTTGGTATAATTTGTTCCCTATTAAGAAATCAGTCAAACAACAGACCACTAAACAAATCCATTAGGTGTTGATGAGACCCTCACAATAGATTTTTTAACCCTGGTAAACTGTAATTTCAGATCACAGTTAAGTAATTCTGGGAACCTAATAAAATGAATTACTGATATACTGATAAGACAATGCTGCAGTCTCTTGCTCCATAACCATGAATAGCCTTTACACCATGAATGGAAAACAGTCACAGAACCCTTTGATATCATTCCAGTAAAGCCTCACCACATTCAAAGCCTCATAAATTCTGTTACTTGAAAAGCAACAGAACATACATTGCTTGCAGTAGAGGAGGTGCTGGAAAGGGCTTGGTTTCAAGAACTTTTGTAGAGTGAGTTACAAAACCAAAGGTAAATCTTCCCTTCACATCCATTAAATATCAGAGCACAAAACAGTATTCTCCAATTCCTGTCTATGCAGCGGCATGGTATTTCCAGCAAAGATGGTGAAAACAAAATCATGTGGCAGGGGAAAAAAGTAACTAAAAAGCAGCAAGAATTGAGATTTTATTTCCTTGATTTAATGAAATGAGTAATCAAAACTGTTGCAGAGATTTGATTCTGAACAAAATGCAAGATGGTAGGCAAGAAATTGTAACGTTTGATATGCTCAATGTAGCGGATGATTCATTCTCATTCACCATATTAGAGTCCTTTTTTCATTTAGTTATCTGTGAAACTGCTATTTCTCTGCTACTACCACCTGAATGTCTGTTGTTATCTGTGGCTAACAACAAGCCTATTACAATTGTGTTTTCCACAGTATATTTTATATGCTATCTCCTGGGGGGGTGTGTTTAGTAAACTTGTAAAAATAGAGACAACTTCCCTAATTACAGAAAAATGTTTGCAAAAGAATCATTCAAACAAAAATCTTCAGAAACCTAGAAGTATTTGAATTTCCTTACAGATTTTTACTGGTATATCTTTTGATACAGCTGATGCACAAAACTACTTCAATGGTACCTACAATAGATTCTGAATATTAATAGTCCTATCATTTATTGGATGCTTGTTTCTAACCACTTTTATAAAAGCTTTTATAGGTAGGTGCTTAATATGAAAAACAATTCATAAAATTGTCTTTTGCAGCTTTAAGTATCAAACATGCTACCAGGGAAGTAGATTCACCTTCTGAACCAGCATGCAAAAGAAACAGACATAACACAGAACTGAGAGCAGAAGGATCTCCAAGAAGTCATACACAGAAATTATTTTCTCTACATCTTTTGTTGCTTTCTATTCATTGGACAGGCAGGCTGCCAGACTTGAGGGGTTGCTGCTACACTGTTCCCTACACCTGAGGCTTTCATTCAAGAAGAAATTCACACATTGCATCACACAGTAGCTTTTGCTAATGAACTCTATCTATAAATCAAGGTTCATTTATATTCAGAAATCTCTAACATTACAGACATTATCTATACTTGATGTATTTGTGCATACACACAGGTGCACAAGACAAAGCAAAATCCACCATTTGGGACTACAGTGCATCAGAAACAGACAAAATCCAAAGCTTCAGTTCTGACATGGAATTTGATTGATGGTAGCCTGACTGCTAACTTGATGCTTGTCTGAGGTAAAAATCACTTTTCAGGCCTGCCCTACTCTTTGGATTTGCATACCTTACATGTCCCTGTAGAACATATTTTATACAGTGGCCCTTTATGTAGTTTTATGTAAGGTTCCAAGGACATGGTTGTACCCCCCCCCCCCCCTTTTTAAATTTAATTTGGTCAGGTTAATCTTTAAAGTTTACTTTGTTCCAAAGAGTCTGTAAGGATGGATGTTTGCTTACAATGTTTGAAAGCTCTTACCCATTTCCTTATTTGTGCAGGGGAGAATAAAACAAAAAGTAAGTATTATTTTAATGAGATATTCCCTATATTTTGAAGAGTTGCAAACATTGCTGTCACTGTGGCATAAGTCAAACCATACACCAAATGTTTCACAATTTGTAGTTTCCTTTGCTAAGCATAAGGATCATCTTTGAGCATAATACCTTATTCTGTCTGGAGTTCAAAACACTCTTCTAATATGTTAAGCCACTTCCCACAAACTTCGCTCTCAGGAAGTTTGAATTGGCTGCTTTTCCAAAGAGGTTTGAAGGATGCCAGTGTTCTCAGCTTCGTAAACTCAATGTGAACTTGTATTCATGTTTCAGATCAAATGAAGGGCTCAAGTTTGCATTTTATTTTTTAATCACTGCAGTAGCACTTTGGAATCCAAATATCCAGTTCTTATTTTTTTGTTTGTAATTGCTCATTCTCAGCTTTTGCCTAGTCTGTCTGCCAGAGACATCAGCTTTTCACAGCAAAACTAGGCACACACAGATATTGCATTTCTAAATCAGAGGCTGGGGATGAATTCAGAAAAGCTCCATCATAAGAAAAAACCCAAATATTAAGGATAAACTGAAATAGCTGATGTAAAGTAGTCTGTCCAAACACTTGAGCAGATCCACTCAAATATCTCATAAATTTAATTATCTTTAGATTATACTTATTAAAAATACTATTCTGAGTTGAATAGTATACCAAATAGTGGTGATAGCAGCATCAATGTACTTTCCTTAGCTCTGAAGGAAAACAAACGAAGCCAGCCAATGAACCAACTAGCAGAAATACAAGAAATACAAAATTTATCTTGACTCAATCTTTATCCCAAGGACTCCTAGAACAGCATCAGTTCAAAAGTAAATTCTGAAGTACAACCATTCATGGATATAAAAAAAACCTCAATTTTTACATGTACCCTACACAAATAGAGAGCAAAACAAAACCAATAATAAGAAAAAGCTTTCGATGAGTAACTAACAGTCTTAGGCCCACATTCGAGCTCTGCCCTATGGATCACCTCTCAGGCTGTAGATCTGAGAGAGGGTGGTCTCAGGCCTAACCAAAGACAGTTTGTTATAATCTGCAGGTGACTTTTTCTTGAGGATACCACTGACATTTGCTTCCAAGCTTTAATCTGTGCTCATCACTGTAATATTAGATGCATACTGGACTATTTCCAGGAAGAGAGTAGTCATTCAAACAATCATGGGAGCCACTGACTGAACAAGTGTCAGATCCTTTCGATACATAGGCTTGTCAGCCAATGGGGCCATCATCTACATAAAAATACCACAAAGCAGCCGTAGTTCCTATTTCAGCCGTGAACTAACTGAAGACAGTTGTGGCTAACATCTATAATCACCTACTGAATTATATTCCATGCTTTTACTTTTTACAAGAGCAAGGAGTCCTGAATTCCACTCTCCTTTGCACCTTCTGAAAAAAAAGTCAATCGGAATCAAAAGTTCAATCCTGAATACAGGATTTCCATTCAGTCACTAGATATAAATCCTAAAAATAGGGGCTGGAAAAAAAATCAGAATGAAGAAGGTGCACTGAGCCAATGCTGCTGCCTGCTGATGGTCAGCTGGTGTACACAGCCAAGTGAACTTTTGGAGACAGCATAACAAACTCCTCTCAGTGACTGGAAAGACAAGCAGTTAAGCTGAATATGTTGCTTTTGCCTTCATGCCTCACATGCACGAGACACCACCCTGGCAGAGCCAAAGTATGCATCTTTCGGAAACATATTTAGCAAATTAATTACAGCACAGAGCAACAGATGTCTATATTGTAGAAATCAGACAGAAAGCCTTTCAGAAACCTGAAGTGTCTCCCAGATTACTGCATTATTCAAAGAACTGTAGGGGATAATGTTTTACACATTTTCTGTGTTTATTCAGTTGAAGGGTTGGATGTTCGGGTGCTTTAAGAAAATGCTTTAGAAGAAATGAAAAGGAAACCTTAGAAGTCTTCAAAGAAACACTGCTACTACTGAATGTAAAACAGCGCTATAAACCAGTCACAAACACATCATTTAGAAGTTGTTTTTCATGACGGAGCTGCACTACAATAAATATTCTGGACAGTAGATGTCCTAATTGTAATTTGGCAACATGCTTTGGCTGCACCAACCTAGTTAAATAAATTGTCAGACTTATTAAGTAAAATCTGCCTTATAAGGCAAAGAAAACACTTCAATTTGAGATGTGTAATAAGCAACACACATATACTATTAGGTTTTGGTTTTGAGATAAACGCAAGAAATGTGACCCTGCTAAAAGTGCCACAGTTTTGTTTTTGTGAGGTTTTGCTTGTCTTAATGAAACGGACAGTTAAAACACCCCTTAACTGCGTTAATGGGATGTTCCCAGTCAGGAAATTTATGCATAAAATGGATGAATTCATTTACCAGATGAAAATAACAATACAGTTAAGCAGATCAAAGATAACCTCCATCACTAATGAGTGTTTGAAAGGCAAGTCCATTATGCTATGTAAACACAAAGGTCAGATAAGCCTTTTTCTATATAAACAATAGCCAAAAGTGCTCCAAGAAACTGAGAGCCTATAAATTTGAGACAATATATATAAATGGATTCAAATTGTCTCACTGTTCATCCAGTCGATAAATCCTACCCTCAAATTCAAGCTTTGTTGGCCAAATAAATGGAAACAGTGCTTTTATTTACTCTACTTTAAGGGAGAAAAAGGTAAAACAGGAGCAAAGTTTCAAAACTAAAAATAGCTTTAGGTTTTTAAAAAATATAAACCAGGGAACTGAGCATATTTGGACAGCAAATATGAGGACTGGTTTTAAAGAAACACATGCAGTAGGTCTTAAAATAACTGACTTCTTTACTTAGTAGTTTTGCTTCACTGTTTTTCCAGGCTATTTTGGAAACTTCTGAAATCCATCTTCTCTGTAGAGAAGAAATTTCAGTTGCGAGAGAAAAAAAAAGAAGACAACTTATTCCACCACTGCACAGGTCTTTTCAATGACAAGAGACAAGCTGCAGCATATTCAGAGTGTCAGCTTACTATTCTCTAAAATTATTCCATATATCCAACAGAATTTAAGCAGGATAAAAACGTCACAGAAATAAACAATCGCTCACAGTTTGAAAAGTCTTTGCTCCTGGAAAATGCCAGAGATGCCAAAACATCAGAAACAGTTCAGAAAGCAAAAATTCAATTAATTTATTCCTGATACAGGAACTGTAACAAGGGAAGAGTCAGATTTGTTGTCTGACACATCTGAGAAATACAGAATGGAGGGGGGAGAGGGAGGACGCATCAAAGAAAAATGTATTTTAATACACACCATCGAATTATTAAAAAAAATAAATTGAAATTAATGTCAGAGTTGGTACTAGATTTCAGACAAAGATTTTGGGGCCAGGAAAGTAGTGAAACTGCTCAGAATAGATTAACATCTAAGCCATTATGTGCAGCTACTGACAGAACTTCAGTTTAAAGCTCACACCAAACGTGTATTAGTCAGCATATCTTAAATGAAACTGTTTCTGTTCTGCACCGCGGCACTGTTTGACTACATCTCTCCATGCAAGTAGCTGTAAGAATTGTTAACTAAAGCAAGGCACAGTTTGAAAGAGGAATTACCGTTACTGGATCTGAGCAAGGTCACTGGGATCCTTTGTTTTGGAGCCAGGCTAAATGAAACCACACAAGTGGGCCATGTTACAATGTCTGTTTGAATACCTACATATTTTGGATGCTAATTCAGAAGACAACCCATTATAAAATAAAATTAGAAAATGTAGGCTGCAGCTTTTGGACTACAAACATCAGGTTATACTCAGTGTAACCAGTAACAAGTGGTGTCCCTCAGGGATCGGTGTTGGGACAGGTCATGTTCAACATCTTTGTCGGTGACATGGACAGTGGGATTGAGTGCGCCCTCAGCAAGTTTGACGATGACACCAAGCTGTGTGGTTCGGTTGATATGCTGGAGGGAAGGAATGCCATCCAGAGGGACCTTGACACGCTTGTAATGTGGGCTGATGCCAACCTCATGAAGTTTAACCATGCCAACTGCAAGGTCCTACACCTGGGTCGGAGCAATCCCAGGCACAGCTACAGGCTGTGCAGAGAAGAGATTCAGAGCAGCCCTGCAGAGAAGGACTTGGGGGTGTTGGTCAATAAGAAAATGAACATGAGCCGGCTTCACTGTGAGCTTGCAGCCCAGAAAGCCAACCGTATCCTGGGCTGCATCAAAAGGAGCGTGACCAGCAGGTCGAAGGAGGTGATCCTGCCCCTTTATTCTGCTCTTGCGAGACCTCACTTGGAGTATTGTGTGCAGTTCTGGTGTCCTCAACATAAAAAGGACATGGATCTGTTGGAACAAGTCCAGAGGAGGGCCACAAGGATGATCAGGGGACTGAAGCACCTCCCATATGAAGATCGGCTGAGAAAGTTGGGGCTGTTCAGCCTGGAGAAGAGAAGGCTGCGTGGAGACCTCACAGCAGCCTTCCAGTATCTGCAGGGGGCTATAGCGATGCTGGGCAGGGACTGCTTATTAGGGACTGTAGTGACAGGACAAGGGGGAATGGGTTAAAACTTAAACCGGGAAAGTTTAGATTGGATATAAGGAAGAAGTTCTTTACTGTAAGGGTGGTGAGGCACTGGAATGGGTTGCCCAGGGAGGCTGTGAATGCTCCATCCCTGGTGGTGTTTAAGGCCAGGTTGGACAGAGCCTTGGGTGGCATGGTTTAGTGTGAGGTGTCCCTGCCCATGGCAAGGGGGTTGGAACTTGATGATCTTAAGGTCTTTTCCAACCCTAACTATCCTATGATTCTATGATTTCAGGCTGGTAAACATTATCATCCAAGATGAACAGATTGAAGGGGACTAGGGGTGATGGAAAAGGGAAACCTTTTCCTTTACTGTCCTCTATGGTCATGTCCTTGCAGCTAAACAGCTCTCTCTTTCAGTAAGTCACATGACAGATGTTAGCTGTTAACCCAATTTAAAGTATTTTTGTTTCTTTTCCAGTACATTCTGATCAGCAGCATGAACCACAAATAGTGCTCAGCAATTGGCAAGTGACAGATGCCCAAATACCACAATTTTCATCTCCTTTCAATATCCTTGACTCATGCATCCTGTCTGAGCGAGCTAATGTTAGTTTCCTGATTGCAGTGTGCCTGTACCCTTGGACTCTCAGCAAGGTCTTGAGCCATCCCAGGAAGCTCGCTCTTCCTCTCTGGACTTCCACTGTACTTTTAGTGACCATCTCTCAAAGCCACCTTGTTATGCCAAGTCTGATCTGGACTCTGGATTTATGCTGCTATAGAAGTCCACTGTTTTTCCTCTAATTTTAAAACAGCTCTAGACCATCACATAAAAATAACATTCAATTCTGACTTTATCTGACCTCTAAGAAGAAAATAAGCTAACACCACCAGCAGTGAGACTACCATTATTACAGTATTGCATTCTTCTGCTTGAACAAAATGCCCCCGAAACAGATTTGAAACAGAATAGACACGTTCCTTCTTTGTGAGGCACTCACATCTTTATTTCCATGTTACTCTGAAATTCTCCTCTCCAAACTATTGACTATCATGTTCTATATACTGTAACAGTGATTTTACATTGCTTAAGATCATCTATATTTCTGCAAGTATAAAGATGAAGTGCAGTGAGGCTTAGTCCAAGGTGACTGAGCTGAGCTTTGAAAGTAAAAGGATGTCTGTAGAACAGAAGGAAAAAAATGAAGGAAAAGAAACAACCCAATCCTCAAACAAACAAAAGAAAAACACCAAAAAGGAAAATGGGAGATTTATTTTTAGCTCTATTTCAGGAATATCAGCTAGGAACAGAAAAAGAAGAACAGAGTTGCAAGGCAGAAAATTTTCATGAGCAAGTAACCTAGCTGTGTGTTGTGGTTTAAAACCAGTCAGGCAGCTCATTCACTCACTCCATCCCTTCCTTCCCTCCCCCTACTGCCGGAGGGACAGAGAGGAAAATCAAAAAGAATGCAACTCCCACGGGTTGAGATAAGAACAGTTTAGTAACTAAGGTATAACACAAATCACTACTGCTACCACCAATAATAGTAATGATAAAGGAAATAACAAGGGAAGAGAATACAACACCTCATCACCAGGCGACCAATAACTCACCCCCGAAGGCCGACCAAGCACCGACCGATACCTCCTCCAACCCTGCAGTCCCAGAGCCCTTCCGGGTAACTCCCAGTTCCCTCCTGGGCATGACGTGCTGTGGTATGGAACGCCTCTTTGGTCAGTTTGGGTCAGGTGTCCTGTCTCTGCTTCCTCCCGGCTTCCCCTCCTCCCTGGCAGAGCATGAGGCTCACAAAGTCCTTGGCCAGACCAAAACATCATTGTTATCAGCTCTGTTCCCAGGCCAAAAGTCAAAACATAGCACTGCACCAGCTACCAAGGAGAAAAATGACTGCTACTGCTGAACCCAGGACACTGTGATTAAAGTACAGAGCTGTAGTTCTGTTGTAAATTCATCAATTGCATTAACCAGGGATGCAAAACAATTGTCTTTTTCCTCCTTTTAAGCCACACAGTTAATACAAAACTCAAATTAAGGTCATTCCCATTATTTTTACATGCCACAGCAACAGGCCAAATAAAAATATGTGACAGAGCTGGAGAAATGCTTTATTAAACTACTGATTTCAAACTAGTTGTTCTCACTTCCATGCTCAGTTGTTTGCCATAGAATCCTTTTTCCTTACTATTGAAACGACTATTTCCTTACTATTGAAACGACTATTTCCTTATTATCAGAAATATTTCCCTCCAGATTTTGTGACAAGGCAATATTCTTATCTCTATTTTACAGAAGAAAGAACCAAGATACAAGGTCCATACAGGAAGTCTGTGGCCCAGCCAAGACTCAAGGTCTCCTGAGACTTGATCCAACACTGACTCAAAAGTCAAGCACTTTCTCTTCTGCAGTCTTTTGATCTTTTCTTTCCATCATGAATCACTAAGCTATAAGGAATCTTTGTCTAGAGAGCAGGCCTTAAGAATAAATACACACTTAAGATTATTTGCAAAACCTAATCAAACAAGGTTTTTAAGTAGGACTTGAGTCTTACCCAATTCTGAATAGGTATTCAAAGTCTGCAAGCTTATATGGAACTATAGGCACTTAATGTTGTAAACATGTTCAAAAGTTTTAACAAATATGAACTTGGGGCCAATGAACTGTGGATAAAAATGAAACATACCACACAGCCATCTTTAGTTTTCAGAAGATCAATGCATATTCATTTATTTGAGCAAAGAGCCAATGTATATGGCCAGAATTCTGCAGGGTTCCAATTAAAATTTATTTGCTGAAATAATGGACTATTCATTTAAGCAATAATTACCTCTGTAATTCAGTGGGTGAAGGACAGTGTCTCACCTTAAACCATGAAAGCAAGGGAAGAAATAGTAACGATACCAGCAGCTGCATACTCTTAACACTGCGAGTAGGAAATTTAATTAACTTGAGGCATCAGACAGGTTTGGTTGGTTGTTTGCTTAAAATCAATAATAACGCTATTATCCCAAAGTGCTGTGTACCCAAAAGAAACAAACTTGAAAGATGAGGAACCTCGAGAGTAAATGAAAGCAGGAAGTGGTAAAGCAAGAAAAGGGATTCAAATATCAAAGACCTTGTTTAGTAAGGTATAAATCATTCCTTACATCATAAATTTCTGTCATCCTGGTTGGGAAAGTCACCGTATTTTCCTTCTACCATGGACTATTTCTGCAGATTACTTACAGTGTTTATTCTACCTACCAATGGGCTGTGAAAGCATTAGCCACTCTACCACCAGGCAGAGTGGTCATACACAGAGTCCTGCTGCCGAGTTCTGGTTGAACTAGACATTCTCTTCGGCACCAAAGAAATCCAGTAGAAATGCTACTATTGAGACATTCAAAACCAGTACTAGCCATCTAGTGTTGCCGTGAGGGCCATAATATGTAGCTCTTTCTCAGTTCTGTTTTTAAGCACTCGATGCTCTGCTTTATTTGTGAACAAAAAAATAAACTTTCAAATAATACCATTTGTTTAAAGTTGCACTCCTTTTAGAAAATAACACAAAGTTACTGATGAAGCAGTTCAGTTTACAGTAATGCAGTTCAACACTGAAGAAACATTGAGCAAAATATCACAACCCTGTTCACCCAAAGAAATCACATAGCATGTGCAATGCACAGCTGATTCCTATTGCTATTTGCACACTGTTAAAAAGTTACAGTTGGGAAAAGAAACCCAAAACAAACCAGTAGCTTTTATTCTGATTTGAAATTGTCAGAAAAGCCTATACTGGAATCCATGCTGTGCATCTGAATTATTCAGATGGAATGTAATTACCCAGTTACTTTGTGAAAAGGATAGCTCATAGTCCCCTTGATAGCTGAAAGGAAACTATCAGAGATGTAGGAGAAAGAATTCATTATATTCTTCCCACTATTTTTAAACTTCCCTATTCTTGAACCAAAGCATAGACTCCTCTTGATTATCTGTTCAGACCATTTATAATGAATGTGTGCAGATTAAGACGAGAAATCTCATTGCTGGCTGTGCAAGCACTGATCACAATAGTAGTCCCTAAGACCCATAATTTTCAGCTTCTTTCCCAAAGTTTTGCAAAGCTGTATTTAACAGATTTCATAGTTTTACACAGCAGAAGCTGATCCTTTCTCCCCTGAAGTGAACACAGCATGCAGCTGGGTGGGGGGGGGGGGTGTGTGTAAGACATCTTCCTAACTCTTCGGTAATTTCTCCTTGGAAATTATTCATAGTCCAGTTGTAGAGTTTTCCAGGAACTAAGTTGCGGTGTTATTATATGGCTATTTCTCCATATGATATATGTTTGAAATATTCAAAGTAGCCAGGAAACTGATTTAAATCTTCTGCTGTTGCAAATGCAAATGACTGAAAGTGACAGAAGTGTGATATTCTACTTCAGCTGAGAGCACATCTGGAATTATTCTGAAACAGTCCAAGTAGTAGAGTTATAGTTACTTGTATTACCATTACCATTTATATCTATATTTTATGTTGCACTTAGAGAACACAACTGTACAAAGATGCAGAATGCCTGCATTCCTGGTATTCAGACAGGTTATATTCTATTTCTGTGGGTGGTTATGAATATTTATTGCTACACACAGCTGATCTGATTGTGGTTAGCAAGTCATATTGATAAAATATTATAGGAAACTGGTGGCAGCAACATCTGTAAGACTGATAAAAGCTCACTAGTTTATGTATTCATGTAATGCTGTATGCAACACTTCTTTAATCAGTAAAAGCCATAACAGGCCTCAATACAAGCTGCTGTTTTCAACTTAGCCTCAAGAATGTAAAGAATTTAATTTTTAAGATTTATATGTCTGTCTTGTCCACAGGGAGCAGGAGCCCTAGTAGTCTATTGCTCTGAATTCCAAGATTGCTCTCATATCATCTTATTAAGAAAACTGTCAGTCACAATACTGATCTTACATTTTGTTATAGATTTCTTCTTTATTTTTCTATGGCAAGAAGCTCAGAGACTTTCAGTTGATCACCTACTGCATTAAGAATGAAGCAATATCTATCTAAGAGAAAAAAAAAAGTGCATTTAAAATCAAGTTATATTTTAAAATGTTGCAAGAAAAAAAACAAACAAAAGCCAATATGGATCGGGTTGGGACACTAAGAGTTACTAGCACATGGCAACGACTACCCTATGGCTGGTATCCCATATACATTCTCTATTTATCACCAGGTTCAGGACACAACCAAACTAATAATAAAAATCTGAGGAACAAAATAAAAAGCGTTTTCACCATTCTATAACAAATGGGACTTCCTTGGCAATTGGAGTCCAGCAAATCTTAAAAAGCAAAAGAAGGAAAAAGTTTATTTGTTGTTATATCTACATTTCAAGCTAGGCAAGGGCGGGCTGCAAATTCAAGTGCCTTAATCACACCACGTTTTACTAAAGCTATATCCTGGTTGATCATATATTAACACTTTGCAGCAGAACTAAAGAGCCTGAACTAAACATATCACGACAGTGTCTGGAATTTTATTTACATGAGCAGAATTTGGGTCTGCACATTATGCTGCAGGTCAAAGATCTCCTGATCTGCTGGAAGATTTGGCAATTCTGGTGGTGAACTCAGTTCAGGCTTATTTTTACCAGCATCATTCAGGACAACAATTTGTACTGATTTTCAGTGGGGGTAAATGCAGAAAGGCATTCTTTTTGTTTTGTACAGGTGGATGAGTACAAAACCCTAAGCACATCTACAAGCTTACCCACAATAATCAAAGTAGCACTGAGGATGTTCTGAGCACTGCTTGTCTACTGTTTCTGTATGACAAGAAACAGAATTACAATACAGGATGGGGAAAGGAAATTTACTTCCTTAGAAATAGGTGATATTAACCAAATATGTATATGAAAATACTCTGCAGATGTGATTAAGAAACTTATGCTTTGACTTGTTATTTATCACTGCTGGAATTAAGTCATGCTTTTTCCTTTCAAGCCTCAAAGACAACACCGAAATGTTTTTGATGCTTAAGAAAATTAAACTATTTACTCAATGATTCATTGCCACTATTTTGAAGAAATTTCATTTTAAATTTGAAGACAAGTATGGAAGCTTTTTTTTTTCCTTCCTCAGTCTAGTGCTGACACAAGCAATTAATCATTTTCTGGTCTTACTTCCATTCCCATCAAACCTTCCTAGCTCCTGGCTGTGGACTTAGAGTAATTTCTTATTGAAAAGCTGTTCCTTGTGCTGTACCTGTGACTTCTGTGAGGAAGTCACATTGACAGCTTCTAGGCAAGAACTGACTCCAAATTCAGTGCCTATTCTCATTCTTTAGAGTTGCTGCACTGGGCTGCATTATCAGAATCAAACAACAAAGTCTAAAGTCATTTTCAAGTAAATAGTACATAAAAAAGGTCTACAGCATTTTTTGTGGAGTTAGCTGGTTAGAATCCTAGTATGACATGTCTACACGATGTGCTAAATCTTCCATTCATATTGGCAATTATTTGTTTTGGGGTGGGTTGTTTGGTTTTTTGTTTTTTTGGTTTTTTTTTTTACAAGCATACAGTTTTTTGTTTGCAGGTAAAACTGTAAAGTCATTTACATACAAGCTGCAGAATATCAGGAAATCATAGAAACCATGAATTTTGATGAAGCAATATCCATTAGAATGGATCCTCTCAGTTCAGCCCACATACTATAAATGAACCCAGAGTAACACATTTTCAAGCAATGCAAATTTTATATACTACCTTCTCATAATGTTGCCAGTTTCAAATAGTCCTTACAGTAAATATAACTATTCCTATTCCATTGTCAGAAACCTTTGTGAGTTTGATTTTTGAGCTGTAAGCATTAATGTGTTCTGCCATTCTCAGCCTTCCTTGCTGTTCTGTTTGCTGCACACAACATGCATCTTTAAAGCCTCGTCTTCAGCCACAACATACCATCAAACCTGGCAAGGCTATTATTGGTCCCACACATCTGGAAACCATAGCTTCAGGAAAAAAAAAACAAACAAAAAAAGCCAAAACACACACACACAAAGAAAAGCCACCAAAACAAAACAAAACAAACAAACAAACCCAAACAAAACTACACACAATACCAAAAAAACCAAAACCCCAGCCAAAAACAAAAAACACACAAAATCAACCCAGAACTCTCAGTACTAATTTTATTGGGTCATATGTACTATATGTTTAAAAGTAATTTTATATATAAAATTTACACTGCTAGCTTTGCAGTTCATTCCTGTTGATTTATATACTATGTACAATACTGATTCAAACTCTCTATTTTAACAACCTGAAACTCACACCACAATTTTCAATCAGGAAAAAAAATGTTTTTTAAGTAATACAGACCTTAAATGATAAAAATTGCAGTTTATAGTGATTCTTTACAAAATAACTTTTCATTAAAATAGCTGAAACGTAAATCACAGAAAGGTCCTTATTTTCACCTAACTTATAAGTGACAGAGGAAAAAGAAATCCAGCCAGTTTCCTTATTCTTTCTGGTACTGTTTCAGAGTATGTTTTATTCCTAAACTGTAAGATCAGGATGGCAAGCAAAGATTAATTTCCACTAGCAAATGCTGTGACTGAGGAGGAACAACACTGATAACCACATGGCAACTAAGATGATTAAGGGAGTGGAGCATCTCCCTTATGAGGAAAGACTGAGGGAGCTGGGTCTCTATGGTTTGGAGAAGAGGAGATTGAGGGGCGACCTTATTAGTGTATATAAATATATAAAGGGGGAGTGTCATGAGGATGGAGCCAGGCTCTTCTCAGTGGCAAACAATGATAGGACAAGGAGCAATGGGTACAAACTGGAACACAAGAGGTTCCACTTAAACTTGAGAAGAAACTTCTTCTCAGTGAGGGTGACAGAACACTGGAACAGGCTGCCCAGGGAGGTTGTGGAGTCTCCTTCTCTGGAGACATTCAAAACCTGCCTGGACACGTTCCTGTGTAACCTTATCTATGTGTTCCTGCTCCGGCAGGGGGATTGGACTAGATGATCTTTTGAGATCCCTTCCAATCTCTAACATACTGTGATACTGTGATAACTGTGATGAAAGACTTGCTTGTTCTGCTGTAGCATACTGCATCACAGATCCACACACCACTGGTCAAATGACTGTAGCAGTGCGGATTTGACGAAGTATTTTTCTGTGACTGTTCCCTCTCACTGTGGCAAAAGGGATGATTGTGAATTGTCTAACAAGTGCCAATATGCTCTGTAAGTTACCCGACTGACTAAAACCCCCCAGACTGACTTCTGATAGATGCTGTAGCCTGGTCTTTTCAGAAAATACATCTGAGGGGATATTTCCATATGCTGTGCTAAATAAACACAGTTGGTCAGCCTCTGACACCCCGATACTTGGTAGAAATACGTGCAGAAGTAGTCTGTGCCACCAAAAGCCATATAGTACTTCATATACCCAAGATATAAGACAACAGATGGATGCATATAGATACATTCCCTGTTGCCTGCCATTCACAGTTATAATGTGGTGGAAGAGCCAACCTCCAGAGCTAGCCAGCTTCCCTTTGCTGTATTTATTCAGTAATGTCAGCCCCATGCTTGAGTTAGGATCCTCTACTGTGGTAACAACTGTGTCATTGTTAAATAAGTCAGGCAAGGTTAATTACTAGTGTGTTTATGTGGTTAATTACCAGAGTGTTTATGTATAAAGATGATCTGCAATGAGGAAGACAACTCAGGAAAACACAGTCTAATTAAATACAGGTAAAACACAAGATTGGTTGTTCAAGCTTTCCATTGCTTTAGAAGTTATTTTCTATCTCATGAGCACAGCTATGGGAGCACAGCTTTTTCTTTTAGCCTAGAAGCTGATTCACTCAATGTTACTTTATTTAATCAAAAATCAGCATCCCTACAGCACATATTTTTCCATTCATAGGCTATGTTGCTGGGTTGGGCAGTGACTGAATAGCTCTCACATGCAGATACATTACTGACTTATAAAATATGACCAGTTTGCTGAGCCTGTTGAGGATGCTTTTGTTACAGCTTTTGTTTTAAATCCAGTACTGTGCCTGCCCCCTAGAACCATGAAGTAAGTCTCTTTAAAAGGAGCTACAGATTTATTCCTCCACTTTGAATAAGTGAAAATGTGTTTTG
Organism: Neopsephotus bourkii; assembly: GCF_033783945.1. NCBI lineage: Eukaryota > Metazoa > Chordata > Aves > Psittaciformes > Psittacidae > Neopsephotus > Neopsephotus bourkii. The sequence goes on along the minus strand of NW_026900684.1, from coordinate 15,735,737 downwards.
TTGAAACCTCCTGGGAGTAAATGGATTTCCTATAGAATCCCCTTTTGTTTATGGCTTTGATGAAAGCATTTGGCACTTAATAGTTCCCAGGCTACCCCCAGTTTTAAAAAGAAGAAATCAAGTGTGCTGGCTGTTAAAATGTTTTCCAGTAACCTCAAAGCAAATATAAAGACTTGTTTCAGGTGTCAAATTAGCATGGAAGGGTAATATTTACTGTCTGCCTCTTCAACATTTAGACTCAGTATAACATTACATTTTGTTCATAAAACAGAGCCAGGCAGCAAACCTATCCACATGGCCACCTGAAATCCAACCCTTTATATAATCTACTACTCCTCCAGTTTCTCCACAAAACTACACAAAAATTATTGAGATTACAGGCAGGTGCTAACTCCCCCAAACCAGCCCTATAACAGGAAGAACTGCACATTGAAATGTATTTAAACACAATGATCTTCCATGAGATTATTAAGCTCCTCATGAGAAATCGTTTTATCTTCCACTACTAAAGTGATTCAATGAACAAAATTTCTAACACAGATCTACTGACACTATAAATACAGAGGGGACACAACAAATTGACACTGCTAAAGGCTTTACGTAGGGTTGGTTAACAGCAGTGATAGCTTTTGGCAAGCAAACATTGTTTATACAGAAGCAGAGAAATATTAAACAAACCTATATTGACTTTTAGGCCAATACTAATTATTCATAATAGATTATCAGGAATTAACAAGCGCTCAAACACATAACACATCTCAGAACCACCTATTTCCACTTGGAATAGTCAGGACTTCAACATAAATATTTTAAATGTAAAACACTTAAATTTTCTCAGAAACTACCAGCCATGAACTATCCCAGTCAGTTTCTCTTTAAGGAAAGCCCAGCCATAACTTGCTCATCTTATCCTGTTCTTTAGCCAACATATTTCTCCTTTGCAGCATTTGCTCCTTCTTGTCAAAAGCTCTGCTGTCAGTACCTGACTGTTCATATTCGTGAAACCCAAAGCATTTACTTACAGAAACTGCAAGACATATCCAAGTCCATGCAGACTACAATGCACAATGTGCTAGTCCTTACCATGTTAGTTATTCTCAGCCTGTAAGACTAGAAGTCATTTATACATATAAACAAAATAAAACTCTAAGGCCATTCAAGTTTACATCCTTTTTCCAAAGGCAGTTCAGAAGTGCCTTCAGTTAGGCCCCTTCCCCCTGAGAAAGTCGCTTCATATTTTTCCTGTCAAGTGAGCAATCTTTGTACTGAAGATCTCTATATAGTTTGTTATTTGTATGGGCCCTTCAACAGGAAGAAGATAGACACCATATAACATGACTGGGCACGCCCAATTACTCTGCCAAAGAAATTATTTTGTCTCTAAAAATACTAAAATAAAGAAGAAAAAAAACCCCAATAAGGATAATTATTGCATCCTAAGGTTCCTTCTATCCTTAATCTATTCCATATGATGAATTTTTGATAACAGACTGCTGATAGCAACAAACTGCTAGGAATAAACAGATACATATTTGTATACTCCTATGATTTTATCACAGCTTCCCGCAGTCACTACATACCTCAAAATCCAAGAGCTACTGAATATTTAAGTTGCAACAGATTTGGCTATTTAACCAAATTTCAGCTTGACAAAAAGCTTCCCAACTCTAAAGTGAAACACTGCTACATTAAGCTCTCAAGAAAATAATCTGAAACCTAAGTTCTTGAAATCTTGGCCTTTTTGCTTCTGTTCCACACACAAAAAGGTTTTAATGAAAAAACTTTGAGGTAGCTTAGGGTATTTTTTCTTACATGCAATCCATTAATTATCTTGAGAGAGCCCATCACTATAATTCTACCATTGAACTAAGCTTGTATCTTGCTTCATTGCATATATTATTATTATTGTTCTTTTAAAAAGATGCAATACACTCATGGCAAATCCATCCTAACTAGCAGACATCCACTTGACTGGATCACCTGTTACTGACAAGTCAAACCACCCTTGTTTAAAGCCATCAGTTTTTAGAGCCTTTTACAAAAAAACTACAGACTCATGATCACTTGGTTGGGCAAGTTTTCTAAGCCCCAGTTAGAATCCCTGCCTTACATTTAAAATAATGTTCCTTTCACGTACTTGGAGGGAAACCAGCATAACTGTGATTAGAATAATCTCCACACTGAAAGAAGCAGCAAAATAAACATCATTTTACTCTTTTAAGTGCCTCCTTTGATACAGTTTAAACTTGCTGCCTACAGACCACTGACAGTCCCTAAATTAGGAGTAGAAGACATGCATAGGATAACCATGGCTATAGTTTTATTCTCATGAGTCACTGGATTAGCCAACTCTACAATCAAAAGGGACTTGCTCCTTCCCTTTAGACAGCTTGGGTTCCCATTACTCCCCTCCATGAATCACTAAGATGTAGAGAGGCATTGAAAAAGGATGCCTAAGGAAATTGTGGAAGCCCCACCCCTGGCAGTATTCAAGGCCACATTGGACAGGGCCATGAGCAACCTGCCCATCGCAGGGGGGCTGGAACTAGATAATCCTAAGATCCTTTCCAACCCAAACCATTCTCTGATTCTATGTTGAGTAAAATGACTTTTCAGTTTCTTTAGCATGGTTTCCTTTTATACTAGCAAGTAAAAGCAGCTCACAGTTCTGACGCAGGACAGTGATGAGAGTAGCACTGATTATTTACATTGGCAGTAAAATTATTTCATGGTATAATTCTATTAAACGCAGTAAGGTGAAAAGAAGCAAGCCAGCATCTTCATAGGATTATTTACTGTACCCTTAAGACATCATCTCATTATAAAACAAGCCTATATTTTCATTTTCTAGTGGGAGTACAAGGGATGCACAGCATTCTGAAGGGAATAGTAGAATTAGTAAGACATAAATTTAATTTAACAAGGATTATCAAAATTTGTTTCCACACAAGAAATAACTAAATAATTTTAATCCTAGCAAAGATAAGATTGAAATGTAGTGTGTGACAGATATTCAGATGACATCAGATGAGGCTACCAGGCTCAGAGTAGTCGGAACAAACAGAAATGGGGCTCGTTTTACAATGCGGGATAGTTAAGCTTATACCACCAAACAATGCAACAACTTACGCACACAGATATTTGTTTTGGTTTGACTGGGGATTTTTTTGTTGTCATTTTGGTTTGGGGTTTTTTTGTTTGCTTGTTTTGTTAAGGGTTTTTTATCTTCTTGGATTGGATTTCTTTGTTGGTTCCTTGGTTGGATGCTGTGTTTGTGGTTGGTTTGTTTTGTTTTGTTTTTTTTTTTTATACTCAGTTGGAAAAAAAATGCGCAAGAATCGCAGAGTAGTTAGGGTTGGAAAGGACATCAAGTTCCAACCCCCCTGCCATGGGCAGGAACACCTCACACTAAACCATGCCACCCAAGGCTCTGTCCAACCTGGCCTTGAACACCACCAGAGATGAAGCATTCACAACTTCCCTGAGCAACACATTCCAGTGCCCCACCACCCTAACAGGGAAGAATTTCCTTATATTCAATCTGAACTTCCCCTGTTGAAGTTTTAACTCATTAGCCCTTGTCCTATCACTACAGTCCCTAATGAAGAGTCCATCCCCAGCATCCTTATAGGCCCCCTGCAGATGCTGGAAGGCTGCTATGAGGTCTCCACGCAGCTTTCTCTTCTCCAGCCTGAACAGCCCCAACTTTCTCAGCTTATCTTCATATGGGACATGCTCCAGTCCCCTAATCGTCCTTGTGGCCCTCCTCTAGACTTGTTCCAACAGATCCATGTCCTTTTCATGTTGAGGACACCAGAAGTGCACACAATATTGCAGGTGAGGTCTCACAAGAGCAGAGTAGAGGGGCAGGATCACCTCCTTTGACCTGCTGGTCGTGCTCTTTTTGTTGCAGCCCAGGATACAGTTGGCTTTCTGGGCTGTGAGCAGACACTGAAGCCAGCTCATGTTCATTTTCTCATTGACCAACACCCCCAAGTCCTTTTCTGCAGGGCTGCTCTGAATCTCTTCTCTGCCCAGCCTGTAGCTGTGCCTGGGATTGCTCCGACCCGGGGTAGGACCTCGCACTTGTCATGGTTAAGCTCCATAAGGTTGGCATCAGCCCACCTCACAAACATGTCAAAGTCCCTCTGGATGGCATTCCTTCCCTCCAGCATATCAACCAAACCACACAGCTTGGTGTCATCAGCAAACGTGTTGAGGGCACACTCAATCCCACTGTCCATGTCACCAACAAAGATGTTGAACAAGACCGGTTCCAACACTGATCCCTGAGGGACACCACTCGTTACTGATCTCCAGCTGGACATTGAGCCATTGACCACAACTGTTTGGTCCACACTGAGTGGTCCATCCATCAAATTGATGTCTCTCCAATTTAGAGACAAGCATGTTGTGTGGGACAGTGTCAAACGCTTTACACAAACCCAGGTAGATGACATAAGCTGCTCTACCACTGTCCACCAGTTCCGTAGCCCCATCATAGAAGGCCACCAAATTGGTGAGGCAGGATTTCCCCTTAGTGAAGCCATGCTGGCTGTCACCAAGCACCTTGTTGATTTTCATGTGCCTTAGCATGCCTTCCAGGAGAATGTGCTCCAAGATTTTGCCAGGCACAGATGTGAGACTGACTGGTCTGTAATTCCCCGGGTCATCCATTTTCCCCTTCTTGAAAATGGGGGTTATATTTCCCTTCTTCCAGTGGTTGGGAACTTCACCTGACTGCCATGATTTTTCAAATAAGATGGCCAGTGTCTTAGCAACTTCATTCACCAGCTCCTTCAGGACCCGCGGATGGGTTTCATCAGGTCCCACAGATTTGTGCATGTTCAGGTTCTTAAGATGGTCTTGAACTAGATCCTCTCCTACAGTGGGCCCAAGGTCTTCATTCTCACACCCAAGACTTGAGTGGTGTGGTCAGAGCATTTGCCAGTGAAGACTGAGGCAAAGAAGTCATTAAGAACCTCAGCCTTCTCCTGGTAGCTTCCAGAGGGAGCCTACGTTCTCCCTCGTCTGTTTTTTATTTGCTATGTATCTGTAGAATCCCTTCCTGTTATCCTTAATATCCCTAGCAAAGTTTAATTCTAACTCGGCCTTAGCTTTCCTAACCTGGTCCCTAGCTTCCCAGACAACATCCCTGTACTCTTTCCAAGCCGCCTGTCCTTGCTTGTACTTTCTATAAGACTCTTTCTTCATTTGAATTTTCCTCAGCAGCTCCTTATCCATCCAAGGAGGTCTCCTGGCCCTCCTGCTGCACTTCCTTCTAGCTGGGATGCAACACTCCTGAGCTTGTAGCAGCTGATCCAAGAGATCAACCAAGAGTCTTGTGCTCCCCTGCCCTCTAGGGCTATTTCCCATGGAACCTTACCAAGCAGGTTCCTGAAGAAGACCCCAAAGTCTGCTCTCTTGAAGTCCAGAGCTGTGAGTTTGCTGCATGCTCTTCTCACTGTCCTGAGGATCTCAAATTCTACCATCTCATGATCACTACAACCAAGGCTGCCCTGGAGTATCACATTTCTAACCAGCCCTTCACTGTTGGTGAGGACGAGGTCAAGCATGGCACTTCTCCTGTCGGTCCCTCTATTACTTGCAGAAGGAAGTTGTCTTCCACACAATCGAGGAACCTCCTGGATTGCTTGTGCCAGGACATACTGTCGCTCCAACAGATATTAGGGTGGTTGAGGTCCCCCATGAGGACAAGGTCCTGTGAGTGTTAGGCTGTTCTTATCTGTCTATAGAGTGCTTCATTCACAGATTCCTCTTGATCAGGTGGTCTGTAACAGATCCCCACAGTAATGTCTCCCATCACTGTTTTCCCTTTAACCCTGACCCACAAACTCTCTGTTAACTGCTCACCTGTCCCCAGACAGAGTTCCATACTCTTCAATCTATCCCTAACATAAACAGCAACTCCTCCTCCCCTCCTTCCAGCCTATCTTTTCTAAAGAGTCTGTAACCTTCCATTCAACACTCCAGTCATAGGAGCCATCCCACCATGTTTCTGTGATGCCTATATCATACCCCCATAGATGTGCACACATCTCTAATTCCTCTTGTTTGCTCCTTTTCCTCCTTTTGGGGGGTTTTGTTTTGTTTTTGTTTTTGGTTTTTTTTTTGTTACTATTTCCCAGCTTCCAGGGTTAATGGCCTCCTTCTTTCCTCCATCAGCTACAGGGGATGCTTAAGGTACCTGCACAGTCTGGGCCTGGAGCAAGCAGTCCTGCTTCCTCTAAGAAAATAGATTAAATACAAAAGAAACCACACTCCCTTTGTTTTGTTTAGCTCGTGAACCACATCTTTTCCAAATCTGGGGGAGTATTCATGGAAATACAACCAGCACCACTGTGCTCTGCTCCGGTATTTTCCCATACTGATGTTCTGAGGGAGAGAATAACAAGTTTGACACAACTCTGGTTCACTCTGGAAATGTTGGTCACTGTAAACTAGCTGTCAGCAGACCTATGCAAAGGAAAGTGCACTTTCACTAGAGGACATTTCCAAAAATATAAATCAACAAGTTGAAAGCTCCTTACTCAAGCAAAATTCTTAAGGAACATCAGTTACTTGCATCATCTTAACCATTTATTACTAATGTTTCCTTTTTTCCTACCATTTGCTCTTAACTGTCAAATTAAGATGGCTCACGCTACAGGCAGCTGAATAATGTGCAACCACCACCCTTTCTTTCCCCAGTGAAACAACAGAATCACAGCAAATTTTCTTCTTTTGTAACAGTTTATGCATCTTGGTTAACCATTACAAGTTACCAAATTAACCATACCATCCAAATTACCAAAATAGTTATAAAATCAAAGATAACGTACATCTTGGCAAATTGCATTGCAGGAAACCTTAATTCACAGGAGATTCCCTGAAGCTTTATCACAGACTGATGTTGTCTACTGAAGCAGAAAAAAACACGCTACAGAAGATATATTCTCTTGTACTTAAAAATTGATCTAGAATATAATTCCTTGTAAGTAATTCAAAATTCTTTGTAAGTCTCAAAATTAGTAACATTTTCCTGTAAACTACACTGTTTACTACTATACCTAAATAAGGTTCACTACTATACCTGAATAAGCACCATCATTTGCTGGGGCTCTATCTCTGTTCCAGATCCTGAACCTCTGTATGTTTCTCTGGGTTACAAAAGGATTGAATATTTCACATTGAGGTCACATTAAAGAAGGAAACAAAGTCTCTTTTGTTCGCTATGATAGTCACTGCCTGTGGCAAGTCAAAAGAGGTCAATACAAAGCTTTTTCTTAAAAAAGAAAAAAAGTGCTGCCACTGATCAGCAAGCGATTAACAGATTTCCATGTAATGCAGGGAAGCAAAAGACAAGACAACCGATTGTACGATACATAACAGAAATTACTTTCAGTTTCACCCAAAGTAAGGCAAGTTATAGGGAAAGCTGTAATAACAGTTTCCCTTCGTTTTCCCACTACCAGATACATGCTTCCACAACACACCTTGTGCTGGCTGTAGTACCCACTGAATACAACTCTAGGAGTTTAACTCACCAACATTCCAGTAATCATAACCCAGATTATAATTTCTTGCATTTTATGAGCAAACAGTACGGCACAGCTACTACGGAAAACCTGGCCGCCATGCAATATGCATGTCAACATTTTCCATCACATCTACTTCAGTGCAAGTCTAGTCATGGTCCAGGAACTAATTTCCCATTAACATTTGGACACTGATTAATGTGCCCTTTTAGATGGCATTTCTCACTTTAAATTAATCTGATGGGAACCTATTTTATGTGCTTGCAGAACTCTTCATAATACAGTCCAGAGAAAATAGGGACCAGTCCAGAGATTTGCTTCAAAAGCACATCCCTAACTTCAGCTAAAATGCTAATGCAAGGGCAGTTCAATAGGCCACATCAGCATCATAAGACAGGACTGGAAAAAAAAAAAAATAAGGAAGGGGTTAGAGTGCACAAAACTGTACTATTTAAATAATAGTGAACCAGCTCAGACACACTAGCAAACCCAGCCACTGCTGTTCTCTTACCTGGTTCTTGCATTTTGCGTTCAAACAGCCATGAAGCAAGACTAGGAGCAGGCATATTCTGTGGTGTACACTAAAATAGCCTCAGCAAACACAGACAGGTACAAAATCATTGTTCTTTTAGGAATACTCTGATCTCCAGCAGCAAAGGAGTGAAAATATGTCAATTGTCCCAATGTCAAAGAGGACATTGGGAAAGACAAGCAAAAATAGAAGGTGAACTTTTTGGTTCTTTTCTGGCTTGTATTAAGGTTAGTGTTTTAAAGGAAATTGGATAAGATTTTTTCTTGCACTTTAAACCAGTACTGAGCAATATTTCAATGTCTATAGCCGCTTAACCATAATCTGAAAGTATCTGGCAGAATAACTTCAGAGAGCATTTAACAAACATTACCGTCTTTAATCAGGGTAGTAGCCAGCATTTTTCCTACTGATGACTAAAACTGAACGTTTCCAAGGAAGGTACAAACTGAATGCTTACTGAATAGCATGTTCACAACAGAAGACTTTCCCTAGGGCCCATTAACATTTCAGCACCTAAAACCTAAATAATTTCTGCTCTGTGCCCCTTTGCCAAGTACCTCTGGCACTTTCATACCTGAGTATGAGCTAAAGCAAAGCTGCTGGATACTTTCCAGATTAATGAGTTTCCAGTCTCTAATGAAAAGATTAGAGAGAACCTGTCAAAAATGCTTGCAAACAACTCAAGCAGTGTGCTGCACCAGCAGCCACCTGACCACATTTGTCTCTTTTTGCACCCCATATCTCCTTCCTCCTTTTTTACCATCACTTTTTGCCACCTAAGGAGAGTGCCAATATCAGCCTAACTCCCATAACATCATCTTGCTCTTCATGGTGCTCCTGTCTCCTCTTTCTCCATTTGGTTCTGGAGATCAACATGACAACAACAGCTGCAGCTGTGTTTGTTAGCTGAAAACATTTCAGCTGTAACGGAATCTGAGACATCATAACTACACTAATGTTCTCATTGTTAATTTGTAGTGCTCTCATCAGTGCTTCAGACACAAAAAGAGACTTTTGAAATTTCACACATGAATTCACTCCAGCCTTGGTGTAATTTTCCAAGTGGTTTCCAAGAAGGCAATCTATGCATTCACAGAGGTAAATCCTAGTACACAGCATCAGTCATGAGGAAAGAGCCATCAAAACACATACAGAAGCAAAGGAAACACGAGTACCCCATACAGAAGGAATTGTCCTTTCCGGTATTCACAGAACGGGAAGATAAACAGAAGTCTTAACAGTCCCAAGACACAAACTGCTACTTATAATCATCTTCCTCCTCACTGATATAAGGCTTTATAGGCAGTTCTTAATTTTGGCTGTCATCCTGGGCCTACTGCATGAGTAAGACATATTAGAGCAACTCTCTCCTAAAATCACTCCAGTTACATTAAATTTAATGCATGCTCTGTTTTATTACACTTACTACATTTTACACTTATTTATCACATTTGTCATTAAGCACAGCAAATCCTCCTGTATTCGTACCTATCTTCTTAAAACACTGTAACTAGAGACTGGTTGCCAGACTATTTCCGAGTCACTCAGGTCTGCAGTCACTATACACAGTTGTTATGGCAGAACAAGTTCAAGGTATACCACCACAACAGGACATGCAGTGAAGGCAAGAAATTCAGAGTGCCTACAAAAAATTTCGTCACCAACATGACAGTGTGTTCACTTCAGTATTTAGAGGGCAAAAACCCCAACAAACCTTTTATGCAGGAACTGTTCTTGAAATAGGTGGGAAGACAGAATACAATCCTCTATATTGGACAGTTCCTAACTCTGCTATGTAATTTCCAAAACACAGCAGTTACTTCTTCACATACTTCATAACAGTTCCAGGACTTCTGGGTAAGAACTTTGCTGGCATGTTTGCTCACTAACAATTTCATACAGGCAGCAAGGAGAGGACATTCAGACTCTTTCCTTCTACAACTAGCAGCTGCGATAACAAAAGCTATCCAAGACGTTCATTTTACAGGCCTGCATCAATCCCACTGAACAAGACTTACTGCATTCTCTGGGTATATTTATATGCCAGCAAGCTCATATGCTTGTTTTGAACTGCAAGAAATGGTAAGCCAATTCTCCTCTCTCTTAAATTGATGTAGAGAAGGAAAAAAATCAAATTAAACAGCTTTATTGCCTTTTGCTTGTGTGTGCCTGTCTGCAAGTTTCAGTGGAACCTAGGCTGGAATGTATATGATTTTATCACAAAGGAAGTGCGAGGGTATTATTCATGTTCACCTCTACCAGGATACAGAGTCCAACTAAGAGGAATGCCTGCAATTTTGGGAAAACATATGAAGCAAGTAGGAAAATCTTTCCTCTTGCTCCAGAATGGCAACAGAAACCTTATTTTTGCTATTTTAGGGGTCTCTCCTTTCTGCCTGGGTGCATCACAACCCTACTTGCGCCCAACAACAGGGCAGCCAGGGTCAGCCCCATTGATGAAGACATTCAGTTCAGCAAAACTGAATCAGTTCCACTGTCAGGGAAAATGGACCAGTGTCACTCTCAGAAAACCTACACCAGTGCCTAGGCCTCCTTGTCCAGACATGAAAGAGAAGTGCCACAGCTGGTTAAATAATTCCGTTCAGAAGATTAAGTACGTAACACAGGCTGTCATGCTTTCCGCTGTCCTGATAGCCATGCACTTTACAATAGATGCCAAGTGCTATTGCAAACACAGTTTGTACTTCCATGACAGTAAGTGCTTCTCTGCTCCTTTTCATCGCCACAGATCAGTGCTTTTGATCCATCAGCAGTGGTCGGCGCACATTCCCAAGGGAAGTTCTTTGAAATGTACCTTCATCTTGATCACTGACCTCAAGCTGGTCCATACCATAAGCACTAGAGCAAATAGCTGCAGTTGCTTTGTCCAGAACTTTATCTGATTACCAGATTTCAAAGCAGCTAAACCCAGGCTAATCCACCACATAAAAGAGTCAAACTATTTTTAATGCAGGCTTTTTCTTTTAAAACCTAACAAAGGGCCTAAAATTCAGACCAAGATTTAGCATAGCTTTTTTTCTGTCCCAGGACCAGTCTGCTACAGTTTATCACAGAAGATTATGCTATATTAAGAATATTATTCTTGAAATAATAGAGCATTAGAAATACTTAAGAAAAATCAAACATACATCCAGATCCAAGAAACTTATGAATGCCAAAAAAACCTCACCCCAAAACACAAACACGTGCAGAAGATGAAAATAGAACAGCTTATTCTATTCATAAGCAATTAGGAATTATAACTTCATTCTGATAGTACTAATATATCCAACAAGGACATAAACATTTTCTATTTTGCTCAAAATAATGATTAACAAAGGCTGCACATAAAGAATAATTCATACTCCATTTGACACAGAAGCCAGTTCATAGTAAGCTGTGTCAATTATTTTTTAAAACACACAACATCTGCAACACTTAAAAAAATAATAATATATAAATGCTAATGTGTATTTGGAGCCCCAGCTGCTGTGAGAATGAAGGAAACCTCATGACACCAGAAAGCAGGAATTATATTTCATTCACCCTTTTTGCCATGGTGAAAAGAAAGTCAACACGATCCAGATGTTTGTTCTGGGTGTTACAGTGTCTATTTGGTAATTATTGTTTGAGACACAAGATTTTTTTTATAGTGCTGAAATAAGTGATTTAATCCAAAGTAAGGAACTCAGAAATAGGGCAATCTCTTCCATTACTCTGCAGGGTGGACACAGTGGTTTAACATTTTTTCACATTCCGGGACTTAGCATTAAGTCACATGGAATTATCCAATGGCCAAACAAATCACAAGAACATTATAACCCAATGAGGCTGTAAATATATGAAGTATTGGAATGGCAATTTAGGTTTACTACCAAGTCACGTGAAATTCTGGGGTTTGGTAATGCGTGTCATTTGTGAATAAAGTTACAATAATTTGTTTGTTGTTTTTTTTTAGGTTCTATGTGAGAAAGATTCTGCTTTTCTTTTTAATGAAAGAGAAACTGAAGTGTTGAGTACAATGCATACTTCAATTACCCAAAGTAATTTATTTTCTTTTAAACCCTGTGCACTTACTTCCGTCAAAACCACTGTCTCTGAGCTCATTAAATTCCCAATTCCATTCCCAGCAGTGCTTATGAACATGGCGGAGCCGAGCATCTGGTGAGAAGAGAGCTGCCTCACCACATGCCCAATATGACTCCACTAAGGTGACAAGCTGCAAAAGCACCCTGCTTCTATGGACCAGCTAAGGCTCTTGGAAATACACCAAGGAGAGTCAGAGGTTTAAATCAGTCATCAGCATAGACACTTAGGCTGACATTACAACAGAGCATTAACATCACTCTCAGAAACATCCGGAGAAATTACAAGTATTCCTGGCTAAACAGAAAAGAGCAGTAAATAGCTATAAAACCTTGAAAACACATTTCTATCATTAAATTATAGGAGAATGATACTGTAGATATTTACAGAACAACCCCTTTCATAATGGTTTTTACAATACCAGCTGTAAGAAAAAGAAATTGTGCAACAGTTTTCTTTTATTTCCCTGACTGATGATCAGTGTTTCTCTGACACAGATAACTGTCACATCACACAACCTATGCAAATTCAACAGCAGCATAAAAACAATTATACTTGTAAAATTATTAGAGCTCTTGTAGCAGGGGAAAAATACAGTAATTTGGCAACAGGACTGCTTCCTCTTGAGCAGGCTTAGAACAAGATGGTATTTGTATCTGCAGGACCCAGATAGACCTAGTAACAGAAGCATACAGGGAATGCTCCAGCCTCGCCTCTTTTTGCTTTAGCCTCCTTGCCACTACCTTAACAACAGAGGCATGACAGATATAAATTAAAAGCCTTACTGGTAACCATAACTGCACAATTCTTATGCGTATAGTGGACAATCCACCATGATGTCTGTGAAGTCTTCTGAACTCCTGCACACATATACAATGCAAATGATACAATGCAAATAATTGCAAATACAATGCAAATAATTAATGCGACCCATCAGGTTCATGACAATCTTACATGTACCATATAACTTCAAAGATTCCATCAGCTGGAAAAACAAACTGTGAGCTACACAGTGGCACACAAATCTACAGCTCCAGTTAACTGAATCTTTATACACAAATGGTATATGCTCCTTGTGCACCTGCATTATGCACTAAATACAGATTAGTCAAAAATGCTGGTCTTCAGCATCCTACTGCTTAAGTGAACATGGTTGTGATGGGCATTTATTTTACAAAGCATAGTTCATTGCCCAGTACTGCAGATCTATACAAGCTGTAACAGTGTTTGCCCACATCCAACTTGTAGTATTGGAATTAATCACGTGTTGCTACAAAGCCTGAAATATATACGGATTCCTCTGTAAAGAGGTAGCATTCATGGAACAAAACTTAAAAGCCTCTGGAACAGGTCCTACTGAAACTTCCCTGAGGTGATCAGGAAACTATAAACTACAGTGAAGCTTTAATCTCTATCACCCACCAGGTCTGTGAAGTAGCAATGAGCGGAGCTCTTCTAGGAAGACAGACACTGGCATCTATTTTGTTACAGAATGGCTGTAACAGCACATTGAAGTTTGACTGGGGGCAGGATAGGAATGAACCCAAAATACTGGCATCAGGGTTAGGAAGTTGGCTGGAGGTTCACAACTCAGTGAATATGTAGGAAAAGTAGCTAAAGCACAGATGAAATTCAAGTCATAATGTTAATGAAGATGTTGCAAAGATGTCTTTTGCTTTTGCAAAGAAGTTATGATTTCAAGCAAGTTCTTGAGTAAACTTCCAAAAAAGAAAAGACAAAACAAAAATACATATTTAGGTGAAACCCTATTAGTTTTTAAGGGTTTCAAGAATGTGTTGAGCTTTTTGTTAGCTACTGACTTCTTCAGAACTTTGTAGATTAGGAAAACTTTGGGATTTGTTATTACTCTTGTTAATGCTATTTAAAGCAAACAAAAAAATATCCAGTCTGAAACAGCCTGGCCATATGTGCAAAAAAAGAATGAAGGGCAAAAACCGCCAAAACCCAAAGAAAACACAATACTTTGAATGATTTAGCAAACTATCTAATTGTCCTGATCATTCTAACCATTTCTAATATTTTGATGGAGAGTAGGGTGAGCAAACAGCAAGAACATGCCATTTAATTGGAAGACCAAAACTTCAAACTGAACTATTTATGCAAGCACCCTACTTCCAGTGGTAGCAACCTACATATCAAGACAAACTTTTTTTTTTAACCTGATTGACTGTATAAGGAACTTGCTAGATTCACATTACCAGTGTTCCCCGTTACCAGTGATATGCACAAGCAGCATGTTCAGAAATTACTCGAAAAAAGACCCCCCTTTTTCTTTCAGTAGTCCTTCAATGTTTGTAGCTATATTTGATGACATCTTCAGCCACTGAAACACCTTAAAATCAGCAAAGGTTTTGGTCTTAATCTTTCTGCATTTTAGATACCCACTTGCAGCTAAAACACCATAATGATACTGTTACTTTGACAAACACTGTAATGCGTTAACATGGAGTTAGCCTGTAATGAGGGTTTAATCAACTTACATTTTATTTTCTTTTTTAAATAAAGCGTTAAAGTGGCAGTGAAGGACCCTGGGTGGCTACAGTCACTAAATGTACCTGTCTAGATTTTAAATGGTCTCCCTTTACAGAAATAACTACTAGAGAATACTTCATTTTGCCATGAACAAGGCATCCGAAACAGGTCAGAACAATTACATCCTAAAGTTTTCTCTTTCTCTGTAAAGATTTTAAAAGGAACTTGACAAACAGCTAAAAGACAGGCACCTATATCAGGGAAATCCCATGCCCAGTTCCCAGAAAGCCTCTAGGGTTGGTGTCATGTTTGCATGTAGGTGCAAGAATCACACCATTATTATTCCAGGGTTTGGTTGTTTAGTTTTGGATTTATTTATTTTTTTTTCAATAGACATACAATCCATTTTAGTGCCATCGCAAACACTTCATATCCTGTTTTTCTCCCTAGACATGGAAAAAACCCTTGAACAAGGAAAGCATGAGAAGTATGTGCTGGGCACATTGCAACAGAATAAAACTTCCCAGAAATATAGGACTCCCTCCTCTTTTTCCTTCCCTGTTAACAGAGCAGTAGTAACCTTCAATTATTCCAGCACAAAAGCTCTTTGGCAGTTTAGAGGACTGTATGCGTTGCAAAACAGAAATTCTGTTTCAATATACAAAATATTCTCTGGAATGAAAGAGGTTAAAACATGTGCTTATGTTAATGAAATTCCCAAAATGAATATTTACACAAGTGAAGATAAGTCTTCATACATGTTTAGCTTTGCAGCAGCCTTGGGGGAAAAGAGATACATATTTGGTGCCAAACTGAAGACATTTCATTGTGTTTTTGTGGAAATCATCACTCATTTTGCCCATCCTGACTGCTAATATAGGACCTACATATCTTGCAGGAAGAAAAAAGTCAAGGAAAGAAAATAAGTGACATGACTGTGAAGGTAGTGAGGCACTGGAACAGGTTACCCAAAGAAGTGGTAAATGCTCCATTCCTGGCAGTGATCAAGGCCAGGCTGGACAGAAGCTTGGACAACACAGTCTACTGTGAGGCATACCTGCCCCATGGCAGGGGGGGTTTGGAGCTAGATGATCTTAAGGTCCTTTCCAACTCCAACCATTCTATGATTTAGGCTCTATAAAAATGACAGGGTGTGGCAAGTTTCCTTTTCACTTCAGTGGGACTGAAATTCATCATTACATTATTCTTGCATCTCACATTCTTGAAGCTACCAGACAAATTATATTTTCCTTGCTTAACTTAATTTTTCATTATCTCCTATGGAACAGTAGACACATGAGCAAGTCAGGGAAACCAAATGGTCACATTAAGCTCAGTCCTTGTGAATCCATAATCATATTTTGTTTAACATAGTTGTGAAGGCCATGTACCACAACCTCATATTCCAGAGCATGGAAACCACTATCCTAGCCCTTCATTATAGATCCCACAGTAATCAAATATAGCCAGTATTGAAGTTCACAATAGACCACAAAATTATACTTGCTGGGAAAGCCAGAGTGGCCCTCTATTTCACTCACACCTGGTTTTGATCAGTATATTTGCATGGAGTTTTGGCTACTTGAAGCCATGTACTGGAGATGACACTATACACAATACACAATCCTGGAACACGGGACCATAGAAGCAGGAGCCCAACGTGCTGGCACTATGCTCCCTGACTACTTTTCCACACTGGTAGCTTTGTGCTAGAACACAGGGTATTTTTTCCTCCCCTCATTCACACAGATAAAGAACAGGAATTCTGTATTTGAAAGTCCAAGGAAAATATGTCAGTCAGCTATCAAGGACAGTATCATGAAATTTACTATAAAAAGCATCCAATTAACAAAGGAAATATTGTAGGTAGGGCAAAAATACTAAGCAGTAAGAAAGTGAAATAAGCCATGACTAAATAAGTGGACTCATTAAAATCTAATTATGTTTGCTGAAAATATATTTCAACATCACATTTGCACCTTTCTATTGCTACCACACAGACAGAGTCTTCAGGGAGTTACATTCAGAAAAGATGCATCTTAGTTCTTACAAAATGTGGGTGTAACATACACGGCAGCAGGGGTGGTGTGGGGAGAGGAGGAGATGGAAGGAGGGAGACAAAGCTGCCAATGGTTTCTAAATAATCAGGCAAATACATGTTGCAGTCTCCCCTACCAGCATAACTTTGGTGTTAAGCAGCAAAAGGTTCATCAGTTGCTGATGCAGGGGAAGCTCGAGACACAGGTGATAAAAATGTTGAGGTTGCCTCAGTCCTGCAAGCACCTTCTCCTGGCTATTGACTATTTCAGAACTTTTAACCTGTCTTGCTTGCCATGGCTCAGGTTCTTTTCCCACCTAATGTCCTGGTTGGCCTAGAGCTTTATAGGTGACCTTAAGTCTTGTTGTTTTGGTGCTGCTTGGTAAGGAAAAATTCTTATATGTATTTTCACTCAAGTTAATCCATTGTTTATCCATTCTTTTGACTTGCCCAGGCCTTTGATGCTATGAAATGCTTGCATTCAGGTGAGGACAGCATTAGACATATCAGTTGACCCTAACACTATTTAAAAAGTCAGAAGATTAACAGTGCTTCCTCTCTTGCACATTTTGACATTTTCTAAGTAAAGCCACGTAAAATAAGTAGAAAGGAATTGAAACTACTTCAGGTAGTTTTCAAACAGCATGTCGTTCTGTTGCACCAAGCATCTGAAGTTTGACTGCTAATAATAGACATCACTGAATGGACAGACTTTACTCATGCAAGATTTTGTAAAACAAAGCAATAAATTTCTCTTTTCCTTTCTAATAAAAATTCTAACAGCGGTACTTAAGATTGCAGATAACTTTTTGTACATATGACTGTGATGTTGATGTTGGCTCCAAACAGTATATACCCATGTCATTATGGTTCACTAGAGCATGAGGATAGAGGCCAAATCACACCCCCCTTCATCACACTGCTGGTTCAAGGAGTTTTTTCAACCCCTTTGGTTGGAAAAAAAATACAAGGCAAATATAAAACCACCTACATAACAGATGGAAGATGCTTGTTTAGGAAGCAGATTATTTAGGAATGATTATTATTTAGCAGATGATTTAGGAAGCAGACCTTCTATTCCTTTTAGAAAAATACATATGTATGCACCTACTTTACAGCTGATGTTAAAAAAAAAAAAAAAACAAAAAACACTATAATTTTGTACCTAATTTGACTATACTAAAAGAGAATACCATCCCAGGCAATTAAAATTATACTAATGTACAGGTAGGTTGAAACGACTGCAAGAAGTACTAATTCAGCAAAACTCATTTTTCTTTCCACTTACTTGGAAACAGGTATTATCTTAATTATCCATCATTTAAAAAAAAAGGGCAAAAAGAAAAAAAGTAAAGCATGCCTTATGAATTTACTCCTTGTAATTTCAGTCTTGGATTTGAAAAGCTGCCTTTAAATATTTAAAATGAAATATTATTCCAGATTTTGATACTAGAGAATAAAAACATTTTTTTCTTTAGAAAAACAACTTTGCCAAGTTATTTTGTCTCATTTGAATAGTATTCAAGTCATGTTTGCACATAGTTTTTCTTGGCATCCTTGTTATATTGCTGTAGTGTCCAAAATGTAATGACAATTTGCACATTTAAAAGATGGGGGTTTATTGTGCCTAATAAAACATATGAGTCTGTAGATAAATCTGAAGTCAGGGATTGAAATAACTACGCCTGAAAAAGCACCATTTGCAGTTTCAGCTGGTGATTGATTACTTTCTCCTGAAATACCAGCAGACAAATCATTTCAATTATTTAATGCTGTACACAACATGGCACATCAAATCTGAAGGTAGAAGTATTTTGCTTGTAGAACAGGAGCAGCTTACAAATAGCCGTGCATTTATAGGCTCCAATGTTCCTATGCTTAACCAGTAACTAACATGAAAAAAATCCCTATTGAGCTGGAAAAGGCTCCTGGCAATAGTAAAGGAATAAATGTTTGCAGAAATGTTTTTACTCATCCACTCTCATTTAGAAGACCACAGTTAGTGATGACAGTTTAGTTAGCATAAAGGTATTCAGACAACTTGAACATATCAGCCCAAAAGTTTCATTCTCTCAAACCTTGTTCAGCTCTCACCTACCCTCCAAGGTACCTATATTTCTTGAAGGGGTTAAGGAGGTGGCTGAGACTCTTTCTGCAGAAAGGGAAAGATTTGCTTCTGGGCTTGCTCATAACTGCCCAAACCTTGGCAGAGCTGAACAAAGAGCATAGTCCCAAGCCTTGCCAGGACCTACGGAGGTGATGATCCCCTTCCTTGCCAGGTTTTTTCAGCCTACAAAGTCATCTTCTTTCTTATCATTCTTACTTAAGTACTTCAGAGAAAAAAAACACCAATCCCCACTTTAAATCCTACCAATCTGGGAGAGAAGTCAGGCTTCTCTTCTACCCAAGCAGCACCACTACTGAGGCACAGGCCAAGGAAGAAAACATGGCTTTTAAAGTCCCAGTTCTGCTGAAGGCGATAGAACATGAAAAGGAGTAACAGGGTTACAGAGCTCTTTGGCATCTTTCTCCACAGGAAGAACTTTGCTTTCGTGGAGAGCTTCCCAGGTCAGCAAGAGCAAGAAAGAAAGAGATCATAAGCCGTCTTATAGTCAATGTTAGATAATCGGGTCTAGAGAGTACAAATGTAACAGTATAAACTTAGAGCATTTATTCAGGATAGGGACAACTGGCCAATCACATTGAACATGCCATCAACTAAATGGCTAACTGAACAAAACCACATGCAAAACTTAGAATGCTCCATCACAGAAACTTTGCCACTCCTTTGATTAAACCATTTCTGCTAGAGATAATTAAGTAGGGTTCAAACCTTTCCATTAGAGGAGGGGCTTCAGCCTTAGTTTTTTGGAACTTGAGCAAATATTCTAACCTCTAACTAGATTTTTACTTTTCTTTTAGGAAGCTATTATTCCAACAATGTTTTCTTTCCGAGAAGCTTATGAGAGGCACACACTACTGATGAGATGGATGCACTGCAGCCACATTTCTGTTCGTTTAAAACAAGCTGTCTTGGGAACGGACCTGAATTTAAACACAGCTCAGTATCTCATCAAGTGTTTGATTAGCTGTGCTTGCCAGATTATCACATTTAGTGACACTGGATCTATTAAGTCTGATGAAATCAAAAAGAAAACAAAAAAGGAGGCTGGAAAAGGAGTGCCAGAAAACAGTACCTGCCTGTGTCTTACAGTGCTTCTTTCTTAAGAGCAACCGGAGGCTGCTGCACTTTTAAAATTGCCATTTCAAAACTTTCTGGATCTTGGCCACAGAACATTCTTTTCAAAATTGCCATGCACACAGATCACTCGGATATGGGATGCACAGGAACAAAACAAACAAACAAAAAAAAACCCATAGAAATATTATATAGCTGCATTTGCTGCCTTTTGATACAGGTCATGGATAGCCTGTGCATAACTCTAGCAACATTCTTTAGCCCTCAGACCCCACAAGACATAAAACCTAAAAAACGCTAAATAACCTCTTAATTTTCGCAAAGGTTACATAAATATATTAAAACATTTACAGCCTACTGTGTTTTTTTCCTAGCCTTCTACATATGGCAGATTTTCTTACTTTCAAAAAATAAATACTCTTACCCTTTGTGACAATGAAGATCACAGCTCAGCAACTTGCTTCCTTAAAACAAGAACACCTTACTGCCACAGGAACACAAAGGAAGAGAAAAATAAGAAGCTCACAACTCTTTCTGCTACTGCAAGCACACCAAAATGTATGCTGAGGGCTCAGCTTGCAGTAATTGCATGAGCTGAAAGCACAACAGGTGATTGAAATTGTTATCAGCTGAAGAGCAGCACCAAAACATAATTGCATCCAACTGCTGGATAACTACTCCAGAGCTCCAACTTGCCTCTGTCCAGCTCTTTAAAAGTGCAGGCCTCCGAAACACATACTCCTGCAAAGTGAGGGGATAGGATAGCATAGGGAGTGATTATCAACATGTTTTCTTACTAGATTAGTATATTAATTACTATTATATCAGGTGGGCACCAATTCTGGCACCACCTTTGTTTCAAAATATTCCCAAACAAACAAAAAAACAACAATGACCTTGCCCCTGCAGTGATATGAATAATTTAATCAGAAACTAAGCCCTTCTGAGATTTGTCAGTGCCTGCAGGCACTCCATGTCTGCATGCAACAGGTCAGCAGTACAAACAGGAGCTCTGCAGCCAGGGCCCAGGAGGTGAAGTGCCTGGCTGCTTACATTCCCCATGCAAGGACAGCCCAGCCTAGAAACAGGCCCTAATCAGGGCCCTAAGAAACACCTGGGGGGAACAGGCAGGTGTCGCAAATTCAGCCTTAGGTGCCACTGAAAGAGGATTTTTCTTGCTTTCTGATAAATACTTCAAACACCTTAAATCGTTTGAGGGTCTTCTCTGGAGTGGGCTACAATTAGAAAACTTACTCAATTTGTTTTCTGATCAACAGGGGGAAATATGAACTGCAGAAAATAGGTATACAAACCTCCTTACTTATCAGAGATGTGACAAGAAGTATCTGCGATGTTGAGTTTTTTTCCTACACAGACAATGAATTATTTACATAAAAGTTACACTTTTTTGTATCTTATATATCCTAGATATCCTTATATGATCCTAAAAATATGTAAGAAGCAAGTCTTAAAAATTGGGGAAGAGGAATTCCTGCTCACCTTGCACTTTGTAAACATTTTATTTTAGCAAACAGTTTTACTATATCTCTTCCCCATTTGCTGTTCACTCACATGCTCCTATGTCTTTGGGTATGGCTGCTAGGTATACCTGTTTTAAGAGTTAAATGCAATCCTGAACTATTTACATATTGGAAAATCCCAATGCCAACCTACCAACTTCTTATGAAATTAGTGTATTTATGGCTTAATATTCCAGTACTTTAAAATAGACATGAGTATGGATCCATAAACTCTTATGCCATGTACTAACTAGCAATTGTAAGGCAAATAGGTGGGGGTTCTCCTTAGAAGTGGTGGAATTAATACCTCTTAGTTTCATAGGTGCTAGGAATCGCAGAAGATGCATATTTTTGTGACAGATTTTTGGCACTGATTGATGACTCAATTTTCTGTTTTAAAAATATAGTTGCTGAAATATAGTTAAAATTACATTATTCTGCATCTTCCAGCTTTGGTAAATTAGCCTGCTTTGTTATACTCATGAAAGCTGTAAAGTCATACAATTTTTCAAAACTGAAAATCTGATACAGGAAAATTTCTGCTTCATATGATAAAGCAGTAAAACAAGGTAATAATACTGATTTCCAAGAAAAGGAAAAACAGTTTGTACAAAGAGCAGTTGCAATAACTTAAGAAAGAACAAGACTTTGCAAGAAACAAAGAAGAATAACTTTGCAAGAAGCAAAATTAAACCCCAGAACTGTTACTGCATCCTGTATTTTACATTGTTACTGTATATTGCCAGAAAGAACAAGCAAATAATTTGTTTTGGCTTTATTTGCTTTGGTTTGGGTTTTTTCTCACAATCATTGCTATGATTTTAAGAACGTGGGAATCTTTTAACTTTTACTTCAGGTTTTCAATTTTTAGAACTTATGTTACCAATGAACTTCCGTTTAGCCCAAATAAACAGCAGGATTTAATTTGATAACAGAATCTTGACCCTTTGTCAATTTTGTCAATAAGCCAAACTGAACATAGAGGAAACCATGCACAAAACACAGTTACGCATTTCTGAAAGCCTTCTCCTACAATCAAATGGAATAAGCCTTTCCAACAGAGTGCCTACTTTCAACAACACTGGGAAAAAACCTGGGGTCACTGAGCCAGTGGAAACTCCTTCATCTTTTCAACATGTCAGTAAACAAATCAGAAAAGACAGCTGAAAGCCTTCTGAAAATACAAACTATTGCAGAACCGAATAGAAGATGCGAGTAGCCTGCAATGCACAGCAATGGCAGTAACATGCTCTAGCAAGAAAAAATGCTGAGATCCAAACATGATCCAAAGCTTCAGGACTGCTATGTTTTGATTAATAAAAAATTAATCTTACTAGTTGGAATCAGACTGTAAAATGTGCCATTTATGAATAAGAAGTGGATCAACAGACAACATATGGCCACAGGTGGCTTTTATTGCATTATTTGCCGTAAAAACAACATATTAGTATTATTTTGAGTGTGTACACCTTGCCAACCAGTATCCTTAGCAAAAACGATGGAAATGTATTTTAAAAGCAATCTTAAAATCATGCTACTGCCTCTCAGATTAATAAACACAGTTTGCTAAAAGACAGCATAAACAAATCAAGTCAATTTTTAGCTTTGTAATCTTTCATTTTTAAGTCTGTGCGATGTTTCAGTTTAATTTCAATAATCCAGACATTAGGAAGTCAGGTAAAAAGTTTCATTGCAGTTGCTCTTGCTAATAAAGTGTTTGTCTGGGTTTTTTTGAATTGGATTTTATTTACCCTGGAAGGGAAAGCTTACACTTCTGAAACATGCACAGAAAGCTATGACCATCCTTGAAAGCCACATGTAAAGCTTAGAGACCTCTGAAAACACCTAGCTGGTCTCCTGAAGTATTATAAATATTATTCATTGAAATATTTATTAGTTCACCACATTTCTCATAGCAGCCAGAAAAAAGGATGAAGCAGCAGATGGCATTTCTCCAGAGAGCAAAACTGCTGGTGAAACAAATAAAGCTTGCTTTCAGCAGCAGCCAAACAAATCCTGCAGGTTAGAGTAGCAGAGGTAGAAACCTGGGCTGCTATGGCGGCTAGGGACACAGTATGTCACATGGACCTCTACACATTTGTTCTTGTCTATCCTCCAGCTCCCTGTTGCAGTCAGTGAGTGAGGTGAAAAGACCAGCAAACTCACTCTTGTTGGCTCCTGTCTCAGCACACACACAACACTGCTAATGCACAACATGATTGCTTCTGCAATGGCCCAGGCAGCAAGGGCAGAGAGACCTCTTTGTCTGCACAGACCAAATTATAGCCTAAAGCATGAAGTTCAGTTTCCCTTACGCAGACACATATTTCCTCTGCAAGATACTTTGTATTAATGAGGACAAAGACATAAACAATGAAATATCCCTCCATGCAACCATGAAAAATTGGAACAAATTCTCCTAACAGAAAATTTGTTACCTGACATATCTTGCATTGCACCTGATTAAAATCAAGCAGTTTGGAGGCAGATTCTCAGCTGTGATATAGCTGTATTTTACAGCCCTGCGTTGCCGCACTTCTGGCCAATGACTGCAGTCAAGGAGAATTTTTACAGAAAGCCTAAATCAGCCAGTCCTCAAATTGGTTTATGGCTTGTGGAAGGCAGCCCAGTCTGCAGGGGACCCCACAGCTGCAGAAATACAGGAAGTGAAAAAATAGGCCACTGTTAAAAACTTGTTGATTTTGAACATACATGAGAGTAACTGCAAACTAGCTTAACCTGGAAACATCTATCCTCACTTATCCATTTGAAAAGTCAAGGAATTTAAGGCATCTGGAAGTGAGAAAGAACTCGACTCTCTTCCCCTAGCATCTTGATAGCAAGTAGCTCTGATGATGGGAGTAATATTATTTGAAGCTTATGGTGGTACATCTAAGAAAGCAATGGATTCTGGCTTCCTGACCCTTTATATTTGCATTCCAGAAACTATTTTTGCAGCATCTGTCATCCTGTTGCAATATATACATGGGAATAAATATTACATTCAGACTTTATCGTAGATAAGACCACACATGGCAGAAGGCATGAAGAATGAGTTCCCTGGGGCCCTATTTCCAGATGTGGCTGAGTCTTGTCCTCTGATGGGTAACCAACTGATCAGCTGCTGCAAGGGCAGCTTCCCCAATTCCTGCTCCCCACAGCTGGGGACAGAGAGTCTCCCTACTGACAGAGGAGCTGAAAGGGAGATTTTTATGGTCAGCCTTCTGTAATACAGTAATAACTTTCCACATTCCCAGAAGAAAGATGAACTGGTTCTACAGCCACTTCGCACCAGACCAGAACAACACAATAAATCAGCAGTGCTTTGTCAGGGCAGGGGATGTGAACTGTGGTGCCTGGTTCAGGTGTTTCTCAGTAGCTTTCAATACAATATGTAAAGAAAAGGCCTGCCTGAAGATGCATCTACAAAGCTAGCCAGTTCATTGCCCCTGGGAAGCAGGGACCTCTCATATCACCCTTCTTCCCTTCAGAGTGCTTTGATTTTAGTAGTATGAAAAAAAACCACCAGGCCTATCTATATTCAGGCACAGCTTTTGCATAGAAACCCCTGTATAGCAGGCAGCTTTCTGGCTTGTTTTTCATCACAAATCTCACAGAAGAGCAGCAGTTTCAAAGACTTTTACAAGGAAGCCTCAGGGCTTGTTTTTCAGACTTCAATGGATATGTTTGGAGCATGGTATATGGAGGTTGAACTGCCTGACTCCCATTAACATTAACAGAGTCAGGAGGCTAACTGCCTACACACCATTCTGATGACATACCCACAGCTCCTGGCAACTAGCCTGCTGCCATTTCTAAGTCCTTTTGGATATGATGCTTCCCTCATCTATATCAGGGTGGCAAGATAAAACAAAGACAGCCTAGTCTTGTTCAGCTGAGACATTGTGCAAAGTGCAGTAACTGGAGGGGGTTGCCTCAGTTTTAATAAAGAACCCTCCACTTGCTTATAAACTTCCTTACTTACAAGGTATCTAACAGCATTATAAAAACTAATTAAGGAAAGCCATAGCAAACACAGCCTGCTAGAAAGCTAATGGCTTAACATGAAAGAGTAGGCTAGCAGCTACCAGGGATTCAAGGTCAAAATTCTAGGATATTTGGATTATACTTGCTCCTTGAAAATTACAGCTATAGGAGGGACATTTCCAGGATTAAATATGAGGCTGTTGCACAACAGAAGCAAGGACCTGACTACAAATTTAACCTGTATTAAAAAATATAAATAACTGAAATCCTTCACTCGCTGTTTATGAACACCTGCAGTTTATATCACACACATTTTCACTGGAAACAATCTGTTAAATCTGTAAAATTGTTATAGTGTAGTCCCATAGTATGTCACACTGTGGCAGTACCTTTGATCTCAGCCCCTGGGAAACATTTTTTCATGTGGGCAGCAGCAGCAGCTGTAAATACAATGTTAATACTATTGGAGTATTAAATTTCCCTTTTATTTTGCTGGCTGAAGTCTGAGGGCTTATGCAGGACTATGCTTCCCATATAGCACGCTTTCAAGATTCTGAGGTTTCAAGATAATCTAGTAAATGGACTGTCTTCTTAGATACTTTTACAACAGTGTTATAAGTGGGAAAAAAAAAAAAAAAAGGACTTTTCTGTTTTTTTCAAATCTGGGAAAATATACTTTGGTGATAAATCCTAATCTCTCAACATCTTGTTCGTCCCCTCCACTTTCTCACAATTCCCAGCTTTTGTGCTTTAACCTGAGCAGAAACAATTTGTTGGCTAAATTACTCTGTTACAACCTACAGATTTCCTGTATGTTTTGAGTTTTCACATGTGTAGTCTTGCTTTAATGAAAGAATAGTCACTTTTGAAAGTGTTTTGAAAGCGGTGGTCACCTCATCACAACACTAAGATTCTAGATCATGTGCTGACTTTGCTTTGCACAAACAGCACAAAAATCTGCCCTTAGTTTGCCACCACACTATGTATACTCTCAACCACCACATACCCATCCAAACTATAACTGAAGTCAGTGGTATAAAGATTTGCTAATGCTCTGAACTGTGTAAAGAATAACTTAAGCTATGCCTTATTCGGAGGCCTAGAGTAACGCTACTCTAACCCCTACCATTTTTTTCTGGTGTAGCTACTTTGCAGAAATATCTTACTTGCTCAAGTTTTACGCTGGAAGAATTATGAAGATTAGGCACTCCTTTTATGCTCCATGTACTGAGTGTACATCTTTACTATCAATATTTATTAAAAAGCATTTTTAAAAAAGCAAACAATACACACATTCTGTTAAGCCAAGATTTACCTTTATACACATATTAGTAATTCAAGTGCCTTTTGCCTTTCAAGAACACTTACATTTAAAAGTCTTAAGTGATTCTACCAAATGGTGTGCAAACACTCTGAAATGTCCAAATTATCTTGATTTAGCCCCTGCTATTCACTGCTTTGCATTCTGATTGAGAAACACAAGTTACAACACCTGTTCTTCTTTGCATGCGGTATACCCGCTGCTGTCAAACACGTAATGACATCCATTTCTGCTCATTTTCAAATACCACTGTAATAGCCAGTTGTGTGCAAAGCTTTTTAATGCATATGCTGGGTTCTGTGCCTTAGGGCAAATCTCCTTTTATGTTCTTTGGTATAGTTTGAGAAGGCAATGAAGGGTATAAATCCAGAAAAAAAGCATAAAGGACCTGTTAGAAGGAGAGTAGGAGGGAAAGGGGGGGCAGAGAGGCAAGCAAGCGAGTATACTTCCTACCAAGGAAGGTACATCCCTTTCCTCTTCAACCTGTGAGTAAAATTATGCATCCAGTTGAGATTTAAAATAGCCAGGAGGCTAACGTTCATGAATTTTTTTGTTAATCAGTCATCAGGTAAAGCTTTTAAATAACCACTAGCAAGGACTAGAAGTCCTCCCTCTCCTTTTCCCAGGCAAGAGCTCTAACTTAACTGCCTCGGGACACCAAAATAACACGACTATTTTTGGCACAAATTCTGTGCACACTTCCCATCACCTCTTCCCATTTACTTAGGAAATAATTACATATTCCTTTAAAATGTGGAGCTATTTCACAGAGGAAAGCCACATTATAATAGCTTTTAAGTGGAAGACTGGGGTCAAAGATGGGCATAACATCCTTCTACCAGGCAGAGATTGCAACCCAGGCTCCTTACAATGCCTACCTATACTCCACTTGGAGGAATGTTTGAGGACTCCCATCACCTCCTGCTGCTGTACTTCATACACAGCCTGTACCATTAGTCATACTAAGAGCATGCCAGCTGGATAAAGCCCCTCAGGTGAAACAGACTGAGGAATTCCTTGCTTATGAATCCAAATTAGGCTTAAATGTAAATTACAGCTGGGCCACTCCACACCAAGCTAGTTCTGGGATGCCCAGGAAAAAGGAATTCAAAGCTTTCAGGAAATACTGGGGTTTTTTTACATGGAGCAATGGCTAAAAACAGCTGTATGTTCAGTTTGCACTTCCTCCAACCCAGCTCCAGCTAAGCCTGCTCCATTTGAGAAGTAGGACAGGCATACCATCTTGGCAACATGCTGAGGGCTCGGAAAAATACACAACAACTAATGAACTGAGATGGCTCTACAGTTACGTGGCCACTTAGGGAAGTTATAAAGGCTGCATACAGTTCAGGACACAGATCCTTATAGCGAGTATTAGATACCTTTGATTTTTCAGATTTTTCCTCCCTTGACTTTCTTCAGATTATTCATACATTGGAAAAACGTGTTAAAAGAAATTCAAAACTTTAGGGAGGAAATTTCAAATGACTTCAAATGACCCAAAGGAAAAAATTACACAGTCAGACTGTAAAACATGGTGGTGTGGAAAAGAGCAACCTGTCAGAAGTGATCAAAGGATGGAAAAGGAGAAATACGTGCTCCTGCAATGAAAAGACAGTCTGAAGTCTAAACAGACTCAATCTAAGGATGTAGAGGAGAAGGCCTGAAAATCTACTGGAGGTTCAGTGGAAGTATTTATGTGGACTTCACTGTGAAAATGGTCAATCCCAACATTTGGAAAGCTTTTTAAGAAGACAAAATATAAGATCGGAAATGACGTTAAGAAAGAATAATCAAGTGATTCTCTACATGAAAAAAGATACGAACACACACATAAATATTTGTGTGGTATGTAAATGGTAACATGAGATTTTTCTTTTGATACAGTTCTTCAGCCACCAGTGAGAGATTTTGTTTAGGAGTTTTCATATAAAGAAATTTTTACCTCAAACTGAGGATTTTCAAAATTGATATACCTGCATTTGTCATGTAATTTTGCATTCCTTCATTTTGACATAATCTGTGCCAGGTTTGCTGCCCCAGTTGAAGTATTTTGTTAAAAAAGAAAAGCCATTTCAGGTAGCAACTTATATCATGTGAAAACACAGACAAGCGTTAGGAAGGAAACAGTGGTGCAAACGTAGAGAGTACTCATGAAAAAAAAAGGAGAATAAGAGATGTGTTAAAGAAAGCATGGTCAGTGTTCAGAAATCTCTCTCCTGTGGATTTCACAGTGCCTTGAAGCAGACAAACATTTAGGGTGATTGGAATCTGAGACTGATGAACTGGGACCTCTGAAGAATGGGCAGCAGCACTTGTGCTTCTCAGTTGTTTGTGGAATGCTGCTGAGCCTACATGACTCAGCTATGCAGGTATCGGCTCTTTTTTGAGGGGAGGGTAGGAAAGAGAGGGTATTTTCCAAGTTTCTAGTTACTTGCTCTAAAACAAGCACATTGCAGAAGGGGCTCAGTATGAACATATGACATAGTGGCCCAAATTTGTCTGCACTGAGAAAAATGGCTCTTGGGCCACTCACTGAAGCCTGGCTCCAGGTCACAACAGCAAGTGTCTTTAAAGGGTAGTGAAGAAAATTGTATAAGGATGGAGATGATTCCTAAAATGTAATAGGAACACATTTCTGTGCGTCCTTGACACCAAATCAGCTAAGGGTAACAGCCTTTAAGAAGGCAAGAAGGAGATATGTCTCTTTGTAACTTGGAAAACCCATCCTTTCATACCAAATATTCTAAAGCTCTCACCTCAGAAGCTGCTCAGGTTATCTCACAACCCAAAATTACATTCCCCAACCCCTTCTGTTCTACATACCTATGCAGTTTCACAGACGATGATAGGAATAAAAGAAATAGATTTTAATAGACATTCTCAAAACAGCTACAATCAATGACAGGATGATTGATTTTTTTATGGGAGCTTTAAATTATGATAATGACATATCGAGTGCACTTCTGCTATTTCTCACTCATTGCTATACTAGCTAGAAAGAGAAGAAACACTATTTATTGTACAGAAATCAACAAACTGCATTTTATACTATATATAGAATGCTATACACTATATATATATATATATATATATATATATATATATATATAAAATTATATATTCTGGTCCAAAAAATCTAGAAGTATTTCTTCCTTTCCCACAGCATCTTCATTTCCAAGTTGGATCATTACAGATAGATGGTGGGTTTGATGGATGGTCTAATAGATGTGTGAAAACCTGCCTGGGCCCTGAGGCCCAGAGGGTGGGTGGTTAATGGTGTGTGCACTACCTGGAGGCCAGTTATGATTTTTTTCTGGGGTTTACCCTAGGACCTCTTTGCATAATATCTTTTTCAGTGACCTGAAGGAGAGGTCAGAGTTCACATTCATTGGACTTGCAGATGACACATAGTTGGTGTCTTGGCCTTCATCCGGAAGCAACTCGGCAGGGTGGAGAGATGGGCTGGTGGGAGCCATGAGAGACAAAGCAAGGACAAATGCAAAGTTGAGCACCTCCAATGGATGAACCCCTTGCAGGGGTACAGGCTGCGGACTGACTGGCTGTGGAACAGCTCTGTAGAGAGTGGAGCATAAGCTAAAGATGAACATGCTCTGGCAGTAATGAAGGGTAGCAGTATTTGGAACTGTATCATCAGGAACATTCACGGTGGCAAGGGAGCTGTATTTCCTTTACTTAGCACTTGTTAGACCTTATGTAGAACATTGTGTCCAATTTTGGGCCTCTTGAACAGGAAGTGAAGACACTGATAAACTGGATGAAGGACTGCTAAATCAGTAGGGGGCTAGAGCAGGTGTGCAAGTATCCTCTGAGGAGAGGCTGAGGCTTATTCAGCTGGAGGAAATGGTGTCAGGGGGAACCAACAGCAGCCCCCCAGTGCCTATGATAAGTTTAGCCGAAGCAGTTCCTGGTAGGAAGGTGTGAGACAACAGACATAGAGTGAAACAGGGGAGGTCCCAGTGGAAATAGGAAAATGGTAGTCAAGCAGTGGAACAGGCTGCCAAAGAGGCTGCACAGTCTCCAAGCTTGGAGGCTTGCAAGACCCAATTGGATCAAGCCCTGAGCAACCCGGGCTGATCTCAGGACCAACTGTTTTGAGCAGCAGGTTGGACTAGAGACCTCCTGGGGCCATTTCCAACCTGAATTAATCTATGATTCATTATATGTTTTAAGACTTCTCCTGAAGTTTCCTGAGCACTACATTCTGTTTTTCTTTTTCTTCTTTCTTTTGCTTTAGCATGAAAATCTATTTCTAAAAGTCCATTCCTCAAAATAACTAGTCTATTCTATATAAGTACTTTCACTATATATGTTTAAGTACTGAATACTGGACCTTATTTAGAAGGCCTCTTCATAAAATACATAATGAAAGCTAGAGCAAGCCTTTTAAAATGAAATCTATATGAGCTGTGTAGAAATGAGTTAATGCTTAAGGATATTCTGTCATATTTAAATGTAGGAAAGGATAATTACAAGTTCTACAAGCAGAAAACAGAGCCTCTTGGATACAGAAGTTAAGTCTTATTTAAGAAAAATAAAAGGAACTGCAAATGCCTGGGTGACTTAAGTTTCCTTCATTTGTAACCATGGCTACAATAAAGAATTACCAAAGGGGAGAACTGGGTTGGTACAGTGTTAAAGATTTGGCACACTAATCAGTATTCTCCTTTTATTACTCCGATAGCCACATAATCCAGAGCCATTCTTTCTAAATCATTTAACTTGGAATACTTTTTAGCATTGTTTTGCAAGTAAATGCCAACTCTCTTACACATTTGTCTGTATTTTGTATAAAAAGACCTGTTTCAATTAACATATTTTTGAAGTCTAGACTTCACCATTTTTTAAACACTCCAGCCAGCCATTTATTATCAGCTTTCTAGTGATGGTGTTTTCTTTTGCACAAGTATATTATATAGTATCTTTCCTTTGATACATAACTATTTATGTGGTGCCTCTACACTTTTGGACACACAGAACTCTGTACATAAGCTTTCTCTATCCAAAAAATAACCCTTTTAAACTGAAACACTTCCAGTTTTTATACTCTTTTAATTACATATTTTTATTGGATTTTTCAAAAATTATAAAAAGTATCCTTAAAGCCGAGCTATCAATTGTGTGCTTGAAAACAGGTACTGCATTTTTTTATCTGAACAACTATGTTCCAGTCTTATTTCTGATCTAAATTTACAAGATGTACATACGGAGATAAAAACAAAAGCACACAAACCTGTTTACAAATAAAAACCAAAGAGAGAAAGAAATAAGGTACTTTTTGTGAGCAGAGTTATATACTGAAATGTCAGTTAGTGACAAAGAACACTAAATGGAAAATAAAGAGGTGAGTTATTTCTATGTGTTAGGCACTGAGCTCAGGCTCAGATTTTGATTCATTCTTGGCTGTGGGCAGACTTGATAAGAGATGAGCTATCTAATCTCCTTTCTGCCTGAGGCAGTAGCTTCTAAAGCTGATCTGCCTGCTGCCTGCCTCAGTCCTTCCATCCTCCCCATCTCAGCTCTAACCCTGCTGTGCCATTTTAGTATGAAAAGCTATATGAAAGGGTTTTGTTCTCCCCTCCTTGCTTTTCAGGTTAGTTTTCTATAGCTATAAGGCACTAAAACAGCCCAAAGCAAGGTTGGACAAACATAAGAGGTAGAGAGAAGAGAGGATTGCTGGCTTGCCAGCTAAGACAAACAGGA
The DNA here is from genome assembly GCF_033783945.1 of Neopsephotus bourkii. Classification (NCBI taxonomy): domain Eukaryota; kingdom Metazoa; phylum Chordata; class Aves; order Psittaciformes; family Psittacidae; genus Neopsephotus; species Neopsephotus bourkii. The sequence continues at coordinate 15,703,299 of NW_026900684.1, read as the reverse complement.
ACAGTTACGGGTCTGAGGCTTAGTTACACTGCATGGGACAGCAACTTCAGTTTCTCTGCCTGTAACATTGGCTTAGTGTTGGTTCCCTCTTTCTTTTTTCCTTACTTATCCTAATTTTTGACCTCTAGCTTTTTTTTTTTTTTTTTAGTACTGAATGGTCTTTGGTTAGCCTTGAAAATACTGTGAACACTTACTAGCTATACATAAAGACCAAATGCATAAAAGCACAAAGGAATGATGTCAAAGGCAGCAAAAGGAGGCAATGAAACTGAATCTCAGCCAATAATGCGTTAAAATTAAAGACTTCTGGGAATGTACTTCAGCAGATGTATAAGAGTATGATAAATACCTGAAAGCACTGGAGGACAGTTTTAATCTTGCTCTTCATCATTACTATTAATAGATAATTTTATAGATGCATTTACAGCACAATCTGCAATAAGAAGACCAAGCAAACCACAGGGGCTTCCTTGAAAACCTTACTGACCTAAAGATGCAAGTAGGGGTCACCAATGCTTGGCCACATTTTCATCACAAAGTGATTTGTTTGCTGTTATGTTTGGTCTGGAAAGAATGTTCAGTTCTAGAAATGGTAAACCAGACAAGTTTATCCAATCCATTGTGCTTACTATTTGAGCAGACAATAACTGTATTTGGCCGTGTCTAGGTGACATTAATATGTTTTTCCAAAGCAAAAGGAACAATTAAGGATTCAGTTAGAAGAAGGGGCAAGCTATCTTTGAATAAGTTAAGGGTTACATAACTTCTATAGGAGAAAGAACTGGGAAAGATTTAAATCTGAACAAAACCCCACTGGTTCCCAAGAAATCATGGGACAGAAGATACTCGTGTTTCTCCTTTTGCAAACTGTCCAAGGATACCAGGCATGAGGTAGCACACAGGATCAAGGTGTGTTAGCAGAAATTTAGCTTTTTAACATGGGGTGGAGAGGTGCAATTGCCTATAAATCCCCTTAACCTGTGGGAATGGAGGTCCACAGTATGTGTGATGTGAGAATAGCTCTTAACAGTGCTCATCCCCCTTGCAGATCTCACTGAAATACATGAACAGCTAGGAGAAGCATCTCACTTATCTGCCTGGGTGGACAGGACAAAGATCTGTGAAAGAGCAGACAGATATGCAAGGGTCTGGGTATCTTCCAGTAAGCAACATGAGCCAGATAAGCTCCCTCACAGCAGTGGCCCTTGCAAACAAAAATGCTGTATATAAATACACCTATATTCAGATAATTTTTGAAGTAATCTTCTTCAGAAGTCTATACAGGTACTTCATCTATGTAAGAGGTGCCATTGATGATAGTAGGACTACTTATGTATGTTAAACTGAGCCTATCTGTAAGCCTTTCCAGAAGAAAGCTCTTGGCACATATGTGAAATATGCTGGTGACAATGAGCTGCTGACAGTGAAGTTCTTTAAGAAACTTGGATCGGAACTGAGCACTGGTTGAAATTCACTGGGGAAAGGACTGGTGACCAAATGCCATACTACCCAGCTGCTACCAACAGATGGGTAGCAGTCCTGGCACACAAAGCAGCTTTTACAATGCTACAGTGAGAACTGGCAGCAGAAAAGGGAACACAGGTAACAAAAGCATGGAAGCAAAGTGGCAGGACAAGTTCCTATGAAATTTTCCATAAATAACAATGACCTCATAAGAGAGGGTTTTTTCTGTCCTTCTTAATTTGCTAGTAACTAACAAGTGCAGAAAAAGCCAACACTTGGTACCAAAGACAGGTATTTGGCAGCTACTGCTGTAGCATCAATCACTTGGCATAAAGCCTGAAATATCAGAAGAGAAGGACACAGAGTGGAAAACCTTGAAAGTATATTCTTCCATTAATAATGGCTTTATAGAGCTAACAGAGCTGCAAAAATTCTGCTGTATAAGGAGGTTCACTAAAACCCACACATAGTTCTTACAAGGGGCTTAAAACTGACCTGGGAAGCTTGGTGTCAGTGGCTACTTTGATTTTCCTCCACCTCAGGATAAACAATTAGAGAATCTTTGAAGAAAAACACCAGATAAATTAGTAAAGTGCTAAAATTGCGATCCTTAGGGAGACTGCACAACAAATCAAGGTGGATCCATTATCATTAGCACCATCATCTTTTGCATGCAGGGAACAAAGCAAAGCCTCTGTCAGAGGACAGCAGGCAGATCTAGACCTGATCGTCTTTAGAAAATATTGCTCAGACTTCTTTGAGAATGCCTTGCCAACATCGATGATGCTCACAATTCAAGTACTTGATTTATTACCACCATGTGACAGGTCTGTCACCCTGTCCTATGAAAACAAAACAAAAAAATACAAAATAGTGTTCTGCTACTGTCAATAATAACTGAATTACTTTAAGGTCCTCATAAGACTTTCCTAATAATTTTGTGTATAAAGTGCTCAGGTGTTACATGGATGAGCTTAATTGAACAGTTACTGATAAACTTAATTTCAGTGACTTAAAAAACAACAAAACCTCCACCCTGACACAAATAATCCTAATAAAAGCCAATGTAGAAAATAGATGTAAAAACACAAAGATTTTATGACTCACCCAATGACACATCCCCATCTTAAAGGGATGTGAATACCTGTTACTTCAACAATCAAATGTTCAGCCTTAATTTAATTCGATTGCTGGGTATGAAATGGCACACAAGCACAAGCATGATAATTGTTATGTAGCATTAGTTACTTATATCACAAATTGATGTTCCCTGGAACAGAAGTTCAAGAAACAGCAGTACAGATCCTCAGCTTTCCATCCAATTTCTTCAAAACCCTGTGAAACTGTAAACAGAACTGTGGGTGGAGTATTCACATCTAATGCCTGCTGTTCGTGGTTATGAATGAGTCAGATATTCTATTAAGTTTTTGGTGTAGGTGGGATTGTCAATGTCTGGGTTGCAATTTGCAATACTGCAGTCACAAGAAATCAGTTGCCTCTGATTTCCTATCACTTTGATAGGAAAAAGGTATTGGCATGGCACTGATGTATCATGTAGGTGCAGCAGAATCTAATCATAACTCAGAGTGGTTAAAGCATTTTTCACTCCTGAAGCAAGAAGCTCTTATAATTAGTTTTTTCTCTTCTCTCAAAGTAATTTCTCCTAAGGAGTGACAAAAATAAGTGTGAAAGGAAAGGAAATAATCCATCATAAACTCTTACCAAATTCTTCTTTGCAAATAGAGTTTTCTAATCAAAGCCTGTAATAATTCCAATCTCTTCACAAAATAACTGAATGAGTAGAAAAAAAAACCCCTCAATTTCTCTTAAGACTTCTCCCATATCTTATTGATGGGTAACTTTTCAATTTAAATAGAGAAAAACATATTAGATACATTTATAGCTAAACAAATGTTAAAGGTCATGATCACAATGACAACATAAATTACATGCATAAATTATGACCTGCTCTGATTCCCTACAAAAGGAATTTCACTCCTTTGCTCAAATATTTAGTGATAAAAACCTTTACAAACCACATTCACACACATGCTTACTTAAATAATGTATTCAACAATTAATTTACTGAATGTCTCTTAAAAGTTCCTTGGTGTTCACTGATCACAGCAATTATTAATATATGATATACATCTGTGAAATCTGGTGTATATATTTTGGTGTCATTTAAGCTTTCTCTCAGTTGCTTCAAGGTACCCATCAATCTTCCCTGGACCCCTAAATTCCTGATTTTCTCTTCAAAAGAGGAAAACAAGAAAGCAGAATCTGCAGTCAGGTCCTGTGTTATTTTTCCCTTGAAGTGGTTCACTGAAATGTGCACTTCAGTATATATCAAGGTTATCAAGTACTTTAGTCTGATTACCTATACATTTACGAAAATATAGGAAGATAAGCAATCAGTCTTAAAAATCTGAATATATAACACTCTGACACAACGACAACCTACATCACCGACTCAATCTCCAAAGAGGCCTGATGTTAGTAGCTTGAAGGGTACCTTTATAATATCCTTGTATTTATTAATAAACTGAATACATTGAAAATCCTGTGTGACCTTCAGGCTTTAGCACATGTTAAACCAAGAATCAACAACTTTAAACACTTCCCTGAAATTTCAGGACTATAATATTAGCAGTTGATGAAAAAGGAACATGCAATAATGTCCACAGAAATATATTTGCTGGTTGTTCTGCTGGTTAGTATTTCTTTGCAGTGCAACCACGTAATTCATATTACTTATGGTGTACTTTCCTTGTTCAGTTATTGTGTCTGCACACGTAAATGGGCAAGGGGTGTGTATTATGAAATGGTGAAAGGAATATTGTATTTGCCAAGTCGAACAAATATGAGTGCTATTCAGTGAGCTAAAGATGGCCTGCATGTACAACTCACGAATTGTCAGCTCTCTGTCCCTAATTAAATTCAGCCAATTCTCACAGCTTGGAAATGAAGACTTGAACAGCCCCAGGATCAAGCAAATCATCTAAACACCTACTCCCTCTTCCGTCTTCTTGTATCCTATGTGCTGAAAGAATTTATAGCCCAGTATTCCTTGAGTCATTTCTTGAAATAACTCTTAAAAAGGCAGCTCTGGAAATTAAAAGCAGCAGGAAAGAACACTCTACTTATCTCCCCTCTCTCTTTGTACAAGCTTAACCCTCCCACTTGTTTAACAGCCATAAAAAGCAGAATCCCCGCTGAAGAGAGAAGCCTTGCCGTGGGCTTCCTTAAGACAACAACCTGTTGAAGTGAACCCAAATTTTCCAGCATTCCCGCTGGACACAAAGACCCTAGGCTCAGCCTGCACAGCAGTGCACAGGCATGCACTGTGGCAGAGCCTCAGGTACATCTCTCCCACAGGCCACACCAGAGCCACAAAGCAGAGGCTCTGTCTCCTCTGCTCTTGAGGATGCTCACCTATCAGGGCTGGGAGCTGCCTACTCTGAGGCAAAAGTGATTTCACAAAAGGCTAAAGGCAGCAATACAAATCCAGGACTCCCATCTTCCTATCAAAATGCCACAGCATTGCTCTTGTATTTAGTTTTAATCTGTAGAACATGAGTTTTTTTCTTTAATTGAATGGGAATATAGATTTGGCTGAAATAGCAAAGGTCAACTTCATCCTGTTTTTGCCATTAGCCTGGAAATACAGGGCAACGTCAGAGAAGCTGATGGTATCAGGAAGGATAAAGTAGCTGAAACCATTTATGTTCAGTAAGATGTGGGATCTAGGCTCCTATTTTTGGTTGAATTACCTTTTTTTTTTTCAAAAATAATGTAGCTGTATCAGCACAGCCCTGTCTTAGGTAACAAACCCTACCTCTGGCCATAGAAGCTCACACATAGCATCACATTAACGTACTTACACTGTTTCAAGACCCAAACCAGTGACTGCACTGACATCATATGGCCGGTTGCGTGCTAAATCAGACCTAAGTGGTCTTTTCCTACCATGCCTATCATAAAATGGGTCGACAATGTCAAGTAACTAACACTGGGGACCTGATGCTGAATCCTTTTGTGGATGTGGTCTTACACAATTTCTGAAAGTGGTCTGGTTCACTTCCATCTTTGGAATTTACCTTTCATCAGTTTCCTAGTACAAATGTGAGCCTCATCAGTCAAAGAAGGGATACAAAATACGTGACTGGTACCATACTGAATTAGTAGACTCACTTGAATGGTCTTGAGATTTCTACTTTTCTTTCAACTTAGTGAAATCACCTAGAAAATGTCTTTATCTATGTCTGTTCAACAATGAGTTCATGGCAAAACAAGTGGGAGAGGGGGGACAGAGAACATCTCCTGAGAAAAGGAGAAGATTCCTGGAAACAAAAGTAACACTCTAAAAACATACGCCACTTTTAAGAAGCAATTACTGTGAGAAGTTTGTGCGATAGCCTTGTTATTCTTTACTTCATTTGCTTTCCAGAGATTCCATAGTCTATAAAAGGACTGGAAATTCCTATAATGAATACTATAATGGAATTTATTATGCCAACTGAATTAATCTTGTGTCAACACTTCCATTATAAAATCTTGTTTTAAAGAGTTCGTAACTTGTCTCTATAAATACTGCATGCCCCATTTTATTCCTGAATAAGTCAAAATATTATTGTCCCACAGTATAGCATTGTTGCAGTGACATTACTGAATTTACACAAACAAAGGTCTTGATTAACAAAAATTAACAAAGAGAGAAAATAAGCTTATTGCTTTATTATTAAACTTTGGTTTTGCAAAATTGCATTTGAATTTTAAAACATGTAACATTGGCTTGTTCTTTTTTACTTGGTTGTCTTGTTTCCTTTTATAATTTAATGCATCACCACCCACATTCTTTCTGTGAAGAAGATTGTGAGGGGGGGTTGTTTGATTTTTGGTTTGTTTTGGTTTTTACTCATGCCTGTTAAAATATTTTTTGGTCCCCGTTTGAAAAATGAGACTCTATGATTAGTGTGGGAGATGAAGAAGAAAATGGTCCTCCTACATCTGCAGAAGCAGATTAAATGGCATAAATGGTATGAGCATGGACGTACCATCCTTTTCTGTTCTACCATATGTGCCTTCTATGCACTGCAACAACAGCAAATGTGATGTTGCACAGGAACAAAGCAATGTTCAAAGGTTTTGAGTTAATACTTGCTGGATTTATGGATTTGCTTCAGAAATGCTAACTTTGAAAGGAGAGAAGAAACCAGGTGTTGTAAGAGCCCACGGTAATTAGATGGGGGTAGGGAGCAGCTTTCCTTTTGTCACTCAGCGTAAGCGTAAAATACACAGCACTGAAGGCTTCCATGTTTGAGACATTACTTTCCATGCAATTTGCACTCTTTACCACTCATTCTTTTGTTACTATTTATACGGTTTTTTGTTTTCATGGAAATACCAACATGATGAGAATGACAGCATAGTAAATTAATGAAAATATGCATATAATACACATGAACATATGGTAGGCAGAAAGAGCTGATTTCATATAAAAGGTAGCAGCAGAAATAGACACAGATGCAACCAGAGATGTTTTTATATTAAATGGACAAAGTTTAGACTATGAATCCACAAATAAGGAAATGTGTATATACAGATAAAGAAGTATCAATTTTAATTTTGAAACATCAATACTAGACCCTAGAGATTTTCAGTAACCCAGTGCCAATTGGAGCCATATTACTAATTTCATTTGGTATTTAAACTCAGCATTGTTTAGGCCTCTTTTGAATTACACCAATTGAGATAACCAGCTTCAAATTTTATATTTTTACTGATAGGTTTTACATCTGTAGCTGCCAAAAGAAGTGTAAAGTGGGATTTCTTGCAATATGGGGAGTGAGGAAGAGGGAAAAAAAATATTCAGAAAAGCATTTGAATACTATACAGTGATTTAGATTAGTAAGAAGCACTTGTGATATCTATAGAGAAGACTAAGAAGTATAAAATTCTTCCAGTTACTGCAGTAACAGTCCTTAAGAATGGAAACAAATGCCATTAGCAAATTCAGCCAAAAATTACAATTGCTGTTAGTGAAATATTAAGCTTGGATTTCTAATATATCAAATACATGGAAAAGCAGAGGAAAGACACCTGACCTGGCTTCTTTCACAATTATGAGGGATGACCAGATGAGAAACAATTCATTTCAGTCCCATTAACCCTCACCTGTCCAAATTATTTATAGGCATCAAAATTACTCCCTTATTATCCTTCTGGCTGGTGGCAAGAAACAACTGCAAGGAAGACACAACCTCTGAAAGAATAATTATTCCTGAAATCCTGTGTTTTCAAGTAATTCACACTTGAATCCCCAGGCTTTGCTGGACTATATGGTCTCCAAAGCAGTGCAGACAGACAAAAACACAAATTGTGGAATCCACTGTAATCTTTAAATGGCACAACACTAGTGACTGCTGATTTGGAAAGGAAGCTTCAATAATGAAAGGTTTTAATGCATGCCTGGGTTACTGTGAGAAAGCAGAAGTTTCAGCATTATGAATGCTGTGTGCATCGTTCCAGCACTGTGGAATAATTACTCGGGTGAACCACAGTCCTCCCCTTATGTACCAATGCAATTACATGCCAGAAACTTCTACAATTCCATTTCTTTTTCATTCTGTATACCCATGGGTTCATCCACATGATATCATTCCAAACCACCTTGTAAAAAAGTTATATTTAAAATAGCATCTTGTGTTCCATGTTCGGCATTCAAACTGCCTTGTAAAAAGAAGATATTATCACTTAGATCCAAGAGGCTAAATTATTACAGGGAGAGTGACTTGCTCAACATTACATCAGGCATTGGTGCCAGAAGTGTAACACTAATTTCCAGTCCAATAGGTTACTAACTTGAAGGAAGGGAAGGAGGAGATGGTGTTACTGCGTTAAACCTGGGAGCACAGCCTGCTTTTAATAGAATATGCTCCTATCATCAAAGAAAATTCAATTTTAAAATCACTTAGAGCTCATAATTTAACTGCAACCTTAGCAGAGAGTACATTAAGCAAAGATCAGTATTAATTTGGACAATTCTTCCTTTATCATGCTGGTAAGAAAACATTACCATTAAAGTGAGCTCTTTGCAGCAAATATTCATACTGGTAATCTTCAATCTTTTGTGGACATACATTTGTGAAGGAGCTACGCAGGTGTAGCAAGATGCAAACAGTGTGATCTGCTGTATGCAATCTGTATATTTAGGTATTTACATGCATTCTGGCTTCAGCAGTGCACTCTGCTCTGAACACTATACAGACTTATCCATAGAAGACCAACATGGAAAACTGAGCTGCTGACAGACTTTGATGGAACCATCCACCTAAAAACTGAAGAAAATAAGATGATCTGGATATCCACACATTAGGAAAAATGTCAGTACAGAGGGACAGCAAAAGCATAAAGAATGGAGTCAGTCTGGAGTCTGTGCTACAGACTGAAGAAGCACAGGGTAATAGCACTAAAATTTCACTTTGCTTCAGTGGTGTCATGCACCAGAGGTGAAGAAGTGCGTGAGTCAGGCAGCACTGCACAACACACAGCCCTTCCCTCAGTGGCTCCCCAGTGTGCCTCCCCAGCAGTAAAGAGGATCTGTTTGTGTTTGCTACTGGGTGAATGAATCCATATTCATATAGGAGATACAACTAAACTGACAGTTAACATACTTGTAAATGGTCTTAAGTTCTCTTCTAGTGTATCCTAAAAGGACAAAGGGACTGGGAGGAAGGGAAGGTGCTGCGGAGTGGGGGGAGAGGGAAAGGCATATGTCAATAAGTTTTCCAACGTTAGGCAAAAAGGTGAATATTCTACAATAAACAAAAAATTAATTTTAAAGACCACTTGCAGGTTGAATGTATCATGTTATTTTCCTGCTCTTCCCACATGAAGCCATTTATTTCACCCATAGAAAGCTCAGGAAAATATATTTCACAGAACGTACCCCTGGTAAACAACTTTGCTGTATTTCCAATAAAATGAAGAAGTTTAAAACTGTAGAGAATTAAATTTAATGCCTCCAATTACTGAAAATACTACACCCACAGTAAAAATGAAATCAAACACAATACATTAAGGGAACACCAAGGAACTTAACACAGCAAAGAGAAGACTAAACTTCCAAAGAAAAGATATCCTCACAGTGGGAGAAGATTGCTAAGAGATGTACCCAAGCTAGTCTGTTTTTTTTAACAACTAATTTTCCACTTGCTAGATGTGAGTTTCATAGTACGTATGTCACATAAATGGCAACTGCAGCAGCTCCAGTTTAGGATTTGCTGAACTAAATAGTGAGGGACTGTAGCTGAAGAAGACAAGCTACAAGAATTAGGAAATAGCTGATATATTCAAACATTTATTTTTTTGCTTGCTTAAGCTAAATATTAGCTCAGTGACTGCTGAAATTACAGTAAGCCTATCACAGGCCTGATCCTAAGTTTTAATGTGTATCATATGTTTGAAGGAAATGCTCAGTCTCTTGAAGTCATCCTCAGCCATGTGCAACCGCAACCGGCTCTTGTCATTACACTCTTGAATGGCTTTTCAGAAAACAGCAACCAGCCACTGCAAATCCCTGCTCTACGTTGCAACGTTTCCCCCTATGCTCTGCAGATTAATAGGCAAAACACAACACAAAATGGGAACAGTCAGAGTATTTGGTTCACTGATTTTAAACACAACACATGTCTCCTTTTAATCTATTAAATGCACATTCCACAGTCAGCTTGAATCTGCTACACAAGCTGTTCACTTTTTTCCTTGCTGCAGTTCAGGTACCCAGTATACAGCTTTTCAAGCCAAAGAAACAATACTTTGTCCAGGCCTCCAAGAATTACAGCTTACACTCTCCAAAGTAAACCTGCTCACACAGGACAAAGTGTTTCTGCTCAGAGGCTGTGAAAGCTTTATGCCTACAGACATAATGAACCCACTCTAACTCCTCCTCTAACAGTACCCTTGCTAAGACTCATGGATCAAAAAATATTGCTATAAGTATAGAAAAGTTCGCTTTCTAATTTACTTGGTCAAAAGTCAGGTTGTAGCAACCAAAAATCAAACAATAAATCTTGCCTATAATCCCACTATATAATCTCAGAGTCAGAAACTTGCATAACATGACAAAATTAAGATTTTCAAGTATCAAAGTGGTAGTAACTCCCACTACTACATTTCTTTAAGATGGAAGTAACCATCCACTGCTTCACGGATGGGGTGTCATTTCCAGGCTGTAGACTTCCCCTCCAAACTCTTTCTCCACAGTCGAAACTGACTGTTGTCTCTGAGCTACAAACTTTGCCATTCAACTCCAAAAAAGCAGTTGACTTCCTGACAGGTCTCTGAACATCTCATCCCCAGAAGCAGCACACCACAGCTTAGTCCTACTAAACCCTCTTTCATTTCACTGTCTTAAGAGTTCAGTCCCTCCATACCCCAGCTTGCAATTGCTAACCCTCTTCCTGCACTCTTTTTACACTGCCTGAGAAAGCAATCAGGTCTTGGCAACTGGGCAAATTACCAACACACAAATTGATATCCATCAAGTGAGTTAGAGCAGACCCTGGATACACCTGTAGCTAGCACTGATGCAGAGCCACTATTAGAGCTAAGGAATACCACTGGTAGCTGCAGCTCAGACCAGTTATGTACTCTTGCTGATGGCAGAACAGCAAAGACACTAAAACATACAATGAAAAGAAGAAAAGGGCAAGGAAATGTACTGACAAAACCTTCTACTTTTATGACTTCATAAAGTAACAACAACCAGAGAGAACTGTGGGAGCTGAGTTTCCTTCTTCAGCCTGAGAGACGCCATACCTCACAACACATCCAGAAAACCATCACACAAGGCAGTACATTGATACGCAGGTGTGAAGGCACAGGAGGTCTCTCATACTACAGGTTAGCCTCTGCCAGGATCCTCTTTATCCCTGAGGGCATACTCCTGCAAAGCCAGTAACAGGCAGGTCTCTGCCATGCTTGTTTTCAGCATCTTACACTGCCAGGCAGACTCAGAGCAGGGCAAAACTCAACTCATTTGCCTGCAATCGAGAGGCACACCCTAGCCCTTCAGAGCTCCTCAAACAATGAACACCATTAGTTCCCAAACATGGCTATCTTCCTTTATAAACACCACCCTTAGCCTTGTGCTTAGTTTCTTCAGTCTTCCGACACCCAGGTCCCTTTCCAAAAATATGTTCCTGCCCTCATTTTCCTGTTGCTCAAAGGGAAGATTTTCAAAGGTGGTAATAAAGTCAGACCCTACAGCTCACTGCCTCCCAAGAGGTGCCAGGTGCTTACCTTCGTGTCCATGAAAAAAGTTCCCCTGGCTTTTTCATTTTTCATCTGCAGAGATCCTGAGCTTTTTAATTTGCATGGACTAACTGCTGTTCTCTGCTTACTGATTCTGCTGCTTAACTGCACTGATCTGAAACATCCAAAAGGACTGAGTGTTCCTACTTGCTGCGGCCCATTCATACAGCTTGAAGGCAGGGAGAAATTGCATAGGCTCAGGCAGTCTAGATTAATGCTTGTATTGCGGAAGGACATGTACAAAAAGAATATATGAAAGTGAATAAAGCTAAATATTAGATTATAAGATCCTTATTTTAATCTTCTTACATTTTTCCTATGAGAAGGAAGGAAGGAAATTTAAGTTTTAAGAGACAACATAATCCTAGCTGAGGAATGGGAGTCCCCTTTCTGCCAATTGGGAATGATTTCTCTAGCTGTTTTCCTGAAATGTAAAAATAAGCCTGTGCCTGGCCTCTTCTCTTGCATTTAAATAAGAGTGTTTTCATGACCTCACTGCTTAAAACTGTCCCACAGGTCACAGAGAAGAAATTTTTCACTGCCACCATCACTCAGAGCGACCTTCAAGGAGACTATGAGGGCAGCCAAAAGTCTAAAATCTGTTAAGACTGCTTAAAATAGTTGAAAACTAAGCTACCATATTCAAGGCAACAATTTTACCCCACCACAAAAAGTGGTCTGACATGATTGAGTGTGTTTAGCGTAGCGGTGATGTGTTAATGTAGGTACTTTATAGAGTAAATTATTTATATAGAGGATCTTGTTCGCTGCTTTCACACTGGAAAGAATGCTGCCCTTACTGGTTTAAATGCCACCCTGGAGTATGGGTTAGGGGAACTGCAGCACTGCTTAAATAAATATTTTATTTGTTGTTTCAAATTCCCATGGGGCAAAAAGAATTTCTAAGTATTGGGATAGCTTAACTAGCTCTTCATTCCTTCTCTTTTTTTCCAGGAAGAGACTAGGATGGTGTTATTTGCCTGTACATATTCTCTGAAATAGAATAACAAGGACAAATCGGTTTTTGAGGGAGTGGATGTTTTCCACAGTTGACTCCCAGGGATACTGCTCCCCAACCCTACCTCCTGTGTGTATTCACATACTGGCCTATCTGTGGTTATCATCAATCTGTGTGGAACCATTCCTGGTAGTGCTGCCTCTGGACAACATGCCATAAAATTACTCTGATCTGATGTAATTTCCTAAATTACTAACAACTCCTGATCATTATTTGCACTTATGAGTTGCTTTTTGTCAGGGCAAAGTACCGTTAACAAGTTTGAGAGGAAAATGGCTATGTTTTTATGAGCTGTGTAAAGCAGAACTAAAATGCAGTAGAACTGTTAGGTAAGATATTTGGTAAGAGTTCAAAAGCTATCACTTATACAAGAAACTTGATCTTACTTGAAAAATAAAGGTGTGATTTCACACAGGATATTGGCATAGATATAGGCCTTTTCCTATCACGTAACATATGATTATTTCACATCCTTATCTTCAGTTATAACTTGAAAGCAATGATTAACAAAGCAGATATGAACCCTTAGAAGCCTATTCTGGGAGAAAATTAAGCAAAAGAACTTGTAATCTATCAGATCATAAACATTATGAGGAAAGTTGATGCCTAGGTATATCTTTATGGTGTAAGGAAATATTTGACTCTGTGCTTGTTAATTTTTACTTCTATGATGCTTTGAGTATCTCAGCGCTAAGATGTAAATTTAATGTTGGTGGAAATTGTATGTGTTCTAATCGCAGAACAGCTGAGATTGGAAGGGACCTCTGGAAGTCATTTGGTCCAACTGCCCTGCTAAGGCTGGGCCTCCTACAGCCAGTGGCTCCAGGCCATGTCCAGACAGCTTTTGAACATCTATAAGGATGAAGACTGCACAATTGCTCTGGACAAATTGTGCCAGTCCTCAGTCACCCTTGCACTAAGAAAGTGTTTCCTAGTGTTCAGTGGGAACCTCCAGATTTTCACTTTGTCCCCATTGCCTCTGGTCCTGTCACTGATAAACACCAGAAGGAGCCTGGCTCCATCTTCTTTGTACTTTCCCTTCAGGTGTTTATAAACACTGACGAGATCCTCCCTAGCCTTCTCTTCTCAGGCTGAACAGTCCCAGCCCTCTCAGCCTTTTCTCATACAAGAGATTCTCCAGTCCCTTAATCAATTTAGTGGACTTTTGATGTACTCTCCAGTGTGCCCATGTCTTTATTGCACTGAGTAGCCCAGAACTGGATACAGTACTCTAGGCATGGCTTCACCAATGCTGAGTAAAGACTCACCTCCCTTGACCTGCTGGCAACAGACCTTCTAGTGCAGGCCAGGTCACCCTTAAGCCTTCTTTGCTACAGGTACACATTGTTGGCTTATGTCCATCTTGGTGTCCTCACCAGGACCCCCAGGTCCTTTTCCTCAGAGCTTCTTCCCAGCTGGGTGGCCCCCAGCACATACTGGTGCCTGGGATTGTTCATTCCCAGATGCAGGAATTTGCACTTCACTTTGTGGAACTTGATGAGCTTCCTGTCAGCCCATTTCTCCAGCCTGTAAAGTCCCCTCTGGGTGGCAATGCAACCTTGTGTTGTATCAACCACTCCTGCCAGTTCTGTGTCATCAGCAAACTTGCTGAGGGTGCACTCACTCCACCCCAGCATCCAGATTATTAATGAAGATGCTGAACAGGGTTGGACCCACTACTGACCCCAGGGGTACACTGCTAATTGCTGGTCTCCAACTAGAACATGTTCCAATGATCATCACCTTCTGGGCCTGACCCTTCACCCACTTTTCAATCCACCTCACTGTTGGCTCATCCAGCCCATGTTTCATCACTTCTCAAATGTAGCTGTTTAGCTTAGTTTCACAAACTGCATGGAATAATCCTTATTTTTACACATAGAAAAAGAGTTATATTACTTTGCTGTTCATGTGCCACACTGCTAAACTACTGGAAATGTAAAATTGCCAAGGTGACTGAAAGGAATTCCTCACAGCCACAGATTTCCATTGTGGTTTAGGACATAATTTTGTCTCTTTTACTTGAGGCATTAGAGTGATGTGTTTATTTTACTGTTCTTAGGGAAATCACTCAATCTATGACAAAAGAATAAAAAGCAATTAGTGAGGGTGAAAAGCAGCCCCTCTTCTGAAATTGCATGGAACCTTGAAAAGAGTGAAATCAAGGCTTCAATGTTATTTTCTTCTTGTCAGTCTCTAAATTAAACCTTTTAAACAAAGTGGTGCAGTTAATTTTACCATCCTTTGATTCAAAAGGTGGATAATTGTACTGATCATCATATGATGCTGTTCTTTGGGAACCACAAAAACATCATGGCCTTCACTGGCGTTCTCTCTTCAATGAGTTTCATGTAGCAGATCCCAAGGCACATGCCACAGATATGAGTGAAACAGGACAAAGTGAGACAGTTGAACAAGTTTTCTTGCTAATCTTGTTAACTTATCAGGATTCTGCAGAGTGAAAGAAAAGCTAGTTTACTAAGAGAGATATGGTTTGTCACTCATTCTGAACAGGAGAGACACCAGAAGCAAGCTGGCTTGGAATTGTCTACAGCACTGCAGAATCTGAGGAAGGCAGCATAGGCTTGAGTTGAACTAGCACTTGTGTCTTTACTAGGCAAAAAAATGCTTGTCAAATTGGCTATATCAAAAGACAATCCAGGCCATACAGCTCCTTAAGACTTTTCTTTGAGAAAGAAGTGTTTTGCTCAGAAAACAAGCCTGTAAATGAGGTATTCACATCGATTAACCTCAGGCATCTAACAGAACTGCCTCAACTGGGAGGGCCAGACTTTCACTCTATACTTGATGAAGAAAGATGAGTGTCATGAAGACTGACACAGATCATGATTCACAGCAGGAATTCAGAGCTTACGTGCTCTGAATCACATATTCAAGAAGCTGTCATTTTTCCCCCATGACTGAGCTGTAAACTTATTTTTCTTTCTACATTTCAGGGGAGTTCCAGTGAGGCAACTGCAAACTGTCTTCTCTGAGAAGCTCTGTCCAATTTATGCTGAAAAAAGGAGCCATGTTTTTACTCTGTGATTTTGGCAGACAAGCAAACTGTCCCTGGGTTTAAAGGACTTTGAAAGGCAAGTCGTCTGATAAAGCATCCCATGCAAAAAATTATATGAAGCGCAAGCTTACTGAAACTAATTTAAGCATCATATCACAAATAGCATCAGAAAAGTAAGGTCACCTTCTGATCGTCAGAGCTTGGTTTGAATGAGAATCTTGCAATCATGACTCTTTCAGCATCTCTCCATGAGGTTTTATGAGAGCGTTTAAACAGTAGCACTACTACTGTATTTTGAGAAGTCAAACAGAAAGCAATGTTTCCAATTTTTATTTCCAGAATTTGGTGCAATCAAAATGAGACTATTTAAACAGCTGGTATCTGAATTGCAAATTTAAAAGACTTTCAACACAATCCTCCATTAGAAAGGAAATTGGGTAACAGCGTACAGCAGCTGATGCAGTAGCTGCTAAATAAGCTAACTTTGTGCTTCTGTCTTTTCCCTCTGCACACTCTGTTGTAACATCCATAATTTTTCCTTCTCCCGTCTGCTGAAAGGGAGCGGTGAGCCTGTGCAACCAGGCAGACAAAGAACAAGGAAACTTAAGAGTTTAAAAGCAAACGGATCTGCAGTTAACGCCCTTGGTGACTAAAGTTTTGGTGTTGCTCCACAGCACTCCCATGCCGGCCACAGCTGACAGGAGGGTTCCAGGAATGTGAACATCTACAGAATCCATAAAAACAAGGCTCACCATCAGTTGGCAGCTCCCCACCTATTCCTCTAGCGGGAATAATTACTTTTAGCTGAAGCCATTTATTCGGATTACAACAAGACCTACAAAACGCAGCCTAGACAATTTGGGATTTGTCTGTTTACAGGAGCTACTTTATTCCACTCAGCTGTTTCCACTGCTTAGGCCCATTGGAAAGAGTCATTTCCCGCTTTGTTCCCAAACACTGATGCTTACATTAATGCAGTCCAGCAGCTCAGGTCTTAAAATAGGCATCAACAATTTAAAAAAATCCCCACAAAGATGTAAGATCAAAACTTGCAATTTCTGTTCCACAGTGAAAATCATGGGCTTTCTACCCAGTTTTGATAAATCTCTTTTCCATGCACACAGCATCCTTGACATTTAGCTGTGATAACCTGTAACTGTGAATGCAATGTTTGCTTGTTAGCAATTCATGATTAGTATCTTCTCCTAGTTTTACCACACATTCTGCTTAGAAACAACAGAACATAAGTAATGAAATAAAACCCTCAGGAGCATTTCCTGGGTGCTGCTGTGTGTAACCATAGGTATATAACAAGCCTTGGCTCACCTTAGGGCCACAAGAAGTTAACATCCCTCAGGATCACCTGACTGAAAAAAATCATCTTCCGGTAAGAAAATTTTGTGAGGAAGAAATTAAAACCCCTCAGTGGGGGATTTTTAAGCAAATTAGGAGAGGTGTTGTTAGGCAATTGTTGGTCTTAAGCACAGTGTGAAATAATACCTTTATGCTAAAACTGTACCTATTGTAATCTCTACACTTAATACATGCAATTCTGATGTATATTTTTTAAAGTTTAAGACCAAAGACTGGTAATGTTCAAGGCATCCCAACTAAGCCCAGGGCCGTGCATCTCCCTGTTCCATCCCTTCTGTGGGCTGGCACCACCCCTGCACTGCCTGCTGCAGACAGCCTTGTACCTGGGGCTGACAAAACCTCTGGGAGAGCAAGATGTCAGGGAACTATGGGCTTCACCTCACCATGGGGCAGCTGGCAGCAAATTAGGAGACCATGGTCATTAGGTCATTAGCACTGCTTTTCTCTTGCCCTTTTCTGCTGTATCTGCCCCAGGGGTCCAGCCTGGCTCAGCCCTCCCTCATCCTCTCACTCTTCATGGCCTCCTCCGGCACATTTTACCTCACATCACCTCACCCTTTCCAGCCCAAGGGGAGGTCACCAACTCGATTTATTGTACTGACAGCAGCTCCCCTGCACTGTCAGGAGGCACCTTCACAACATTTAAAGACTCTTCTGGATGCCAAGACCACAGAAAACATGGCAGGATCTCTAGACCAAGCCTACCGCAGCTCGGCAGGACACCGTATGGGTGCACCCCACCAGAGCACCAGCAGAGGTTACCACTACCAGGGGCAGCTGCTCTACCCAGCAGCACAGAGCAGGAGAACCCTTCATTGCCTTGCTTGGCTGGCATCTTTTCCAAATCCCAACCTTTAGAACAGTCGAGCCTGTCCATACTCTTTAAGCTACTAAAGAGGTGGAGTGCTGAATGCCCTGAATATCTGAGGGGAAGTGGAAAAACCAAGTCTGGGCAGTGGCAGCTTCAGCACAGAGCCATGGAGGAGGGGATGGGCTTAATGATGCTTGGCAAGAAGATGGCAAACAGGAGGGATGGTGATTTTGGATTAGGTGAGATACACAGCACTGTGAAGCACAGGGATGTAAAGAGCAAAGGGATACAGAGTTCAGATGGAGGTCTACAGCAAGCAATTGGGAAGGAAACTGGTACAAGAAATTGTTAAGGAAGGAAAGGAGCTAAAGCCAGAGGGGCAACAGAAGAAATACTTGTGACATTTGGAAAACATTACCTCCCATACCCTTAAATACCCACCCTAAAGTGCATGTTTTGCCTTCTTCCACTACCAAGTCTACAGAGATGACAATACCTTCTGTATTTTCTATGGCAAAAAAATTCTGTAATGGAATCACATTTTTCAATTCTTCTGCTGAATTAGGATGCCAGAAACTATGATTTCTGATTTTATCTCAACTTGCTTTTCAAAAGCTCTTTAAATGACAAGAAAAGGACAATATTAACTGTAACAAAATCCCCAGCATCCCTGCAAAGCACTCTTTATTCTGGTCAAAGACTCAAAATTCAAGTAAACCAGGTTTCTCATGTATCTGTAATTCTGCATTCTGATACAGGGCTAATATTCAGACTCGATTACTTTACGCCACATTTACACCAGGTATTTTTCTTAATCAGTAGGAGGTTGAGGGTGGGCAAAACACACCATCTATGACAGAATCAGAAGCCACCTGAGAATTTTCCAGAACTGATATCAGAAATTCATACCAACTTGCAAAAACCTTCACATTTTCATTAGAACTCATTTTCAAGGTGGAAACAATAACAGATGTTATTTCACTTTGATGGCTTCACATCGACACAATTTTGAACATTCTTAATGTTTATGCTAATAGCATCACATTCCTTCCTCTTTTTCTTCTTGTGGATTTACAGTAAAGCAGATTTAATAAGTGGAAGCCTTGGTAACAGAAGACCTGTTTTCATAACTGATTTTTAAAATGGTAAATAGAAAATCACCTTTAACTTCTCCCATTACTGTATATTGAACAGATACAAATATGCAACCACACAGAAACACCTATTCTCCCAAAATTAGCATTATTACTTTATTTGGTGATTCATTACAATCTGCAAATCCAATAGTCAAAAAAATAAACTAGGCATAATGTTAAAGCATTTTACAAGCAAAATACTTTACTGTTTCCTTTTCAATTTGCATAGGGCAGAATAAGGGTATTGGTTAAGGAATATAATGTACAGAAGAACAAACCCATAGTTCATCGAACTGTTGTGAAGAGTGTTATGATCCTGTGAGTGAACAGTACTTAAACAGTTATAACTGTCAGCGGAAAACCATACACTTCAACATTAACAAGGCCGCCTTCTCATGACCATGATGCATCATGAAGACTGCAAGCCACTGGGCTTCTTATGTTGTAGATCATTCTACTTTCAAGAAATTAAAAGAAGTTAAACAAGCCAGAATGCATCTATCTATGCTCATTTCTTTTCTGCCTGAACAAAGGCCAGTATCAAGAGAGGGAATTTTCAAAGTCAGCTTCTGAAACCTCTTATAGTAACATCTGTCTCTCATATTTTCAGTGTCATGCAGCTAGCAAGCTTAGAGCTTCATCCACATGTCTCTGCATTATTCCTGTGCATTCAGGTAAAAACTGGTGTTTTTTTCACTGTGAGTGACCAACTGCAAAGAGATGATGCTCCTTTTCCCATTGTTACCACATCTCTGTTCCTCCAACTGTACAAATCTGGCTTTAAAGTCTCACAAAACTAAAAAATAATTGATCTAGGTTGTAATAAAAAAAAGAATATTAAATACCTTTGGTAAAAATAGATATATTTAACAAGTTTAGAAAAAGCAAATAGTTATGTTGTCAAAAGGAGAGTATAAAAATGTACACGATAAAAAATAACAAAAAATCATCAGCCATAGTAGTAAGAATAAAGGCGCTGTTCTTTTCAATGTTTGCTTCCTTAGCTCATGTTGTTGTCCAGTCTTCTTTCTAAAAGGCAGGAGCTTTACTAGAGCTTATGGAAAAATCCAGTCCTTCCTACCAGCATTAGGCAAATTATGTTTAATTCAGAACAAGGCAGTCTGTTTTAACCCAAGTTTATACAACAGAGAATGCTTTGATTTAGAGTACATAGGAGTAGTTGAACACAAAAAGATAGATTTTGGGTGTTTTCAGAGGCCAGATGCACTGAAGCTGTAGAAATGAGACCACCAGCAGGATCAAGTCTCCATGATGTGAGCCTTCTAACTTTGTTTTTACTCCTAAATTTAAATCCATGTGTTGTTAAGAAAACTGTGGGGAAACAAAAACAATACATTTATTTTAAATCCCTCATTGATGCCTTTCTCCCATCCTTTTAGTGGGCCTCCAAACAGAGCTGTCACACAACATATAATCCCAGTCTGGCTTCTCCTCTTTTTAGAGCTCACTGTAAATCTTGAAGATGGAAGATCCCCGAAGCAAACAACTGAGATTATAGAAGGAGATAATGCACAAGCCCCATAATAGAATCAGCCATTGATTGAATGTGCTTTGAAAGAAAACAGCACAATTGAATCATGTTTATCCTTCAGTATTCCCTTTGCACACACAGTCACACTCCTCGTGGTGCTCCAAGGGTACATCTGTCAATGATTTATGCAATCCTCGAACACCAATCCTTGGCTTCAGCTGAAGAACCTGAAGGTGAAGAACCCAAACATTAAGAAAACAGAAAATGCTTCATCATACACCTAGTCTAGGAGTTAGATAGCACGGGAAACACACTAGGTGACAGAAAGCACATTAAAAGAAATAGGTTTATTCAGATGAATTTATTAATTTATTCCACCCACTAATTATTATTTTTGCTTCTACCTCAAGCCTTTCCAAAACCAATTAAAACGTGTTGAGCAGATACTTGCTTCTATCAAAGAAGAGTCTTGCAGTTTCATATTTCTATTTATTTAAGGACTAATAGCATACTTAACCTAATGGAATTAATAGATAATTCTACAATAAATGCTTTTATTTATATATTTATAATGGAAATGGACAGGTGTTTGTTCCTTCATAAAGTTCACATCTACCACTAGAGAGAGCTGAACAAGGAGGTGTGGCTGTGGTGAATCTGAACTACACCAGTAAACAAATACCTCAGGAATGACTTAATAGTCCCACAGAAAAGTATTTTAACAAGGGAGATATTGCCTTTTTTTATGTAACACTTCATAAAAATGGTAAAAAAAAATTACTATAAGCACAATATATAAAATTTGAAAATATAGTGGTGCACTCCTATAGTAAAAATAAATTCCTTAATTCGCTTTCAGTATTTCCAAACATGCAAATGTAAAAAAAGCACTTACCTCATGGTACTTTTTGGTGACTTTTGTTGGTACACATTGGCATTCATTGCAACTCTGATGACAACAGGCACAGTTTCCACCGCAACGTTTAACCAGAAGACACAATGGCCAGAAGATGGTGTCTGTTCGCTTCAGCTCCTCCCTCAGTGACACTGAGAAGTTGCGAGGAGTACAACTATACAGCCGCACCTCCTCCTTTAGGAGGTTGAGATCAACCACTGCAAAAAGACAAACAAACTGGTGATTTTCAGACTCTTAACCAAACTTCATTGGTGGCAAACCAACTTCAGCAGCGCAGAATACTCGAGGAAAGTTCATTTTTGTGCAGGTGGTACAGGTTCAGCACACAAGTCTAATACTGCAGTTATAGGAATACCATGTAACCTAAATGGAATTATTGTTGTATAGGAATATTCACCATTTATTTTATAAGTCTGGTAGAGTTGGTTCAAATAAAACAAAGCAAGCTTTGGCTACTATGTTCCAATGTGTGTTTTATCAAATCAACCATAATGGAGTTCCCTTTGTTCATGTTCATATGCTGAACTCTCGTGTTGCTATTCTATATTAATTTTGGATTGGAAAAACACACATAGCAATTAAGAATCCTGAAAACCTCCAAACACATTTTAAATTCATTTGCAGAAAGCATTCAAACTTCTTCCCTGCTGAAATTTGAATTACTGCTTCCCTGCAAGGATGATGTAAGTATAAGAATGAAACAATTCATATCTAAGAGGAACACACTTCCATGGACTTCAAGAAGTCATAATCAGTGAGTAATGTACAAACAACAAATAAAAGCACAAATATGTGTATCTGTATAACTATTGGTAGGTTCCATTTTCCCCTCTTCCATCACAGCAGCATAGATACGTATTTTTGTTGCTTCTCTAAGTTTTATTTTCACTTAATGTGCTTTAAATAAAATACAGCTTCTCCTTGTAAGCACCTAACTTGAAGTGCAAGTTAAAGATATTAATATTTGGCACTTGTTTCCCTATAAACTGGTTCCACTGTATCACACTAAAGTTTCACTATGCCACTGGCTGAACACCAAGCTCATGAAAAGATCTGAAACAGGCCAAGCTCCTTTAGGTTCACATTAGCTGCATAGCTGAGAAATAACAGGTCTTCAGTTCAGACTGAAAAACACTGGACTTGTTTAGTGAAAAAAATGAATACTTTTTAGCCTTTTTTTTTTCTTTTTCTTTTTGGTGAAAAGCAATGCATTTCAGAAAAGCCAGACTAGAATGATCACAATCTGGGATCATTTGTCCTCTCCAAACCTACAGCCAATAAGTAACAGAAGTCATGTCTAATTCACAGGGGTACTTTATCTGGTAAAAAAAAAAAAAAAAAAAGAAAAAGAAAACCTGATGATAATATGGCTACTGAAGTAACTGAAATAGAGGTTTTGAACAGAGCAAAGCCCTTAAAAACAACTGGGTTTGAGCTAAACCGAGAAGAAACTAGGGGAAAAAATTACTCAAGTGCATTGATATTACTTGTCAAACACTTTGCCGTTATTGCTAGCAGTTTGTAAACAAAAAGATATAAAATAAAACTAAAATATTTTCCTGATCTGAATCACCCTCTAGAGAAATACTTTTTCCCTCTACTGTGTGAAGAGCCGCTAGAGATCACAAAGGAGAACTTCACCCTACCAAGGCAAGACAACACCTTTCAATTCTAGCTAAACATGTAAGAAACAAAGAGAATTTAGAAGCTGTATTTCTCTAGTAGAGATGCTCAGTAGTATTGTCCCAGGAGCAGATCTTTGGGTAGCAGTTTCATTCCAGATTTCTTCAAAGATTTCTTTTGCAGACCATATTCATATACTGGTATCCATAAGTAAGGGCTTATTGTTGTGAAGGTCAGTTAAACACACTGAAGCCTTTTTTCTGCTTGCACTTACAGCGAATGCCAAGCTGGGGCACTTCATTCCATCACTATCAGGTTAACATAGGCTCCTAAATAAACAATCACATTTTTAAGAGCAAGGAGTCTGTAATAACTCCAATAAAATTACTGATAGGATGCCAGCCTGCCTCCCACACTGCAACAGCATTCCTTGGAGAAAGCTGAGAAGGGAGCAGAGGAAAAGAGAGACAAAACTTCCGGGGGAGAGATTCTCTCTGAAAATTAGAAGTTATTTAAGCTCTTCTGATCAACTAATAGCTGCAGGCTGAGTCATTTAGACAGTGGACATGTCTACTTCCATTAATCATGGACTGTGGACAGGAATGGAGGAGTACTTTCTCCCGTTATGTTTTTAAACATATAGTAAGTCAACTGTCTAAATTAAGATAAAATGCCTAATGCATAATGAGAGAAATGCTAGTTTTGCTAATCTGGTAGATTTCTACAGAGACTGACACGCTTGGTACAGTGAATTTCAAGAAGCTAAGCCTATGCGGCCTAACACAATTGCTGCTCAGCTCTTCACCATGAGGAACTGAAAACAGAAGCTGGGAGCTGATGCCTCTTCCAGTAAGCCCAACAACCAGTGGCAGACATATGCCTGTGTGGCTGTGTGCTTCTGCATTACCTCCTGCCTACTGGCAACAGTGGAGGAACGTAAGCAGTGGAGTAATGAAAGCAGTGGAGTAATGCATTTATTTCCCTAGTTGTACTAGGGAAATGTATAGTTGCACTAGTTGTATGTATAACATAGAGAAAAGAGCAATACACTAAAATGACCAGCAACTGCATTACGCAATTTGTCTCAAAACTGAAATGAATTTGAACCCTGCAGACCTGATTTTAAATTTTAATTTTAATTTTTTTTTAATTTTTAAAAAAGTTCTGTGGAAGAACACACAATCAGCTCTTTGTAAGTGTCTTTTAGTGTGCCTTGCTGTTATAACAGGCTTCAGGAGAGATGAAAAATGCCATGTTTGGTTTCCGTGTTTTACAATGCACTAAGGTATATTGCTATTCTACCTCACAGTGAACCCTCACCCTACCTTGTGTAATTCAGTTTCATTAAAAGGTCTGTGGCAAATTTATCTAGTGCTTATATAATCACTTCTTTGAAGTGTGTGAATGAAGCTGTTATTTTTTCAAAGAGTATCTGTCTGTCCAAAATTTATTTTAACACACTGTGGGCACAAAGCTAGATGAGAGAATGTATATATTCCCTTAAAAGTGTTTACTTAACCACAATAAAAGGTTATGTGGATTTCCCAAGTGCACTGAGTTACAGTACCTGTTATAATGTGAACATTTAAACACTCCTTCAACTTGGCTTCCACTCATGTATCATGTTTGACACAACAGTCAAAGTTATTTTTGTCTAGCACTAGCTTGGGAGGAATGGGAGGCTCTGCAGTAGCACATGAATGGGAAACACTAAAATAAGAGGAGAAGGGAAAAAAAGGAGAAAAAAAATGTAGATGCAGGTAGGACTACAGTAAAGTCTATTACAAAAGTGAGCTTTCACTGGCATGTGCAACTGAAGTAATCCATTTTCACACCAGTCTGAAAGTAACTGTGTTCTGCAATTGGCAATGCAATGGTCTGGCACCCTCTGGGACCGCTACGGAGTACCATGGGGAGCTCTCCCAGAACATTTTTCCAGCTGGGTGCTGCTCCCAAATTCGCCAAAACAAATACTGACCGGGGCACTTGTGTGTGGGCACAGCTAGCAGCAGGTTGATTTTTATTCCTAAGCACCTTGGAGGTATTCCTGGGAGTGTAAGTTTCTCACTGGCTCCTACAATAGGACAGGGCAAAGCCCCAGACGAGTGAAAAAGACACACAGTTATATGAGAAAAGCATCTAATAAGGACTATGGCTGTATTGTGACTCCTTTCTTCTTCTTAAGCAGAATTCAAAATATGCTGTAATGATTACGCATAGATTTCTGTGGGAAGTGATGGGATGATTTTTTTTTGCACAGCAAAATGTATTTTAAGTATGCTTAATATTATAAAAGAATTTAGAACTATATTTAGACATCAAAGCCTCTGAACTTAGTGTTTCTTCTTTCTTGGCTAGAAGTTTTTGGAAGCATTTTATCCAGAGAAAACATCAGATACAGAAGTTCTATGGAATTCAGGCTGTCTAAATACAGTCTTTTTCACATAATTATTAAGTAGGAGTAAAGGAAAATTCTCTACATAAAGTAACATATACTATTAATTACATTTTCATTTAATCTAGACATAAACTGATGTTTGTCTATGAAAGCAGGACAGTGCAGGACAGTTATTTAGCTTTTACTAAATACTGCAATAATAAAACTGATCTGATTACAGAATCAAAGACTTTGATAAAACCCAAAAATTTTAGGGCATGCACTTCTCCCAAACATTCCTTAAAAACTTCTAAAATACAGAAAGAATGCTACTGGAAGAAGTAACATGCACTAAAAAAGAAGAAAAGAACAAAAAAATGTTTGCAGGTTTGCTCTCCCTATTTACTGGAGAGACCTAACAGTTCAGACTATGTCATCTCAACTGGACATATTTTCCACCTCAGGCAATTACATTACACACTCAGTAATGTAGTCTGAGGGTGGTCTCTTAACGATAAATGTGGCAATGCCATGATATGTTTATTCAGTGGAAAAATCTATTTCAGCATCTAATTAGGAGTCTTTAAAAGATTTACTCTGATAGTTTCTTTCTAAGATATGTCTTGCAGGGAGTTGCGTTTGTCTATATAGATGTTATCCAACACCTGCATTTTAGTTTATGTAAGGTTTCAGAAATTACATTTTGTTTTTCTCCCACTTACTGTAGGCTTATGGCATGCATTTGGCAAATACTGAATCCCTTTAAGTAGGAAAGTGTTACATGACTATCTGAAAGGCACAGTCCATTGCTGAAAGCTTTTAAATAGATTTTCTCCTCTTTGGCTCTTGATTCAGTTGCTGTGCATATCGCTGTAGCAACAGGTAGGGTAGAAGGTTGATTTTTACTCTCTGATCCAAGAATTAGCTATCAAAAACTTACATTTCAGTTATGGAAGGGTTTACTTCCTCCCTTTTTCTTGCAGATCAGATGATAACCTAGCTTATGTTTGTCAATACAGGAGTCTATTAATTTATGCTCATATGTTTTCATTTTCATGCTGTATGATGGGCAAGGAAGGTGGTGTTGCCTGCATGCTATCCATCCACATGGTATCCATAAACATGAAGTACTGGGCAACATCTGGATGATATGGTATAGAAAATTCATGAGTGCCAAATGCAGATGGAAGAAAATGTCTTGCTGAACAAGAAATAGCTCCACACGTCTCAAAATATGTAACCTACTTTATATATGATTAAGTTGATAATACATGATCCAACTGGACATGGACACAGGGATTTCATAAGGTATCATAGAAGAGAAAGGCTCAGCTAATGGCTCTCAATTCATACGGTATAAATAAATAAACCAGTCACTCAATGATACAGGAAGTGTAAGAAATTCCCTACCTCAAACACAAAATAAAGTTTTTCCCCTCCACAAGAAAAAAACCTCACAAAGTTAGATATTGTCACCCAGCTAAGATGCCCTCCTACTTTGCGGAGAAGATCTCTCAGGTTCCCTGCAGAAGACTACCCTGCCTGCTTTTTTTAATCCCTGTGTTACTTTATCCTGCTAAATTCCTTTACGTTCTGAGTTTAGTTAATTGTCCTTTTTCAAATCATGTAACAGTGAGAACAGCTAACAACAATGATCTCTGCTGTATTTCTAACATATTCCTCTCTTGGAACCAAAATACAAAGTTCAGAACCAAAATACAATGCTCTTAATTACTGCTAATTTGTTAACATTTTAATTTGTTTCTTAAGAAAACATACCCGGAGAAAGCTGCAAGGCCAGAAAGAAGAGTAATTTACCTCTTGATTTCCTCCCATGAATATATGCCTTTCCAAGAAGTTGCCACGTTGGCCTGTATAAATCTTCCAAATCCAGTTGCCAACGATCTGGTTCAAGGTACCGGATAAGCTCTTCCACTGTACTAAATCCAGCAACGGCATTGTTTAATACATCTAATGGTAAAGATGATGGGGGAAGCAATGATGGGCTAGGTGCTTCCGTGTGGTGCTGCAATCAAAGCCAAGAGAAGAGTACCAATCAGAGGATTAATGGATCTGCTTTGATGAAGTGCTATACTTTATGAAGTTATGTATCTGGGAAAGTTTGTAAGTGGCTCGACTGTTTCCAATGTACAGTTTACCTTATAAGACAAATGACACGAGTCAAAAAGTACCTAATTACTCTTCAGCAATAACTGTAAACAAACTTCCACTAGACAGTTTTCCCACTTCTTACATTCCTAGCTTTGAGGATAGCATGCCACTATACCTGTTCTTTGAAGAAGTTCACTGAGTGACAGACCATATTTCTATTTTAGAAACAGAACAAAGAGTCATTTGAAAATACGGCCCCATTAATGGTAATTACTGTAACACTCAAGAAATCTGAGGAAACATATATTTCACATGCTGCCTTTCCTCTGAAATCAGCCACAATTTTGTCTTCTGATCTTTCAATGTAAAATATGAATGTACCCTAGTACAAAGATTGCAAATAGCCCCACTTCCATTTAACAGATGTTTCACACAGCACTTAGGTTTCTGGTTAAACAATAATGAAGTATTAACAACATCTGACATTACTATAATTATTTCTCCCTTAAAAAGAAGTAAAACACATTCCCCAAGGATATCAAAAGTACTTAAATGCTGAAATTGAGCACTGAAAGAGTCTATGTACTTTTCCACAGCACAGATCTCATTGAGAAACTCACGGACATGGGGTACTCAGTCAAACGCAATTCAAACAATGTGAGAATTAGGGCTTTGCTTACTCTACAGCCAATTTTAAAATTAGCATCGATTAGCCCTGAATTTTCCTACCACAATCCTACAACATAATTAAGAACGAAGGACTGAATGTTCTTCCAATAAGTGAGCTAGCATGCTTCTTGTCCCTTCCCTGTGCACTGCCTGTTAGTAGTGTACAATATTTCCATATATATTTATATATTTGTCTATTATGCATTTATATATATATACACATATCTATTTAAAAATCCTCATGAAACTTAGTGTCAAAAATGGCACTCTCAGTACTCTAATATGAAGTGCATACACTGTATTTTTTTCATCTGTAGTCAGATCAATTGCATTCATTTACCTTTATGAAATGCTCACAGAAATTTATATGAAATGTAACAGTTATGCAAGAAAAATAATGAAATAATCCTTGCAACAGTACACACTAAACAGCAGTTTTCTGAAATACATATGCCTGTGATAGCTGTATTTGATACCAAAAATTATATTTTCCTTTCTGTGCTCTCAATTATATTAAATATGCATCTTAGGTTTCAGCTAATTGTGTGGTTGAAAGGGCAGCAAATGGAAGTAACCACCATGCCCTTCTTAATTTTTGCTTCAAGCTTTTTTCTCTCTCCATCTTCCAGAAATGCAGTCACTAGAATAATTTGTGCTGCTTTTTAACAGGGAGTCTTGCAAAAGCAATTAAAAACACAGATCTACTGTGCAACCACTATTAATTTTATTGTATTTTTATCTTGCTAATCTAGCATCATTTCCAATAGGGTGAGTGAAGTAGTTGCTTCCCATTCTGAATGAAGGTGGTTTTCAAAAAATTTAAAAGTATTTCTTTCCTTCATCTCTTTAGTGCCCACATTAAAAACATGTTGATCTATCCATTAGGTTATGATAATAAAGTAACAGAATCTGATCCATAAGTTAAATATTTGCTTTTAGCAAAATATTATACTCAGCAAGTTTCAAAATACTGCTGGACACTATAATTCAGATGGTCAAAAAAGCAAAAATTCCAAAAATTTTCTTCCTGTTTTTCTCCACCAGGATGTATTTGTAACAGTCACATTTCCTGGTTTGAAGGTGAAGGGTTTTGCTAAGGTGAAAAACAAAACAAGGATCAAATGGCAGAACTAGTGACTGATGAAAAAGAAAAATAATTAAAATTGTCTTCCGTTTCATTTCCAGCTAAAGAATTTACTTCAGTGTCTCACTTCTACAGGGATTTTTTGTTGCCAATGTAATAGATGGATTCCAGATGAAAACCCATTGGTCTAGAATCTATTTCCACCTTTACAATTTGGGACATGCACACTTCGCAAGAACTAACTCATCGATTTACGTTATTCTGGATCCAATCAGCATTTACCTGAGTTAAAATGTTATGAGGATATGGTGAATCATTGCACTTAATGGTAATGCAATTAAAGTTGTCATCACTTTCTAATCATTCTTACAGTGAACCAAAACAGCAAAATTGCACAACTTTGAAGGTGAATGTTTTAGAAAAAAAGTAATTAAAATCTCAAGATTAAGAATGTTTTTCCCAATAATCTCTTAATTTAATCAATTTAAATGACAGATAAAATGTACCAAAGAGTAAAGGTAATTGGTATCATATAGCTATAAAAGCAGTAATTTATATTTATAACATAGTAACGACATTTATGAAATCTCAATTCAGTAAATTGTTTAATATAAATGGCAATTCAAATTATACTCTACATTGCTTTTACTTGCTAACAGATATTATTTTATAACTTAGACCTTTTTGACAGAATGTCCAGGGCAGCATAAATGGTACTCTTCGACTAAAATTGTATCTTGAAATTTTATACAATTTATAATTTCACTTGGCTTTCTCAAAATCGGGTTTTTTTTTGCACTACATAGGAAATGTTTACACATGCAGTAAGGTTTTACTCTCAGAGACAGTATCAGGAGAAATGACTCAATGCAAGAAATTAAAACTCAGCTTCATTGATGTGACATACTTTTTAGAGCAAGCAAATACAAAACTGCAGCATAACTCTGAAATGCAGTATCATAACAGAAACTTCAAAATACTTAAATGTTCATTAAACGGAGCTTTCCCTCACATTATATAGAAAGTCTATCACTTCTGTTACAACCCTTTCCAACTAAATAATCTCAGATAAAAGTCTACATGTCTAGAATGTAATCTACATCTCAACATTCCTACTCTGCCCCTTGCACCCACCTACATGCCTGACACAGACTGGTGTCAAGCCACTCACTGTGCACTGCTACTGACATCAGTACTCAGTGTGTCTCAGAGATGCAATTTCACTGCAGGACAGCGGTGTGAATGACTCACAAGAGGACCACCAATAAAGTCTAGCTCTTTTACGGCACAGAGTTGATGGAGCTATACATCTATAGCTGGCATCACCTAGCTTACTCCACAGAACTGTATTGTATCTCCCCTAACAGGTCAGCTAGCACACAAGCAACTTCCGATATAACAGAAATCTCTTTATCTGACAGGGGAGATATACCTGAAGACAGCAGACACTTGCTTAAGTATAGCAGCTATTCAAATGACTTTCCTGATGGAGACATTGCTGGGAAGTGGTGTTCTCCAAGACTTTCTACAATAACTACTAAGTGAGAGTAAAACATTTTTTCTGTCACAGCAGCACATACTCAATTAGTACCAGTGTTTTAGGCTTGAGACCACTTTTTTATTTGTTTGACAATGCATGAGTAATTTCTGTTGAGACAGTTTCAAAAATACATCAACAAGTTCTTTATTTTAATGTGATTCTTCTCGTAAACAGAACACTACGGGTTTTGTTTTGGGCCCAGCAAACTATTTCAATTTATTTTAATAGGAATAAACATGTTTAAAACCAAGATAGAGCCAAACAGTTGCATCTTTTTTGTCATTTAAAATGATTCAGGAAAACACAGGGCTTCTGCTGCCCGGCAGAACAGCCAAGAATGACAATTAGTGTTGGATCAAACAGAATTTTGATTAGGCCTGTTTATACTGTATTTCTGTAGGTATACTTCACTCTATCAAAATAAATCCCTCATAGAAATGCCCTATGGAGTTTACAAGTGTGAAAGACAGGCCAATAGGCCAAATGTAGGCAAAAGTTCAAGATATGGGCTTGGAAAAAATTAAGAAGGTAATATATAAAGACTAACTTCACAAAACTATCCAGCCCTGAAGATTATACATAACAACAGTACCCCAAAGAAAATTATGGAATAAAAAGCATTTTACGGTGCTCACAATGTTAGTTTTGCCTTATTAAAAGAATCAAAAGTACATCTTGTCTCTTTCTCAAAGGGGAAAGTGTAGGATGCTCTTATAGTGTAAAATAAGAAGTATTATAGAAATATAAGAAATATTACTTCTTACAGAAGTAAAATAAGAAGACAACCATCAGTGAAGCAGTAAATCTGAACAAAAGCTGCAACAAATGAATTTGAAATTACCTAGTTGAAGCTCAAACCTAAAGGATGATTTAGTAAGTAGCCTAACTTGAAGACTTGTAATTTCTTGTTCTGACACATACAGCCTGTGTGATCCTGAGCACAGTATTTAGGCCACAGCTTCATGGTGTTAAGCATCTGGCAGTAACATCTCCTTGTTACGCCAGCATGACTGTGTATACGGCTGTATCACAAACAAGAAATAATCTTTCTGCAAGAGTATTTCTCATTTCCTTTTCTCTTTAATCACAATCTTATTCACACAGCACAGACCTCCAACAGCTAAGCTGTCACAACCAAAAGCACAGCAGCTGCTAACAGAAACATTTTTAGATCCACTCTGGCACCAGGGATTTCATAGCATGCAGGTTTGT
Source organism: Neopsephotus bourkii (assembly GCF_033783945.1). NCBI lineage: Eukaryota > Metazoa > Chordata > Aves > Psittaciformes > Psittacidae > Neopsephotus > Neopsephotus bourkii. The sequence continues at coordinate 15,671,135 of NW_026900684.1, read as the reverse complement.
GACAGCCTGATCAGATCAGTAAAATGATCAATTCCTCGACCTCACAAGTTCTATGAAAGTATGAATACAATAATCATTTACTGAATGCTCATTATTGGTTTATCTGAAGAATCAGAAGTATTTTAGACAGATAAAGGATAAACTTTGGATATGAGACTGTATGTTATAACCATTCCCATTCTTCCACTATCCATCTGTTCTTTCCTTGCACTGAACCTGCTCCAAGGATAAACAAATTCAGAACAAAACAGCACTCAACTACAATCCACACAAAATCAGTTCTTAAGCACCATCGTAAGCCAAGCAAAACCTCTCTTTTTCTCGTGTCTGATAAGGACAGCACTGTCAAAGTACTGCTATTACCCTCTTCCAGTTAAAGGTGAGGCGAAAAGTAATTTTGCTAGTTTGCTGGAGCCAGGAGTGAGGAATTTCATGTTTAATAATGCAATCACTTAGCTAAGACTGGCACAACAAAAACAAGTGAGTCAAATACTTGGCATGACAAGACACTTACAAGCAGTGAATAATACATCTAAAATAATTCCCTGCCCACAAAAGAAATCCCCATTTTCTTAATTTCTTGTCTTCAAGAAAACATTGTAAAGCAGTTTTCTGAGTGAAAACCTATTTATCAGTTGGCATAGGTTGGCGAAACTATCAAACATTGGTATTGTTTAATCAGACTAGAAGGGACTTTATAACAAAGAAAACCTTAGAGGAACCTCTGAAAACAAACTAGGATCAGTACCTTGAAAGAAGTAAAATATTTCTTCTAATGAAATATCCTGACAGTTGGTTTTTTGTTGTTGGTTTTTTTTTTTTTTTATAATTATTATACAGGAACACTCCAAGTCCTGCTTAGATTTAAAGATATGCTCTTAAAACTAATAGTACATGCACATTCTTGTAGCACTCACAATAAAGCCTGTTTTCTGCCTTTATAATCACAGGTAGCCCTCCTATTAGCATCATTAGAAGCTATGAAGGAGAGCAGATATCCAGCTCTTCCTGAGTTTGCCCCGAGGACATAGAAGCTTCTTGGCATAACAACAGGTCTTTCTTTTCTCACGTAAGTACATGCAGTAATAACTGAAAAGCCTTTAGAAATCCTGACCTACCTGAAAAAGCACAAACGTCTACTTGCTGGAATGTATGCTGTACAAAACAGCTAACCCGTTTGTGAAAGTCTGTGACTTGCAAAGACATCTTCTCTGTGCAACATTAACCTGCACCACTGCCATGCAAAATGCGAGTCCTGCTCAAGTAGTAATGTAGAAGGAAGTGGAGACGATCTGTAGCTGGGCTGGTGAGCAACCACCTAAGCAGAGAAATCAAGTTCCAGGATCCTTTTCTTGTGCCTCCAGCAAGGGAATAAAAAAAGAGAAGGAGCAAAGGCAGATAATCTATTTAGACTGCAAAGCCCAGGAACCAGGCACGGATGTTTACTTGCATGTGACAGAGATGGAAGCCAGGAAGGCCAGCACAGTTCCCATCCATTTCAGCACTTCTTACTTCTTTAGCTACAATAACTGCCACAGCAGTGGGGATGGTTGCATGAGAGGCACTGCAGCCCCAGGGCTGCTAAGCATGTAGGTATGGTAAATTAAGCTCCACTGGCACTGAAATAAACATGCATCTATTCAACTCTCCTCACTTCAGAGACTTAACCTTTTCTGGTCACATGAAATACAGGTAGGGACAGCAACTCTCCTCAATCTAATCATCTTCTGCACGAGATCTGGAATGCAGGGTGACAACCCCCTCTTTACTTAACTGAACCTCCAGCTCTTTTGCTTTCACAGGAATTTTCTGTTCTTACATTTTGCTAACACTGATTATCAAAAGTTTGTTTAGCTTCCCTTCATATACATGCAAGACTTCACTTTTATCTCACTGAGGACCTTATTTACTGGGTATCCATGCGCTTGCACCAGACTATACCTTAAAACCAGAGACAGCTTTCCAAACTCTACATAGGTATTTTTGTTACAGCACTTTGAGGGTTGTTTCCCAAATTGTGCATAATTTCTACTCTCCATAACCACCAACAGGAGAAATGTCACAAGGGAAATGAGTATGTTCATGCCTTTCTGTCTCTGCTTGTGACAGGTGTGAATAAAGGAATAAAGATGTGTAGAAGTAGTGGTGGGAGCACCCTGACATTTCCTCAGGTTAAAGTTTTGAGATAAAATACATTTTGGAAAAGTTTTAAATATTGCCCTGGACAGAGTTTCTGTGCAGTTCACAGCTAAGGCCTGTTACTCTAATTGTGCTGGAAGCAATGGGGAGATGCTCTCAAGGAAATGAACAGCATGGAAATAGCACAGGATGTCACTAATCATCAGCTTTCTACTAGCAAATTACAGCTTTTTGCCTGAAGCCTGCGCATGCTGACACCCGTCAAAATACAGAACAGAGGTGTGTCACTTCTGTGAAGACAAAGATGACACGTATCTAGAGGAAGCTCATAAATGCTTAGAGAATGCTATCAATACCAATAACCTCTGGGAGCCATTTTCAAAACACTTTAGTAATTTCATTAGTTCTCATCGTAAATATCTATAATCACATATGCATACACATATATGTGTGTTTATATATGCATAAAAATACATTCTGCTTCCCAGCTCTGTCATGAGCATCTCTGGCAACTGCAGGAGTCTCAAAACATGAAGCGTACAATCTCTGCAACCTCTAGAATCCATAAAGCTTGCAGATTCAGGTTGCTAGTTGCAAGAGAAGTCAAGTTTTGGTGCCTTTTTACCTTTACATGGGTTTTTATTATATTTGCTTACATTAGGGATTTGTGGATGTTGTCCTGAATAAGATTCTAGAGAGAAAACTCAACGACCTCTCATGACTTGGACAAATTTAGACTTAGTAGCCAAAGATTCAGCTTTATTCTGAAAGCATGTCCTGACGCATTGAGTTGAACAGGAAGCACTTAAAAGCAAACATTTAGTCTTAAATGAATAAGGTCTCATAGTACATAATCCCTGAGTTTTGGTTCCTATGGAGTACTTGCAGCTGAATAGTATCTTACCCGTAACTACTTGGAAAACTTTAATTTTTAGTGAGCACTGTCTTCTTGTTTATGCATCACTCTCTTCTAAATGAGGCTTTAAAGACAATTTACAGTGAGCTCTCCCTACTCCATGCAAGTGTATACATATGCCATAAGAAAAAGTCTACCTTCTGTATCCTAGTAACTATGGCAAAATATTTAGATTTCTGAACTCCAGAGAAACTTGACTTACAATATTCTCAAAACAAACATGAAATACATTTAAAACTAATTAGACGTTTATGTACCTCATGCATGTGCACCTAGAAAGGACTATAAGTGCAATTTAATAAAATGCAGTAGATAATTTTCTTTCTTGTATTATATGAATGTTTAATAAAATATTTAGTCTAATTCAGACCACAGGCAACAGTAATGTCTATACACACATTTCAAAGAATACAAAGTGTGTGTGTTTGTACAAAGTACCTGCTGAAAAACCCTAAAACTAGACTGTGTATAGGCAAAATGAAGCCCCAAAATAATTTACTGAAGTACAGCTTCTTTCACCAAGAAATCGTCAAATCTTTGGAGAAAGTCCTGTGATGTTTCTTGTGCTTGCATTATGGTGCTAAAAGAAGCAAAACCCCCCCGATGTCTAAGAAATCATCATCTCCAAGTCTGACAGAAGCTTTTTATATGCACAGAACTGTCCTAAACAAATTAACAGCTGCAATGAACCATTTGAATGTGTGGAACATGCGAGGGAATGCACGTCTTTTATAAGCACTTGCTATAAGTTTGGTTAAATAGCTTGTAGCAGATGTTGGCAGCAGTCTTCCACCTTGGCAAACCTCGGTTCAGGACAGCTGCTTAACTATTCACACCACCTGGGACTGTGACTGATTCCTCAATGTTAAGGTTTGAAAACACAGAGTATTTTCCTAAATAGTAACTCTGTCCTCCCTATCTGAGCACCTTTCTATCAACTCTTTCTTACTATACAACAAACTACTCATCCTAAGGACATTTAAAGTTTATCCTCTGCTTTTCTATCTTCTCATTGTTAAAGGGCCATCTGCAGTCTTTACACCCATTTCCAGGGCAGAACTCTATTTTAATCACTGGCTGTATTTTCCAATGAATGAGACATTTTCCCCTCACACTTCTCTCACTGAGGAGCTAAAGTAAAATTCTACAGAGACCCTTCTAAAACTACTTCTTCATTATTCCACTACTTCACAGTTTTCTGAATATATCCACTATCACCTTTTTACATTTCAGCCACAAGCTTGAGCTAACCTGGTTTTTGTTTTGTGCTTGAATTGTGCTTGTGTTTAAGGCAGTAGGGTACCTCATGACTTTTTTTAACAGTAATAACAACACTTTGCACTAAAATACTCTTTCATGGATGTCCAAGATACTTGAATGCATGTATGAGTAGACAGCTGAGTAGGAACTGTTTTTAAAATGCTGGTGTAAATGAAACCTTTACCTTTATTTTTGTGAATATAAAATTAAATGCAAAAATGCACAGGATCAATAATAAAGATGTATAAATATTATATACCCTATCAAGCAATTCTGTTGGATGAACCTGATTATTGTTTCCTTATATATATAGTACAATTGCATTACATTTGATATATTTTTGTCCATTAAATGATATTTTCTAGAATGTCCTATTTGGATTAATGTTGTGTTACAGCCTACAATTCCTTTCTAGGACAGGAACTTTATAAAGAATTATATTACAAATACCAGAAGCAAGAAAGATAATCTATTTTATCAGTATTTGTGAGATCCTACTACATTTTTTTACAGTTCAGATCACAAGTGATATTTAGTGTACGGAGACCCCAGGCTCCAAGAGTTAGCTGAACTTTAACAGAAAGGAAGAAAAGAATTCCACCACAGATTCAGTTTTCCTTGAAACTTGATACTATGAAAGTCCTGTATACACACCTGTTGTAGGCTCCCATGTGGAATAGATTATACTTCAGTTAGGAGAAGGATTTGCAACAGAACAATCTGAATTATGCTTAAAATGCAAAATTATCATCTAAAAGGAGTAATACCATCATAACTGAACAAGCAGTAATGCTAAAGCCACAAACAAGTCAATGCAAAAGGAGATTCCCACAATCAGCCTGCAGTGAGCATGTAGATAGGGTCCAACAAATCTTTGCTCAGATCTTGTTGCAAATGGGGTTACAGGGATTATTAACCACTAAGTTTACAAACACCCCCAAAATTGATACAGGAAACACCCTTGGATCTCTTACATTTATGATTTACAGAAGGATTTTTTGTTGTTCTGCACACAAAGCTCTAGTTCTTACACGACAGATCACTTTATGAGGAATAAACAGTCAACATAAGTGCAGCTGTTCTGAACAGAAGAAAGTTTTTGTATGCTCTTCTATGACAGGGGATGTGGTCAGCCATAATTAAAGGGCATCGTGTTTGCAGCCCTTTTTTTAAATTACTCATTTTACTCAAAATATATGAATACTTATAGAAAGCTTAACCAAAGGGAACAACAGCAAGTTTTTGGAGTCAGGGAATGAACTGTTCTTTAAGTTCCCTCTAGGTATTAAAAATGGGTAGCTGTTGTTAAGAAAATGTTTACTTATCCCAGTAGGTTCACAGGAGGTTCATCAACATTAAACACTAAGAATAACTGTTTATTACCATTGGAAAGTGCATTTGGCAAGGACAATGAAAATTACTTCTACAGTGCATGCAATTTTAATTTGATCCTTCAGTATACATGTTAAATTGCATTCCACAACAGGTTTCTGTACATTTCATATCACAATAAAAGGAACACACCCAACATTCCTGAACAGCAAACACTGCAAATCAGAGCTTGTCCTCCTTTGAAGGCAGAAAGGCCTTGAAGAAAACATTATAGGAAGGAACTTCATTTCTGTCTTCATGTATCCATTCTTAGTGCCATCAAATGTGAGAAATTACCATATTTTAAGATTTGTGAAGACAAATATTTTACATTTTTACTTTAAATTTGTTTTATATGTACCATACTTGTCAAAACTCAGAGCGGTAGAGACTATAGCTACATTGCCCACCAAGATTCTCACACTGTCTGAACAAGCCAGATTTATAATTTGTAAGCTAGATTTTACAACCCTATACTGCTAACCATAATGTTGTCCTGACATACTCTCAACGTTCAGCTGTATCACTTCTACCTACATATTTTCCACTATCTATATCTCTTTAATTCCCATCTCATTATACTTTCATATATAACACAAGTATAGTATACATGATTATACAACAACTAAAAGGCAAAATTAATTGGGAAAGTATGCTTAATAAGAGAAAGTAGTGAAAAACATTTTTAAAATCCTTGCATTTAGGAGTAAAACATTAAAAGCATAAATGCAAAATCATGAGTACAGAAGTCCTGAATTCGAATAAATGGTGTTACAGGGGACCAAAACCTGAATAGGAAGTAATGTGATCCTTTCACAAAAAAGGCAAATCTTATTCATATGTATTCAGAACAGCACCATAAAGCCAGGTTACTGAGCTCCCAACTAAGTCTCGGCTGGAATAATGTTGAGGTCTATCTCCAGCGCTTGTAAGATATATGCAGAGAGAAAGAACATTTAATGTTTAACATTTAGAGGAAAGAGCAAGAAAAAAAAGAAAACATACACTATGATAAAAGATTTAGTGATACAAGTTTCTTTAATCTTGACAAGATGAGGCTGACAGGAGATGCGATAACAAACATGTAAGAGAACAGCAGATGATCAGCTGTTCCCTAGTCCACTGATGACAAGAAAGATTTATGTTACATATTAGAAAAGAATTTCATACTATGTAAAGCAGTACAAGAGATGATTGGAGAACTCTCTGAAATCTTTGTCACTTAACTTCAGGAGCAGTAGAAACACCTAGCAAGAACGCTCAGAGCAGGACAATGGCTCAGAATAGATCCCACTGAGTTCCCTTGCAGCCTTGAATTTCTGTGATTGCACTGCATAGTATCTCTCTGGTAACCTTGCTGTTTCTAGAAAACATGCAAAATGCTGAGGGAAATGCCGAATTCTAGAGACAAATTAATGCTAAATCATTTTAAAATCTGTGCTATTGACTAGCTATGCACCCAAAACTGCTCTGTGTACATAACCAAACTCTAATACACCTTTTTCCTCAGTGATAATTTCTCCATTTGTACATTTTCATTTTTTAGATTTACTCTATCAAGGCTGTATTAAAAGTCAAGACTTGTATGCCTGTGTACCTAAATATAGAATATTTGATAGAAATATATGCTTTGGGGGTTTTGTTGCATGCCACCCACAAGCCCTTAACTCATATGAGAATATTGAAATTAATGGAACTGCTCCAATTTTGGACAATTTAGCTACTTTCTCTCAAAGAAAAGTAAGGAGTCACGGGCTTTTAATGAAAGTTGGCTCCATGGGAGCAGAAGTTCCTTTGGCGGTATCATTTATGATTTCTTTTAAGCCTCAAAACAGTATGTAATATAACCCATTTAAGATGACAGTTTTACCATAAGCTACAAAATAAAAGTAGACACATTTCTGCCATGCTTTGCTTTTTCAGTCTCTATGGCTGCTATTTAAAATGGATCCTTCAAAGATGGTTTGAAGGCAGACTACTTCATTCTATTTAAAGTAGACTCCCATGAAATTTTATGCTGCTTACAGCATGAACAAATGTATTAAAATAGAACAGGTTGAATTTTAAAGCACCATTACAAGTAACTGCCTTTTTATGAAAAAATAAATACTTGAATCAGTCTAATTACTTTTATTAGAATTTATAAATATGTTTTGCTTTGTGCGTGCAATTTCTTCCCAGCCCCTTCCCTGACACATGTAAAAAGAAAAAGAAGAAAAGAAGGAAAGATGAAATCTGCCAAGTAATAAACCCATACTATTAACAAATCCAGTGTGTTGTGGAGCAAATATTTTTCCTGAAGACTGTTGGTAGAGCAGTTGACTTCCATTAAGCCTGAAAGAACTTCAGTTATAATACTGTCACTGTCCACAGATGTGGGCAAATTATCTCTGACTAATCTGGTCAACTAGATCAAGCCTTTTGATACATATATATATTTTATTATATAAATTGCAGCTTGTTACCATAATATGAGTAAGGGTGGCACTCTTTGTAGCAGAAATAAGGGAAAAAATCACGCTGACTTATGTTTTCAACTAGGCCATTAATATTCCTTGTAATGTGCTAAACAAGTCTGTTCAGGCATTGATTATGGCCCCACTCCTGCGGCCAGGACTAACACTACCACACCGACTTAAAGGGATCTCCCTGTGCACGCACACAGCTGCATCTCCTTTCACATTACTTCTCTGTTTTTAAATATTCACTGTGCTGTAAGGGTACAAAGTCAAAACACCTGCACAAGAAAGGAAATGCCATACACTAACACTGCACTAATCTTAACCCATTTATACAAACTACTCGCCTAAGTTACTTTTACCTTTAAAGAATGTGAAAGATTTTTATTTCAAAGCATAATTTTAAGATATTTGTAAAGCCTACTGATTCTATTTCTCACATGTACTCTTTTTTATCAGAAAAAGGGGCTTTTTAATACCTGTTTAAAAATGAATAATTACACAGTGAAACATACTTTTCTGGTTGTATTTATCCTTGAAATATTTTCTCCCTCATTCTCTAATTTCCCCATTCACTGATTCAGGAATACTGGGCGTTTCTGATGATTTCATGTAGAATATATGGAACTAATTACAGAACACAGACATCTAAAACTGTGGTTTTCCATGCTTTAATTGTGGTTTCACAGGCTGCTATTCACTGCAGCCTAGGAAGTGGTTAGATGTGGGGTTTATTATCAGTTTAAATAAAGACCCAGAGTGTGAGGCACTGGTTCCACCTGAATTTTCCAGCCAATACAAAAATATGATTTTCTGTGAACTGCAGACACAATTTTCCTTCTGTTGAACCCAACATTACACAAAGGGTTTTTTTTTGCATTAGCCTACTAAACCGAAAGATACTGGCTAACCACAAGCTTATCCTTTGATCAAGACGGAAAGCGTGCCTCAAAACCTTATGATGGATTATGCCTATTTGAATGCTTGACAAAACAGTTTCGCAAATAAGTCAAATAAGAAGATAAATTAAGATGATATTAAAAAGGCATTATTTACAAGCATCAATCACTTGAGTATGTTTTTTCCTGGGCATAAGGGACAGTTATTACAATCTGCTGCAGAAGACGGAACTAAAAAAGGGGAAAAGTAAAAGGCAAATTTGCAAGGAAACTCTGATTATGAATACTCACTGATCATAACAAACATGTAAGAGATCTGTGTGGCTGTTTCTGGTGGAATTTCTTACACCTGCCCTACACAGTGAAGCCCCATGCTATTATCTGTTTGTTTAAAGAAAAGCTACTTGTTCTGAAGTTTCTCAGTAAGAAAAATGAAACATAATTAACACATATTGCATAAGTCCCGCTTATAAAGCAATGACAAAGTCAAGTAAATGGACTGCTATGACTGCCATGCTTTGCAGAAAAGAGTCAACATAGTATCTGGAGAAAATCTTTTCCGGTTTTGTAAATGAGTATACGTTTAAGATACCTAATTGCCAAGAATATGGTACTATTGTATTCTTAGCCACCTTCCACTATTTCCTGTTTAATTTGAAGCTGGTTTGTATCATTTGGATTATCTGTGCAGTCTCACTTGCTAACATGAGGAACTGAATGAACGATTCATGATGTGTGAACATGTCCTGGTTTCACAAACCACTTGTGGAATGGGAGGGCAAAAAAGTTGTCATTTCAAGTATATCACCATAAGCTTAATGTAATTTGACTGAATTTAGAGGAGTAAAAATTCCCCTTGCAAGTTTATATTTCAGTTAAAAAGTCAAAGGAGGGCATTTTGCTATTTAACAATTAAGGTTATATTCACTATGAGGGTGGTGAGGCACTGGCACAGGGTGCCCAGAGAAGCTGTGGCTGCCCCATCCCTGCCAGTCTTTAAGGCCTGGCTTGATGTGGCTTTCAGCAACCTGGTCTAGTGGAAGGTGTCCCACTGCAGGGGGTTGGAACTGATTGAGCTTTAAGACCCCTTCCAACCCAAACCATTCTATGATTCTCCTCAAACAATAGTTTAGTATTAGGTAAAGGCTTCCTTAGCAACTATTACATCTTGTAAAAGAGAATTCTTAGAAGCAAGGATGTTTTACTAAGAGACTACAATATAGACAACTCTTCTTTTTTTCTCCACTGTTCCACTTCTCCCATAGAAAATTAAACTTTTTTTTCTTTTTTCTCTGAGATGAACACTGATTGTGATCTCAGATTGATAAGATCAGTACTGGTTTTAACCCAATTACCATGAGAATTAAATTCTTCCAGGCAATCTTTACTTCATTGCTGAAACTGGTCCATGGTGTACAATTCACTCAATTAGGAAATTAGAGGAAAAGATAGCAACTGTGAAATAAGGTCTCACTGGGCAGAACTTTATTCTCAGTGTAATAAATGCATACAGAGAAACAATTATTTGCCAATTAATCAATATATTAAAAAAATAATCTATTTAAATTTGGATAATGTGGCCCTTATCTTGAGAGGCACTGGTACAGGTTGCCCAAAGAAGACTTAAGTGCTCCATCCTTGGCAGCATTCAAGGGCAGGTTGGGCAGAGCCCTAGATGACATCTTCTAGTGTGAGGAATCCCTGCCCATAGCAGGGGTTGGAACTAGATGATCTTAAGGTCCTTTCCAACCCTAACTATTCTACAATTCTATGTGGACATTCCTTTTCAGACTCCAATACCTAGTATTTACTATTGAAGGCAATGGGAACTGCTTGTTTAAAAAAACATATCTGTCACCAACCATACTGTTTGACCAGTAACAACTAGATTAATAACATCCAAAGATCTCAAAAGCCTACAAATTATAAAGTTTAACATTATTTATTACTGCAATTTCAATAGAGTGCTTATCACTGTTTGAATAGAAATAATGAACATTAAAATTGCATGCATTAATAAATCCAAGCTGATGTATTGTTAGAATGACTTTAAAATACAATTGCTCTCCTGACAAAAAAACACAGGAATCCCATTTGTAAACAGAATGATCGAACCATGACAATTTGGCACTATAATCATTGTCAGTTATGTCCCCTCATGTAACCTATTATTTTCTTTTTCTCCTCTAAATCTCAATAAAACAGAAAAGAGCTGTCATTTTTTTACTTCATCAGAAAATATCAGTGGAAGGTACCAGCGACTTATGGTAGGGAAGCCATGGCCCAGGACAGACTGTTCGTTATTGCATGAGAGCACTGTACACGTCAGAGTCAGAGCAGGGTATGAAATATCCATACTGAAACGCTCCTATGCTGTGCCCTGTGCCAGTTGTGTGCCTTCCTGGTTCTCTCTGGGGATTCTCTAATTGCTTGATTAGGTGATTACTTTTTCTAAGTATTTAAAGACAGGACAGTGTAGAGCCTTAATAAGTGAGTATACTCTTACACTTTATTAGGAAGTTAGATTTACAGAAAAATTAAGCATGGAAGTAATGCCTTTTGCTTAAAACTGTGTTGTTAAAATAATTCCCCTCTAGTTTCAGATTTTTATGATGACATCAACTTAGTATTTTGCCACTCTTCCAAGTATTAACCACAAAATTTAGTCCATTCCCTATCTATAAATTATCCACTGTCAGTTTTGTATGGAACTAGCTTTGTAAATTACAGCTTTGTACGGCTTGCTTAATGATGCTCCTTAGGCTCATATTAAGTTTGTAAAATTATCATTAACTTTTCTAAAACAGCCTGCAGAGAAGAGGTGATTCTGTTCACACTTGGGAAGCTTTCAAATTATTGATTTTCCAAAGTCCCCTATAAGCCGTTCCAGGTAATGAAATATCAAACATTATCATGGAAATTTCTTCCTCTTCTTTAACAGCATGACAAGTCTCTTGGCCAATTTAAAGCAGCACCTTCATAATGTAGTTTTAAATATGTTAGATGCACTAGTAATAGAGACATAGCTCATTGAAAAGGAGGCAATAAATGACAAAATATAAAGGCTGCCTACTTAAAACAATGGACAGCAACCACAGTCTCAGAAAACAATCATAAAAGTCCCTGAATGTGTGCCTGCTATCTAAATGAAAATCTGCAAAACCCTCTATTTACTAGCACTGTTACCTACAAATATTAGGTGTTAATTTATCTTTTCCTGTTTTGTTTTAATTCTAAGAAAATGTATAAATAAATCCTTAACTACACAGAGATACATGCTAATGACTTGCAAAAATAACAGCTGATTTTACTTTGCTCTTCTTCAGCAATGACATCACCTCAAAGGTGTTCTTAGGCTGTAAATTAAGCAGGAGTACAGTGCTGCTCTGCAGTACATAACCAGATCAGTGTGGTTTACTACAGCAGAGCAGAAGGCTGCCGTGGGGTTGACAGTTGCCCAGACCTGCACTTGGGCTTTGCCTCCATACAGCAGGCTTTGCACAAGGTTGAGGGTCACCTCTGTCTGACGTTTGCAAACTGTTGGGCATTCAATTCGTTCACTTCTACCACATTAGTGGTATGCCAATTTGTTCCTTAAGTTCTAATATTTTTAGATATATTTTGTTAGCAAAGTAGCAAATGATTTCCAAATTTCACATTGTCTTTCATCCATGGAAATACCTAGCTGAAAGAGTAACTATTTTTTTTTATTCTTTATGAGAATTAGAAACATAATTGAAATTGACAATTTCTCATTTGTCTCTGCACTGTTGACTCGACCACCTATCTTTGATTTTTGGTGAAAAGGTAGGCTGTACTCTGAAGTGTCATATACTGGCAGACAGTTTCAAAACACTTCAATGAACCTCAATTCTACAATTATATTGCATCAAAAGATGTACTGCTATTTTAGATACATCTAAATTGCATGGGGTTTTTCCACATGAAAGGCACCTATGACTTACTTAAGCGGAGAGGCAATTAAAAAAAGTAAATACCATATTTAAAGTTATATATATTGACAGAGTGCAAACAAGAAGAGATCAATGACAGAATTTACCTTGACTAAAAGACAAGAATTCCAAGGCAAAAAGGCATTATACAGATGACTCGCACGGGAAGTATTTTATTATTAACTTTTGATTACCCAGAACACCTCGCATTGAAAAGCCTGAAGACAAATATACACACACAAGCCAGAACTGTTCAGAAGATCAGAGTGATTTTCAGAAGATAAGCAAGGGCAACCCTATTAACAGCTTACATATTAAAAGCCTACATATATGTGGCTAGCTGTCCTACCATTTAGCAAGTTAAAAATGATTCAGCATTGCAAGAAATGCAGATTGTGACCGAGTGACTTGGACTGATTTGGCTCAACTCAGTCATCTTACCCTCCTTGGCTACCTAGTCCTTTTGGTCATATTAGCCAGCAGGGAAGCTCAAGGCCAGAGTTAGCAGGATTTTTCTTCAGAATGATTTTAGATGTTTTGAAGTCTCATAAAAGTTTTTTTTTACATTCTCAGGCACGCACAAGAGGCAAACAAAAATACTGAAAATAAAATGAGTGAAAATTCAAATTTAAAATATTTTATTTATAATGCCAACTATTCACAAAGCCACTGGGATGCTAATATCTAACAAAATCACCTTAACACAGCATCTGTCTTCTTAAAGACAGTTATGATGTTTAAAGGGTGTCACACTGTTAGAAAAACATTTAGAACATGGGGTGTCTACCAAGAAACTATTGCATTCACTAAGTGCTACGAAAAGGCTACATACTGGAAAATAAAGTGTCAGATTGATTTAATTATCTACACCACTACATTGAAATTCACCTCACCACCTGAACAGACTCACACTTATCTGAGATTCAAGAACTTGCACATGGTGTCAGGGTAGAGTTATTATGGATTTCCCCCAAGGAATTCTTTTGCAGCTGCAAGGGAAGGGCTTTTAGGAACCACCAAGTTCACAATGTCTGTGGGACTGCATGCAAAATTTCCTGCAAAGGCTGTGCCATCTGCTTTCGTACCTCTACTTTTCAAGTGCCTTTGAACCTGGTCTTCCATGCACTAAATCACTCCCTTCAACTTAAAGACTGACATTTTATCTCTCATCATATATAATTCTCATTTCTCTTGCTACGATTTATTGCCTAACTCAGAACCAGAGTGAAACGAATACTCAAGCAGCCTGAGCATTCTGCCTCTGGAAATGTCTTTTGACCTTTTCCACGTGCAAGGTTTTATTTATCTCCTTTTGTTTTTTAAACAATTACAGTTCTTTAACAACATACACCAGCTATCAGGAGCAAACACAAATTCAAAACCCTACTGAATTCTTTCTCCACCAGCCTAGCCAGAGATAATGGAAAGAACAGACGCACCAGCTTTGTGATTATCTGGACTTTCCCATGAAAACAAAACTAAAACCTTAACAAAAATCCTGGCTTCTTCAGCCAAACCTTTCATCATCATCATTAAAAAAGGTTTTGAGTAGTGATGAGGATCTAACAGATGACAGCTCATAATCCCCATCTGTAAGACCAGAGGCCAGGTACTGTGAAGACAAGACAGGTAAAAATTCTGGTATTCCCACAGTGCTTATTATCTATTCCTTTTTAGAACTAAAAGGATTTCTCTTAACACCACTACCAATACGCCACATTAATCTTTCCATAAGCAAACTTTAACCCTGAAGCTACTATACAGTATCATTACTCTGTCAAGGATTCTTCCTCCTGATTTTGAAGTGGTGCGTCCATCAGTCTGTGGAGTTGAAATGTGTTGTCAGTCACCTACAGAAGGGGCTCCACAGATGATTTGATCTCAACTGTATAGAGCTGCACCCATCATTCTTTTTTTTTCCCTGCACAATTCTGCTGCTCCTAGGAGCCTTTCAGATCTGGACCATATATAAAACTAAAGTAGTTGCACTAACTTCGTTCTGTCCCAAATTCTTCCCTTTTGTTCCTGTTCTCATCTTTTCCAACCAGAAGGAAGAAAAAACAGCATAATGCACTCCACTAACTAGTTACTGACTGCTTTGTTGGAGTGTGGGAATGGACAGGACTGTGGCATGACTAAGATATTAATAGTGGATAGGGACACGACATGAATGCATCTAAAATAGCATAAGTGAAAATTATGGTGCTGCCTGAAACCTAGTATTAAATGTACATTTGCTTACCTTTTTTTTCCACTAGCAAGCATGTCAGACACAACGTCTCAGTATTTGAAAGCACAAAAAATCTAGGACTGTGCCAGTTACACAGGGGATTAACTTTGAGAATGGGATAGAGTCACTTTGCTTTGGAATTTGTAGAGAAGCCATCAGCGTGCTTTCTCAAAAAGCTGTGAATAACATGTTGATCCTGGAAATTGGAAAAGGGATAGTCAACTAGACAATTAGGTAATATTTAACCACAAAAAATAAAGGAATAAAAAAAAATAAAACCAACCCACCAAACAAAACCAAACCCAGTGGAGCTAAAGGGACCTGGGAGAACAGGAAGGTGGTGTTGGTGTTTTCTGGGGGGGGATTTGTGGGGATGGCTTGGGTTTTTTTTAACCAAATGTGTTAAGTGAAAAGTTGCTTATAGAACATTTAGCAAAATGATTAAATTAAAAAGAAATCATACACACTGAGACACTACAATTTTTTTAATAGATATGATCAATAAGATTGAACAAATAAATTTGAACCATGACTACAGAATAATTTAAAAAAACTAAAGGAACATTTGGATATCACTGTGAAACACCTGCTGAGGCAGCATACAACAGCTCCAATTACTTGGGATCAACAAGTTCTCAGCTTAAGAGTGACATGTTTTTATACACATACATATTCTTCTCAAGTAAAGGAGTTTTTTGAAGCTTCTTTTCTATGCAGTACCTGTACAATCTGGTTTTAGCAAAGGATGTTGTGAAGGCATAAAGTTAACCTGAGTTCAAGGGGTACGTGGATAATTATTCACAAGGAACTTCTGTTAACAGATTACTAAACAGACAAAGAACGTAGGCTCAGGGAATCCCCCTCTTCTTCAGAATATAGCTGGTAAGTGGGGTAAAGGGGTGGTGAAGCATCCCCTCTGCATGACCTCTTCCTAGTGCTCTCTACCACTCATTTATGACCAGCACTGGCTGCGGGCTACAGGGCTAGACATCCTTTAGACAGCTTGACATCTGGAAAACTAGGAAGGCAATAGAAAGGCTTAGAAACTTGACATTACTGCTAATTATGCTGAATAATAAATTTTCAAATTCACATGCCAGTATACAGAACACGCACTAAAAACTTTAATGTATTACTACTGACTGATAAAGAAAAATCAGCTTGATATGATTCATTTGTAAAGAACCATTTTAGAAGTATCATTTTTTTGTGAAAGAAGAGAGAATATCTCTTTGAAGATCAGTTAAAGGAAAGCTGGTACAAGTAGAGAATAGATTTTAGGCTAATATTCATAGTTGCTACAGAGTGGCAGTATTATTCTTCCATTAGTTTCTTACGTGTAATCTCTCTGAATTAGACCTAATTCAGTCTTTTTTGAGTGAACTGGATGAAAAATAAAAAGCAACAAAAAGTCGTCCCCCCCCCAACACACCAAAACCCAAGCCAAAACCAATCAAAAGACTCAAATATTACTTGAAAAAAGTTTATCAGATAGTATAATGGTAGCTATTTCATTAAGTAAAACCTCACAATCTGAAATGAATTGCTGAGGTGAGTACCTCGAGAGAGGACGTCTTGAACACCGGAGCGGGGAGGACATCGGCGTCCAGGAGCCTCAACTCAGAGCAGCGAGAGCCACCGAGGGAGCCTCCAGTCCTCGACAGGCCCTGCCCAGGAGCCGGCAGCTCAGCTGACGCGAGCAGCTGACTCACAGGGGGCGGAGCCAGGAGGAGCGGCACCAGCCCTGAGTGGTTAAAAACCTGCCCCAGGGAGCGTGAGCGGCCGGAGCGGGTCGAGGCAGCTTGCGCGGGATGGTGAGCACTCGTCTTATGACCAGGGCCCAGTCTGGGAGTGCTGCTCTGCCTGTCCCGGCGGTGGCCAGCGTAGGCACCCAGACAGAGCCGATGAGAGGGGAGGCTGCAGGGCAGACTTCGGGGTGTAGAGAGTGCCTGCACTGGTCTGGTGAGGGAAAGGTGCACAATGGGCAGGGCTGCACTGGGTGCTCCCTGGTGGAGGCCCTCCTGCAGCAGGGGCTGAGCTGCAAGATGCTATTAATAGGCTACAAGATGCCAGGGAAGCTGAGAGGAAGCAGGAGTGCTTGCTCCCGACCCAAGCTGCAGGGTCCTCAAGCTTTCCCTCTAGCTGATGGAGAAAAGAAAGAGGCTGTTAACCCGGGAAGCTGGGAAATAGTAACAACAACAAAAAAGAAAAAACAAAAAGGAGGAAAAGAACAATTAAAAGCAAGGGGCTTCCTCCTAAATCTGTTGTCCGCATGCAAAACCGCTTTGGTGTCCTGCAGGGGGCTCATGAGGAAATGCACTCGCGCCAGAAACAGCCAGCTGATGCACTGGTAAAGATCATCTCTACTGGTGCTGCCAGGAAAAAGTGGTGGGTAATAGTAGCAGGGCATTCTACTTTGAAAGGGACAGAAGCACTCGTCTATCGGCCTGAGCCAGTCTCAAGGGAGGTGTGTTGCCTACTTGGGGCATGAATCACGGATGTTGCAGAGGGGCTGCCTGCTCTAGTAAGCCCCATGGATTATTACCTACCTCTGGTGATAGATGTGGGTGCTAGGGATATAGACAGTAGTAGCCTGGGGAACATAAAGAAGAACTACAGAGCCCTGGAAGAGGTGGTTAAGGGCTTTGGAGCTCAGATAGTCTTTTCACCTATTCTCCAGGATACAGGGGAGGCCCTAAAAAAAGCTAGGAGGATTAGCCAGGTTAATAAATGGTTAGAAGAAGGGTGGTGCATTGTCAGGGGTTTGGGTGTCTTGAACATGGGACCCAAGTTTGTAGGCCAGGTGTAGCAGGGGCTGGTGGAGCTGGTCCGATAAAGAAGGGGAAGAGCAGTTTTGGTAAGAGGCTTGCCAGACTGGTCAAGGACGCTTCAAACTAGATGTGCTGGGGGAGGTGGCATCATTCCATCCCAACACACCCAGTCAGTTGCCAGCACCTATAATAAATGATCAGAGCAATATAAAGATATTCCAGCTGCTCCAGCCAATGAGCTAGCTTCATTTGGAGCTCGGCTCAGATGCCTCTGTACAAATGCCCATAGCATGGGGAACAAACAAGAGGAATTAGAGATGTGTGCATGTCTACGGGAGTATGATATAACAGGCATTGCAGAAACATGGTGGGATGGCTCCTATGACTGGATTGTTGGAATGGAAGGTTACAGGCTCTTTAAAAAAGACAGGCCTGGCAGGTGCGGAGGGGGAGTTGCCCTTTATGTTAGGGATAGGCTGGAGAGTATGGAACTCTGTCTGGGGACAGGTGAGCAGATAACGGAGAGTTTGTGGGTCAGGGTTAAAGGGAAAATAGCGATGGGAGACATTACTGTGGGGGTATGTTATAGACCACCTGATCAAGAGGAATCTGTGGATGAAGCACTCTATAGACAGATAGGAAAAGCCTCATGCTCACAGGCCCTCGTTCTCATGGGTGACTTCAACCACCCTGACATCTGTTGGAATGACGGTATAGCCTGGCACAAGCAATCCAGGAGGTTCCTCGATTGTGTGGAAGACAACTTCCTTCTGCAAGTAATAGAGGAACCGACAAGGAGAGGTGCCATGCTTGACATTGTGTTCACCAACGGGGAAGGGCTCGTTGGAAATGTGGCACTCCAGGGCAGCCTTGGATGCAGCGACCACGAGATGGTCAAATTTGAGATCCTCAGGACAGTGAGAAGAGCGTGCAGCAAGCTCACTGCCCTGGACTTCAAAAGAGCAGACTTTGGCCTCTTCAGGAACCTGCTTAGTAAAGTTCCATGGGAAATAGCCCTAGAAAGCAGGGGAGCACAAGACTCTTGGTTGATCTCTTGGATCAGCTGCTACAAGCTTAGGAGTGTTGCATCCCACCTAAAAGGAAGTGCAGCAGGAGGGCCAGGAGACCTCCTTGGATGGATAAGGAGCTGCTCAGGAAAACTGAAATGAAAAAAAGAGTCTTATAGAAAGTAAAAGCAAGGACAGGCAGCCTGGGAAGAGTATATGGATGTTGTCTGGAAAGCTAGGGACCAGATTAGGAAAGCTAAGGCCGAGTTAGAATTAAACCTGGCTAGGGATGTTAAGGATAACAAGCAGGGATTCTACAGGTACATAGCAAATAAAAAACAGATTAGGGAGAACACAGGCTCCCTCCGAAAGCTCTCAGGAGCACTAGCTACACAGGATTTGGAGAAGGCTGAGGTTCTGAATGACTTCTTTACCTCGGTCTTCACTTGCAAAGGCTCTGACCACACCACCCAAGTCTTGGAAGGCAGACACAGGGACTATGAGAATGAAGACCTTGGGCCCACTGTAGGAGAGGACCTGGTTCGAGACCATCTTAAAATCTGAATGTGCACAAGTCCATGGGTCCTGATGAAATCCATCCGCGGGTCCTGAAGGAGCTGGTGAATGAAGTTTCTAAGCTGCTCGCCATCATATTTCAAAAATCATGGCAGTCACGTGAAGTTCCCGACAACTGGAAAAATGGAAATATAACCCCCATTTTTAAGAAAGGGAAAATGGATGACCCAGGGAATTACAGACCAGTCAGTCTCAACTCTGTGCCTGGCAAAATCTTGGAGCAGATTGTCCTGGAAGGCATGCTAAGGCACATGAAAAACATCAAGGTGCTCGGTGACAGCCAGCATGGCTTCACTAAGGGGAAATCCTGCCTGACCAATTTGGTGGCCTTCTATGATGGAGCTACAGAACTGATGGACAGTGGCAAAGCAGTTGATGTCATCTACCTGGATTTGTGTAAAGCGTTTGATACTGTCCCACACAGCATCCTTGTCTCTAAATTGGAGAGACATCAATTTGATGGATGGACCACTCGGTGGATAAAGAACTGGCTGGATGGCCGCACACAAAGAGTTATGGTCAATGGCTCAATGTCCAGCTGGAGACCAGTAACAAGTGGTGTCCCTCAGGGATCAGTGTTGGGACCGGTCTTGTTTAACATCTTCGTCGCTGACATGGACAGTGGGATTGGGTGCGCCCTCAGCAAGTTTGCCGATGACACCAAGCTGTGTGGTTTGGTTGATATGCTGGAGGGAAGGAATGCCATCCAGAGGGACCTTGACACGCTTGTGAGGTGGGCTGATGCCAACCTGATGAAGTTTAACCATGCCAGGTGCAAGGTCCTACACCTGGGTCGGAGCAATCCCAGACACAGCTACAGGTTGGGCAGAGAAGAGATTCAGAGCAGCCCTGCAGAGAAGGACCTGGGGGTGTTGGTCAATGAGAAAATGAAAATGTGCTGGCTTCAGTGTCTGCTCACAGCCCAGAAAGCCAACCGTATCCTGGGCTGCATCAAAAGGAGCATGACCAGCAGGTCGAAGGAGGTGATCCTGCCCCTTTACTCTGCTCTCATGAGACCTCACTTGGAGTATTGAGTACAGTTCTGGTGTCCTCAACATAAAAAGGACATGGAACTGTTGGAACAAGTCCAGAGGAGGGCCACGAGGATGATCAGGGGACTGAAGCACCTCCCATATGAAGATAGGCTGAGAAAGTTGGGGCTGTTCAGCCTGGAGAAGAGAAGGCTGCGTGGAGACCTCGTAGCAGCCTTCCAGTATCTGAAGGGGGCCTATAGGGGTGCTGGGGAGGGACTCTTCATTAAGCGACTGTAGTGATAGGACAAGGGGTAATGGGTTAAAACTTTAACAGGGGACATTTAGATTGGATATAAGGAGGAAATTCTTTACTGTTAGGGTGGTGAGGCACTGGAATAGGTTGCCCAGGGAGGTTGTGAATGTTCCATCCCTAGCAGTGTTCAAGGCCAGGTTGGATGAGGCCTTGGATGATATGGTTTAGTGTGAGGTGTTCCTGCCCATGGCAGGGGGGTTGGAACTTGATGATCTTAAGGTCCTTTCCAACCCTAACTATTCTATGATTCTATGAAATGTCCTTCAAATTCTGACGTGAAAACGCAGTAAAAGACATATACTTATTTTTAATACAATTCCATAAGGAGGACTTCAGAATATACTCAGGACTCTTAATATACTCCAGAATATACTCAGGACTACAGTATTAAAATGGTTGAAAGTAATGTGTTAATTAGTGATGTGTTCCCTGCTTATTAGCACGTGTAAGCTTCACTGTCTATTAAGCTGAATGACAAAAGAAACACCAAAAGGCTGGTAATTCACCACCGTTCACCTTCCCTATGCACTGTGTATTCTCTTCCTTGAATCATTAATGCAGACTGGATTTTCCACATTACTCCTTTGCCTGGATTTGTACACTTTTTTTTTTTTTTTAACTATTTTCTCATCAGTTGGCAAAATACAGTTCTTTTAGATTGTTCCCAAATAAAAATAGTGTTACTTAGGATCCCACATGGACCAGTCAGACCACTCCTGGAGTCATGACATTCCAGGAGACTTAAAATTGCTCAAGAGAAGACAAAAAACACTCTTTGTTCTATCTTTAACTTCTCCTGGAGAGCAGAGCACACAACATTAAATCTTACATATGTAAGATTTATTGCAGAACACTACAATAAAGCAACTGATAAACCATGTAAAAGTAATACTCATTTTCAAATTAAATAAATATGCATACATAAACTTCTGATTAAAATACTATGAGACACGCTAATAAAGTTTCCAAACACTAGAGCCCCTACAATATAAATATTTATTACTAAATGGAAACCTAATAAAAGCCATTAGCAACTTCCAGAGATTGAAGAAAAGAGATTGTCTCATGCATTTGAACTACTTCCCACATATTTTCAAAACTTTTCCACTTTTTAGGGCATTTAAAGAGGTGAAACAGTGTTTGCACTGAATCATCATACTATCTGCTTTCAAGTGGGAGGAGAAGGTTATTATGTGGTCAAAGACATGATTTGAGCAAAGGAGCAAGAGGGCTGCCTGCTCTTTCTTGACAGTTGCACTACCCCATCTCTTGTTTGCGGCAATAATTTTTGCTTGAAACAGGTTGCCAGACTGATCCAACTTGTACATAATGCTATTGATGACTAAAAGGAAAGCAGTTTTCACAAACTTGTCTCCACCTTACTTGTTCTGACTTCCCCTAAGTAAGGTCTTTCAGCAAATACAATTTGTAGACTTATGCCCCATAACCAGAATCAGTTGTGTTACTTGTTCAACGCTCCTGAAATTTTCAGGAAGAAGCTCTACAGAGGTTGTTAAATAGAATAAAACTAAAGCGTGACATTAGAGATGTGGTAACATGAATGCATTTAATTTTGAAAGTATTGTTGGTTATTTGTATCAGTTGATGTTATTATGTATTTTGCCACAGTGAAACAGGGTGGGATATGCAATAAACTTCTGAAATAAATGAATTTAACTCTTAGTCAAATATACAATGAAAATATCTGTCCAAGACAACAAAATTAATTCATCCTGCAAATAGTCAATGAAGTGATTTCTGATTCTTTTCTGCCTGAGCTACCGTAAATCTAACATCACAGAAAAAAATATAACAGAAATGGCATATACTACATACACTACACAACACTACACAAGAAACTACATTCAAATTTTGGCCAGAGGGAAAGACGCAGTCCTTGAGAGTACAAAATTTGCTATCATACAAACATATTAATTCCTTTTGAGAACTAAATGACAGCCAGTTTGGTTCAAAATGTCTCTCTTCCTTTTAGAGTCTTGGGAAATCCATGCTGACAACTCAAGTTGTGCAGGTCAAGGCCATTCTTTGATGGGCTTTTGTGCAGGCCCACAATGTTGCTGGATTACTTTCTAACCCTGCCTCTGCAAGTCTGCTTCATGTACACAGATTTTATTTTTTTATGATGTTCAAGTGACAGAATGAGATACAGTCAAAGGAAAACAAGATGTTATGTTTTGATTAGGAAATATAATTCAGAGGCTCTTTTGCTTCCCCTTTCATTTTAGTCCCATGGATAATAGCTAGATAATAGAAACTTAGTTTTGTACTTCTTGTGGCTTTTTTACTAACCTCAAGTGTATCACTCCGGTCTAAGTATTCTGGAGTTATCCTTAATGTCTCATTTAAGAAATTTAAAAGGAATTTCTCTCTAGATTTCAAACTCAAATGTAAAGCAAAATGAAACCTCCAAGAAAAGAATTTGTCCCAAAACTTCTCTGATTTACAATGGATTTTTTGCCACACACACACACACACACACACACACACACACACACACACACACACAAAAGAACGACTGAACTTGCACGCCTGACCACCTTTAGGAGTTTGGTGATTTATCCAGACTTAGGTTTCACTATACCTAATTAGTGGAAACTTTGAACACAAAGGTTTTGATGTAAGAGTCCTTCCAGTCATATAAAGGATTTTCACACTCCTTTATCACTTCATTTAGCATTGCAAAATGCTAAATAACACACTCTCCTGCTGCTTCATACTACCTTGGCTTAAACACCCCTGAAATCGTGTTATTTCCAAAATCTTTTGATTGTTTCTTAAGGAAGTGTAGGAAACCCCTTTGTTTAGGTGATCACTGATGTCCTTTATGATGTTTCTGGATGGATTTTCAGTTATTGCAGCCTTAGTTAAGCCTTCTTGAGCTTTGGAACAGACATGTGAGATACACACCCGATATCTGTGAAATCTGTGGACTTCTCAAAGGAAGGGAATGTAAAGGGAGGGCATTCCTTCCTCTGTTCTATTAATATGCACTTTTTCTATTAGTATTTAAATTTTATTAACCTTTTTTGTCAAACCAGCTCAATTGAGAAGGTTCCACAAATAAAACTAGCACTAAAAGAGCAAAACCTAGCCAATTTGAATGAAATAAAGGAATTATTAGATAGCCCTAAACAGATTACCTGCACAGTATTAAATTTAATCTTCATTACTGTTAACAACAAGAGGATTCCTAACACCATCTCTGTATCTAAAGAAAAAAAAAAAATCCAACCTCTCTCGGACTGTAATCCAGGTAGGCATGCAGGTACTGCACCAAAATCAGAAAACACCTGCCAAATCACTTTTAAACCTGGTCAGTCTTTAAGCAGCTTCTCGGATTTTCCTCTTCATCTTCACTTGCATAGAAGAGGGTTAAGTCTGTCTGCAAAGATCTTTGGCATGATCGTTGATGACAAATGACATGCTACCATATGCCAAAAAAGAAGGGGAATACAGTCACCCCCAGCTTCAACTTTAACTGGAGCGGCTTTGTTCAGAGTGCCCTGAATAATTAATAACTACTTTGGCAATCAGTCATGCATTCCTTAATGGCACCTCAGGCATCAAGTATCCCATTCACCCACTCCCCAAGTAACAATGGACTTTATTACATCAAGTTTTCTCTGCCAAACTTACAACTGACATAGTTTAAACAAGTCACTAGAAGACTGAAGCCCAAACATGTATTATAAGAGTATACAAGTTTTCCCTCAATTGCATGTGGCTACTATACAGATTAGAGCTCTAACTGGGAGCAAGTGAGAAGAAGTGAAAAAGAAATGAAATATGGATTGGTTTTGCAATAAAATTCTAGGAGGGTTTAGGTGGTATAGCACTGCCAAAAACATGACTTGTAATAAATGGATAGCTGAACAGTCAAAATGCAGAACAACCGCTAAGCAGCCCTTAGTGAATAAAACAGCTCACCATTAAGGACAGACTAATAAGTGACAGGGCAGAGCATGAAAAGAGTGACCAACAGCTGTGCTGAAAGTAGTATAATCATTTTGAAATAACACACACACTACTTTTTCTTATAGTAGGTTTTTCCAACACTTCCTTCCACTTTACGATATTCCAGACAAAATTAGCTTGCAGCTATACAACAGAGGACAGTGAAATTGGACCAGAATTAAAGTTCTAGGGGTACCCAGGATACACAATTTAAAATGGAAGAAATTCAGAATATTGAACTGCAATTAGCTAAAATCTGAAGAAAGTCTTCATGGATTTTTTTCAGGGAGCATTATGTTTGCACACAGTATGTGCACTGTTTTTATGCAGTGCCTTACAATCCCATGGGAAACCTTCCTAGAAAATGTTGTTGCATCTATTGACTGGAACTGCTGCGAGTCCTTTTGAGTGACTAACTCTTAGAAGTAATCAGATCACCAGCCATTCTCCCCCGACTTATTCATCATGTGAAAAGTTGGTTTGAAATATAATATACAAAGGAAAAAAAAATTTATATATACGATAAATTACAGCAGACTTAAACAAAGGCATTTCTCTTGCTCTTTAAGAGACTCGAAAATGTGTCCATTGCTCCTCACTGTGTGTGGCCTCCAAATACAGACACAAGCTTGCACTGTTTTATTTCAGTTTTGCTTCATTTCTCCCCAAACAAACTCTCATTGCTAGTCTACCAGGCATCTCCCCCTTCCCCCTTTTCAAAAAATGAGGGGGAAAACCCCAAAATTTAACTGTTTAGGACCAATTCATTGACGTGAATCACTAAGTGAATCAGTTATGTTTTTGTAAGAATTTAGAATTTACACTCATTTCTATAGCTGATTTTTTTTGCAGGGAAATGGGGGGGAGGGCTGTAAATTTTAGTTTCCCTTGACATGTTGGATGAGAGAGCATTATAGTTTTAAAGACGGACATTTTTGGCATCGACTTTCAGTTGCTTCAGGTAGAAGAAGCAGGTTTAATCCTGAAACTCAGCAATATAGCTTTCACTTGCAATCTGCAGTCTGAAATGTAAAATTGTATTTTTCATAGCTTATTAAAACAATTTTTTTGATGAAAAAGATCCCAGCCCTTTTAAAGAGAGATTTGGAAATCAATCCTCACAAACCAATAAGGAGTTGTCACACTGACCATCCTGGGGCTAGATCTGAATTCTAATGATGTGAAGGATGCTGCTGTTGCCTGCTGCGTATCGTGACAGACAACATGCTTGGTTTCTAAACCACTTCGTATGTATAGTTCTTATGCTATAAGAGCTTTGTTAAATGGAGAAAAACAAGGAACTAAAAATGCATGTTATGATGTCAGCTCTGGTTTTGTCTATTGAACAAGAAACAAGTATTTTTAAGATTAAAGAATTGTTTTGCAAGGATTGATGATTCAAAGGTTATAACTAGTTTTCCCCAAATGTCAAGGAACAAACTCAGTCCTTTTGTACAGCACTGCATACAGATAATTTTACATATACTCTGGTATTTTTAGGTGCCTTTGTTTAATCCATTCCACAGAAATTGGATCATACATAAGTCAGATAGATATGTAGCAGGTAGGACACAATACTAGAGCTGAAACAATGAAATCTGGCATCAGCCCACAACACATCTATTTAGGGATTTTCTTTTACCATTTTTCAAAAGTAAACATACTTATTGCATTCTGCCCTCAGGTGTATGAAATTTTAAACCTGGCCATATTTCAAGTTGGTGTGGAGACTGACATTTAATTTCAAAATTCACCATTATCAGGTCTTACTATTCTACTAACAAAAGAGTCTAACTCACAAAAGAGTCAAATACGCAGATCAAACCTTTTATCACTTTAGGAATAGTCATTAGTCAGGCCTAAATATTTACAAATATTCATAGGAAAACAACAGAAAACACACATATATATATGTACACATAGACAACACAACACTGCATTCACTGACAGATATATTATGTAGAAGAGTACAGACTGTTGAAAAGGTATGTGAGACTGTTATTTGCTGCTTCTCAGTAACCAGTTTTGCAAATGGGGAGAAAAGGCAAAAATGGCAAAACCAAAAAGCATGCCAAATGCATTCTAAGTGTAGTGCACGTCACTGGGGTTACAACATAGATTCTTTAGATCAGCTTTTTATTGAGCTTGCATAGAGTTTCCACCAACCAAACAGCACACCCAGACCACAAGAGTACTCAGGAGATTCACAAACTTAGTTATGAGGACTTTCACAAAAATACTCCTTACTCTCTTTAAATATGGAACACCTATTCTAAAACAAGTAAACCCCTGTTCTGCTCCACTCTTAATGCTTCAGAACATTATCTCATCCTTAAAAATCTATAAACATACTTTGCTATCATAGATCTTTCATTTGGTGAAGAAAAGTAACAGAAATCTCTCGACAGTGAAAATAGCCACATTTTTGACAATAAATTTTGTTTAATACCTGCAATTTACAAGTGTGAAGCAACACTCCTAAGAAGTCTGAAGTAGAGTTTCCAGGGAAAATGCAGTGGAAAAATGAGTATTATGCATTGTCTGCTTTGCCACTGTAATGAAACAATTTAGAAGCATAAGAACTTCTGTGTTCTTATGTTCTGAAAAAGGTATACTCATGTGGCTCTGTTTGTCTAATGGCAGATGACTAATAAAAACATTAATTTCTTCACTCTTTTTTGTAACTTCCCCAGTGTCACAGAGCTAATCCTTATGATGATTCTTCTCATCAAAGTTACAACCTTTTTATTTCCCCCTGCAGTACTGCATTAGGAATGCAAACATTTTATTGAAGTTTCCTCACAAACAAGTGAGCCCACAACTTCCCAGTCCAAAACCATCCAGCAAGAACCACAAGAACACTCAGTTAAAAAACAGAATCAAAATGTACTGTTCTGGTAGACAGACTGCTCATTATTATTATTAAGAAATAAACAGTAATTAATCCTAAGCTATTAAAAGATTCTTTTGAGCTACCACTTCAAAAGATTTTGTTTTCCTGAAATGTTCCAATCTGAAACATGTTACTTACTGGCATAAGAAGTGTATAATGGATGCAGAATCCAGGTTCAGAAGGAAAATATTCATCAGACACAAATCTTATTCTGATCTGGTTTCCTTTGGAGATTTGTCTGCTTGGCACACTACTGGAACCACACCAGCGCCCTAAAACAGTGCCATCACTAGGCTCTTCAACTTCTACGAAGTCATACCTGAACAGAAAAGAAAATCAAATGTTTATTTTTCTATAAAATTCCTGCTTAAATCAACAAAGTTACTCTGCAATTTGCAAGTTTTTATTTTCATTTTTTCAATGCTAAAAGCATGCTACCAAAGCCAGCTATTTTAAACTTTACTTCCAAGTTGCTACTGGCGTAATAAAATCATGCAGTGAGGTTAAAAAAATAAAAGCAGAGTTAGCATTTTGAAGAGACCCATGAGTATGGTTTTGTTTGCTCCTTTTATGGAAAGCAATTACAACATGTGGGATAGGGCAGAACAAAGTCAGAGAAAAAAAGACTGAAGTTGCCTAAGTGTGGCACAGTAATTCGTACTGCAACATCACCATCAATATTCTGCATGACACCAGTGAAATTTTGGGGCTTTCTGGCACAGAAGACTTGCCCTCTTGTAACACCAGTAGCTAATAAGCTTTGGGAGGTTAAAGGTGGCTTGAAAGCACATTCTGAGTTTATGCATACCCCAGTGAAAAATTTGTTGAGACATACTGTGTGTCAGCAAGAACCTGGTATTTTGGTAATACTGACAGGAAAGATACGGGTTGGGAGCTTTGAGAGAATGAAACGTATTAAGCTCAATTTAGGTTTGTTGGGTTTTAACGTCTGGGTATCCCTGGGGATCTGTGAGTGATTTCAAATGGATCCATAAAAGGTAACTAAGAAATGCCAGTCACTTGTCCTCAGTAAGCTTCAATATGCCACACAATGGTCCTTGATTCCACTGGAAATGTTTATGGGGTTCCCAAGTCATACAAACATTGAAAGCCACTGCTCTAGAAGGTACTTCTGCTTTCAGTGCTTCAACCTGTTTCATGTCAGTTCCCCAGCTGCCCTCTGACAGAATAAACACTACACAATTTAGGTGGATTTCCCCTGCTGCAGTCTGAAACCCCCCGAGCCCCAGCAGCAGCCCAGCCTGCTGCTTTCGGAAGGCGCGAGTGCATCAGTTAAAGCACGGCAAGCATGTGGAAATTCACAGCTGCAGCTTTCACAGTTGTCATTTTAAACCACAACTTGTTCTCTAAGCACAACCATATACCTCTGAGGAAGTTTCAAGGTTTCTCATATTTTTGTGTTCTCTTACACGTGTAGTCATACACTAAATACGTCTCACAGAATCTAAATCGGTAAATAGCATTGAATCCTTTTCAAGGGTACAAACACTCCTACCTCCAATGACAGCAAATACTCCTATTTATAAAACACATATACAATATACCAAATGGTGCCAAGCAATATTTAATGTGAAAATTATTACCTCATAAATGTTTTCTACTGAAGCTTTTTCTGGATTTTTTTTTCAGTAAAGCGAGTCTTTATAATGATTTCCAGTTCCCCAGTTAGACAGCAGGCAATAAATTCTTGTGTTGCATGTTTGTGTAAGACTGACTTGCACATTTATTATCTCAATTTAAAGGACCAGTATTTTTTCCACTTAATTAAAAATGAATGCACTGAATATGCTCATTAACTGTGTTCAAAATCCATTACTGCCATGTACCACAGTTTTAAATCTTTGTTGAACCTATGATACTAATTACTTTATCACCCTCTTTTTTTCCTTCCAGACACTAATTCCTTTAACTGATCCACTAGTGGTTTTACTTTCTGATCAGGTGTTCAACTTACTACAAAGGCAATGTGTGCATTAACTGGACTAAGACTTCCAGGCTCACACATTTATCAAATTGATTTTGAGCACTGACTTTTGTTTTGTTTTTGTTTTTTTTTTTTTAAGATCAGCCTATTAAGTTTCTAAAAACAACCTTTATTTTCTTTTTTTTAGTCAAGAATATGAAATTATCTAATTCTCTGCTTTGTAGAGAGTGAATAAGTTAATCATTACATTTATTGACTTAGGCTTAAGATACCTGACAAGTCAGACATAGTCAGTGCTTCTAGGTAACTCACAGAGTACTTTCTATTGCACCTTTTGGTCTCCTGGTACCCCTGAAGTAAAGGAGAAACTCAAAAGCCACAGTTTAAATCCTAGACCCTTAGAATAAATGCTAATTAATTCCATTAGTTGAGAGGAAAAATAGAGGGAAATAAATATTCTGATCCACCCCCCAAAAAAATCATCTTTCTTATTTACATGATAGATCCAGATAATTCTGTTTGTTGGGGTGTTCCTTCTATATTCAGTTCTGTTCTCCTTGATCTTTGCATGTGGTATCTGAAAACAAGCTGCCATTTGTAATCAGAATAATTTCTGTTTTTTCTGTGGGTTATCAGTGTTACCCTGATTGAGAGGTTTCTCAGTCACCTTTCCCACACACCTAATGCCCTTCTGATTATCAGAAATCCACTTGTTTCCAAGTGATCAATCTGGAAACACTCTAATCATTATATAGTACTAGTACTGAACTCCAGTGTGCACAGTTACCGGTATCACTATTTAAGGGATTTAGTAAAGCTATTTTATAAGCCAATCAAATGTAATTTTCTCATGGCAACATGGCAGAGTACATGCGTGGTTTGTAATGACCACTCCCTTACTGCAAAGTCTCCCTCAGGACCAATTTCTGTTCTTTTATGCTCAACAAACAAGTCTGGTGATGTAGAAAAAAAAAAAGTCTGTTTTCATAAGCAACTATGTGAGTGTTGGCTTGTTACTGCTGAACACAGGAGCTCCCTGCACAATACAGAAGCTTCACCATCAGCAAGGGGAATCTTTAGAAATCCTGTCTATATCAACAGAAGAAAGTTCCTCACGTTTCCTGGGCATAATGACATTTTTAGCCAGTAACTTTATTCCTGTCAGTTATCTAGGCTGAATGTGCTGCAGAAGCCTGATGAAAGAATCTTCTATGCAACTAAAATTCCTCACATTGTATATCTGGACTGAAGTCTGAACTTGTTGTGAACAGTAACAAAACAAAGTGGTTCAGATGCTTTAGCATTTACAAGATTGTGCTAAATAATTCTGCAGCTTCACGTCACAGGGCTAAAGAGCAGCAGGGACAATAGCATAGCCATCTAAAATTATTTCCCCATCAAGAGAAGCTTGTAATTGAAATGCAAGGAAAATGGCATAAATAACCAAGAACTGAGAAGCTATTTTCCATCTGCAATACAGAAAAAAATAAAAAAAGTAAAATGTACAATGAACCAAAGAATCCTTATTTTCTGTGCTGTGTACAAAGGAGAAAACATAACCCTGTTTGACAATGGCTAAAGAAATCCTTGGGTGCTGTATCTACGTGCAATATATTATTTAAATATTGCTAAGTAAAATTTATGACAAAGAGGTAGTCCAGTCTTCTTTCCTGGGATGAAAGATGCTTTTGCTGTTAATTCCCACAATGCCCTCCATTAGACCTGTTGCAGAACACGTATTCCTCTTCCGAATGGCTAAGGTGCTTGGGACTGTGGATTGAAATAACGAAGCCAATTTACTGGAAAAGAGCAAGGAAGCAATGTAAGCAACTTTAAACTTCAATTCCTTTCCAGCCAGGAAATGTATTTTCCGAGGGAATAGGTTTTCCTCTCCTTTCTATATTTTTTCTGTCATTAGCTAAACACATTCTGGCAGGCTGTTTACCTTGGCTTGTGGTGCTGTGACTTTTTTGTGGCTCACCTCTGCCTTTGGAACTCCACAAATATATCAATGAGAGTAAGAATAAGCCCACAGGGTTACATCAATGATGTTGGACCTTTTCATCTGTATGTAGATGCACGCTAGACAAAAATCTAGCACACCCATTAAATCAGTTTGCAAAAGGTGAAATGTATTTTTCCTTCCTCCTTTGATAAGAACCACTGCAATTAATTATTTTTAAATGAAGAAATGGGAAGTTGATATCAATCCCTGTCCCTTTTTTTTTCCCCCCTTCTTTCTTGACAGCATCCTGTGGGATGATATAATATTTCCACTCCAACTTGTTTTAAAGTACATGGAATTCCAAGGTTTTCCTGATGCTGGCATAGCACACCAGAATACCTACCTCAGCTGCAGATCAAAAGCATTCAAGGTCCCCTGGCAGTTCACCAGACAAACTACTATTGAAATACAACGTAAATCATTTATATTTGGACAGCTTCAATTTTTGACACATTCTGAATTACCACAAACTGTCATAATAAAAATACCATTTTGATCTTTTTTTCTAAACAAACTTTTATCACCAACATTCTAAAGGAAAATTTTCTCTCCCTCTTCTGCCTCCATTTGAAATAATTTTAATTTTTGCTACTGAAATATGTAAATTTTCTATGAAAAAAAATGGTTTCCATTATTTAACTTAGCTGTGTATTTGTATAGGAAAAAAAATCTGCACAAGTATGGCTGACACCTTAGTTTTCACCTCTTAGACAGCAGTTAAATCACATCTGAAAGTAACCATGTTGCTCTTTGTGACATAAACACTGTATTTACATATAGAGAAAAATAAGACCAACTGTTTAGGTTGAAGACATGTTTTTCAAAGCTTGTCAACCTCACTTGCAATAGATTCTGAAGGCCTCCTCCAGTCAAATCAGCTCTCCAGTAATGTCCTGATCATGTTTATCTGAGTGGAGAAGGGAACACTGGAGCATGACATCGGCACTTGAATCCATGGCATCTGATGGCAGATCCAGCAAAACTACATGATGGGACTAGTGGAGTTCAAAAGGGAATGCAAAGCTTATGACAAAGGATAGTTGGAAAATGGGAGCACCCCAAGGAGGAAGAAAACAGGAGAATATGGCATACTGGATTAGAGAAGTGGATGTCAGGCAAACTACAAGCCTAAAGATGTAGTATTACAGTTGTAAAATCAAGAGTGTACTGCATCATTCATTGAACAAGTGGAGAACTTTCTTCTTTTCTGCTCCTCTCACTGAGACTTCAGCAAGCTTTCCTCAAAGACCAATGAAAATCAAAATGACACAAAAAATTAAGTAATTGTTAAAAATGAAACTTCAGGTACTCATGCACTATTTAGTTTATGGAAGAAGAAATCTTACTTTTAGTATTTTTTTCCCCTCCAACACAGCCAGGCCAGCTAATATAACCATGTATCACTCAAGTTTGCCAGCTTCAGATGTTTAACTAATTCATTTGCCTTTCAAATGTGTTAATTTACATTATACTGTTTTGTATTTGTTGCCAGATAGCAGTACCTATATGAATCTCAGACTAGGAAAGACTGGCCTGTTCAGTCCCGTCCTCTATTTAGCCAGTAAATACAAGATTCCTGAAATCACAAACCACTACCACTGCACACCAGTAAAAGTTAGTCATTAACAACTCCACTTGCCAGTCAGGCATCAGATCAAAAACCTTAAATTATACAGAAAGCAAGTTTCCCGGAGGAACAGAGAGGGCACCTTGGCTGAAACGGTGACAGCACCAGTAAATAGTCTACACAGGGTGAAAGTTCAGTGAACATGGTTCCATTCAACATTATCAGAAATATTTGGCTGGGCTCATTTGAGTGACAGTGAAGCCTGAATACTGAAAAACTGGTTTTCAAAAATACCCTATGTAAAAGTTTACATATTTAAAATATTCCCTCTGAATTTTGTCATTCCAATAGGAATTTCTGAAACAAGTAACACAGAGTCATTTGACTCCAGTTCCTGAGACTCACTGCATGGGCAATTTATCCATAGCGTTTGTCCACTTTAGGAGGGTTCGGCAGTGCCTTCTGCTGTTAGAGGAAACTCCTTTGGATATCATTGCAGATTATCCAACATTTGAGAGTTACGTTCTGTATTTTCTGTCACACTTTATGTTTTAAGATAAAACCAGAGAAAAGATGATGGAACAGCAATGATATGCATAAATTTCCATCGTAGTACCTGTATCTGCTGATCCTACACACACTGTGTTATAACAGTCACTGGAAAGAAACAGCATACCCAGATATAATCCAAATAAATAACTGATGAGGTCAGCTTTCTGTACTCAGAAAATTATGTTTAATTATACACAAACATCTTTTCCAGCAATAGACATCACTCCCAGCCAATACATGAGCATAAAAACCCCAAGTATCCTGCCATGTCTACATTTTTCATAAAATAAAGATACTCGACGTATAAACAGAGAACATTTTTAACTGCCACTCACCAAATACGGGTTGTAGTTTCTGTGCCAACCTACTCTGAATACATCTATTTTAGAATATACAGTACTGTACATTAGGAACTGCCCTATGGAAACACAGATTCATTCACAAATGTTAGATGGTTGCCATGGTTCTCTCTATTTAATCTTTCCTTGTAGTGATTAGTAACAGCCTGAGGCTTCTAAGACAACGGCACAACTCTTTCTACCTTGGTATTTAGGACACATGAAAAAAAAGTTTAATCCTTACACTTCAGTTTTCTTCCCCTTTATTCACTGTAAGCCAATTTGATCATAAACGTACATTTACAATGCTACAAGTGAAAGTGAAAAACAAGACAGAGTTCAAACCCCAGAATTCTAATCTTCAGACATTTGAACATTTTCATGAAAATAAAAGGATGCACTGGTGGTTTGATTTGGAGAAATTAACTGTCAGATCGTTACTCTGCAGTCCACCAGAAAACAGATTTCCATTTTCTGTGGATCTGCAGAAAAACTGAGGCACCATGTGAAGCTGAGACCTATACACTTTGCATAATCGGTTTGCCACTTGGTGAACCAGAGTGAAAGCACTGCATACAGAGACAAGAAACCCTAAGACATGCATCTCTTCACCCTCCTCCTCAAACTCCCCTCTGTATCAAAAGTTTATTTCAGTGCCAATCAAGAAATCTAATCTTGCTGAAAACATATTATTTCCCTGATGACTAGTACACTGGCACTCAAACACCTCTAGGAAATAAATCATCATGACTGGTATCTAGGTGCACTGCTAAGCATTTAAGTATCTCCACCTTAAGCATGTGAACATCCTGTAGTCTCTGAAAGTAACTTCTGCCTTGTAGGGTGAACGGGAAATTGACTTTTCCACAAGAAATTGTAAACTAGATACATTGGTAAATGTACTTCAGGCTCTAAAACAAAACTCTATATTCAGGCAGTGAGCCTGTAATTATTGATGCAAATGTTAAACTACTGATACAGATAAAGCATGTAAGGAAGTATTTCCAGGAATACAGCAACCACAGAATTCAGCCCTTGACAGCCTGTACTACAAACTAATTAATACTGTTGTAACTTCTACTGGTACATTATTGCAAGCAATATAATAAGAATCTTATAGAAAAAGACACTGTAATCCTGCAGATCAAAAGTGGAGGTAAGAAGGAACGAAGATGGTTTACTAAACCCTTCCTTTTAAAAGGCTGATTGCCAAACTTCTTAGAACCTACCTATACTTCTCTTCTTTGTGCCACAGAATGGTAGCTATCCCCAGTGTCAATCAGGATAAGAAACATGTTTAGCTCTCTTTAAACAAGGATTAAGTTTGGTCTGAAAATAGCTTTATGAGTAGAACAGAGATACAAAGCAAAACAGCACATGAAAATTCATACCAACATTATTTTTACTACATATTAAAGACAAAGATGAATTTGGGAAAATTGCAGAGCTTGGAAAAACACACTAACACGAATCCACTTGCAAATGATACCTCAGTCCATTTACTTACCTTGGCCTTCATCTTAAAATGCAAAGAAGAAGTTCCACAGGGAGTAAGTTTCCATGAGTTTCCATCGCTCAGGGTTACTATGCTACGCTTACCTTTTTCCTATTTGACTACATATTCTCCTGTAGCCACATAAAATACAGTGAATAAAAAAGATTTGCTACAAAATCAAAGTCACTTGGAAAGGTTATTTTTCAAGGACTAGAAAATGGGTAACATTTACACGAAACATTTTCTTTCTCTGTTTTGCCTCCAATCTGTCTGCTTTCTGCTACTGACTTCATATGTGGACCATAGATTTCTTCAGCATCCTGCATGTTACGAAGTAATAATGCATGTAACAAAAGTAACAGTAAGATGGATTATTGTTGCCAGTACTCCTATTCTTTGTCACTATGTGGTCCCCAGCCCCCTGAAGTAATACCTGTACAAGTTGTTATTATTACTATGTACTTACAGTACACCATGTGGAAACAGCCATCAGAAATCAGAGGCCTGCTGCACTGGACATTGTACTCTCTAAATCATATTTCCATTCATAAAGAGTCAGTCCATTGCTCCCAGACAGCATACCAGCTCAGTAAGTATCCTACACCATACAGTACTACCCTCTCCGGATTTTGGATAGGGAAGTGCCTGACCAGCTTTTTCCCAGTACTTCCCTGTAAAGTCTGGTACATTTTATCTTGGAAATTACAGTGCTCATAGTAAGTCACATGTTCTTACTGTAAAGATCAATATTTTGTATAAAACCAAAATCATCAGTAGAGCTCTGAGCTCACATCAACAAGCCAAGGTTGTAAAGAAGCCTTGCTAATTCACTATAAAATTTCTAACACTACTGACACAGTAGTCAATATATCTGTTCCAGCTGCTGTGGAAGTTCCATGTTTTTACCACTGTTTTTCAAGCAGAATTTAAAATATTTATTCTAGTATCCCAAATAGTAATTTTTTCCTTATGCACATTTCTTATAACCTGGAATGTAGCAACGACTCCAATCCACAATGTGAAAACTACTGGTTAAGAAATTTCATAACAATATTCAAAAGCATATTTTGGAAAACAAATAGAAAATGGCCAAGGGGCATTTTCAGAGTGCAAAGATTCACCCATGGCAGTGCAGACAGCACCCTTTCCCCTCAAGCATACTTCAATGATACAGCATCATCATGGCATCATTATGGTTGTCTCCCCTCTCCCTTTACTCTCCCTTTTGTCTACCTCAATAGAGGCTGGGGCTCCATGTATGTTTATTTAAATGAAAACAACTTTATTTCTTTAGTTCAGCAATACAATAACATATGGTCTCTTGGCTGCTAAGCTAGCACACAGGATTTACCAATCCTGGACAGACCATTTGCCATGAAGGCCAATATCCTGCTTCAGGACAGGCTAGTAATTGCTACTTCAACAGAAAGTGGAAAATCCCTATAATGTAACCAAGCAGTCACATAAGACCACATGAGGCAGAAAAAAAGTGTGTTCCCAACCCTAGCAGGAGATCAGTGTAAAGAGTTTCTTCTCACTTCAGTTCATCTAGCTGAAAGTTAGTGGTCATAAAATTATGCAAGCCTATTTTTAATCCAGTCACAGCAAATGAATTAAAGGCTAGCATGAAGTGGTACTACTTAATAATTGCTGCTAGTTTACTGGTTTCTCTCTTCCTATATTACAGTCAGAAAAGGAAAAAAATCTATTAATTTTACCTTCTAAAACCCCTACGACACTTCCACATGACCATCTAACCTTTTTTATAAAAGGTTATTTTCCTTTCTGCAATTTCTCATCCACATACATCTTCTCATGATCAGGTGAGAACAGATTAATGTAAACTGCATTACATTTCAATTTATCCTAATGGAGTAGCATCAAGTGAAGCCAGGACTGTTACTGATTGACACTATTTGCTGGTAAGCCTGCCTAGCTACAATTTCATGCGAGCAGCATACTTTGTTAAAACGTTGATGATGCACATAAAGAAGCAATCAAAGTGACCACAGCATCTAGTGAGAGGGAAAGAGGAAAGGAACAGGACAGGGGAGGAAAAGAAGAAAGAAAAGCTGCATAACAGGTGAAGAAATACAACCATCCATCTAGGAATAGGACTGTTGGTATGTTTGCTATTCCTGCTGATCAAACAGGAGAAAGCTGCTTATAAACCTGATGGTGAGCCTACGGGCTTAACTGTACTGGGACTTTCAGTAACCAGAAAGCACTGGGAAAGGAGTGCATACTATGTATAAACTGGGATATTTAGATACTACACAGGGTAATTTTAGATTATGTTGCTGGGCCTGCCTTTGCAGCTTGCGTTTCTCTTGACATCAGGACCTGCAAGAGCCATACCAGAAACTGAAGGTGGCTACAAGGTCTGTCTAGACCCCTAAGCCCAGGTGGTGATGGTTCACAGTGTGTTTCTGTGCCTCCTTATAGTGGACATTTCCTTCTAACTTTTAACAAGTGGTGGCAAGGGAGCTGGGGATCTGCATCAGTAACAGCTGTTCTCAGAGCATACTAGACAGAAGCAAGAGCCAGCAGTGCCACACATTTCTGAAGAAAATTACTTCAGTGTACACCATTAGAAACTGCCAACTACGATAACACGGAATGATTTTAGAAGCAATAAATTAGGATTAGGACCATTTACAAAAATATTTTGATACTGTGGACATAGTTTACTTTATTCAAACAGCTTGCTTGAGACTGAGGGGACCAGGAAGGAATTGTAAGGAGCCTAAAATGTTTTCTAAGCCAATGAGTGTAGTCTCTGATGTGAAAAAGGAGTAATGGATTATGTCAACTGCCCACTCATCAGCAATCGCACTCCTAACACTCATCTGGGCTGTGAAAATAGGTTTTAGATTACTTGCAAAATAATACCCATTAGAGTGACCCATAGCAACAGTGGGTACAACAAATGACTGCTGGATTTATTGTAAGGAAGGGAAATATGGGAGGGCAAGAATGCGGTGACAGGCCCTGTTTGTGCAGCATGTCCTTCTGATCATATCATGTAGGCTATGCTGTCCTCTCATTCTGCTCAGAGAAACATCTCCTTCTCTTTCCCCATTTTATATTGCACTTTGATTTGCTTAGAGAGTACAGTTTTGCAGCTCTAACCCCCTTCTGCAGAACTGAGTTTACTCTTTTTGAAGCTTCAAAAATGTTTGTTACAGAGTAGCATCAGTTATAACTGCACTGTGCTTTGGTCTTCTAATTTTTTACCTTCTTTTACTGCCTGCATTATCTACTTGGTGACATTTACAAATCTGTTATCATGAGAATGATATTAAAACAAATTTTAATAAGCAGTAGAGAACCCAAAGGAATGAGTATACTTCTGGGTACAGCACACACCTCTGCCAGTGTGAACCGTGGACAGTAGCTAAACTAGCAAAATGGGACCAGCTGGATGATGAGGTAGTGCTTGAATTACTTGGTAATCAAAGAATCAATTTGTTCTGGAATCGTGGAAAATAAAAAATTAATTAAAAAAAGAAAAAAGAGCTCTCTTACATAAAATAATAATAAAAAATAAAAGGAACCACAATTTTGTTCAGTGATATCAGAACAGGAACAGATCCAGATATTGCTTCTCATGAAAGACCCAACCTTTTTGTTTTTCCAAAGCACAGACAGCAGGATGCACAGGTCTATTGGAACCTTCTGTGTTCATTAAATCAAAATAATATTGCTACAACTGAACTCACGTGAAGAAAAATAACTTTTGTAGTTTTAATATTTTTTTCATTATATGTAAAAGAACAATTTTTAGATAACAAGGACTGTCCCAAAATTAATCTAACTTCTTAAAAACTTTGAAACCCAGCCCTCATTCTCATCCTCCATTTAAATTCATTCAACATTTAAACCTCTCTTGAACTGGTGGCACCATTCAGTTGTCTTGCAAGTGGACTGAGCAACTGAAAATCAAAACCAATCCAAATCAAAACAATCCCAGAAACATGGGAAGTATTCCACCAGCTGCCTTAACACAAGTTTTATAGCACTTTCTACGCACTTCACCAAAAATGCCACTTTTATGCCACCAGTAAAACACCAATGTTGCTACCCAGGTCATAAATTAGCTATTTCATAGTAATTCTTTCCTATCAGTAATTTCAATTAATCTAAGGCACTTGAACGCTAGAACTCATCCCAGCCTTTTAAATTATAAGACCCCCTTTCAGGCTTTGAATAAAAGCGATTAACAAATAATTAGTGTGTTGGGAAAAGAAAAAAAGTAAGAAAGAAATTGTGCATCGATGAATGAGAGTTCACATGCTTTTTGATTCCATTAATATATGGAATTATAAATGGAATCCAAATGGATCTGACTTGCAGAGCAGAGCTATAGTAATTTTTAACTTTAGTATGATTTCATTTTTGCTGAAGAAGTTAAAGCCAATAATGAAAGAGACATTGACGTATCACTGATACATAGTCATCTAAACAGACCCAGCCCACCTATACACATAGCATCTAATAAAAACCAGGTGGCTAAAATTAAACACACTGAAATTCTAAGGCAACAGCTGTAAGAGGAGAGCATTAAGGACTGGTCTTCACTGTAACATTCATCTTTGTTCTGAGAGTCTGTGGGGTTTGGTCCTGACTCTTTTTCCTGTTTTCCGTTTGAAGCCTTAGAAATTCTGGGGGACTCCTCACCGCTTTCTGAATTTTCAAAGAGAGGTGGCAGCTGCAACCCCTGCATCTTCAGAATGGGGGATGGAAGAGGGAGAAGCTGCCCAAATCCCAGCAGTCCAGCTACTTAGCCAAACAAGCCACCATGAGACTTGTCTGCACCAGTTCTTCTTTAAATACAGAGTTCATTGAAAGGTCTTTGTCCAGTTATTCAAAGCCAACGTGAACTTTGTGCTTACCCAAGAGATAACTTCACCTTCTGTAATCACAGTCCATGAGAAGCATTTAAGACGGTCTGACAGTAAGGACAGTCCATCAGTTGTCTAGAAAACAATTTTCTTGGGAACTAGACCTTGATAAGGAACTCACTGGCCTCAAAAGCCCCAGAACTAATAATTTATTTGAACTGTTACATTTTTTCCTGAATCTGTGCTCGATTTTAGTATGTTCTCCACACATATATCAATATTGCCTCAATAATGCACTCAAAAAAACCCAACCAAACTATCCCAAACCCTTTCTTTTTCCCCTGAGGCCATGTTTTGGGGTGGATTTTCATCTTTCTATAAGAAAAAGATGCTGACATTATTCTTTCATATATGTGATCTGTTATGCTCCAAGGTACTTCCATAAAAAGGGGCCAAACAGAAACAAAGTATCCGTCCTCTTTTTTTACCAAAGCACTTAGGAGTTGCAGTCATTCATCCATGCAGTCACTCTACATGCTGGATGTACAGATTTGTAATAATTACAGAAAGGAAGCTCCATGTGGTGCAAGTTACTCACTATATCTTACACTACACAGAAAGGTCTCTTTAGAAAATTACATAACAAAATGTTTAGCTTTTTTGTGTTCACCATAACTTATCACTGCATAGTTTGCATTTGACACAATGTATGTCAAAAAAAAAAGAAAAAGACAGCTAAGCAAATATTTTCCTTTTTCATAGCCACTGACTAAAGACAGTGTCTGTATGTTTCCTCTTAATACATTTGTTTCAGTCTTGTCAGACTGAACCAAATCTTCTATTTTTTTAACCTTTCACAACAGTTTCCTAGCAATACATTCATTAGGAACACATAGGACTGTTGAAGGTGGCTGGGTTATGTTTTCTGCCACAGAACCTTGATGTTCCCTGGGTGGAAGGAAATAGCTTGGGCACAGTTCAGTCACGACAGATCTGAAGTGAAGGCAAGTTGCTTACAGAGACATTATAGGAAAGGGAAGTAGTGAATTTAATGCATGTGGCTCTGTATAAAGCATCGTCCTAAGAAACATCATCCTTCCCTCAGAGGAAGCACATTCCTAGTATTAAGAGTTATGTATTTAATTTGATGTGAAGAGCAAAAAAAAGTACTGCTCACATATATTTTGCTCCATGTTAGCACTGACAGCTGCCTTTGGCTTAATTAATTTTCTTCAGGCTAAAGTTGTACGCATTATACATATTAATTGGGCAAGCTTTGGGAAATCTTTCTAAACATTATAGATAAATGCTTCACTTATACTACTATATAAACATTCAAATATGCAGCTGCTAAAAGTCTCCTTTGCTACTACAAAAAAAGAAAACAACCAAGACCCAAAATTCCCACAAAATATTTTTTTCTTCTCCTACTGCAGCTTTGTATGTAATGCTCCAGCGTTCAACCTACTCACAGCATCAGACTACCTTTTACAGACAACTCTAACAGCCATGCTCTTTCTGTCACAGAGGAGTTGATCACACAGCAGCAAAAACAACAGAAAGCAACAGATCTGGACAACAAGCAACAACTGAGCAAAAATCAGTCCCTCCTGGTCTGACAGAGTTATGGCACCTCCTTGATGACAGCAGCTGTCAGGCACAGAAATCTAATGGCTTCATGATTAAAACAGCACTGAGGGGCTAACATCATGAATATAATGACCTATCTTCTCAGCTGCTGTATCAGCAGAAGAAAAGCTTCTGCTTCTCGCCATCAGAATGGGTGGGCATCCAGAATGTAAACCTAATATCCTTCTGTTAGCTAGAAATTATCTTATATAGGGAAAATTCACTACCAGTTCTAATCACGTGAACAGCACTGCACAAAACAGCCAGGAGACTGCATCCTTCTCCTTTCCTGTTTGTTTCATTTGCTGGGAGATTTCTTTTGTTTGTAACCTTTTTCTTTCACAAATCACAACTGAAACTAATCAAAGTATACAAGGCTGAAAATACTGCAATATTGCAAAGATTTATATATCTGTATTATCAACCAAATAACCTGAATCTGTCCTGAGATACATGCACGGATTTAGCTTCCATGTAGTTTGACGTTTGTTGTTCACTTTGTAAAGGACACAGTGTATTCTTAACATTTAGCCCATAGAAAGGATCCTGTGCAGATGAAACAGAGCTATTGTTAAAAATCATTAACTGTATTTTAAGTTATGTAGAGATGAACTTCCTAAATTTCAAGCAAATCACAATTGTAAAACCAGGAAAAAAAATCACCTGGAGAAACAGACACAAAATATCATAAGTTTATTCTAAAAAACAGAATTGAAACTTTGTTTCCAAAACTTACAGAACAACACAATTCTGCTTAGAACTAGTGAGAATTAGTATAACAATCAACGCATGCTAATGCTGCTGCAGGTAAGGCTGGGTCAGGATTGCTGTTCTTAAACACAGAATTTGCTTTAATGCAAATGGTCTACCTTAGTAGATACTGTGAACTGAACTGCAGGAAAAAATGGACTTGAGAAAAAGGCATGCAGGGTCACTCTGATTCAGATTCAGGAAAGTATTTAAAGTGGAGACTAGGTTAGTACCTTCAGTGTAGCTGTATATTCATGCTAGATGAAAAGACCTCACAGAACAGCTTGAGGTGTCAAAACTGATTTTGGAGAAATCCAAGTGTGGAGGTCAGGTTAGCCAGATACAGGCAGAAACTTCCCATGGCTTCAGGATACATCTAGGACATTTCTCATTCAGCACTACTGCTGTTTTTCTGTTACAGAACTATGTTAAGAAGAAACAGTCTTTATGTATAGCTGGATCTGGTTTTGTTTCATTTTTTTCCCCAATGTGTGAGCAATATTTGAATTCCTATGACATTTAAAAGCTGCTAATTATCTCAAACTAATACTCCAGTGTATTCTCATCAGCCCAGTGAGCTGACACTTCAGGCCATTACAGCCTACAGCGATGGAGAAAGCTCTGGCACTGAATAGAACACGCAGCTTAAGTAGCAGGTAGAGGAATTAAAAACTGCGAGAATGACCACCACAGGCAGCTCCTGAGGTCTTCTGGTACACTACAGACAGGATAGAAAGATATCCTAGTACAAACTGCACACTGTTGCACAGGAAGTTTAACATTACTAGGCTGCAGTTTTTAACCCAGTTTCAGTCACAGGTAAGAACTAAAGGATCAAGTCACTAAGTACAGAGTTATAATACATTAAATTGAATGTCTGATTTTGTTCTGTCCTTTGACATACAAGCTTGCCTTTGGAGAAACTGTTAAGTACTCTACAGCAACATTACAGATTGTGTGTTTAAAGATGGCAGAAACAGTGGAGCAATAAAGAGTACATGCTGCAGTTAATAAAACCCTTTAGCTTTTCTACAGAAGGTACTGGAAGAACAAATAATTTTATTAGGAACTACAGGAGATAAGAAATGTAAGACATGACTTATAAAGAGCGATTACTCTGATAACTGGTAGCTTACCTGGCCTGTGAGGAATTGTTTTGTGTAGTTAACTTATCTGTATTTTAGTTATTTCATCAACTGGTCAATTATTTATACACCCTTCACATCAAACAAGGTACATATTCTCTTCCTTTACTGAGTTTGTTACTGAATTTAAATTTCATAGGTATCCTAGCTATGTTTTCTTCTTTTGTCTAAAACAACAGTATAATTCCCTTTTCCAGAAGATCATTATCTTCCAAGCCAAAAACCCCAATGTGTCCTCAAAGGTGCATGTATCAGGAATTGCATTCACAGAACTTCCTGGTATCCCTGAACAAGTATGAGCATGATAAGATAACAGCTCAATGAAGATTATGAGTGACTTATTACTGTTTCTTAATTTGATCAGTACGTCTGTATT
Organism: Neopsephotus bourkii; assembly: GCF_033783945.1. Classification (NCBI taxonomy): domain Eukaryota; kingdom Metazoa; phylum Chordata; class Aves; order Psittaciformes; family Psittacidae; genus Neopsephotus; species Neopsephotus bourkii. The sequence continues at coordinate 15,626,753 of NW_026900684.1, read as the reverse complement.
CAGCACACTGTTTACTTAAAATAAATGTACTCCCATGAAAATACTAGTCTAGTTGTAATATTAAAAATATTTTAGCTTATCTTACTTTTTTCTTTGCAAGTGGATGAGCGAGTCACCCTACCTGGATTTTCTTTCACTTGCCCCTTCACTCTGCCACATGCAAAGAAAAGAAAAAGGAAGCTAAGTTTTCATTTAGAGAAAAGAATTATTGTGCAAAGCTAAGACACTCATCTGAGCAAACATACGGTTGTAGTACTTATCTGACATAGCCTTAAAAATTACTCCTGCCAGAATTACCAAAGGAAGACATATTCCCATCTTTTATGAGCTTCATCTCCCTAACTAAGGGTAAGTGCAGAAGTAACATTCAGGAAATTCAGATTTGAAATGAAAAGTTGATTCAAAAATATAAAACAAGCCAAGTATCACTCAATTAGAAAAACTAAAATAAAAAATCAAATCAAATGTGTATATAAAGTACTAAAAAATAAAACCAGAAACAGAGAAGAAAAGAAAACAAACAACTACTTTGAAAGGAAAATCTTGTGTGAAGTACCTCTCCAGGAACACATCAAAGGAGGATCTACCATTCAAATTTTATCTGTTACTTAATTTACTGAAAAGAGCTCAGGCAACATACCACTGTTCACACATTGGGGTTTTTTTACGATGTGTTGCTCTGACGGCAGACAGATACAGGATACAAGAGTTTAGGATCTCTCCCTTTTCACCCACCCACAGAAAGCATATATCCTGTCAGCCTCTACTACCTCACAAAATATCCAAAACTTGATCAATCAGATGATCTGGTTCAGAACCACATCCATTCTGGTAGCTGCTATGCCATAGTTGTTTCTCACTCAAGCTACAAAGCCTTCAGCTGTGAGTCATAAAAAGGAAAAACAGATTCCACAGGTCCTACAGAAACCCACACCAGCAACTGAGCAGACAGAATATTGAGTTATTGAAGTCCAGAAAATAACAATACCATTCAAGAATGTCAATTAATGCCATAATTGGTGTTTTTCCATAGAAAACTGAGAACTTGACCATTAAAGGCCATTAAAATATTGTACAGCAGGGTAGTTGTTCTTTTGAACAGGGATGTAGTACTTTGTGTCGTGACCTGAATTCTACTTCAGGTATCTTGCTTACCCAAATCTTCCCCGTAAAAATTAGACACTCATTCCTTTAACATTCTGTCAAGAATATTTTTCCAGATGTCAAAACTTTTGAGTGAGATATTTAATATTTCACTTTTTTTTTGTACCATAAAATATCTGTGGTGCAGATACACTATGCAGAAGGAAAAACTGGGGGATCCCAAATCTTTCAATCATTAAATCCTTCTCTAGCACTGCAAAACAAAGTCATAAACCAATACTTTAAAAGCTACATTTTAAAAAGATATTGTCATACAGGCGTCATTTTTGCGAAACTCAAACAACACTTTTGTTCCAACCCCCACACCTCTCTTCAGATTTTTTAAGTTAAAGGAAAAGTAACTTACTTGCAAATGTCATCTTCTGGGTCCTCAAGCCCAAATCTTTCATCAAAAGTAAGCTGTATCCATACATTTTCATCTACTGCTACTAATCTCCATACTAGTACAGTATTACGTGGGTATGTGTGAGGAAACTTGGGGCTGTGAATACTTCCATTAGTAGTCACAGTAATTATCTTCTCATGCTGAGGATCCTGCACCCCTATAGTAAAGACAGAAAACAGATGTATCAATACTCATTTCTTCTTTTCCTAAAGTGTTTGTATAGGACGCACAGATAAGGACAGTTTTGTTTTGCTTTTCTTCACCTTGCAAGAAATTTCTGCTTGGAAAATCTGTATAGCAACAATAACCCAAAAGCGGTATTTGCTGGCCAAATGTTATTCAGACCCAAGCCTCAAATGCTGTTCAGAAAGCCGAACAGAAGTTCAACTGGAGATAAAAGCAATGTGACTGTAAACACCGGAATCCTCACAGAAGCCCAGCAGCCCAAGGGACTACGTCATGCAGATTCAGTTATTACTGAAGACTGCACAGAAATCACATGAGGATACAGGGAGAGGTCTGCTCTCACCTACCACAAACAGGATGGTCCAAATTTGCCTCTTGTTAATGGAGACTGCCCCACTTATTGAGTCTGGTGATAAGGATTTTGATGACTGCCTCCTTCCTGAAGGCTGTGTCATAACGATGTTATCCCAGTACAGGAAAAGAAACTGGGACATGCTTGGGAAACTTGGAAAGTCACCAAGTATAAGAAATTAGTTGTTTACTGAGAAGCTTCAACCAAGGGCATTCTTCAAATTTCTTCACAGCATTGTTAGGCTAAACACATGTAAAATTAAATTAATGTTTTACAAGGTGGCAGCAAATGAATCCAGAAGAAATAAGCCAACAACATTTGATTTTTAAAGCACACAGTAACACTTGAAACCCCTGAAAAGGTATTCAGGCATAACTTCAGCTATTATACCTGAAGTCTTTCTTTGTAGACTTATGAAGTCTATATAAGCCTTTCAAAACTCTTCAGGTTATGAATTCATAACTATGAGGAGTTACAAAAAAGAAAAGACTCCTCTGGTAAGAGCTATGCCTTTCAGAGCCCCAATCACTCTCTTCCTTGAGCAACTCAAGGAACCTCATTCTCAAGCACCCAATATTCACGCTCAGCAGCCGGAATCAGCTTATATTGGGTATTTAGCTTCAAAAAAACAGGCACTGACCTAATCTGGATACACTTTAACATTGTGACATACGATGATGAGATCTCTAGACTGTAAAATTTAATTCCATAAGCACATCAAATGAATAAAAGCCTCTTTATGCTACAGCACATTACTTTTATTATCTTTGGCTTTTTCTAAAAACCTGCACAGTGTCAGTTTGACATTTCAGTCAGTAGAACACAGGAATTCTCAATTTCCTATTAATAACTTTAGTAACAAAACAAGTTTGTAGTTTTGTACTGGGCAGTTATTAATACTTTGTTTTCACAGAATCATAGAATGGTTTGGGCTGGAAGGAATCTTAAAGATCATCCAGTTCCAACCTCCCTGTCATGGGCAGGGGTCAGCTCCCTACATCAGGTTGTTCAAAGCCCTGTCCAACCTGGCCTTGAACACTTCAGGGATGGGGCATCTGCAACTTGTCTGGGCAACCTGTTGCAATGTCTCGCCACCCTTGCAGTAAAAGACTTCTTCCTAGTATCTAATCTAAATCTAGCCTTTTAGTTTAAAACCATTCTCCCTTGCCCTATCACAACATGCCCTTGTAAAAAGTCCCTCACCAGGCTTCTTGTAGGCCCTGTTTTCAGGTATTCATAGCCTTTTTCAGTTAGATACTTAATCTTATTTTTGTGATTGTTTTATACCTAGCATTATGATGGACATTCATCTAAAGCTATATATGCCCCATTCTACAATGAAAATATACACTGCAATTGTACCTTATTATAGCTACATGTAAAGGCTGACAGCTAAATGAATGTAGTGCAAGAAAAGAGGGCCACAGAAACAGCATTGCTATTTTAAAAGAATTAATCTATACTTAAATATAATTTAAAGTCTGACATATTTTTGCCTTCTACTCTTTTGGATTTGTGCCTTCTACTTGTGGCATGAAAATGGTAAATTTTCTTTTAAACAGAACTGCTGCTTATATAAAACTGATGGAGTGTGGTCTTGCCAGTATCCACACACTGCTGCAGAGGCCTGACTGCATTGTGTACAAGTAAGAGAGGACAGCATGCAGTAATAAGAAAAGAAGCACACATGCCAAAAGGCACAAAACCAGGATTCTTAATTTAGACGCTTCATTGGGTTTTTGTTAGCTGAGTCACAAGCATTTTTCTATAATGTATAGTATGTCAACTGAGAGCTGCGTGCTAAACACAGGAGCCAACAATAATAGAAATGACTTTCCCAGAGATTAGTACACCAGAATGTTATTTCCAAAGTATGCGAAGGTCCACCATTTCAGACAAACATATCGAAGCGTGGTGTCTGACCACACTATATTCAGTGGCTCATTTTCTCTTTAAAAGTACACACAGGATTATAAATCATGTTATGTTTCACAACATATTAAGAAAGTATTTTCTTTGTATCATCAGGACAATGGTAACAACAGCACTGCAAGTAAGGACTGTAAATAGTCCAGGCATACCAAATGAGAAGTCAAAAAAAAAAAGGGGCCAGGGAAAGAGGAAGCATGTGGCAAATTAGTGAACAGAAGTTGTGGCATCTCCAGCACCTTCAGCTCCTCTATTTGTAAAGAAAAAATATCTATTTACTTTAGCACATAACAGTGTTCCACGAACATATCGAATTCCCACACATATCACTTGCTCCATTTCAAATATTTGCTCTTGCACAGTGGAATTTCTTCTCTTATAAAAGAATTATTTTGTATGACTACAAAGCAAAGTAATTGCCATCACTGGATAATGAAGCTTGTTATTTCTCTTCAGATAAGCCACAATATTCCTTTTAACTGTTCAACATCAATTGTACCACTGTACCCCAAAAAGCTAGCTTTTTCCTGCAGAGTTCATGCATGTTCTGAAATTTTCTCTTGAGTAAACTGTGTGAAGAGCACAGCAACCCGAAAGCAGCTGAGACCACAGTCTCTATCCTTTGTCATTCACTTTGCAATTCCTGGCTTTATTTTAGGGGTAAATCAGTCCAAGTTACACTGAAAAGGGAGCAACAAGTTCAGCCAGATTTACAGCTGTCAGCTGTGTAACTCCAAAGCTATATGCACTGCTGCTGTGATCTGTCTGCCTTTCTACTAACAACCGTCCTCCCCAACCTCCCTCCAAAAAAAACCAACAAAACAGAAGAAAAAAAAAAAAGAAGATCATTACTGCACAAACAGCATTGAACAACCCTGAAGAATCAGTTTCGGCAAGGACTGAGGCAGGCAAGGCACCATATCAGCCAGGGGATAACAAAACCACACAAGGGAAATGGGGACAGACCAGGACCAAACAATGTATTTGAATGTTTATTTAAAAGCTTCAACAGAAGATGGGCAACTGAGGTCATCTGCAGGATGAAGGCCTGGAAACAGGGCACACTAGATGGGGAAAATCCTTAGGCTGACCCAGGGATGCGACACGGTCATGTTTATTAGGAAGGACAGGACAAGCCTAACATAGCCTGAAGTTGAAGAATGAGTCGCCACAGAATCGTCTTTGATGTAGTACAAGATGCTATCACCAGATTTATATATCTATCAATGTAGAAAGTCTGCCCCTGAAAACTGCAAGATTCCAGGCATTCTGAAAGCACAGCAGTGCCTAACCCTTCCACCAACATGGTAACACAGATGAAAAACCACGGTATCACCAAACAGATCAGCAGATGCCACTGTAAACTGAAATTAAACCCACCGACTAGGCAAGCTCATTCCTGCCTACTTCAAAGTAGGTCTCCTTCCCCATGGGCACAACACATTTCGCAAAGATCAGCACTGACACTTATTAAATATAGCAAATACCTCTTTCTTAGTACACCTACATAATCACTACATTTTAGTGAGGGTCATGGGTAAAACTCAGGCAAATCACATATGGTTCAGGATACAAAGAGCTGCAGAAGAAGAGAGGAACACCACAGGTGGAGCCACGGCCTCAGCATTGATTCACTTAAAAAGGCTGATTTACGTTAAGAGGTTGCATAGCACTGGTAAACTTGATTTTTAAAACTTTTTGCTAAACCTACACCAATTTTACAACAGGACAAGATGAGAACACTGCTAATCATGCACTGTTAACGTATTATTTGGTTCATTTCATTCAATAGCTCTTAATCACCTTTTAGGCCTTCAGAAACTACATTAGCTCATGTGTGGATACCACTGGTTTAAAACAAATATTCAAACATAAGAAAAGTTTCAACTCTAAATATTTACCAATTAATATTAGAGCTTTTCAAGCTATACAGTAATGCTGATGCATGTGCACATCCTCTGCTTTAGAACTCAGGAACAAAAGGTGACAGCAACTAGTTGTTCATTACCACAGAACTTCAGAGGGACACAGGGTTTTTTAGTTAATCAAAAAGATTTCCTGACAACATTCCCATATAATTTTTACAACACCCCACGTATGTACAGAAGAATTTCATTGCAGAAGAAATGACTTGAAATGTGACATAACATGCCATTTCTTCCTCTTTCACCAACTTTCAAGAAGCGGTAAGCTTACTTTTGACAGGCATACAGGGGTATGTCTTTCCGTCCTCTGTCACCAGTTCAGTTGCCTCTGGGCAATTCTTTGCTATGTAACAGTCAAAATGAAATTTAACTCTTACTGGTACAAAGGAAAAGTCAGGAAATCGCCTGTTATTGGCAGAAAATTGAAAACAAATAGCTCTGTTCAGTGCTGTTTGTATATAAAATGGGGATCACGGCAAAGCCACTTAAAATCAAACAAATGCTGCTTTGAAGAAACCTCTGGAGGCTTGCAGTCCCAGCTCATGCTTGGGTTACAATTCCTGCTCGCACCACAGCTGGTCACTGCTTGAGGCTTGGCATTTTTTAGCCAATACTCAGCCCCTCTCATGAATGGAAACTCCACAATGCCTTGGGATAACCTGCTCTAATGCTGTACTATCCCCCAAGTTAACATGTTCTTCCTAGCATCCAATTTGAATCCCTCAAGCTGCAATTTCTAGCCATGGGTCTGGAGGTTTGCTTTTACACTCTGTGCCTCTACCATGAAGAATTTAACTTGGTCACTCCCACAAACTACTCTTCAGGCAATTGGGGGTCTGCTATCAGACTGCCCCAGAGCCTTCACTTCCCCAGATAAAGCAAGCCCAGCCTCCTCACCCTCCACTCACTGCCTGCCACCAGTAAGATGCTGAGCCTTCAAAAGACTGGCCATCGAGCCAATTTTCAACTTACCTAACAAGTAGTTTGTTCTTCCCAACCATTGTGCTTCAAGTACTGCAAGAAATGCTTTTGAAGCACTCAGGGTTTGTTTTCATCATCCACTTTTCAAGTAGTGAGAAAGGAAAACTTCATACAGGCTTACTATATCTCCTAAAATAGCTTTCCTAAGTGCTACAGTTTATGGCCTTTTTGGAGTTATATCTCTAAGACATATCTAGCCGCCTGTGGGTTTTCCATTTTACGTTGCTTCTATGCTTTGATATAGCTGCATGTCTGAAATCTTGAAATGGTTCTTTAGGTATTAGTAAAAAATAAAATATAGAGAAATGCACATACCCACTGCACACACACACAATATACACATACAACCTGTCAGCTACTGCAGAATTCAACTTCTAACTAGAAATCTTTTCTTCTGCACCAGTACTTGTTACCTAAATCAGCAAATGTAACAAGTACAGCATATAAAGTAGTATATGGATGTAAAGTAACAAAGTAGAAACCTAGAACTATTACATCTTGCTTAGATTACTCCTCCCTCTGACACACTTACCCCACACACTTTGAAAGGTACATTAAATAATTCCAGTTCACACAATTCAATATAAATGTATAGAGGATTGTCTTTTGTTTTTTTAAAACCCTACAATGTAACCTGTTATTTTTTTCTACAGTTACTATTTTGAGTTCAAACTTGTACTGTTAACTTAGGCACTGAATAGCATACAGTTTTTAACTGCTGGCTAAAGGTCTTTCTGCTGAACCTATGTAAAGAGCATTATGCAAAGGACTGTACACTGATGAAGTGAGGAGAGAAGCAAGAGCTTTCTAATTGATCTTCAGGAATGCTCGGTTTTGGCAGTTGTCCCAACAGGGAAGGACAAAGGAAGAAAAAGAAAGCGGTGGGGGGAGGTGGGGGGGGGAGAGAAAGTGGCGGTGGTGGTGGGGGGAAGACATCATTGGAGAACAGAGCGTGAACTGTAGAAACAGATTTAATAAAGTTTCCAAACAGCTGCATGACTTAATGTCTTGCAGAAGATAATCATGACTAATCATACACTAACAAACCTTCTCTGATTCCAAATAGCATCAAGAAACAAAAATGAGTTTATACTTTTACTTTACAAGTTTATACTTTATAACCTTCAAGCATTCTGCCAGCACTTTGCCTAGTCCTCTGGCTTCTGCTCAAAGAGGATGGCAATTAAACAGGAGGTTTTGTGCACGGTAAATCTTCTTGCTATAAAAGTAACCTCTATTGAGGTCTGTTTTCAGACCAAACTCTTTTGGAAGGCAGTCCTGGTCCTCAACCTCTCAATATCTTTTAAAACTTAGATAAATACTACATTTTAGCCAAGACAAAGAATTCCTTTTGCTAAATGTTAGATGAGGTAAACTTTTGGTGTTATCACATGCTCTAAGATCTAACTGTTTGAGAGTATTTTAATAGGCATTTATTCCAATGTCCACAGGTAAAGTCTTGGCTGCACTGGAATTAATATTAAAGGTCCTGTTGACTTGAATATGAAAGGAATTCCATCTATATTGAATATATAAAGCAGTTGGAATAATTATTTGATGATGCACTGATAATGATATCATCTGCTTTTTTCAGTCATGTGCTAATTATCGTGAAATAAACAGGATGATTAGTATGCTGCATATTAATAAATATACATTCCATTAATTAAAAAATAACTAAGAGCTCTGCAATACAACAATTAGCAGTTAAACTTATTATAAAAATATCCTTTTATGGATAAAATAAGTATCAAGCTGGTCCTTTTGATAACATTTTTTCATATTTTTGCTTGCCTCAGGGGTTCTTTTCCTAATAACAATATTATACTATAAGTAACCATCACCTAACATACAGGCTCTATGCAGCAGCTGCTCCCTATCTCCCTCCTCTTCCATTAAACTTCAAGCTTGACTGACCTGTGTCATCTCAGACAGAAAAGGCTTTATTTAAGGAAAAAAATCCTGGCCTCTTTCCCAATCAAAACTATTTAGATATTAAATAAATTAATTTAGAATCATGACTTGTTCTGGAGGTGCAAATGATGAGGCAAGGACATAACATTTCTAATACAGAGTGCTGTGGAAGTTTTATATGCACTAAATTACAGTTAATTCTAGTGAGAATAGAATTATTTGTAGGTGCACTGCTATACAGAAATGCCAAAGAATTGATAACTGTAAGAGCATACATATTTAAAAGATTACAGACTAGAAACTCCTTGCCAAATACAAACAGAATAAATCACTGAGAAACTAATATGATTTCACACCTGTACTTTGTTAGCAAGAAGAAAAGACATCAGGCTACCACTGATGCATGAAATTTTAATTTTTAATGCTATTGTCTGAAGATATATTTTTCAATAGAAGAATAATTCTTATTCTCTACTTTTCATTAGTAGTACATGGTTTGGATAACATCTGAGCATTTGACTCTCATCTATATGCCATTACTGTATTAGATAAAGCAGAAGAATCATTCAAAGTTCACCAGCCAGGATGAATGAGATAGAACTAAAAATACCTGTTATATGCACAGCAAAAGAACAGTTGTTTCTTTTTTATTTTCCTTCATTTTAAGTGATTTACAATTCATTTACATTTACAGTATGGTCTCTACAGCACAAAGTAGTATCTGGAACTGTGATGACCAAAAAAGCCATAACAAAATATGTAATTACTCAAAGTATTGTGGGTTTTATTCCTAAGAGTGGAAGGATGTGGGGGAAAAGAACAGAAAGAGGGAAAGGAGAAAAAAGAAGAAAAGGAAAAAAACACCATTCTGAGTGAATCACTCCCCTTGTCTTTTCAAGGGCTGGCAGACAGTAAACAGCTCCATGATCAACAGTATCAAGAGCAGACAACATATTATTGATGTTTTCTGTATCCTATTTCCTCTTCCCCTGCAGAAGGGAGAAGTGTTTTACATACCCTGCACTCACAAAATTATGTGAACAGATACTGAAAAGCTGAAACTAAGCCTAACAGTATACAGCAACGGATGTATTTTCCAGGTGTATCTTGTAGAAGACCAGAACAGCAGGAGGTTCAGTCTCATTTAAAAAATGAACAGGTAAAATGAGTAACCCACAGGGATAATGAAGCTCAGAAAGGGACAGGCTTTTGAAAGCTACTTATCCAAGTTTTAACAAACACATGATTAAAGTGGTCTGGGACAAAAAGAATTGCAAGTCTCCTTGGAAAAGTACAACTTACTATACATGAAAAAAGTTGTCAGTAGAAAAGGCCTGCTGTAAGATTTAACGGTGAGAGAGACCAGGAAGCAAGAACAAACATTAAACCAGGAAAAGGGTTCCCCAGCTGGAGATATTTATACCTGCTAGGAGAGAGCAAAGTTATCTCCTTTATAAAGACCAAAAAAAAAAATCTTATGTGTTTGGGTGGGAAAAAGTGATTATTTTCAAACATGTAATCTTTCCAGTTCTTCTCCTACTCAAATAGGAGTTGTGTTGTTTGGGGATTTTTTTCCTACAGGAAACTTGATTTAGCAAAGCTTTGAAGAAACTTAATGAAATTCTTAGAGGTAAACAAACACTAACAGAAATTACAGCTAAAAATAGTATCTGAGGCAATAACAGAAACTCAAGTAAATGTGAAAAACATCACATACAAATGCTCAAACCCAGCACTTGAAATTTGTTTTCAATTTTTTTATGGCAGCACTTACAAGCTAAATCCAAAATCAGCTTTGTTAGTACTAGAGACCACACACATGCCCACAATGCTATCAGTCAGTCTGTCTTGAAAGACTGTACATACCCACCAAGGTAGGGACAGGGAAACAGACCAGTATTACCCTGATTTTCCAGACTATGCATAGCACAGAGCAATTACAAGTGCAAGAAGGTAACTTTAACAAAACCATGAAATTAACCTGGATTGCCTTTCACCTCACTTAAAAGCATTAGTCTCAATGCCATCTCTTAAATCCTGCTTGTATCTCATTTTTTAATACTAGCTATGACTCCCTGATTTTAAATACATGCAATTCATGTCCTTTAGAGGAAAAAAAATCTTTAAAAGCTGACCCATTTGAAAATTCCACTTCTTGAGCTTAAGTCAGACTCTGCTGAAAAGCAAGGCTTAATTCTATTACACCCCTTTTCTTTATGGTTCCTTCAGTTTATCTTATGCAGCACTTGTTAAGAGCAGATACTAGTAAACATTTGGGAAAAAGATTATGGTCCATGTGGTATTCAGTCTGAATAAATAGACTCTATGGATACGGTATGTATTAAACAGCTACAACTCATTTTAGATATTATTCACAATGAAAAATATAACCTTGACCTGATCACATTTCCAGAGGCAGGAAAGCAAAAACAAACCAACACTACCTTTAGAAACACCGGTCCTGAAATGGCTTGGTTTGCTTTTCCATTGTTTTGCTATTTGTGTGGATTTTATTTTTTTTTAATTCTTCACAAAGTAGAGAACTATTCAAATATTTAAGATGACCACCAGTCATATTTTCAGTTCTGAAAAGAAAGGGTTTTTCAAGACAATTTTGAAAAGCATTACTGCTTAGCTACATGAAAATATAACTCTGGTTAACATTTTTAGACAGAAAATTATAGTGATGTATTTATGTTAAGAGAAGGCATAAAAGAAAACCAAAGGTTTAAGGGGTTTGTACACTACAATTGATGTGTGACTACACACAGGTAGGGCTAGTTTTAACTACTGAGCAAACAACTGTAACAATGAACTCAACGTGGCATTCAGTTCACTGTAGCACATTACTACAGTTTGTGCCAGACTCTGGTACAGAAATAACATTGCAACTGGAAACTCTAAAAGGCAGCTTAAAGGTGCCTCAGGCTTGCATTACGTACACAGAAAACGCACCTCCAGCATATCCTTATGTAAAAAAGGCAAGAGGAACAAAGTACTAGAAAGAAATTATTTGGCACCTGTTTTATGTATTTTCTGGACTACACTATACTTCCGAATTCAGAGACAAAAAAAACATTATATTTTTAATATCCATTAGAGCAAAAAGATTTTAGCTGGTGTTAGCCTTCTAAAACAAAGCTTCTGGACAAATAAAATGCCTTCATCTCATTAAAATTTGATTGCTAGAAGATGATTTGGCAGAAGGTGGTCATGCAATATCAATACTGATCTGCAGAAATGAATACAATGCAACTGTTATTGAACTGGAAGAACTTCAAGCAGGCAGAACTAAGTACACAATCAAACTTGAAACACTCATTTCTAGTGAGTTTACATGGAAGATTAAATCATGCAAGACTTTAGAAAAGTACTTTTCCAGAAAAGGATTTGCATGTCTAGAAGCAATTCAGAAAGGAAGCACAAGTCCATCTACAAAAGACATTCTATCTTTCTGCAAGGAGAAAACAAATAGGTTTTGTATAGTTTAAAAATGTCATATGGAGGAATAATAATTCTCTCAACTCCTTCTGCTAACCTGCATCTCTGATCCTGTTGGGTTATTAAACTCAGTAGTACATGAATACAAGGATATTTTTACAGACACCAAAATGAGAAGCAATCAATATTTAGACTAACTGATGGATGAGAATTTTCTTAGGATAGGAGATTTCTAGCTTCAGTGAGAGAACTCTTGCTATTCTAACTTCAGCTAATTAAAATAATGTCGTTTTCAGTTAACAGCAAGTGGTACAAGCCTACCTAATCTTCAGCCCTATTCACATCAAAGACTTCAAGGAAGTCAGATGAACAATCTCCTCATGTATGTACACAATTTATCCTTTCTCTACCCTGCCCTATTTTTCCTAAAATGGACCATAAAGGCATAGTAAGCAGCAAGAGACCTATGTCCCATAGCATGTGCAATACAGTAGTACATAATGGGTTCAAACTTAAACAGGGGAAGTTCAGATTAGATATAAGGAAGAAGTTCTTTACTGTGAGGGTGGTGATGCACTGGAACGGGTTGCCCAAAGAAGCTGCAAATACTTCATCCCTGGCAGTGTTTAGGGCCAGATTGGATGGATTCTTAGATGACATCGTTTAGTGCAAGGTGTCCCTGCCCATGGCAGGGGGGCTGGAACTAGATGATCTTAAGGTCCTTTCCAACCCTAACTATTCTGTGATTCTATTTTAAGTAAAACTGCTCTCAGAAGACCCTTTTACTAATCTCTTATAGCAGGTGTCCTTGAGTAGGACTAATAGCAGGGCCCTGGGAACCATCACAGTCACAAATTATCCCATTTTCCATTATGAAGCTCAAGCCTTTATCACTAGATCTTCTGACATTTTATTTGGCCTACCTTTAATATCAAAATCTTCTTCTAGAATTATGTTTAACCCAAAATGAAGAAGCCTTACCTGGGCTCATCTGAAAAAAGCTCCACAGGTGTAAAATAAAAAGTGAGATTTGAAATTCTCAAGTCACTCCACTATCCCTAGTTTCAGGTAAGCTTCCCATTAGCCAACTCTTTTAAAACTACCCAGTTTAAAACTGTTTGTGCTGTTCCAAGGGTTTTGCAATCCTGTACAGCGATATATTATTTTGACATAATTTGCTCAATCACAGCACTGCATCAAAAGCTACAGTCAGTTTGAAATCCAACATGCCAGGTAGGCTGCTTTCCACAACAGTGTCATACTCAGTGGTATTCAGGATCATGTGTAAGTAACAGATCAGTGTTCAGCCAGATCTGTCACTTTATGGGTTTTTTAAACTTTAACCCTTGTCACACCATCCATGAGATTCTTGAGCATTGCTCAAATTCTGTGGAAAACACACATGGGCATATGTGATAGTTGGGAGAAATTAATGGTTAAACTGCATTTCACACAATTCCCCTGAACTTCTGGAGAACAAGTAAACAGCACAAAATGAAATAAGACCCTCAATGGCACAACTTGATGACTGCCCAAGGGGACATTAATTGAGACAACAAGGTTTAAGATTCAGTGGCAGAACAAATAGTGATATACCTCAATAGTGCTCTCTTGTCCCATATGGATATTGAAAGCCCATCTGCCCATCAATAAATACAAGCTGTTTCACTGATAATTTATCCTAGGTCAGCTGTAAGCTCGGTCAGGATGTCTGATGAAAAACATGTCCCAGTCTTTTCACACGTTTCAGGTGTTTTGGATCACTGTTATGGCTGAGTCTGTATCTTCACTTGAAGTCCGTGTGGTGGAAGGTAGAACTAATAATTTCACGGGCACAGAAGTGCACTTGTTAACTGCAGTTTGGACAAGTTGAATTCAAAGTTCACTTCCTATTGCCTGAGTCTCAAGATAAGGAAGAAATCAAAACTCAGGACTCTACTAAAACAAGTGAAACAAAAAGGATTTCAGCCTAGTTACATTTGGAATCACTACAGAATTACTTGAGTGTTAATCTCCATGCTGCAATCGTAAAAGAGAATTATATCCTTTCAAATAGAAGAAAACCATAGCAATTTCAGTAAGTTGAAATTGTGCCTTGTATTAAGGCACAGCATTTTTCCATGGTATAGCAGCAGCTTACTATACAGCAGAGAACAGCTTTTATAAGTAACTACCTCTTGATGAACATTTCATTTATAATTTTATGCCTAAGAATTCCAATGTATTCCAACACAAGGCATTTATCAACCGTTTCAACACTAATAGGTGAAGCTGGTAATTTAATTGCAAACCAAACAAGATAGGAACATCAAGCCCTCCAGCTTATGCTGTCATATAAATTAGAAGGAACAAAACAATTAATATATGAATAATCTAATCCAGTGGCACAATTAATGGTGTGTTTGGATCGCTTGGTGATAAATGGTGTAATAGTTAAACGTGCCTATCTGAAGCACATGATGGCTGAAGAAGAAAGTAAATATTTCTCATATCTAATCAGTTCCACTCTGCAGAATTTCAGCAATACCAGTGATGATCCATAATTATGTTTATGTAGTCCACCATAGCACTGTGTATAGAATTCTATATACACAGAATATTTAAGATGAAACTGAAACTTGTTAATTCAGTGCTTATTAGGATTTCTAGCCAAGTGGTCTTAATTCCAGGCACCTTAGCTGAAGCCTATTTTATGAAAATCTTGCACTATTAGAAAAAAAAAAAAAAAGCCCAAAGTGCTACAGAGGCTGTTTGAAACTGAAAGGTTGAAGTTAAGATTATAATATGCCACAGGTAAAGTATTATCAGCACATCAAAGCCCCATCAATGTAAAGAAATACAAAGTGCTGGATGCCAAATGTTGACTGCCTCCACTGTGAAGCTGAGTAAAAGAGAACAGATTCCTTAGTGAAAACCAACGGAGAACATGTTGTGTTGTTTTGGGGTTGTTTGTTCGGTTTTTCTTTTGGGGGGGGGGTTGGTGGTCTTGTTAGTTTTGTTGTTGTTTTTTAATACAGCCTATTAACATTTTTTAAATATTTCAGGTATTAACTATAGCAAACAGCCTTGGTCTACTGCAAAAGCACACAAGTTAAATAATGTGCGTGGTAAACATGTCTTGATGACTGGCGAGTTCACTGTTTGAGGGACTCCTTCACTGACCAGACTTGAGGGAAGAAATTGTTTTGGCTCTTGCTGGTTGCAATTTAAATTAACACAATCTGTTTGTGTAGTGACAGAATGATGAGGTTAGCTGCTGACAACAATATGCTCTCAAAAGACTATTTTAAAATATGGGCATTACATGCAGTTTTCCTAAGAATGCTCAAAAAAAAAAAAAAAATCAAACAAGGTTCAGAGTAACTTTTTAAATCTAGAAGATGTCTGAAGCTCACAATGTTTAGGTGGAGGTCTTCAGCAAGCCTTAGGGCATGAGAGGGTGAAGAGCAGAAAGAGGAGGATTGGTATTTCATGGTATTATTCATTTACACAGAACTGAATGTTACTGAAACAGTTGATTTCACTGCAATTAGCTGGACTTGTGCTTCCTTTCTGAATTGGAGCGTATTTTTTTATGTGTCTCTGTAGTGAGAAAAGTTTTCAAAACAGTGTGCAAGTTGAGGTGTCACTCCTACAAGAAGAAAGGCTGAACAAACATTTCTCTTCAAAAACAGGACTTCTTTTTTTAAAAATTAGTAAATAAAGACTTGGTAACAGATACACATCCCTTCATATAGTACTAACTTTACTTTGGTTTCCAATCTTATTTCCATCAGAATATTATTTTAGAGAGAATTAGAGTTCACTCCATCCCTGGCAGCGTTCAAGGCCAGGTTGGACAGAGTCTTGGGTGACATGGTCTACTGTGAGGTGTCCCAGCCCATGGCAAGAGGGCTGGAACTAGGTGATCTTAAGGTCCTTTCCAACCTTAACTATTCTATGATTCTATTAAAATTAATGAGACCAACTCTTTATGAACTATGCTGCAGTAAGACACACATGCTGACACACCAGGAATTGATATTTTTTACTATTATTAGAATCATGAAGTAGAAAAAAATCCCTACATACACAACTTTCATTTAAACTATTTAAACATGAAGAACAGAAAGCAGAATGAGTTGACATGCATCCATATACAACAATAAAAAAAACCTTAAGCTTTTCCATCAATTGAGAAGGGGGCCTATAGGGACGCTGGGGAGGGACTCTTCATTAGGGACTGTACTGATAGGACAAGGGGTAACAGGTTAAAACTTCAAGAGGGGAAGTTCAGATTGCATATAATGAGGAAATTCTTTCCTGTTAGGGTGGTGAGGCACTGGAATGGGTTGCCCAAGGAGGTTGTGAATGCTCCATCCCTGGCAGTGTTCAAGGCCAGGTTGGATGAGGCCTTGGGTGATATGGTTTAGAGCGAGGTGTCCCTGCCCATGGCAGGGGGGTTGGAACTTGATGATCTTAAGGTCCTTTCCAACCCTAACTATTCTATGATTCTATGATTCTAATATCTGTTACTTCACAGTTCAGCAGAAATAGCTCTGTGGTCTGTGAAGTTTTTTTCAGATTTCACTCTGTGGTTTACAATAAAAAAAAAATTCTTGGAAAAGAATCTCATGCTGACCTTTTCAATTTTTATGGCATGTCTAATTACTGCTAAGTGCTCTTCTGGAAGTAACGTCAAATTTACTTGTCCGATCCAGGGAATTCACAGCTAAAGTGAAAGTGAGAAAATAATTAAAAAGAACAACAACAAAATAAAGTCAGCATCTCATTTTGAACTGGCCAATTGTGATGAAGGTTAAAGTGATCCCACACTCTCAGCTTATGCGAATGCAGATCTGCTGCTGGAAGAGTCTTGTCTTCCCAAATTGGAAGAGGAAAGCTGAAACAGTTTCTGATACCTCTGAAGACCAGCTGCAGACCTAAAACTAATAAAGATGAAAGTCTCTGTGACCACTTCAGAAGAGATGCATGTGAAATATATCAAATATCAGAGGCACACATGAAATCAACAATGCTAACAGCCATGTTATAATGAGTCCATACTATTAGAATCATCAATAACAGAAAAAAAACCAACAAAAAAAACCAAAAAAAAATAAAAGCCAACTAAGGGTAAAAAATTAAAATGTGCCAGATTCAGACTGGCACATTCCCCAGGATTTTTCAAATTACAACTCAGGGATATCCTCAGATCAACATTAACCAGTCTAATTATTCCACTATCTCAGTGTGGAAGTATTTGCTCTAGCTCAGCAGGGACTCTAAGAGACCCTAAATGGACTTACAGAATGACAAAAAGAACAAGTAAGGATGTCACCACCAGGAACCCAAGTGATTCCATGCATCACGTACATGGAAAGAGTCCTCCCTGCCTCCTGCAAGTTTAATTTCCCATTTGCACCGTCATTTTACCAGGGTTTACTGCACCTCTGAGAGTCCCAATGGTGGGGCCCTTCGCTAGTGTGAGGGAAGCGAGTCCACCTGGCACAGTGCTGCTGGTGCTGCTTTCTCACATCATCTTTATTAGGGTGAAGCCTGGCACCAGTTGCACCAGGGGACTTCTGCCTTTACAGTCGTTCTCATGTCTCTGTGATACGCACACCATCAGAAAGCCAATAATATTCTGGTCAATATAATCCTTTCCATACACTTACAAAAAGCAATTTGTTTAAGCTTCCTGGTCAAAGTGGAGTAAACAGAACATGTTGATTTATACAGGTATTTGCTCGCTCAGGCACAGAGCAAATAGGCTATTCTGGGTGCGGTTGTCCTCAATTACATCCTATTAATCTAATGTATTAAAAGAATGGTACTTAACTGTGAGATAACTGACAGAAGATAAGTATATATTAGGGCATTTCTGACATTTGCTGTACTGATAGGACTTCCTTTGGAAGACTTCCTACAAGCACTGTAAGTTTCCACAAGGGTCTGCATTTGCACTTTGTCCAGTGTTGCTTATTATCATTACTACTGCTAAAGAAGGATCTAGGAATATGTTAAGCAAAAGCCCAATCGAAACAAAGTAACCTTTGCAAAGTAAAAATAGGGATTAATAAAGTAAAAATAGGATTAATAAAGGGACTGGAAGCGCGTTTTCTTTTTTTTGGCAATTTTTCACATACAACTCTTTCCACCCCCAAAAGTCGGAAAATTGGGTTCCATTCCGTTTTCTGGTATATCCTGCAGACAACGGTAAACCTGTTTTATCAATTTGCAAAACCACTTGCTTTCCTTGAGAGTGCTGTTAAAATTCAAGTCGACAACAAACTCACCCCCTTACTCAGAGACATACACACCACTTTCCCAGCACATACTCCTCGAGCTCTAATGCATGGTGCAGGACGGAATAAGAAGTCAGCAAACCCAGACATACACTCACAGCTCACCCCAAAGGTGTTCATTCACACAATATCCTAGACTCACTGAAGGCATTTAGTTATACCTGATCTGTTTTCCTATTCTGATAATTCCCTTCACAGGGCAACTTCTTTTCCCGTTAGTGCTATTGGAAAATAACATCACCTAAATACTGAGCAGCATTGATACTTACCAGAAATACCCAATTAAACAGCCCAGAGACTTCTTTAATTCATCTCCTAAAGCTTTAACTTTTACAGTTACTGTAAGAAGAGGAGAGGGAAAAAAAAAAAAACCACCAAAAAAAAAAAAAAAAAAAACCAAACCAGAAACAAACCAAACAACATTTCCTTGAGTTATAAATATGGTATTAATATTTATTCAAATTCTTGTTACAAGCCAAAATAATTGTGTCTTGATGTGAAAAGGCAAGAGTTAAAATAACAAGTTTAAGGGCATTCTGTGTAAATATAAATGAAAAAAAAAAAAAAAAGCAACTTGTGATATAAATACTTGCTGTGTCTATCTAGTCATGGAGATAAATCCTGAAAGATGATGAGAACCATCCCCTTTTTCAACAGAGCATGTAATTATCTTTTCACCAGGCTCATGTTACCAACCAGTCTGGGCTAGACGATCAGTCTTAGATTGCTAACATAACAAAATCTTACACCTTTAATACAATGGAATTTATCCTCAGCCAAAGCAAAAAATTAGCTTAAAACATTTAACGACCTCCAAAGCTAAAGAAAACCCATTAAACAGCTTTGAAGTGCACTAAAAAGTTCAGCATTAAAGTTTAGATTTTACTAGTACTGAAACATCACACCACCAGAAATTCATTAAATCTTGCATTATTTTTATTATTATTACTAACATCATTATCACAGGGGTGAGGGCAGGTAGTTACTTTTTTCTCTCCCCTTTAAATTCAGAGTACTTGTACCATTATTAATACCTGGGTGTTTAAATTAGCCATAGTCATTTGATAACACAATCTACTGGAATCCTTCTCATCTGCACTTTCCCTCTTTTATTCCATGTACATTACAGCTGGTAACATGGATAAAATCCAGATGTTATGTAAACCAGCTGCAAATATGTGCTTCTATACCTAAGCCTCCAGTGCTCTTACTCATGCACAGAAAATGCTTATTCTGTCAATGGCTGTGAGATCAGTTCACTGAATTGTCAGCTGCTATGCCTCATTAACAAAAGTCAAAAGAACCCCCAGCCAAACCCAGCTCTTGAATTAAATTTGGATACCAGTTGGCTATCAAGTTATTCATTTAATGACAGAATGTAATATTTTGTGTATCAGTTTTGTGTTGGGTTTTGTGTATTTTTTCCTACAAATTCATTATTCATTGCATTGTATTTTTTCATTCTGGTCCATACATACATAACAGCACTATATGAGAGCTGGTGATCTGTTCTCTCCTGAGGCTCAAAGTCTCCGCTAAATCTGCAGTCCTACTTTATTAATGAAAATGAAAGCCCTATTTTTTTCTCCCATTCCATTGTTTTAACACAGAATCACATTAACATTGAATTAAAAACTAAACTGATGTCAAGTTTTGAAATGATCCTGTTAAACCTGGTATATTTGACAGTCTATATCCAAACAGTAAAAAACTACTCCAATTTTTATCTCCAAGCTCACACACAAAATGATACTCCCATACTTCTGTTGCCATGAAAGATGATAGAAGAAAAACATTTCCACTTTTGATTAAGCAATTTCATCCTGAAAGGCACTATGGAATCCTCTTTTTAACTACCTACACAGCTGTCCAATTTTAATCATTAGTCATCATACAAGGCTTGTTCCCAGTACTGGTGCCTTTGCAAGGAAAAGCGGGTTAGCAACCAGTAAACATTTTCTGCCATATATGATGCAGAACCCAGCAAGTTACTTTGCCCAAATTAAGAGATATTCCTTTTATTTACATCTAACCATATACATATGCGCATATGCATATAAAAAAAAAAACACACAAAAAGACATTCTATACATAATTCTCAATAATCGTGCTTGTGAGAATGCCTGTGGGGATTTACTGTGTCCTGGGAAAAGCACCCAGTTCTGCCTAAATTCTATCTGAGGAAGGATGACCTACCTGTCTACAGCATGCTTCTACCCAGGATAAATTCTGAGCGAGTTATGCAAGGACTCTCCATATCACAACAGCAGCTAGCTGCCCAACTCTGTATCATCAGTTCCCTTTTTTTACTGGGGGATGGTCTTGCACAATTTTAGCAGAAGCCACTGAGCCCAGTCTGACCCAGCTGAATAATAAAGGTGTGAGCATGAATGCAAAGAACAACAAACCTCAGTATGAGGCTGAAGAGAAGCTCTCAGAACTGGTGTAAGATTTCAGGAAGAAAATACTGAAGGTTTTTCTACAAATGGACTACTACAGTATTCACTACTAAGTGACTAAGATCTGATAGAACATTAAAGAAGATTGTCTTAGGTACATATCTATCCCCTGATTAATAGGGATGTAAGAAAGAATAAATGCTTCCTGTAAGTTAAGAGTATAATGTATCACAAAGCAGAAAGAAGCTGACAGTACAGTGCTGACACAGCCATGGTAATAGCCACCTACAGTTTCCAGTTTCCACAGGTCCCCATGCAGTAGGACTGTGCAAGGAACACGGATGTAATTTGTCTCAAGTTTTGTTTTGTTTTGTTTTTTTTTCCTCTATGAGACTATAACTTCATTGGGTTGGTTTGGGTTTGCAGCAGTCAACTGCAAAGATTTTCAACTGGGAAAACTATTCCATGGATATTGAGGGTTTTCAATTTTCCCACCACAGCAGCAAAACTGGGTAGTGCTCTTCCAGGACACTGCTTAACAAGTACTAACTGGCCATGTTTTGTAAGTGATTACAGACTGGATTATTATTACTATAAAATATAAATGCAGTTACCAAAATGTACACCAGTTTAGTTTATAGAGTAGTGCTTTATTGATGATTGTATTCCAGAAAGAGAGTAGTGTGAAAACCTAATTCAGCATTCATAAGTTTCCGTTTTCATGACTATTCATGAATTTTAACTGTGAAAAATAACTTATGCTTTCATTCTGTATTAGCTAGGCTTTTTGATTCTTTTTGGCTTTTTTTACACCAAAATGCCATTTTACATGACATAATTCCATATCAACAGCAGTCAGTTGCTACATAACAAGTGGCCAAAATTTTCAGTACAGGCATCCTAAATAAAAGGCCTTCTTTTCCTCCCTAAATTACACTTCTTCATAACCCATTACTAAAACTTTTCACTTCCATTTCCAAAAGCAGGAGTTTGAACTTCTTACATACCAAAGATGAAGCTTTAAACTTTCTCCTTACTCTATTATGCTTACGATTTTCCCCACCTTTCAATTTTGAAAAATGTTGATGTGAACGAGGAGGAATAAAAGTCAGTTCTGGAAAAACTGACTCCCCTCTGGAGGAGGGGAGAGAATACTTTAAAAAATATTTCACCAAACATTTTTCCTTCTTCCTTTCCTCCTCTAATGAAACAATAATAAATGCAATCCTTACAATAAGTAATTAGTCATTTTTACAGGCTGACACATTGCTGACTCCGAGGACGACTGCTTTAAACTTCAGGTATAAATCTTACATTTGATGTTTTCTACTTACATGGACAAAATAGAAGCTCTTCTGCAAAAAACATGGAAGAACCACAGATATTCTCATTTAAGATCAGAGGTTAAAGACCCTTTTTTCTCTAAGCAAACTTATGCAAGCAAAGGGAGAGTTCTATTATCCTATCTTCTGCAGATTAACCATGTTTTCCAAAATAGAAAAACCCTCAAGTTGCTTTCCATTCTCTTAGCAGATTCATTTAAGCTACTTTCATCTCTACAGAAAGATAAAAATCTAGTCAACAGCAGGATACAGATCAAAAAGCCATTGCCTGTCATAAACAACTTCAAATTATGGCTCATAAAACAGTAACACTCCACTTTTATTCACTGTGTCTTGCTTTCAGAATGGTGTTTTTACACAGATTTCTTTCAAGTTCACATTGTTTCTTCCTTCTATGTAACTACCACTATTACAATCTAAAACTGTAGTAAAGCAGAACTATTTATAAGAAAAAGAAATATTAGCATAGGTATCTTGCAGTGTCAGAATGAAGGATTACAGCACACATGCATGTGTACAGGTGTTCAATATTTCTCAATTTAATACTATCTGGGTGCTTCCACCAAGAAGGTGCTATGAAGTGCTTTTTGGAGACACACAAAGATGAAATGTTTCTGTACCAGGTGTCTCCTTCCAGAAGGACAGGCTACCATGTGTGTGCAGTTAGGTAACAGGCAAGCTAAGCAAACTATTTTTAAAGCCTATTCTTGCAGCTGTCTTCATTCTCTTAGTACAGCTGTGCAAGCCATGAAAAGTTTACATCATAATTAACTATTTTGCTTTCACTTTTCATCTCCTCTATAAAAGGCATATAATCAGCCACTTTTATGCTGAAGCTTGTAAGTATAATTACTACTATAGCAATTAAACCAAACTTAACAAGTGCTATTTAGTCAGAATGATAGTGGAGCTTACAGTGTTAACTAATGTCTGCTCCTAGCGACAAATTACTCTCAGCAAATCTCATTTCTATTTTGGCTGCATCACTATCAGAAGAGATCTCTTGTATTTATTTTTTCTTACATAGTTCCTAGCAGAACCCCCCCAACACCCAAACTTTAAAGATTGAGGATACTTATGTTCTGCATTGGTGATGTTCCTATGTTCTAAGGGGGGTAAACCTAGTTGGATTCTAACATCCTGCTGTTGCCTCCTATTTTCTGTCAGACTATATGGAAATATGCGCAGTTTTTGATAGCTCTATTATGTAAATACACTTTTTAAAAAATATCTGTATAAAATATCTAAGAGCTTTTCCAGTCTAAATACAACCCCAGTATTTATTCTCACTACTATTTGTAAGGTTTCTGATTTTTGTAATCACTTTTGCAACTTACAACTGTTACAAAGATCTGAATGATGCACAAAGAGACAGCTTCTGCCATCTCCCTGGGGACTGCTGTCAGAATAACACATTATTCATAATGATTAAGTCTAGTCCTCCACAGGAATATAGAACAGACTGATTTTTAGCAGCATCTTCAAAGAAAAGAACTCTTCAGATTAAACCTGTTTTTTCAGACTATATCTGCCCAAAGCCCAGCATAAGTCTAACAAAATAAAATGATTCTGTGTTTCCATGGCTCACAAATGCTAAGAGTCAACTTTCGTCTCACAGAATCCAAGTTACAGTCAGAAACATTATGAGCACACTTGCCATCTGTACTCAAACACTGATGGCGCAACTGGAGTGACTGTATATGGACAGAAATGGTCTCAGAAAGATTTAGATTACAAAACAGATAAAATATAACAGATGTGCCCATCAGCAAGCAGGCTGGCATTCGCTCCGCAGCAGCTGAGGCTTCTGAGAGTAAGCATACCCAAGTAATTAATCTGTTTTGAGCTTTCAAGTCACAAAAAAAAGCACAAGTTCAAAAGTACCCTAAATGAAGGGGGAGGAGGGATTTCTTTCTTGGACCATGGATGATAAACAAGCTCTCACACTAAACCCTGTAGTATTCTTCTACTCTAGATCCAGCTTCAGCCAAATCATTCTGCAATTCTGTTCTATGGTGAGCTGGACAGACCAGCTACCTGCCCACAGAGACTCCAGGCACAAAAGAAATGGGCTAAAATGAGAGCAAACACCATGAAGCAAACCTTCAACGAGCATTATTCATCTGCCTCATGCAGGTTTGATCACTGCAATGCCCACAGGTGCCAGTACAGCCACACTAAGCATGAGGCCGTGGAGAAAATCAGATTGTCTTGAAGAGTGGTCCTTCTCCATGGAGGAGGTCACTGCCTATAGCTCACCAAGGGAGGCATGTAGCACACCATTATACAGCCAAACCTAGGCTCCTGCCTGAATCAGAGCTAAGCATCATGTACTTCTATCAGTATCAAAGGGCTACCTTCCTCACAGGAAAATGGAGATTTTTAAAATCCTGGAAAAATCTCCTTGAGCTAGGAATTGATCAGTTTCCTAAATCCCGTGCAAGTCTGTTAAAGCAAAGGGAAGGGAATGCCACCATCTCTTCTTCTAATCTTGTTTCCTAAATTACCAAAGTCAGTAACTTCTTTACACTGCAATTATCTTTTTCTCCAGTACATTCAGATGGTGTTCCACTTGAAAAGACCATGATTTACTGGGTACGTCACAATCTTCAAAGGGAAAAAGAAATTTAAGAAACCATCTTTAAGTATTTGCCAAGCTTCTACCAGAGTGGCAGGCACATCTGACAAAGGTTCATCCTACTTTACTAGTTCTGGAAAAAAAAATGCAACAGATACAAATACTGTTTCCAAACCAAAAGACAGAATTTTGGAAGAAGCCCAATTTTTTTTTCCACTCTACTGATCTGAGAATGACATTATGACCTGATGCATTCAACAGCAAAATACTTCTGAGGCAGACTTCAGGAGCACCAGATGGCACTATTCAGAGGTTCTTCTAGTCCTGGTCCTACTGGCTGGCACAACAGCATTAAAAAATTGTTATTTTCCATATTGAAAACCTACTTCTGACCAAAGTAATATTTCCACTACAAAAAGGTTACATGCTTGGAGATGACACAGGCAGACTGGGTTTTGTTTAATAACTCTTCAGTCTTCAAACGCAATTTATATGTAGTTAGGCAGCAGAATAAGTTAAAATCAATACCGTATCTATATTAAAATTCTAAACAAATACACAATTGAAAATTAGATTTTGCAGGTAATATGCACTCCAACCTTGTCTTGTCAGTTGCAACTCTGAAAACCTCGGGTTCCCAGATAATTCAAGCTAATGCTAGCAGAGCTGTAAGAATACTCTATTCTACCTGCTTTGTCTCATTGGTAAGCATTATTTTAAGTAAAAGCACCCAGCTCTCTACAAAAGCCTCCAAAAGTTACCTAGTTACTGTCTAAAGAGGACCTGAATGTCAGAGCCTAATGCCAGAATTTAAGCACTGTATACATTTGCATTAAAAGCAGCGAAGACCTCAGTTTCATGACACCATGACATAACATAATGGATGTTATATGCCGTGTAAAGGAGGTACTTTCAAAGTCGTTCTTCTCTCTTCTCAATACCAAAGGAAATAACAGTACAATCCACTTTGTTGAAACTGGAACTGGGCTGACAGAATAATGCCAGGTGGAAGAGCTGCAGCAACCTAGGTTTTCTTAGGAGCTCTGGACAATTGCTTAAACCAAAAAAATAAAAAATAAAATAAATAAAAAAAAAAGTTAACAGTGGTGCTGGTTACTACTACCACATCCTAAGGACTAGCATCATGCCGCGTATTATCTTTGAGAATCAGCACATAAATATACAGCATAAGAATTCAAGAAAAGTCATTAATTACAAAAGTCATTAATTGGCAATTAATTTTTAATGAGCTTGCTATACAAAAAGAATGGTTAATGACAACGTTCTGTGAGCTTCCCTCCTGTTCCTACTCCTTTCCCCTTCGAGTGAAGGGTTTAGTTTGACCTTCCAGCAATTATGCCCACATTGCCACAAAACTTACTGATCTTATTGCAAC
Source organism: Neopsephotus bourkii (assembly GCF_033783945.1). Taxonomy (NCBI): domain Eukaryota; kingdom Metazoa; phylum Chordata; class Aves; order Psittaciformes; family Psittacidae; genus Neopsephotus; species Neopsephotus bourkii. Next base: position 15,600,473 of record NW_026900684.1, on the reverse strand, counting down.
ATTCTTAACACTACTTCACTAAGATTTCTGGTGGACATTCATAAACCAGCACAGACCCACAGTAAAGATCAGAATTCGCAAACTAGCTGAAAAACATGCAAACATGCACCAGCAGCCCATCATCAAACTCTTTACAGACAAATCAGTATTGTAACATCTCCAGCACAAAATAACTATTAAGAGGAGACCAAAACACAAAGAACAGTTATATCCAACATTACTGGAAACATTTCACTTATATATAAGATACCAAACAATGTCTTTCAAAGGTACTGAAATGAATTGAGTCATGCAGCAGCTAGGGAAGTCTGGTACTTAGTAAGGGATCCTTATTTGCAGTCTTATTTCTCTAAAGTCAGCATGAGCAAAAGGCAGCGCAGGTTTTTGTTCTTTGAAGATTATTCTGTGCTTTTAATTTTGATCATTCTGAAATAAGAAAACAGTGTTGCAATGCCTTGGTATGTTAATGGCAACTTTAATTGGTTATTTATGTGAACTGTAAATTTACAAAATCCCTCAAGACAAACAAACAAAAAACCACATCAATGAGACACATTTCTCCCTGTGAAACAGCTTATTATTTACAACCTCAATTTTGAAAACACTTATTCATGTGCTTAATGTTAAAGACTGACGTTAGTACCACAAAGGTCAATGAAATCATACAAGTAAATTTATATCCACACAAAAAGCATGCACATAAATGACTGAAGTGTTTTTAATGGAAATCCTTGTTTTAATAGAATGTATGTAGAAACCTCTATTTTTTATTATTTTCAGAAGACATTTATAGGAGTGCCTTAGGTCAGGAGCGGTTTGCCCAAAGGTTAATAACTGGTAAAATACAGAAAATGAAGGACAGGTATGTGTTTTGTGGGTGTTTTTGTCTGCAGGTTTTTTGTTGGTTTTCTTTTTGTTGTTTTTTAATTAAGAGACAATCAATGTAGTCCTTCAAGAAACAGCGCTGGGAATACTGTTGCTGATGTATTAGTGATTTTAGAAAGTGGCAGAAAGTGAAACCACAAAGAAGTTAATTAGAACAGTCATCTCTGGAAAAAAAAAAACAACCAACCAACAAACATAAGAAGCTGAGAGAAGAGCTCACAATGGCAACCGATACAATTGCCTTTTAAAAAGCTCCAAGGCATGCTCAGGAACAAAGCATTGGTATCACTACAGAGACTTTTTGACACTATCAGGTCAACTTCAGCTCTGATCAGAAACAGAACTTAAGGACTGTTATGCTGAAAAAAACAGCCAAGGAGAAGGATTTAGGAGCATGGCAGTCAGTCTCAGTTCAATTCCCAGGCAACAGACAGAGCAATTCCTAACAGAAACTATCCTCAGGCACAAGAACAGCAAGAAGGTGACATACAGAAGCTACCACTTATTTGCTCTAGAGCAACCCACCTTCCCTCTATTCGTGGATGAGCGGACAGTAGCACATTTCTTCTGCCTTGACTTCAGCAAGGCTTTCAACACTCCCCAACAACAAATACATCACTTCTCCTCACAGCCCCGGAGATATGAACTCATCAGGTGGACTACAAAGTGGGTAAAACCTGGCTGGAACGTCAGACTCAAAAGGTGACCAATGGTTTGAAAGAGTTTTTACTGAGGCTGATACTTTTACCAATCACCTAGGAAGAGGAAGCAGCACAGACTCAAGAGGTCTGAAAGTGGAAAGAGAAAGGGGGACAGTGTTGACAGGCTGGAGAGCGGGGCTGCTCCCCAGTGAGACCTCTGCTAGCTGCCAGAGTGGCCTCCCAGAAGACTGCAGAAGGTCAGCCCTGGGAAAAGAAGCATCCTCCGTGAACGGGGGCAGTCGCTGATAGGTGGCAGCTCTGCGGACAAGGTCCTGGGGGGTCCTGGTGGGCAGCAAAATGTACAAGACAGCAGTGCACCCTTGCGGCAACAAGGGCTAAACACACAGACAGCTGCACAAGCCACCAGGTGTTGGAACTCCACTCCTGAGGCTTCATCAAGAGACCCGTGCTCAGCGTGAGAGATGACAAACTGGAGGAAGTTCAATGGACGGCCACTCAAAGTGTTTGCAGCAAATGATGCAGGAGGAGAGACTGAAGAACCTGGGTTTGTTTAGCCTGGAGAAAAGAAGGCCACGGATACATCTCAGAGCACTCTTCCACCGTACAAAGGGTCATAGAGGAGATGGGCTGATTTGGGCACAAATTAACAGGACAGGCTCCCAGGCAGGCTGTGAATCTCCATCCTTAGAGACTCAGAATCCAGCTGTGTAAGACCCTTACAGCCTTACTGTAAGGAGGAGAGGGTGGAAGAGGTGACCTCCAGAGTTCCCCTCCAGACTAAATTACTGTATGAAACCAGGATGAGTGGCATACAACAGCTTCAATAAGATTCAGTGAAGCTGGGAAGCAGTCATATTGCATGTCCAAAGGCTACAAATGGACTTGTCATACTCATTAATAAAACACAGTGACTTCTTTAAACTCCAGATACTCTAAACAACGAGCCCTGAGCACGGTTGCACTTAAAGTCTATCCTTGATCTGCACTCTACAGAACATCTTGGCATTACCTCCATGCAGATGCAGGCTGGCTCCTAACTAACAAAATGCTCCAGGCACAGGGACAAAGATCAGCAATGTTTGGGGGGTTAATTAAGTAATGGTATGCAAGACCAGATCTTTTGTTGTGTGCTTTTCTTGTGTACTCTTTTATGGTAAGTACCTGGAGTACTGAAAGTAATCCAGAACACACACAAAAAATAGAATTCAGAAATGATACTTCTGTGTATGTGCAGAGAAAAATCTGTTTAAGATTAATATATAGAGAGATTACCTTTGACATTAATCTTGTGAAGTTTAAAATGGTTTCAAGTTCAACTGATATAATTTCTTCACACAAAACATAACATAATGAATCAAAAAACAAAGTATAATGAAAAGTAAAACTTGGTAACTTGTGTTTTTCTAAACATAAGGATAACTTCACTCGAAGAGAACAAGACATATTTTAACAGACAAATCTAAAACCCACACACAGCGAATTCAAGTAGTGAATCCCAGAAATCAAGATACCAAGAAGACCGTGTACCATGGTTACTGATTCTTTTACCCTTATAAGCAATAAAAAGTTGTAACTGCTGAATATATCTAGAAAATCTATGTCTACATATTAATGGTATGTACTAGCAACCACCAAATGCAGTTTCTTTTCAGGAATCTGGAGTGTTCCAGCTTCTCACTATACAGACAGACTGAGCAGAATTGAAAGCATTTCTGATGTATACACTAATATTACCTACATGTAAAAACAACCCCAACTACATAAGATCACAGCTTTTGCCCATACTAAAGACAATCTGTTAAAATTATTATGTGCTCATGAAAGGAATTTCAAGTCTTTAACAGAAATGTACTTTAAAAGAAAAAAAGAAAAACCTCAATTCCAGTTTTTTCCAAAATTTTCCTCACAGAAATAAAAAAAGTGGCAAAAAAATTAGGGCCACTTTTTAAAAAAAAACTGGAACCACACTCTCTCCTTCTCTGTTTTGTAACTCTACACAACAACAAGTTTGAGATAGCTTTTGGACATAAATATAAGATACAGAAGTTGCTTTTGCTAAATATATATCTTTTGCTAAATATATATATATTATTAAACATACCTATCCCTCTGATAAGAAAAGCAGGCGTTACTTATGCTATTTGAATGACAGAGGAATATTTCCTATATTGATAGCATTCTGCTTCAATACTGGTGTATACAATTCTGCAAGAACAGGATTTACAATAGGACCAAGTACAGAGAAAGATATAAAAACATGTGTCACATAAAGACAACTTTTAAACTGGCAAGTGCAAGACAGTCATTCCCATTCAAAATGATGCTATCTCATGCAGCTACATGCATGGATGTCCTACAGGATACTTGGTAGTTGTCATAAACAGTAAAGAAACTGCTAAAAATACATATTATTGAAATCAACAGCTGTCACAGTTGCACCAGCCCAAAGACTTCTACCTACATAACAATAGTAAAACATTCCCAAAAGGCTGGTTGCATAAACGGGTATTCAGTAAGACAGCAGAAGAAACGAGTACACCTAACTTGGCCTTTCCTGCCACCACTACAACTCCACCCAAAAGAACAAATATTAGTGTTTTGGGTTTATTTTTTTCTCTGGTTTTGTTTTACTGTGATGTGATCTAAATATGCTTTTTTCTTTATTTTAAAGTTACTGTACTTTTCTGCTCATTCTCTGTATGGCTTTTACATTAAACTGGGCCCAACTACAAAAAGTTGCACTCAAAATCGTATAAAAGGAGACACAGTGGCTCTATTTCTCTTTGTTGTTTGATATTAAGCATGCAGCTTCTTGAGCTGAAATGGGAGTAAAGCATAAAAACAAAATAATCTCAGTTTGCATAAGCTGTCATCTTTTTATGCTCAATTTTTTGTTGAGAAAAAACTGCTGGGCTTAAACCACCACAAATTGGAAAGTGATACTAGCAGATATTAACTTCTTATTTCATAGACCCTAGAGCTGTGACCAAAGTAGCTATGCAAATCCAGTCGATTCTAGGTGAAACACCTACAAAACTTAATGGCTCAATTAGTTACTTGAATTTAAATTCTCCATCCTATTCCATTTATCTTATTTCCTCCAATTGCTTATACCTAATTTAACACCTACCAGCGCAAACATTTACTGCCAGCAAGTGCTGCAGCACTACTCTCACAGGTTAATTTCTACCACAATGGGTCCTTAGATAACAATGACAAATCGTCAAGTAATTGTACAGTGCCATAAACTTAATGACTCTCTAGGCAGTGTTAGGAATAATCAATGAATCAGTAATCATGTGACTTATCACTGAAAATACAGAAAATGGGACTGAAGAAAAATGGAAACAGCAATATAAGTGTAAAGTAACAGAAGATTCTCTTTACTAACTCAGCAAATTATGTGGCAATGGTGGCTGAGGAAGTCCTCTAGATTGACCGTACTAAATTAACTCCCACGTGCTGCCAACCAGAAACAGTATCTTTCTTTGGACTCCTCTCTTTTCCTATGCTATGCCCAGCTAGCTGGCAGTAAAGCAGATTTATAGAATAAAAACAAATCAGTATTATTTCTTCCTGACTCTTGTTTTCTTCTGATTATCTTCTGAAAGCTTTGTAATAGAGCCAAAGGTAATTTATAGCCAAAATTAAATGAAAAGAGTAACAGGAAACTGCAAAGTGTTAGATTTCTTTAGAGGGTAGCACTCCAAAAGGTAGACAAAACAAACTGGCTAAGGGAGGCAGCTATAGTAAACTACGCTTCATTAAACACATGAAGAGTTTAATTCTGTTCAATAAGCTTTTGTTAAATTTCTGCTTCCTTGAAATCAAATTGGTCATAAAAAAGACAAAGTGAGGTAACTTTAAAGGATTACAGCAGGAAGGCATCTGTCGTCCCACAGACATTCAATGCCTTCATACCATATTAGTGAAAGGGCTAAGAGAAGGAATGGAAACTGCAATTTTGCAGCACTACAAAGTAGAGAGCTCTTCAAGCTGTCCTGCAGTGGGATGGCCAAGTAAGAGTAATGATTCTGACTTTAAACATGCTTCCCCAAAATGCTTCCTCCTGGCATCAGCACTGCAGTAAAACCATTTCCATCAAATTTTCTGCTATGAATGACTAAAGAAAAGGACCAGCCAATGCATGCATACAACAGTCCACACAAATCATCCACAAACCCCACTTTTAATACATATATATTGCAAACAAAAAAATTTCCTCTGCAAAATTACCACTACAGGGCTTCAGTCATTCTTGCCCAAAGTAAGCAGGAAGCTTTCAAGGACGTTTACTCCTACATTCACTCTTCACAGCATCTCCATTTGCTGTTCCACAGATCAGGCCTCTTATGTTAACATACATTTTTCACTAACCTCACATTCCTTCCCAACAACCCACAAAACACATTCACTTCTTTCTGCATGTCCAACCAGATTGACAAAGAAGCCTGCAAGAAGAAAAAACAAAACAAAACAAAACACCCAAGTGTTTCTCTTCCCCCGTCCAAAGGCCACATTAGGTCAGTCACTTCAAAGGTTAAGCCTGAAGTGATCAAAATTATGCAGAGCAGAGCCAAACACAGGAACGCCACATCACCAGTTAAGAGGATAGCAGGGTTTGTGTCCTTCAAGCACTCCCCTTTCTACAGCCACAGTCCTTACCAGTATTACGTTTGTGTGGCAAGGTTTTGGTAGCAGGGGATTACAGGTGAGAAGCTGATAGAGGCTTCCCCCATGTCTGAAAGAGCCAATGCCAGATGGCTCCAAGACAGACCCACTGGTGGCCAAGACTGCGCCCATCAGCTACAGTGATAGCGCCTCTGGGCTAACAGACAATTAAGAAGGGGGAAAAGTTACTGCACAACAGTAGCTCGAGAGAGGAGTTAGAAAATGTGAGAGAAACAGCCCTGCAGACACCAAGGTCACTGAAGAAAGAGGGGAGGAGGTGCAGAAACATTCCCACACAGTCTGTGGTGAAGCCCACAGTGAGGCACACTGTCCCCTGCAGCCCATGGGAGTTAATGGCGGAGCAAATATCCACCTGCAATCCATGGAGGATCCCACACCAGAGCAGGTGGATGTACCTTGAAGGAGGCTGGTAACCCTGTGGGAAGCCCACAGTGGAGCAGACCCCTGGTAGGACCTGTAACCCCATAGAGACAGAAGCCCATGCTGGAGCAGGTTTCCTGGCAGGACTGGTGACCCCATGGGGGACCCACACTGGAACAGTCTGTTCCTGAAGGACTGCACCCCATGGAAGGGGCCCACACTGGAGCAGTACACAAAGAACTGCAGCCTTCTCATGAGAAGGACTCATGTTGGATATGTTTGTGGAGGACTGTCTCCCATGGGAGAGACTCCATGCTGGAGCAGAGGAAGCGTGTGAGGAGTCCCCTTCCTGAGGAGGAAGGAGCAGCAGAGACAACATGTGATGAACTGACCAAACCCCCGTTCCCCATCCCCCTGCACCATTGGTGGGGAGGAGGTATCAAAACTGCAGCCTAAGTTGAGCCTGGGAAGAAGGAAAGGACAGGTGTTTTTAAGATTTTTGGTTCATTTCTCATTAGTCTACTCTGATTTGATTGGCAGTAAGTTTACTTATTTTCCCCAAGTCAAGTCTGGTTTGTCCATGACAATAACTGGTGAGTGATCTCTCCCTGTCCTCACCTCAATCCACAAGCCTTTTGTTGCATTTTTCAGCCCTTGTCCACCTATCTGAAGAGGGGAGTAACAGAGTGGCTTGGTGAATGGACATCCAGCCAGAGTCAACCCACCACTCCTGTGTAAGAACTACATTCAGCCTACATAAGCAGCACACATGCTGGCTTTTTCTGGGCCATACCCCCAGCTGGGAGCCAGAGTCCGCTGTGGCTCCTGTTGTACCAGTGTGCTTCAAGTCACACCAAGGTTTAAATAAAGACAAGAAGACTGACGAGGGTAGGGAATATCTACTATGCAAGTAACAAGAAAATAATCTACAGTTCTTCAGCCTGGAAACAACAGAACAAAGGGGTAGTTTCACGGGACTTTGTCGTAGCACATGCTTCACAGAGAAAAGGTGTGGAGGGGGATACGTCCAATTACTGAGGGACCACAAGTGCAACCAGCAGGCAGTGGGCTCAAAACAAAAGAAAGTAATTCTTTACAGAAATCCATGGCTAACCTGTAAACATTTTTTCAACAGATTATTGTGAATACTGAAAATATACACAGAGACAAGGGGAAGAGGACATGTTACCAGAAGCCCATTGAGCACAGAAACTGTCTCCGACTCATGAAGTCTCTGTACGACAGACAACTGCAGCCTGCGTGTGAATTCAGCGATACTATATGCTTATTCTCTTACACATTTACCAATTCGTTTACTTTTGGCCACTTCTCAGACAGGGACAACTGGCCTACACAGACTGCCGAACATGCCTGTGCTTGTCTTTTACAGAAAATGAAGTTACATGCATATTTGCAGGCTTTTCTTTTAATTTATTCCAATATTCCATATTTCCAGTATCAAAAATCTTATCCTAAATGACAGGCTAACATAATGGATAAGAATTGCATTGATCTTTACATTAGTAATTGCTTCAGATCAAACTGTAGTTAAAGAGTACTTTGTCCAGTATAACAGTAACATAGCACAGTTCAGAAAAAGGATGAATATTTGGTTAGTAAAGAATGTCTTCTAAGCTGCACAGTTAAAGACATAATTACCTAATCACGGTGAAGTTCCTCCAAGGCATACAGATCAATCTAATCTTGAATTATCAAAAATACCCAATTTGCCCAACCTGCACATTACAATAAACACAGTGAAATAATTTTAATATTTAAAACACAAAATACTACGTTGCTAGCAGTAATAGTAATTTTCATCTTGATACTCTGACAGGCTAAAGCATAGTCTACCCAAGCTCTATGACTAGACATTCTCCAAGACTCCAGAAGAGTATTTTGAAACAAGTGTTTTGCAATTTAAGTTTCCTAACATGAATATAGGATGTTTAAACACAGAAATTAGAAGCCTACTAAGTTTTTAATACAAACTACCTGAACACTCCCTTCAAAGAGCGTTTTCTTTACCCTTCCTCAGGACCTCCTTCCACACTTGTCCAGCAGAGCTCCTTCTTATCTATTCTCCCTCCAAGTGCTGTAATGTTGAATTCTTTATTGCCCATTCCACATTCTCAGGAAGAGGAATGGGGAGCCCTCCTATTCCAACTTGTATATAGCCTGGTATCTTCTGGGATGCAAAAACAGCTGAGGAGGGCTCAGAACTACCTCCCTCATTCTAGGTTGAACAGTAGGCTACCAGGGCAAAAAGTGAGAAGCAGGACCACTTCTTCCAGCCTTCTACCTTTCAGGAAGAACTAAGGTAACCTGCATATAAGACTGCTTCCATGCCAAAGCAGGCATCCAACCACTGCTAATTTTTACATAGGATATCATTCTTGGAAGATCAAGGCTCTAAGTTTTTAACTCTAATGAGAAGGAAGATCAGGAACACTAAAAGAAGTAATTCATTACTCCTATTTTTACCCAGGCAGGGCAGACAGTGCCTATTCTTTTTCGATTTGATGCAGATAACTAACTCCATAGTTTCTGCTTCCTATGATAAAAACCCCACATTACTTAACCACAAAAATATATCCAGTGTTGGCAAGAAACTGAGATACAATTTACAAACAAAATGTGATACACATGACTTTGGCTCCCTTCACTGACATTAAGCCACCAGTATACGAAAAGGTCCTAAAAACCAACTACAGAAACTGTAGGCCAAAAAACATCTGTTTTAAAAACTCACTTTATTTATAGCCTACTAATTTCAGGCAGATAGCCCTGGATCAGCATTTATAGGGTTTTTAACCAGCAGTTGTTTAAAATCAATTATTTAATTCAAAACCAATTCAAAATAAATCCTACAGGCTTGCAACCTCTGCACTTTTACCACTGCAGCACCAAGTGATTGGTAGCAATGTGAGGAATGCAGGTGTTGAAGAACAGTGCAGATGGAAATACAGCCCTTCACAGAGTTTGCCTCAAACCTATTCCGAGCTTTGAAGATAAGGATATTTCAAACCTCCTCTGAATGGGGGAAGGGGGACAACAAACAGTCTTAACTCTTCTCCTTCAACAAATGTTTGACTACTAGGGGTGGGGGTCTCCTGTGCAAACTTAATATCTGATCCTGGGTTCAAAGTATTCTCAGGAATACACAGCCTCCTTTTATACAGAACAGACTATGTCTGCTCTGGTAGCTGAGCATACAGAGCCCTGTATTAACTTCTCAGAAGAGCAAACTAGCCTGTACAGAAAATGCTGGTCCTGAGACTCTGGGATAACACTGCACAGGGTGGAAATACAGCCACTGTAACCTTACTGAAGTGCTCCATAAATTCACATTGCTTTAAAACAAACAAACAAAAAAGCAACAAAACAGCCCAAAACCCCTTTTTGCCATCCAACTACACCAAAGAGATTTAACTCTGCCAATAGGCATGGGAAACAGTGTGCTTTCTTATTTTTTGCTTGTCTCCATAAAAGGAGGTATTTCCTTCTAGAGAACATTATCTACATGTCCCTAAGAAGTCACAGAAACCAGAGTCTGAAGAAAGCAAAGTGATTTTCTTGAATGCTAATGTATTATTTTACTTTCTAATTTAAACAGTTAAAAGAAGCATCAAATTAAGATTTGCTATAAACACATACAATAACATTTAATATAAACAACTTGCTTACAGCCAGTAAGATTCAGCATGCAATTTTCAAACATATTAAGCCTATACACCCTGGCCATAAACATCCATTCTTAGTCTAAACTACTGAAGCCCTCCTTTTCACCGTAAGGAATGACTACATTACCACACACTCTTCAAACAATAAACTTGCCCATCACAGATACTTCTAATTAGAGGACAAAACTAACCCACTGCCTAAATTTAACAGGGAAGGCTGGAGTTAGGAACAGTAATTCTGGCCCCAGGGGCATTCCAGTCATGTCCACAGCCTCCAGCCAGGGCACACAACTCTCGCATCCCCCCAGTGAAGTCAGTAACACAACTTCAGAAAGCTCTACCTCCTCTGTCTGCAGGGAACCACCCATCAGAAAATCTGTTCTCATTTAAAAAAATTAGAATAAAAATGGAATTAGTGGCAAGCACTGCACCATACTTTAGATTGTTTGTAACTTACCTGAAAAACAGTTTTCAAATTTCTCGGGAAGATTTGTTTGCGGGTGTATGTTAAAACACCTGCTTATTCTCCTCATATAACCTATCAACATGATTTGTGACATACAATTTTTAATTTAAGAGCTGCCACTGTATCTCCACACCTCAGACAAAGAAAGAATTATGTAAAAAAAAAATAAATCAATTTGTATGACAGAACTTTCCTCAAAAAAAAAAAAAAGAATTAAAGAGCATATCTGCTAAACTTTTAAGTCTGAAAGAAAAACAAGTACACTGGGAAGTTTTAAACCGACTGCTTGGATCAGGCAGAGTACTTGAAACATAGTTGTTATGGACAGATCAAAGAAAAGAAATACATTATCAATAAAAGGTTTACAGTTGGATTATCAGTTTTCAACTATATACCATGATACAGAATCCTTAATATGATGCCTTTTAAACTGCTTCTTTCTACATTGAGCTCTTGACTGATCTTATAGCCTCATTTTGTTATCAGTCACATTGTTTATCCATTTCATTTCATTTACATGCAAAGAAATGCTCCTCCTTACAGGATGCAATTTCTGAAGGGAGAGGTGTATTTTACACACCCTTATCCTGGAAATGTGCCTCGAATTTCCCCGAGGTCACTGATCTTTTGGTCCTGGTCACTGGTCAAACATGTAACTTCCAGTGCTACCTGAAGCACTGAATCTTAAGCAGGATGTGATGTCTGTTACCTCCTAAGCTTAGCTTAGCATCTATAAATATATTCAGGAATTAGTTGTAAAACCCACAATAAATTCACAAAGCACAAAAATTGACAGGAAATATTTTATAAAACCAAACTGTCTTTTGGGAAGCTGAAAACACTTTCCTGCCTCCAAACAAGTTGAGACACAGTTTAAAAATTGCTGCCAGTCTCACTCACAGGAAGGAAAGCACAGTCGTTCTGCAGACTTATCAGTAGTGAGGATTACAGCATTACCAGGAGAATTAGGTATCCAAAAGACCAAGTGTTTCTGTCCTCACACAGAAGTACCAGCTCATCCCCCTAACATATCTGTATTTCAAAAAAATCTGCAAGTCTACAAAGCTTTTTCCTTAGAATCACAAATATATTTGAGACTAAAAATTCCATATTTTTAAATATTAAATTTCTATCAAAATACTTCCACAAATTTTGTATATTCAAAAATGGAAACAGCCATTCACAACAACCCAGGTAGTAGCCAGCTCCACACAACCATCACTAATTTCTAAATGGAAAAGGTAAGAAGCAAGGTACATTTTTTAAACTCAGATGCATGATAATTATCATAAGTAGTTGTGCGGAAAATACAGAAAAGATGAGTTGATTTATAGTTATTAAATCTTGAGAGGAGGACAAAGGTTTTTCTTTGAAGTTTGAGGAATGCAGATGTCACTTCAACACTGACTTCAATAACTCCTGCTTTGCTATAAGCAGTTATATAATTCTTACAAGTCACTCTTAGCTTATCTAAGCATTTTACTGATAAAAGGTAGGATAACCTGAAATTGTTCAAATTAAATTTGAATGGTCCACTGAACCCTTAATGATGTCTAATCCCTTCCTTTTTGAGATTGTGCATGTACTTTCCAAAAGGCTGTTGAAAAGACTACTTTCAAATACGCCTGGGAAGCTTCTTAAGTCTCAAAGAAATTGAGAACAAGAGAGCAACCGGATCCAACTTAAAACCAGGAAAAAAAAAGTAGGGAATAATTCCACTTATAATTCCTGAAAATTCCACTTATAATTCCTGAAAATGAAAAATAATGCTTTATGCACATGAAGCTTTTGTCATTATTTAAATATATATTTGATAAAACATTCCCTTGAAATATTTATAATTATTAATTAGCATTACCAGAATCAGAATATCTGCAAAAAGAATTAAAAAAAAAGTTTTCCAATTGAAAACCTTCTGAGTAATTTTGTGAGTGCAGTGTTAAAATATTCAAACCAGTCTAGTCACAAACTATATTTGCATTATTAACCATCTTCTTTAGAAAACTTCACATTTCAAAAAGTAGAGAACCACTTAATTCATAGATAGATTTGAATTCATGTATGTGCCTACACATGGAGCATAAGCAACAATCAAAATTACACACTTCTTTAAAGGCAAAATTGCCTTTACTCCACCAGTTAACAGCTCATAAAACTGAAAAGCACACAACTAAATTAACCCAGAACATATATTTTACTACTTACTTACTAATATTACTTGATTTCACCCAAGAAACTCTCATTTTAATGCTTCTGGAGAAAAAATTAAAGGCAGCATTGCTCAAAAGAGGAAAATACAAATATACCCTGTGCATATTTGGGTGCTGGAATACTGTAACAACCCTATCAGAATTTATTCCAGACTACCATGACTTCACCTGCTCTTGAAAAGAGAAAAAAGAAGGGAGTATCTAAATATCAACAGTTTCCATTATAGGCATAGGCTTTGCAATGAAGTTTCCTAGACAGGTGATACTAACATAATTTTTTTTATTGAAAGCTTCAGCTTACTTAGCAGACAGTAAGAGAATCTATATAGCTATATACTACAGATAACGCACTCTAAATTCTAATGCACACCTACCTTATTTTTTTACACTAACTATATTACTTAACTTTTTTTTTCAGGATTGTGCTTTTAATAACTGTATCTAATGGTTTGTATATAATGGTTTATATGTAAAGCATATATAATTTTAAATTATTTTTGCAGTAGGAAAAGGGGCTAAACCTTCCTTAAACAGATTTTCTATGTGCAGCAATTCATCCTATCACTTTTGAAAAATGTTACAGAAATCAGTTCAGCTATTGCCCAGCTTTAAAACATTCCTGAAATCATCTTATGAGTTAGAAAAATGGAATTGTCAGTTGCCAGTTTCTACAAGGCAGGATTTCTTATATCAATTTTTGTGTAACTACATTCAACAAGTGTTCAAATTCACCTGACACATCATTCAGGGAACACAGAGAGAGGATGAACTTCAAGTTCTTTCTGCTGCTGTTTTCCTACAAAAAGACAATGTGCTGCTTGCTTGGATCATGAGTAGTGCCAGCACTATCAGCTGATGACTACTGAAACTGCAGTGACTATAATTGCTCAATCTTATTGATAACATCAAGGATGGATAAAGAGCAACAACATAGTATTTTGCATTTTTCTACTTAACTGTATTTTAATACTGAGTGACATAAGATTGAACTAAACAGAAAGTTGTAATTCTTTCACAGTGCCCTAGGGACCAAGGCGTCAACAGATGTAACTTACACAGCAAGGAAAGCTGTTGGTTCTTCAGATACTGTGCCTTGTTGCTTCTGATTCTCTTTTCTTTCAGTATTTGACCTTCTTACATTCTACAACATCTTTTACCAAATCTCTAAAAGGGACAGGTTAAAAGATGCTCAGCTGCCTGTACTGCCTATGATGTATGGGCAAATACCATTTTGAACTCTTTAATAAACATATTTTAAATTTTCCCCAATTTAGAAGATAATGGTGAAAACATCAATCTTAGGCCAGACACTGTAACATGGTATTCAAAAGACTCAGTATAATTGTGTATAGGTTTGCTTTGATGAAGACTCTCACATTCCGCATTTCTAAAATGTATACTAATGTAGAATGCTAGGTAATTCCCACTATTAACAAGAATCTCAAGGAAAGCACATAAGCTAGTAATCTCTCAGATGACATACCCCTGTCCTAATATGAGATACCTAAATAATTATCAACATTTTCACTGAAAACAGCAGTTGATTGGAAAAAAAAAAAAAGCAAGCTAATGTATATTCCACTATTTTACAAATTCTCTGTAAGGTCCCATTACCATCTTCATCTTAAATCAATTAATTCACACAAAATCAATTTAATAGCACAAGATTTCCTGAACCTTCAAGGTCTAAGAGGCAGCTCCGAGGAAAATTATAATTTCCCCATTTAAAAACACATTTGTGTAAGCTTTTCTGCTTGTTTGCAACTCCCTTATTCTCCTACTGCAGCTCCCAAGGAACTTGCAACAGACGAAATTGGCAATGATAATCAAAAGGGTTAAAACAATCCTATACTAGATAATCAAACCAAGAATTCTCTATTGGTCTGCTAGCTGACTCAGGACCAATTTTGAGCTGCATACAGCAGGGGAAAGCAGTGTTGTGGGAGCAAATACGCCAGTAGGGGAGCTTAAAAATTTCATGGTACTACTGCACAAGTTAAAACAGCTCATAGGCACCAGTTCATTTTTACCTAAACAGAGAGAACTTTGATGTGGACTCATGTAAATTATCCTGCATTTTAATGAATAAGAAATGTTTAGAAATCAATGGGAGTGGGAGGGGAAATCAATGAGGGTTTAAGGACAGGCAAAGTCACTGAACCCAGGCATGCATCACTCTGCCACTCACCAATCTCAGTTCTTCCCAGGTGGATTCAGCAGATGAACTGGGTAAGATGACCCTTCTCCAGCTACTAAACTATCACACTGATAGAATTAACTACATTTGTTTAAGATCTCTTAAGTTCTCTGGGCCTTTTTAAATAGCTATGCCTTATTGTGCAGACAGAAAGTGAAGTGCCAAGTATTAACACATCATTACATTTTGAGATACAGTTAACTGAACTTGCACCTCTGCAAGTTCAGAGGGTAGAACACAGTTGCCCTCATTTATTTTTAACCAAAATGAAAGCAAGGAGAAAAAAACTGATTTGAAGCTGCACATGCTTTTCATCTTTCCAGTAAATAGTTTTTCCATATTTTTTCCACATCACTCAGAAAACTACCATATTTCATGTATTTTTGCAAATTGAGCTTTATTTCTCAAAATCAATATTTCTTCCCCCCCCCTTTGAATGCCTAAGTACCAACTTCTTCTCACACCCACCTAAATAAATTTCCTTTTTTCCTTAGAACTTAAGCAATTTCAATTGTTTTAAGGTTTATTACATTTGCCTTAGGTATTGCTTAGCTAAAATACACATATTCAGCTCATAATTCCCTATAAATAAACTCTCCAACTTTCCTTTGAGCTTTATCCAAGTCATAATAATATCTAGCTCCAAAATCAAGCTCACTCAAGTCATATACGTTAGAGGAGAGAAAGTTACAACTGCCCAGCATCTCTGGTTTCCATATAGTAAGTTGAAAGAGTTTCTTTGCTACCACATGGATACACAGGGTTTTACTTCATTCTTCACAGTCTTCTCTGACACCACTATTTTCACTAGTTCTTCCTTGGATTGAATTGCCATGTTCCCCTGGTATCAAAGTGACGTTATCTTCTACCCATATTCCTTGTTCTTGGCTAGAAATACTTTTTCTAATGCTCTACACCACAACGAGAATGAGGATGAATTCTGAAAGGTATCACGAACAAGCTCTGCCCCAAACAAGCTATAATTTAGTCTCTAAGAATACATGTGGAGACTGCACATTTAAAACCCAAGAATTCACAATACAAAGAAAAATCTTTTATTTGTTCCTTTTTGCTCTACTGGTATTCTTCCTATTCCAGCATTTTTCTTAACTAGGAGTAAAAATGGATTTAAAAAGTATCAGAAAATATCATTATGTCATTCATATGTCCACAACTAGATATAGCTATTTCTACAGTTATAGACTATAAATTTATCAGTTGACTTCACATGGGACTGTGTGGCATTAGGACTGAGCAATACTTCAGTACTCACAGTTTTAAAACCATTCATTTAAAATTCTGTTGTGACTGACAACACTCCACCAGAAAAGATGACAGAAGGCACCATAATAACCTGTATTTACAGGTTACCAAATTTCTTTTCATAAATCCTAAGGGCTTCATAGAAAAACCCCGACAGAATATTATATTCTCAATAGCAACTTCTGCTTTGAAAGAAAATTCATCCTATGGAAACAACTTTAAGGAAAATTTTAGATGTGTTTTTATATATATTATATATATTTATATATATAAAATCATAGAATAGTTAGGGTTATAAAGGACCTTAAGATCCTCTAGTTCCAACCCCCCTGCTATGGGCAGGGACACCTCACACTAAACCATGTCACCCAAGGCTCTGTCCAACCTGGCCTTGAACACTGCTAGGGATGGAGCATTCAGGGACGGAGCATTTATACATACATTTATACATACACATGTGTATACACACACACACACACACACACACACATACTTTCAAGCCTTTCAAGACTAAAGCCACAAATAAATCCACTCTGAGATAACATTTTGCATTAATCCAAAATTAGAACTTGCAATTGTACCATACAATTTTGAATAACCCAGAAATTTGCTCAAGTCTCCACATTCTTACTTTACTGGAGTGTCATTATCCTTGTCCTACAGTAGCTACTTTTGTAATCTCCGGACTGCAGACCTAACCCACACAAAGAAAAATAATTGAGAACACGGTAAACTAAATGACACAAATTCCCCCTCAGTACAGTCATATTTATAGGCTTCCAAGAGGAAAAAAGAAATTGTTTAAAATAACGTGAGCACTGGACAAGTGCACCTGACCTCACAAGAAATATCACTGTATCCCAGTATCCCATGTTCCTGGAGATGTCAAAAAAAACCCAAACCAGATTGATTCCAGTGTTGCCAAAAAACAACTGCTTCTCAAACTGCAGCTTTGAATGAGAGGAAATTTAAGTTTACAGTGTCACACAACCTACACGAGTACATTTCCTCTGCATACCAGGTGTATCTAGCAAAAATACAGATACACTGGAATAGCAGGTGGTCTGCATTACAGAAAGTTTAACAGAAACGTTCCAGTGCCAAAACCCCATTTTCTTACTGCTGAGAATAACTAGCTTATGTTTGACATTCTGAGGAAATTATAAACTGTATTCCATTTTTAAAATCTCTGTCATTCAGAAAACTTCTTTGTATGTACCACAACACAGAGAAAATAACATTGTTTAAAAATACTGAATAACACAGTAATAATAATATAATAAATGTAGTACATGTCCCAATCATAGCTCTTGGCTGGTCTTTTGTTTCTGCAAAAAGGTCTAAACAAAAAAGAAAAAGCAGGCTTAACAGTATTTGCAATACGAAGACACTGAAGTATTACACAATGTGTAAAATGCCTTCATAGCACAGCACAGTGTATTTTGTCTTCTTAAGACAGGCCCTGACAATGAGCTGCTTTGTGGCATAGCAGCATACCTGCTTCTTCCAGACTAAATGTTTTGGCTTACCCTAACCACAAGCTTAGAATGAATGATACCAAATTATTTCAATCAGTTGCAGTCTTATTCTAGCCATCACAGTTTATCTAGTTTACCTTTCCAAAGCAGATGCATTCTTCTTTTGCATCTGCTCTTCTGTGTCTGACATTTCTTTCATTTTTCTATTCCTCTACAGGAGAGGAACTGATAAACCTTCCCTTTCCTCCTATTTCCACATCCACTCCAATCAGGTCTTACATTCCTTTCCATTTCAGTTTCTTATCTATTCCCTATCTGTCTACATCCTTCGATATGCGAAGGCAGAGGAACCACACACAATAACCACATTACCACTTTCTAAGATAATTTTCTCTAGAAAATTTTCCTGCTATGAATTCAAATTAGTTCTTCTAAAGCACTTTTGGATTCAGAACCAAGATTCTAGTAAGCAATCTCACAAAATTCTTCAAGCAATTCCTCTACTGCACACCAAAACTTCCCAGTATATTATTACTTTTTTTTAACCTTCATCTAGTGTAACAAAGAGACAAAGTCATCCTTCAGATTCTGTGCTATGACCATTGGAAATGAGTAAATGAGCAGTGGGAACCAGGATGGATGAGAATACAGTTTTACGAAGAAACAAAACAAATTAAATTATTTAGCAGCTTAACATTGGACCTATGGCTACACTAGCGAGGAACAACACAAACATACATCTGATGAAGCAGAGAGAAAGAATCCTATGTTTGCACGAGGAGAGCACAGAGGCTGCAGCTTAACATGCTCTTTAGCCAAAAGGATTATCTACAGAACTTCAGATTTATGCAGAGATTAAATGCAGTTTGTAATTAATTTATATTGTGTACACAATTAGGAGCATTTTATCATTAGCAGGAGATACACTACAGGCACTGTTACAGTGGGTGATACTGAAGTTATCATGCCTGCTACTTCCAGAAGAAAGTCAAAGCATTCAATTAAAAACAAAAACCAAACTATAAACACCAAAGCACTGCAACTCTGTAATTGTCACAAGCCTGAAAGTATGCTGAAACCAGGTTTAATTCTAAAATGACAAACAAAAAAAAATAACAAACAAAAAAAAAAAAAACAAACCATCCAACTAAGACACAGGATCCATGGTTTATTCTGCAAAGGTGAGAAGGATGCTGTTTGTTCACTGTGATTTAGTTGCTGCGACAACAAGGTCAAGCCAGGTGTCCCTGACACTGCTTCTGGCCTTTGTCATTTAAACCCTTCAGGGAAAGGCTGCTCAGGAGCTAGGTCAGAGTACAATAGTACCAGCTCAAAACAGATAAATACCCATTATTGTATCTGTCAAGCTTTGCAGATTTGATGTCATAGACATTAATTATGAGATCTGTACTTTTCATGGCACCTCATTAAGCCTTAAACCTAACAGAGTCCATCACGATGATTATCTGATGACAGAGCAGGTGTTCTGAAGTCATTAGGATGAGTTCAGTGCTGTAAAGAGATCCTCACACAGAACACATGCAGAATACAACCACAGCCACTAAAGAGATTGAGAGAAGAACTGATTTTTGAGATCCTCACACAGAACACATGCAGAATACAACCACAGCCACTAAAGAGATTGAGAGAAGAACTGATTTTTGCAGCCACTGGCAAATGAGTATGTTTTATGAGTACTTGGCACAGACCTGCAACTCTTTTTGCCTGCCATAATTGATGAGACTATTTGTGTCAGATCAGACACAGCCATAAAACTACAGGATTGGGCTAGGTAAACGGTGAAACCACTGTTTTGTGGCCAGAGCAATTTTACACAAGCAGAGCAGCATGTGAGGGGAAAAAAACCCTGTTCTTTAATTTCCTGGGAAAGGGTCATCTCCACATTTTCCACGTCAAATCAGTATCGGATGTAAATCCCAAATAATGGAGAACATAATGCGACAGCAGCACTTTACTGAAAGCTGAGATTAAGGCAGACATATAAAAAAAATAGAACCTGTTCAAAATATTCTTAATGAACCTCTTGCTATTTTGCTGGATTTTGTGGGTGGTTTTTTTTTCCTTTCCTTTTTCCCTTTAGAAAAAAAAAAAAAAAAGGCAGTAAGGCTTTTCATAGTAGCTTTTAGGAAAAGCATTTGTGGGACTCAACATTTGCAGGCCAGTGTGAAGCTTTGAATAAAGAAACATTAAGCTGATAAATGTGTGACTAATTCAAAGATTGTTTCAATAGCATGCACAATATTACACGGACACTGCTCAGCTTTCCAGCACTAAAGATCTGTTCATGCTCTTCCATTAAATTCCTGTTTTTACAGGGATACAGATCAATATTTTGTAACCAATCTGGAATGGAATGGTTTACGATGTTTAATTTCAAAAGCATTACTAGTTTTGTGTGTTTACATATTTATAGGGTTAAGCATTTAACCTTATGCATAAATTTAAATGTATGTGTCCCAAAATTTGTAGTACATTACACATCACAACACTTGTTATTTTTTGAAAGCTTTTCTTGTTCTAGCCATACTTATTTTCCTTCAAATGATGCTCTGAGGGCTGGATCACCTCACCTACAAGGACAGGCTAAGAGAGTTCAGCTTGTTTGGCCTGGAGAAGAGAAGGCTCTGGGGAGATGACAGAGCAGCCTTCCGGTACCTAAAGGGGACCTACAAGAAACCTGGAGAGAATAGGACAAGGGGTAATTAATGGCTTTATTATGAAAAAGGGTAAATTTACAGTAGATATAAGAAGTTCTTCACTATCAGGGTGATAAGAAACTGGCACAGGCTGCCCAGAGAAGCTGTGGCTGCCCCACCCCTGGCAGTGTTCAAGGCCAGTTTGAATGGGGCTTGGAGCAATCTGGTCTAGTGGAAGGTGTCCTTGCCCATAGCAGGGGTGTTGGAACTTGATGATGTATAACATCCCTTCCAACCCAAACCTCTCTATCATTCTATGAAAATCATCAGCTAAACCTCAAGTTTTGCTGCTATAGCATTTTCTATTTAAATATATTATATACATATATTTATGCCATATATATATATACACACACATACACACACATACACACACACACACACACACACACACACACAAACGCTTCTCAAGTGGGAAAAAAAAAAATCCAGGCCTTGTTTTATTACTTTTTTTTCAAAAATAAAATACTGCTTCTAAGAACTAACTAAAAATGGATTTTTATTCTTTTCAGGACAGTTATGCTTAAGAATATCTCTTGCTTTATTTTCTGTTGGGTGTCAGCTTCAAAACTTATCTCTGTCTCTGAGGCTCCATCAGTTAGGCAACTGTAACAGTGCCTCCTGATGTACCTACACTCAAGACAAGACACTCCATAAAAGCAAAGTAGCAAGGTCTGCTAATGTTACCAGTTTTATAAACTTTAAATACCTGCAGAGTATCCTTGATCTTTCATTTATCCAATATATTCCACATTGAAAGACCACTCCATCAGCAGTTTCTTAATCTCCCATTATTTTCAGCATTTGTGAAGAGCAGTTTTCAGAAGATGTCCAATAGCTTCTTCCACAATGAGTTGATTTTTAAAAATATAAACTTCACTGACAGTAAAAATGTAGGAACACAAAACCAGATTTTTTTAACATAAGCTCATGGGCCACAGCATACACACATTATAAGATAAGTATGTTATTAATTAAAGCAACAGTTTAAAGTGAATGAGCAGGACAAATTTATATCTCCACAAGTTCCAAACTCTACTTTTAAGCCAGAAAAGCTGTTAAGGCTGGAAATGGAACTCCATCAGTCACTGGTTACATGATCCTGGGGACTGTTCAACAAGCTTTACCCAAAGAAATAATATGTAAAGTAAACCATCACCATTATTAAAGGGTAAACAGCAAAGATTGATGAAGCAATTTGCCAGGTACCTTAGAAACATACCCTTCACAGGAAAATTTGTGCTGCTGACTGATCTTGTATCCCATGCATATCCCAGAATGTTTTACAAGTTTTATCTCTCTGGTTTAACATCTCCACAATTTAAAGCAAAAGAACTCTCCTTTTATGGTATGATACAATGGATTTATGCATTCTTATGCTTCCATAAGAACTTGGCTATAATGGCCTTCAACAAGTTGCTTACACAGAAATCCAATTTTTCATATACTTGTCATGAAATTAGAGTTTTGTGGTCACTGAAGACCTACATGTTTATCCACACTACAGTTCTTAATAGGACCAACATACTAACAGTACACTTTCATACTTACAAAATAGACCAAACAAGCCAATGATATTGGTAGAGACTAGTATGTGGGAAAAAAAGGAGAGAAGAAACAATGTAGAAGTATCTTAGAAGCCAGTGATATTTTCACCAAGACAAAGTAAACAATGTGAAAGCAACAACTGGAACTCGGAGTTACGTATCACCTTTACTAGAAGTGGCAACTCTCTTATATATACACTGAGCTTTCCAAATTTCTGGCAACCAATTTCAGCTTTGAATCGTGATAACACTATGACAATCAACTGTAACCTAGAGTTCAGCTGAACTGTGTGGGTTTCTAACCTCACATTGTCTACAAAATTAAACTCTAGAAGCCTTAATCAGAACTGTCTCAGTTTACTTTCTGCCTACGAAAGGTTAAAAATGCTTTTTTGCAGAATGAAAACAGATCACCAAAAATAGGTCTATCCTCCGGCTAGTGTGCATACTGAAGTTGATAGGGTATAACGCTGCTTATCCACATTTACATTTGTGAGTTACTAGACTCACAAATTGTATTCCAATATGTTCATACAACAGAACATTCGTTGCTTCATCTCCACTAGATGTCTGAGCAAGAGCATGACCACATTATTTTACACTCAAACTTATAATGCCTCTTAAAAAGGTATCAGATGCATCCTAATATTAAATACAGAATTATTATTTCATACTGTCATAATAGCATTCAAATTGTTGTAAATACACTTACAGTATTTCATAGATTTATTTTGCTTGCATGTTTCTAGATACCAAACCTCTATTAAATTCTCTTGCAAATTTGATGAATTCTTGAGACAAGTAATGAGTTTCTGAAGATATGAAAAAACTTTAAGCATCAGGTAATGTTTATACTTATTACCTGTTGCACAGGCAACATTCTCTAAGTTTTGTACTTCAGCTTTCATCTTAATAAAGCATAATGGCTCAGCTGTAAAACAGATTTCTGGAAAACTTTCAGCCAATGGGCCTCAGGTTACAGTTCACTGTAGGCTTTATTCAAACAAGAGAAAACAAACAAAAAAAAAAAGGGGGGGGGGTTGGAGGAAAAAGAAATAGTGGCAAAATGAGGAACTCAAGAAGCTAAATTGACTGACAATCTCTGACTAGAGTACAGCTCTTTTCTCAAGTTTGTATTTATCACATGGAATAAGATAATAAAAAAATCCAGCCATCAACAGCAATAATAACTACCTACTAATACTGAAATGTGAATTATGAAAGTCTAAAATTTTAAATACAATAAATCCTACTGTATATTTTCACAAACTTCTGGAAAATAATCTTAAAGCCATGTTCCACAGATCTGCACTTTTCTTGTTACAGATGGCTCTTCCAACAGATTAGCATTCACTTACAGAGCAATATAAATGAAATTGTGTAGACTTTCATTTTATCCACAATAATGCCAGACAAGTGCATGTGCTTTGGGTTTCAGTATCTCTTGGTTTTGTGCTGTTTTTAAACGAAGACATTTACCATTTTTTAAAAGAACCATACAAAAAAATAATCAGAATTTCACAGTAAGAAATACAAAAGGAAATAAAAAAAAAAAAAAATTCCCATGGGCTCTGCCATACCTAATTATTGGGCTCATGGTTTCCAAGGGAATCTGGAAACCTGCATTATGCTCCTGGAAAGAAAATGAAACACTTTGGCGGAGGAAGATGTGCTTTTTTGGTAGGGTGTTTTGTTGGGGTTTTTCTGGAGGGGCAGGGAGGTAGGTGGGGTTTGAAAGAAGTTCCTCTTCTTCCAAAGGCCTCAGTGCCCTGCTCAAAGCTGATCTACTTGGATCGGCAAGTCGAAGTCTACTTTTGAAGGTCCAAAGGCACTCATTTCTTTTAAGACACAGAATGGAAAAGAAACGGGCAATTCTGCTACCCCACTTACTGCAACAGACTCATAACTAACCACCTGGACTTAATTCTTAAGCCTTGGTTCAATTCAACTCAGCCAGGAACCTGCCCAAGTTCATCAAATGACATACTCCTGGAGGAATCCTTAAATGCCACACTTCAGCTTTTCTCTGGGAATGTCAGACAAGGCTTGAAATCCCTCAGAGAAAGGAAAAATCCTGGGCCTTTCCTATGACAAACTAAGCTTGAAGAAAGAATAGATTTCCTTAGTGCAAGCAAGAGGCATTGCCACTGTGTTTCATGGGGAGCACATTTATGTAAGTGTGAATAAAGTACAGTCCAATTCCCAGTTAAAGACCAGTTGGGAAGTCCAGCAGAAGAACATATCTCATTTGGAGGCAGCTCACAAGATGACAAAGCATCAGCTTGCCAGGAGCACAGTACTTCTGGATGAAGCCAAGACCTGAGTTTTTTTAGGTAGTCAGCAGCTAATAGGAAGAGTGTCAAGAGATGTTAGCTCTTTTCCAGGGTTAGATTATGTCTCAGAAGGCAAATGCAGAACAATCATTTTATGATGGCAAAGATGATATTCAAAAATGCCACAAGTGCCCAGCCCAGAACCACAGGAGCAAAACCCTGGTAAACCAAGAGACTGAAGTACACTTTCAAAACAAGGTCAAATCCCTTAAATACAACAAAACTTCACTTTTCCTCATGCACATTCTGTGCAGTGTATGCACTTTAACAAAGAAGGACAAAGAAAAAGCCTCCATAAGTTACTTCAACTTTGAATTATGTCAGTTCAAAAATACTCTTACAATTTTAATACATTAACAACCTTGGCCCTGAACTTGAGCAGTAACTGAGGATACTATTACAAACATAAAATTGGCAATAAAATCTACTTTAGTCAAGTATAATTTACTAACACCCAAACTCAGTGTCATATTCTCCACTTCATCAGAAAAAAAAAAACCAAACAACCACTTCTTTTTTTTTTGTCTAAAAGCTTTAAAACTTTATTTTCATACAGTTTTTCTGTATCCTGTAAAAAACAGTAAACACCACAAAAGCCCACCCACAGCACAAAACCCAAAACCAATTGCTATCTTCTGGGAATGCAAGAAAGGTTGACTCTAAACAGACAAAACTGAAAGGAGTTGTTAAAGCAAAGGATGCAACAGCTCCACAGTTCTGACCTTTAGAAGGACCCAGCTTTTCAGCAAACATGAATTCTTTTGTATTGGAGGTGAAATGGCAAATATTTCCCATTATTAAGGAAGGTTTTGGATTGCCTTCTCCTGACTCAAAAGCAAGACTTGTGATAGCTAGCAACAATGACAATAAAAAGACCATTAAAATGATCCTGAAGCTGAACTAAAAAGCAGTTCACATTGCTGTTGGAAAGAACAATAAAATTATACACACGGTCATCACAAAAATTGCATTAAGCTTTTTTGATGGTGCAAAAAATTTCAGGGAACTGAGAGCTAAGAATTATTTCTCTTAACTCCAGGTAAAAAACAACCACCATG
This sequence comes from Neopsephotus bourkii, assembly GCF_033783945.1. Taxonomy (NCBI): domain Eukaryota; kingdom Metazoa; phylum Chordata; class Aves; order Psittaciformes; family Psittacidae; genus Neopsephotus; species Neopsephotus bourkii. Next base: position 15,574,922 of record NW_026900684.1, on the reverse strand, counting down.
GAACATAAAAACTAATGACCTGCTGCTTTTAAGGTGAAGAGATCTGAAAATAAAGACTGAACTTTAGCACTTTGGTGCCACCACAACCACAGCTCCCACAAATATCCCAGGCTTACATATATAGCCTTCCTATCAGCTAAGGCTGGAAAGAGCCATGGGATTTTTTAATAGGGCTTTGAAAGGTTTTGTCTTCAGAGCTTTTCATTGATGACTTCGCTAATGCAGAGTTTTGTTCCTTTATTCTCTATATACCATGTTTTCAGCTTCAGTGGTAATAGAGGATGCCATCGGCTTCATTATCACGCAAAGTGAGAGGTGGGTTTTAAGTGTCCAAACATACTTATGTGTGGTTCAGAGCAACAACTGATGCTACATGCAGACAGACCATAAAAAAACCAAAAAAAAGCACAGATAAGATGCAGCAGAGCTCTCCAGTTTAATAAGCAGTCTAATACTTTGCACAGGTAGTCAGGTTGAAATTACTGTTTTGTATCCTCAATTTGTGATATATTTGACTATGCAGGTATAATGCACGTTTCTATTTCAAAACACCTTCCTGTAACAAACCTTCGTATTTTAAACATCAGTACTCACTGCATCAGAAGAAACAGATCTGAACTCACAAGATATACAACATTTTGACCCTGATTTAAAAGCAAAGCACACGAGCAGCAGCTTCTTATAGCACAGCGTGTCTCTCAAGAGCTTTCTGGTCAGGATCAAAGTTCTCACTATATCCAACATATGAGTATTGCCTCCTATCTAGTAAGTCACAGATGAGAGTCTCACTTAACACATTAATTAGCTCTATGATACTGTGTATGGCTAACTAGGGAGAACATTTAATATGTAATCACAGGAAAGGGTAAGACCTCTGAGAAGTCACCTAGGTCATCCTCCTGCCCTCAGCAGTGACATTAACCAACATCATCTACAAAATAACACGGAAGAGAAAATAACTCCTACAATGGGCTACCAATAACAATTTTAGTTCCATGGAAAACAGTACAAAAGGTAATTGATTTGATACGAGGAGACAAGAGAGAGGAAAACTATTAAAAAAAGAAAATAGAAAAATGGTGTCCTGGTTCATAGAGTAAGACTTCACAGAAGACATGTTTTAGACTAACATCAACAAAAAGGCAGCTTCAACTAAAAAAATTTGCAGACTAGCTCTTTGTAACTCCAGACAATTGCACATGGCATGCCCTGTGAATCAAGAGATAATTAAACACAGTAACTGACAACAACTGAGTTCTAAGAATACACTTCATTCCCTTAAGGCCCAGTTTTCTGTTTTAATCCTACTCACCTATTTCCACTTAAGTAATAGCTTTGCTTGCCTCTGGCTGAGTAAAGTTCAGGATTATGCCGCTAATTAACTAGTGGCAGTGGGATTTCTAGGCCTATACAAAGTAACGAAGAGCTAAATTGAGAAAGCTTCTAGGAAGTCTATTATGCCACTGGTTTTTACTTCTTTGGCATCTTCTTGGCTCATCTTCATGCAAGAGATGATCACATAACTGTTTTCTCACTCATTAAACCTTCCTGATTTCCACACATGTAAATTAGGCAAGAAAAGAAGTTACCAACTCCTTTGTAAATACAATACAGCAAGTGGCAGGTTCACCTGAAAGTAAAGCATAAACAGCATAGATTTGCATAATCATTCTTGTTGGTCATATCATCACCTGTCTGCCCCCACTGCCTTCCCCCCCCCAGTTCAGTAAACCCCCAGTGATGTTTCCCAAAAAAGTTAATTTTACAGCCAATTCTTTATTCCTTTTTAAAAATAAAAAACCTACAGTACCACAAAACTTTAGAGTTTGCCTGTGCAAGAACTAATAAATACAATTACTACCTAAATCATGAGAATTGTTTTACTACCTGTTTTCAAGGATTACATAAACGCTGGATAATGCAAGAACATGATCTTGGAGGGAAAGCTTACTATGGTGCGAGAACACCTACAAGGTAGACTTAATTATTGTCTGAATTCCTACTTGTAGGGACTGCTTCAGAGAACTTACACACATTTCACCATGAAATTTTAAGCCAAATCCACTGACTTCAAGTTTAGACTTCTGTGATCTAAATTGAAGGATGCACCAATTTTGCATTTGCAGAACTATATGACCAAAAGCAGCCTAAGTGAACTGGCTATCACATACAATCCATGCTTTCCGAGCAGAAAAAAGAAAGGTTCCCAAACACTTTAAAATTACCTTGAACATAAAAGTACTATAATCCAAAATATATTCTTGTCACTTATAATGACACATACCGCTATTCTAATGCTCACCGTGCTGTGATTTTATTTTGAAATAATTAATCAGTCCAGAAATTGAAAAACCTTTCAATAGCAAATCTCTTCATATTTCAGTGTGATGTATTTTGGGGAAACAAAATGAAAATTTTGAAACCTATCCTCTTTCATAACCAGCAAGTGATTGTTCTTCCTGCAGACATTCTTCTTTTTCAGCAAGCATAAAAGCCTTTTCTGCTTAATCTGAAGACAGCAAGCAACTGGTTTAAAGAAAACCTATTTAAAACCTTTCAGTATAGAAGCCAGAGCGGAGTACTGTGTGCATCGTGATTTAAGTACTGGAAATAATAGCTTAAAATGCTCTTCCTAGTGTATTCCCAATGTTTCAAATTGTCCTACTTCAGATTATGTGCAGTCTTCAAAACTCTGATTATCAGAAGTGATACAGTTGGTGGAAAATTAAACCCCACCTGGCCATATTTTGTCCTGCATGCTACAGCTTCTCTGAACCAGCTCACCGTTTCACATAAAAGATAACATTCATTATACTCTCTGCAGCTAAATTAATTCACAAGCAAACTATTGCATTTGTGCCTTCTACACTACTCAATACAACAGTACTTTTTACCAGCAGTGACAGGGGCTGGAGATCAAATTGAATCAGAAGTTTCTTTGATAAGCGAAATAGGCCTGAAAGCTACTATTTTTGAAGTATTTCCAGAAGTCACCTGGGTGAGGTTTTGTTAATTGTTTTTAGTTTGGGGTTTTTTACGCACAAAATCAATTATTCTAAGAATATTATTGCTAGAGTACATTGATCCACTATAATCAACTGACACTAAATATCCAGAAAGTGTTCTGGATAAATTCTGGATATCCTAATAAGCCGTTATCAACTGAACCTCTCTTGATAAGCAGTCATTTTGCAAGCAAGAAACACAGTCATGAAAGCTTGATCTAAGTGTTATTTTTAGAAGAAAAGCTGAATGAGGAAATTCAGTTTAGCAAAAACATCGACTTCAAAACCTGTTTGTTTATCCTGAAGTATATTCCTACTGGAAAAAGAGAAAAATTACTTTTTCTGCCTTCAATCCTCCAAACTTCTTCATTTAAATTCAAGTTTACAAAAGCATTATCTTCAAGTTTCTGAACTGCATGCTTGGAAACTTGTGGTTCTCTGGGTAGCTCACAGACAGAGGGAAACACCCCTTCCTGACCATAAAAGGTCTGAGTGCATGTTCTCAAGCGGAAAATGTGTGGGATCTTATTTACAAATGTATAAATACATGCCATTCCTTTGCGCTCACAGGCACATTTGAAAGTGAGCCAGAAAAAGAAGTACCAGCAACTCGATGTGGGATTTCTATTACATTTCACCTAGCATGGTATCACTTCAGCCTAAGTTTTCATAAAAGTCTAGTCATTTTAGTGACTATAGGCACATAATATGCTCCAAATAAAGAAAAATATGGAACATACTTATAAGCATTTTTTTTCAGTTTGTGCACCAAACATACATTTTCCTTCTTTCTTTCCTCAGTACCTTTAGGCCCTCTAAGGCATTGACAAGAAACTGGGAGAAAAGGCCCACGTGACGTGTACTGGATCCACCAGCAACCAAGAAACACATCTCGCAGCAAGCACCTTTTCCCTCTGAAAGGGTTTCCTGCAGATGAGAACTACTGGCAAGCGATGAGCCACTGACACCATCCTCAGGGACTCTGGTCCCTGCTGTTAATGCTGTCCACAAAGAACGAGGCTTGTATCACTACAGGGTTTACTTAACAGTCATCCAATACTACTGAGGAAAAACAAGAAAAATTCAGTAGAGCATGCATTAGGCTGACCATGACTACAGAATTCATTTGTCCTCTCAGAATCCAAACAAACAGACAACTAATAGTTCAACTGCTAGGCTATCTTTAAACACAGAAGGCAACCTTGAAAGTTATTTTTTCCTAGTCATCTCAAACACAAAAACGCTTAACAAAATAACTTCCCAAGGTAAGCTTAAAGATGACTTTCAATTCTACAGTTTAAACATAAAAGTGGCGTGTCATCAACATTAACTCTAGATCTGCAAACTATAAGAATACTACCAGAAAACAAGTAGCTGCTACTACCTAGTGCTTCTCATTTGTACCTGAAGAGGTTAATGAGGATTACTGACTAAGTGTTATTGACTGCATGCACAATAACCAGAACTTCAGAGCACAGAAGCCAGAGGCATACAAGTTGACACTTTCATAGACATTTCAAAGAACAAGGGTTTTTTTTTATTCTTGCAGTCAAAAACCACATTCTTAAATGCAGAATGGCATCCAAACACTGACTTGAGGGAAACTAAAAAGGTAGCCAGGTGAAGCATTTGGTACTCTGAAGGCTATGTTTTTCTTCATGTAAAAATAACCAAGAAACCCTACAACATACTCTGTTTTAAAAGGAGGGCAGAGGGGAAAAAAAAAATAAATCAATCACTATCACACACAAGATACACAAAGATACAAAGTTACTTGTTAAACTTACTGGTAAAATACCTTACAAATAAAATTCAAGTGAGAAAGATGGCATGGAAAAGGATGGGAGACCAGCAATTCCTTTGCAAGATCTAAATATCATTGGCTACACTGAAGAACCTGCTTACTGCTAGGGTGGGTTCCCCTTCCCTCTCCCCTTGGGAGAGCTAAAATAAAACAAAAAGTCTCTGCTCCTCTTAGGCAGAAGCCTAATGCAGGAGTAGATCCTGGTCCTGAAGGTTTACAAACAAACAAAAAAAAGCCTATGGGAAGAAAACCAAGGCCAAAACAAACAGAACACCACTTGACACCACAACCTAATGCTTAGGAAAGAACACTTATGCAAGTTTACTTCGCATTTGTATAATCAGCACCTCAATGACAACATTTTTTACTTGTATGAACAATGATACACTTCAAGTTGAATACTGAAACAGCTTGCTCCTGTGAAATTTATGGCTTCATCTCACTGTGTTTCTCATCATTCTCAGATCTGAGCACAACAGAAAAGCAACTTCTTAGTGTCTTTCCCATGTGCAGAACTCTCTGCATTACACTGCTAAAAGGAAAACTTGAATAGTAAGAACCTGTGGCAAAAGCACAGCGAACCAGACAAATCACCATCACTGCATAAATCCATGGTGTTCTCGTATCTCAAATACTGCTTGTCAATACTTTTTTTATACTTGGAATACCAGAAGATACCTACTTCATGTGCATTTTTATTCATTCTCCTATACCTACACACATACATATGTGCATATTTACAATAGACATCCTCACAAACACTATACAACAGAACAATGTGGCAGACTCAAACACTGGAGCAGCTTCACAATAGCAGGTCAAATCTAAAAATCATAGGCACCAGAAAACTAGATGATACTGAATAAAATGATCCAATAACACATGTAAAGCATCCAACAGAAGATACTCATCTCTTATGTGGTTAAACTTTCACACCACTAGAAACTGTACAAAGTATCAAAAAGCTACTGGGCCACCAAACCCAAAAAAATTCTGCCTGCACTTGAAAAAAAAAAAATACAAAAATCTGACTACTACTAAAGGCAGGAAAATAGTTTGGATAATCATCATTATGTTCTTTAACAGGTACTGTCAAGACACAGCACACTGAACTAACTAGACCTTTCATTTGGCCAGGAATGGCTGCTATTACCTTCTAGATATTTCTCAGAGAGTTGCCTTGGCACACAGGTTACATTGCTAGTGCTTTCTTTAATCTGCTGTACTGTAGATCAGAGCATTACACTTAACCTTATCTCTTCCTTTTGGCCTCATTACCATTGATGATATTCAAAATGCACATATTATTCCATATTGTTAATTACCTCTCTTTGCCTACTTTTAATAAAATGGTTTCATCTCAAATACAAAGCACTTCTTTTGAGTACCATCAAGAATGTATTTCTTGACTTCTCCTCAGCCTAACATTTAATAAGCTAATTAACCCTAAATTTTACATCTTTAGAAATTTTCATATTTAGAAGGTAATCTGGTAATTCTTGGTAATTTTTCCTGGTCAGCAGGAGACACGTGAGAGTGAGCTTTGTAATTGTTCTACCCATAACTGTTCTGATTTCCTTCTCTTTGTTAAGATTTCTGCTGTGCTCTCAACCTCCAGTGCCACAATTGCTACAGCTTTCTTCCTACAGTTTCCACAAGTTAAAAATGAAGCATAATAAATGGACAGTCACACATTTCATGTAAATATCCCAAACAATACTAAAATATATCCAAAGTTGCAAGGCTGGGTAAAATAACAGCAATTACATTCCTACAGATCAAAATGGGGAACAAAACTCAAGAAGCAGTTAATTAGCAACTTCTCTAAAGCAAAGATATTATTATAGAGCAAGAAAATTTAGTGTTTAAGAAAGAATTTATGGGGAGCAAGAGCAATCCTCCAATTTGAATTTGGTCACAGGAGTGTGTTATTCCTGCAGCAAGTGAGAGATGATCCCAGTCACCATCTCAACCCTCCAGCAAAAGTAAGGGGAGAGTAATTTAAAAAAAGGAAGAGCAAATAAAACAACAACAAACTATAGAAGCACCATTATGCCACATTCAGTACCAATACAGATGGAAGGCTACAACAGCCTCCAAATCCTCTCCATATACCACTTTACATTTCTTTGATAACCTAGTCAAGCAGTGGCTAAACCTAATTTCAAGTAAGTTACAAGAACAGAACAGGATTAACAGCTAGACCTTGTACTTTCAATTTCTCATGCTTTATTGCTACCTGAATGATGTCATGATCTTCAGAAATGTAACTGAACTGTTCTACTGTTAGACTGCCACTGACTGAAGTCCCTGAAAATATTTTTGCATCAAGGAAACAATTAAAAAAAATATATATTTCATGATCCTGGAAGATTTCTGCAGGTACTTCAAGAAAGCGAACACTGCCTAAAGCCTCATTACACAGCTACAGCATGAAGAGTGACAAAGTAATTGTTGGAGGTGGCATTAACATCATTAGGTAACCCTCTGCAATTAGATTAAGGTTTTAAACTTTTTAAATGAGGTCTTTAAGTAATTCATTAAGTATTTTTGAGAAAACTATGGAAAGAAAACAGAAACATACCAAGCCCAAGAAAGTAACAACATAAAAATACTTTTCACTGTAAGAAAGATAATGAGGTATCTGAAGCTATTTAGAGAATTATTTTCTGGACATAATCTGAGTGTAATATTGCTTATTTGAATGGGTATGCTTAAAAAGACATTTGAAGTGAGGGGGAAAAAAAGAAAAAAAAAAAACAACAAACAACAAAAACCAGGATCATTGAACCAAGTATGCTGGTTCTGGAAGGGAAAGAGCAGCAAGAATTTTACGACAAGGACACACATCTTAAAACACAAACATGATTGTCAGAGAATGAAAGCAGATTCTTCAAGTTGGATCTTGTTTACTTTAAAACATTCTTAAATTTTGTGTAATATTATTACTTCTGCCTTGCTTCTGTCACTTCTATTCCAATACAGTACTTATGGAACTGCAGAAGACAACATCTTAATAACCGTACACTGCAGAGAAATTACCTATTTACATTACCTAGGTGAAAACCATCAGTATCTTCCATGGAAAAAATCTCTATTGCTTGCTATAAAAGTCCTTTGAGCAAATAATCCCATTATACCTGTTGTGTGTTCTGTGTAATCAAGCGACTTTGAAGGGAAGGACTGACTTGATTTTGATGCGACTTTGTTTTGGGGCTTTTTGGTTCAGTTTTTCAGAGCTGAACCTACATGCAAGATCATTCCCTCTTCTCTGTGACAGAAAGCACATGCTAGGTGAGCACTCAAAGCCTTGTGTTGATCACTTTAGCTTTTATTTCTGCGAAAGGTGATTCCTGGGGCTCCAGGACTGTTCAAACGGAGAAGTTACCAAAGCTCCTCTTCCTCCTGCTTTTCCCATCCATACATGAAGACATATCTAACCACTACTGACCAACATCTTTTTGGCAGGTGCAAGCTGATGACCTTTCTACTCAAAAAGTCAATGTGGTAACCACTGTCTGGATCACACCCGTTTCCCCTAGGGCTCAGTTTATTTTAAAAAACCAAAATCCCCACACAAAAAAAACCTCAAAAACAAGGAATTCATTAAGGCTAAAGTCATTGTTTTTCCAACAGCCGCAAAATGGCTCCCCTTGCATTTCTTCTACTTCGATTCCCTTCTCCCATCATCTTACCACAGGAATGCATTTGTTTTCCGCTACTCCTTTAACCAAACCACCCACTGACTTTTATACTCATTTGGTACATCACAACCAGGAGACAGCTTTCAATCACAGATGAAGTCAAGATTAAATTGGTCCTTCTTTTGAGAGATCATAATTTAAAACTTTCTATAGATACCCTTGTTCACTTTCAGAAAAAGACACAAGATATAATACAGGGAGTTGGATGAATTGCCTGCCTACCTATCCAGAAACTCTAGAGTACTGTGCCTATCAGGATACCCATGCAACGGACACTGAACATTCACTTTGACAAACGAGCTACTGTTAACATTTTCCGCAGGCAGTTAGCTTGACTTACCTCCTCATCAATGCCTCTGCGCCCTACGAACAGCAATTATTTACTTCCATGTCTCCCCATGGTTTGTGAACAAAGGCACCCTTAACTGTAAACACAACTCCTGAATCAAGGCATTATGTTCCTCACAGGGTTTTTTTAAGTATACCAAAACTACTGCTTACCAGTATGATGTATAACACCAAAAAAACAAAAAAAACCCACAACCCAACAACCTAAAATACGGCTACACTGAATCTATCTTGGCACAAAGGTGCCACTACACAGTTTGTTACGTTCTCTCTGTGCTTTAAGGATCGAGTTCCTACTGGCAACATCAGAATGTGCCAGGAAAGAAAGTATACTGAGAATTTTCAGAGACATATACAATTTTTTTTTTTCTACTTTGATCTTGCTTTTTAAAAGTATTAGGGTTAGGGTTATTAGGCTTTCGTTAAAGTAATGAAAATTATTAGTAAAAGCTTTCTCTTTAAGCCACACTTGCTAGCCACACAAAAGCGAGTCAAAAGGCTATGTCTGACATTGATTTCAGTGCACAAGGATAAAACAGAGAAAAACAGAAATTGCTTAAGTTGATAATCCAGTACTAACAAAAAAAAAAACTATGAATCTGCTACTTTTATCTGTACTTCGCTAGACATATAAATGCTTATATGACATTGAAGAATGTTCTAGAATGAAAAACAGCTGAAAGTATTGGTTTCTCTCTTCACTCCCTGAAGGTGAACTCTGATTAACACGAAGTGCAAGAGATAATGGCAAGGTATTCATGCCTTTCTCTGAAAAAGTAAAGCCTCCACTCACATTGATCATTACAAGATAACATCAATAAAAAGCCAATGACTTACCAATGTCGCTTTGTAACAAAGCAGCCTCAGGACATAGTTAACAAAGCATTAGAAGCTTGCCTTACCAGAATTTAGCTGAATGACAATCAAGACCTACTGGTTTAAACAACCAGTACCGCCATACACATCCTGTACTTTGAGGAACAGCACCGCAAAAAAGAGTTCTTAGGCATGTTGCAGGACAAATGAAGCCAGTATATTGTAGTGGTTATGACAACTAGATGGCAGTCTTCACTGTTTGCTTCATGTCCTGATTGTTACAGTGGAAAGTCTTCCAAACTCCGCTTGTCAGTATCTTTGTATGATGTAAAAATTAGATTATAACTATCTTAAAATCCCTGTACTTATCAAATAATATACCCATGCAGAACAGAATAAAAATTAAATAAATAAAAATAAAAAAAAAAAATGCAACCACATCTGGTAATCAAAGGAAGTGTAACTATGCTGGAGCCCTTTTATTCAGCCCTCTACCACAGAAAGAAAAAAGATACAAAGAAAGATAACTTCTGTGCTAACATCTTTTTTTTTTCCACAGATGGCTTTCAACACTGATTTCCTTTTCATATTTCTGTCTTTACCTCTGTATGTATACAACTTCTTTATACTAAAATACACCCAACATTGTTCAACTATTCTGTGAACTGTGGAAAAGACCATTTATCTCTTGGCAGAAAGGAAGAAGCATCTTTTTTTTCTTACAGTTCTTATTAAATTATTTTTCTACAGCACAGATTTCCATATCTGTCCATATCTGTCAAGATTTACAGTAAAAGTGGTAGAACTCTTGATATTCTACATACAGCTTGGATTCCTTAGCTGAGAAAAGGCACTGAATGAAAAACTAGAAAAGAAAATAATGCTTGAAACACAAATGTATGATTAGCTTTTATCTTTCAAATACTACTTTCCAAAAATAAGCTTTATTACACTTGAAACATTATTGATTTCATTTTCTTCAGGTAAGAAAGCAATTCACATGCAGCAAGTTATTTTTATAGCTAGACAGCCACAACCACTGTAGCAAACATGAATACAGCTTCTGAACTTAATTTCACATATTATAGACACAATCAGAAGTCTAAAAAAGTAGTCATCTTGCTAGATATTTCTTTTTTCTAAGTTTTCAGTTAATGACAACAGCTTGATTTTGCAAATGTGTATCACGCAATTTTTCTCCTTGTAACTATATCCAATCATAACTCAACTTCACTGGAATTCCTCTGAATTTCACTGCGGAATACACAGTGAAAGTTTTTGCATACCTTAGTGAACAACTCCTCAATATATCTTTGCCTCTTTTATAACTATCCAAAGTACTGTCAGTGGGGAAGTTTAGGGATCAGAGCTAGTAACACATTATGTATAAGGAAGTATTCATGCATAAGGGAACAGTAAATACAACAAATTGCTAGTACAGAGAACAGCATGCATTGTAGTAAGCAGCAAGTTTAGAATTGCCTTTATATTAAGGATTTGGCTAAAGTAGAAGTAGGAGCAATCTATTACCACAAATACTAAGTATTTTACAAAGGCCTTTAGGATAGACTTCAAGCTTCAAAGCAATAGATATCCTGAAAAATGATGATAGAAAGGAGAAAATACAACTGAAAAAACAGATACTTGTGACTAAAAACTAACATCATTACACTGTAGCTGTCCCTGAAGTCTTAAACCAGCCAAGGGAATGCAGTAAAGGCAGTAATATCAAACAAAAAATAAAGGGTGCTGCAACACATCAGTAAAACCAGTCACTTAAAACAAACAAACAAACAAACAAAAAAAGAAAAGAGCTTGTTACAGAGTTGCCTTCTATGATCCCAAAGAAGGGCTGGGGTGACAGGACTTAGAAATCAATAGCTACTCTATTCTGTATCCACTGGCAACATCTGGGTGCACATGCACATTCCAAAACCAGATGGCATGAACCAGCTGCAGCCACACAGATCAGACATTATCCCTCTGCGGTGTGTATCAGCCACATCCAAGCTGTATGTTGGGCTACAATCCACATGTTCAGCAGTCCCTGTTGCCTGGAATTAAGTGAATGTAGGAACATCTGACATGTAGAAAAGCACGGAAGAGTCCTTCCTTCCCAAACAAAAGAAAATGAAAGTGAAATGTAAATATTATTTGTCATGTTACCTAGCTTTAGCTGATCTTCATATATACATACAAGATTAGTACTTAAACTATATGCTATTTCATTTATTGGACATTTGGGAACCCGTTTAACATTCTGCTAACCCACTTTTAATTCAGTCAAAACAGTTTTAGCTCCAATATTCTCCATGGCTTGCCCAAGCCAACTCAAAACATTTGTGTGTTTTAAGAAACTACAGAGAACATGTTCTCATCTGTAATGCAAATACTGAACACAGTTACCAAGTACTTCCTGAAAGGGAAAAAACCTGAACAGTCAATCTATCCCAATATTATACCTCAATAAACAGAACCAGAACAAAACATACACTAAACATCCACATACATAAAAGTGTCAGAATAACTCACATACAAGTGCACGTAAGTAGAATCTCGAGTAATTAAAGACCATCTACTAAGCAACTGCTGCTAGAAATAAATGCTGTACTCTTAAAATTGCCCATAAGAAAACTAAACCCCCATTCTATTGTGAAATATTTTAAACTATTTCAGATGAATCAGAACCACTAACAAGATTTGGCTTTTTTTTTTTTTTTAATAACGTGCAAGGGAAAACAGCTTTAGGCAAAGCCATTGATGCAACCTTGAAACAGTATTCTTAACGATAATGTTGTAGATTCTCAAACTTTATCTCAAAGAGGAGCTACAGATCCTACAAAACTGACAATGTTAGATCTGCTATGGGTACATCATCCACTACTTTCCCTAATGCAAAGAGCTAACCAGGTGCAAATTTTGATAATATAATTACTTTAAAAGCAGTAACAGCACAAAAATATCTTACAGCTATTCAATTAGGTATTATCATTGCACAGTACCTTCCCATGCATCTTGATTAATGAGACCAATCAAGAGTTTTGCAAGATTCTTGCTGATAAGGCAAGAACATGCTTTAGAAACATGTTTATATCTCTACGTGACAACCACACAAAACCATCTTTTCCCCCACAAGCAGTAAGATAATTTTGCAGATCAGGTAGATATTTAAGTAACAGAACCCTCTTTACTGGTACACTCACTTTACTGAGGTGTGGCACTCTTGAAGTGTTAGGTAAGATTGAAGATGATCTCAATGGTCTCTCCTGAGATGAAAGCTGATGAGCTCAAAAACCCTCTGCTATCTGGACTCAGCCTAGGACACCCACTCACATACTACTTCTCACAGGCACCGAGAACAGGTATAGAATAAAGATTCCCAATGAAGAAACCAAAGAGATGGCTGTTCTCAATATCTCATGCCAATTTTTACAAAGAATCTTACAAGAATAAGTAAAGATTGCCGAAAAGACTCTACTGGCCAAGACCCTTAGCACTAATACACTGATCCTCACAAACACTTCAGAAGGAATGGCTACAAGGCTGTATTAACACTAATGGTAACTACTTTGTGAATTCTTATACCAGCAAGTACTGTTAAGGAATACAGAGAGTGCTTAGAAACTTTTAGAGCATTTCAAGTTTTAGGCTCTAGTCTGACTAGAGATATGCAGTGCTTTGAGGGCTGGGTATTTTTGAATGACACAAAGAAAAGGAAGCAGCCCTCACAAGAATCCTTAGCCGTATTTCATGAAGTAGCATTTAGGTAAGGTCATATGCAATATTTCATCTCCTCATCCAGAAATCATGTTTGGTGTTGACACATTACTTCTTGGCTGCCAATTACAAGGCTTTACTTCACTTTCAGGTACATAACAGTTACACAAGCAACAGAAATATTTGCAGGTATGGATCTCCCTATGCAACAAACAGTAGTACAACACTGAAGCCTTGAGATCTTAAGATAGACCACTTCCCCAAATCGTATTTTTAACATGCAGCTTGCCAACAATATACATAAAAACCTTTTACATTGACACTGTACAATGCAACACTCACTTGAATCACTTTCTGAAGGCCTTTATGTACACATAATATTTCAAATACTATTATTACACAGAAATGCTTTCCAAGTAACAGCTATTATTTTCACAGGCATGGTATCAAGCATCTAGAAGATGAGTCAACAGCTCATTATTTAGCACTGTACATACAAATAGGTAGCCTTACCCATGTACAGTTCATTAAAACTAACTCCAAACTTGCACTGAGTACAGTTATTTTCATTCTGAAATGATCTGTGGATTTTAGTGCATGAAGAGTTTTGAAAGGTAGTTGAAATTGCACTGGTAATAGCAAAGCTGAATAACCAAATCTCATGAGAAGAAAAGCACCTCATAGTAGCTAACACCAACTCCCTTTCCCCAAACTCAAAAAAATTGTCTATACGTAAGCTTACATTTACATTGAAGCACATAAATAACCCTGCAGAATGTATTTTAACAGACAGAATTATTAAGTTATCCTCTTTTCCATTCCACTTTTTCAGTACTCTCTGACAAATGATGAAATGAGCCACAAGGGTCTTGTGAGTTGACACACCATAATGTTCAATGCTTCAATTAGAGCTGACATAAGTTTCTCTGACTAGTTCCTCTAGTGCAGTTTAACTTGGATCACAGTTGCTGTGGCTCTGTGCAAACCTATTTATACGAACAGAGCAGAGAGCCAAAACGGTTGCTTTGTAATTAGTTCAGGCATGTTTGAATCCAGAAAGGAAACTCTTTTAGTTTATTTTCCTGGGGAATACTACAAAGTTCCACTATGGCTTTACAGTGTAACCATGTGGATCAAGAAAGGCCTCTCATTCACCTAGAAAAAGATCAAATTATACTACTGAATTGTTCTCCTGTTTCTCAGCTTTTACCCTGAATGCACTGAAATGTTTGAAAACACAGTTTCAGAGAATTTGTCATCTGTAGTGTCAAAGGCATTCCTAGCAGAAAAAGGAAGTCTTGTTGAGGGTAAAATTCAGTCAAGATGACTGTAAAACCTAATCCACACCTTTGAATTTGGACTGAATATCCATCACTTAAACATCTTGTAAATGATCCAATTTGTTTACACGGCCCTGTAGCTTTTTATGACTTTTCCATAAAGAAGTTATTACATCCATTGCTTTTATTTTGTTTTAGAGCATTTGAATGAGCCCCAGAACCACAAGCAAGTGAAACAGACTGTCTGCAGATGGAAGTGGCCTCATATAACTCACCACTACCGGTGAAGTAGTCAGAACAACACTTTCAGTTTGGAAATGCCATACCTTCACACACAGCAAAAGAATTTCCTGTGCCATATGTTTTTTTTCATGTTTAACTATTGCATAAAATGAGTGCTGGTTTCCTGTCAATCTGAGAAGGAACGTGGAGCTCCTAGGACTTGTGCTTCTGTTTTGAAGAAGGGTTCATTGCTACCATGCAATGGCTCATCCAACAAAGCTCCTCAAATGACAACTTAATAAAAGACTAGACAACTGAATGATGTGGAAAAGACTACAGCTAACAATTAAAACAAGTGATATTATGCGTTATTTCACAAATCAGTACCTCTTCCAGCAAAGGCATTTCCCCCATTTCACATGCTTTCATACAAATCATGCTTAAAAGGTAGCATAGAGACATTACCAGCTATGGATTGACTTGGAAGATGTGCTAAGAGAACTTCCCAAACCATTTTTCCAGGTAAGCTACTCTTCAAATATGACACTCCCGGTATTTTACACATGGACTTCTTCACAGAAAATTACAACTTTGCTGATATGTGCCAAACTGAGTAACAGCTTAAAGATTTAGAATATGGAAACTATGAGAAGAACACCACTCCTTTACCTTTTACTGCCTGAACCTGGTTTGAAGCCCACTTTATCAGTTACAGACCAATTCCCTAATTAACTGCAGCATCTAACTGCCATCACAATTCTTACTATGAATTGGCAATAAATTCTGTAAGAAGGTAAGAATATTACAGCAGAAGCACTGCAAAAAGGAATTAGATGTACAGGAAACACAAGCAGCATTATTTACTTTGCCCATGGCATTCTTTGCCTTTTCTGAGACAGACAGACTGAACATGTCAAGAAAAGCCACATAAGGGTGATAAGGGAGTTTTAATCCAGCACTCAGTTATCACCAGCTACAACTGAAAGCTTGGAAAACCTCCCATGCTTTCCTTTAGTAAAACTATAGTGTCACAGAGACTGTAAAGGGATAGTTACCCAATTAGCACCACTGTTCTTGAAAACACAGTACTAAACAAAGATTTTTACCTCCAGCCTTAGGGTGCAAGGAGCGTAACCAGAGAAAAGCCTCAGCGTTCCTGCCACCACCTTCACCTGGCTTTACATTCAGAACCAGAGTATACCTTGCATTTCATGTGAAGAAACCCATGCAACGGTGATCAAACTGAGCCATGCCTGCATACTATTCCAATAGTTACTGATCAGTTTTAACAAACTCCACGAGAAATTTACATGTTTTGAGCTTTCAGGGAATAGAGGAACAGAGATGCTCTTCATCCTAAAGAATCTCCTTAAAATGTCTGGTTTTATAATGAGACCTTAAATAAATTCACCGTGAAGAGCAAGATTAATGAATAATTTATGAGGATTAATTCACAAAAAGGCACACTGCCATGGAAGAAACTGTTACTGGTTACTCCTCTGCAACTCTTCAAGTCTCACTACTATAAAAGGATGCCACTACATGATAAATAACCTTTGAACACTTTCTTACTTCATGTGCAAATGCTTTTTCTGCCTGAATCATGTTGGACTGAAGTACATGGAAGGTTAATTCACATTCTCCTTCTCCAGCCCTAAACACCTGCATATGAAAATGGAAACAAGGAGGGAAAAAAAAAAAAAAAAAAAAAAAAGTAGCAACCAGCACCATGAACATCTTCACTGCAGAGTTAAACTGCAGGGAAGTATAGCCTCAAATCAGCCCAGCTTGAAAGAGAACAGCCACACAGGGAAATAATAAGTCAGCGGCTCAAAGAGACTTAACTAAACAGCTGATGAGTTCTTTTAACATGAGTTGCAGCCAGCTCATGATAGTCTAGTCAGAGAAGGTAAAAGCATACTAACAGGGGTTGACAAGTGGTACACACTAGCAGCACTTCAGAGGAATCCACAGTGACAAGAAGTCAAGCAGACCACAAGCCCAGTGTAAATGTATGGTCACGGCTATGCAAGACGAACGTCAAAGTCCAAATTGTGGACACGCTTAACAAAGATGTAGCATTTGGAACAGAACTAATTAAGCTCAGAAGAAAGTAAGTCCTTGCTAACCCTAATGCAGAGACCAGGGAATTAGGGGGCTCTCTCCTTTAGCTTACATTAAGTTTTTTTAGTAGTTCCTACACTCTGTCCATGAGGGTTTGGAGTCCTGCCTTGTCTCATCCAGTCAACTGTAGAAACTGATTAGGTTATGAAAATGACTAGAGATGCTTTGGTACACATGCTTTGTAAAATGGGTATCTTCACATAAAACTGGTTTGTATGCTATAGGATGATGAAATTAAGCCCAAATAATCCAGTGTAACACTTAGGATATGTTTATAAAATCTCAGCAGAAAGATGTCAAGAAATGAAGATCAGAAGACAGATGAACCCCAAGGCTAGGATGTCTATGGATGGAGTCATGAATAAATTTTCCTGGCATTGCCACTTTAAAATAACATCCTACAATTTAATGAAATCGCTAGAAAAATTTGGATTTTAGCTTCACAATAACACATTATGCATTTTCACTCACCTACTTAAATAAAAGCATTTCACATTCAAACACAAGCTGCAAAAGTTTTCCCCAAAAGGGAATAACAGGGTTGAGTAAGTTTTAAGGTACAATTAGTTTCTCAGAAATTCCAAAACAACTAAGCACTCATAGATACCTAAGTGCTAAAACTACTACTACTACTACTACTAAAACAACTGCATTTCTGCATGTTAGCTCTATTCATTTTCTGTTGTGTAACTTTTGCTAAGTCCCACAGGTTTCAGCTAAAAGGCCAGTTTCTAAGACACTTACACACCAGGTTTCCATGGCACGCACTTTGTGACTAAAAAAGCAAAGGCACGGTTCTCTGGTAAAGCCAAGAACTATCTAGAAAGCAACTGAAGAGGCTTGTTTCCAGCTATGGGAAGTGGACTTGCACAGAGTGTCCTCTTTCTAGTAATCAGGAACTGCCAGACACAGCAAAAAACAAAAGCAGCAGCTACCCAACAGCAACAACCCCCCTCCCCAAACCACTCTGCTATAATGAGCAGCCACTGCTATAGGATGCAAACCAGTCCTTTGCTATTACATGTTGACTACATAATAATTAAATTTAAAAGGTTTGGATAAAGTTTTAAGATATAAAAGACATTATGTTTATGTGAAGACAAAGTTAAACATAAGCCCTTTGGCAGTATAGCTGTCAGTGTTTAAAGGTATGCCCTGTGTTTCTTCTCCATTATAAAACTCTGTATCTGACTGAAAGACAAGCTAGAAACCCCCGGCCAACATGACATAAAGCTTTAAAGTCTGTTAAGGCAAAAATAAGATTTTACATGTTTCTCCCTTAAACTCCACTAAAGATACTTAACAAAGATACAGGAAGGATGGGAAGGATGAAATGACTACATGGGACAAGTTGCAAATGGTCTGTGCTTTTAAATCCCTGACTTTTGTCTACCAGAAGAAACTGAGGGAAGCAGCAGGACTAAGGAAAAGTCCCAAGCAGCACTCTGCTGAATGACAGCACACAATATGCCAGAAGTCAACTACAAAGGCAGAAAAAATAAATTTAGAACTCTCTTCCACTGCTATTTATCACAGTGTCGAAGAGCTTCTCTAACTTGCCACAAGCTTTTGCTTAAAGTCGAAAGAGGATGTGGTGCAATTCTTCACTTTCCAGGAAAAGGGCCTTAAAACATTTCAAAACAAGCCTTGGACTAAACAGAAGTAGATTAAACTTGAGAAAAATTGCACTGCTATCAAGTTTCCCTTCAGATAACACGTGCTCGTATTTTATACTTCCTCATCTTCTCGAAATGAAGAAAACTGCTGCTGCCCAGCAGCAGTCAACAGACTGTAGTGGCACTCATCAATTCAAGAAGAGTGAGCAGAGGTGGCATCTATTCCCACTGCTTTGAAGTATGCTGGTTTATAAGAGATAATTTTGCAGTCAAATGACTGCACTCAAGCAAAAGCACCAACATTCCTATCTGCAAGAATTCAATGCACGGCATCACTTGGATATCCACAGCTTCTTTCAGGTGTTCAGCCTGAGTCAAATGACCTTAATCAGAAATTCTCCTGTCCCCATCCCTGAATAATCTGGAAACTTCCTCTGGAGATATATGAACATGGAAATCCTCTTGGTGGCTGTGAGGAGGAGCTGAGGCCACACACACACCAACATGATGAGAGAAGCCTCCTCTGGCACTTCAGCTACTCACTTCAGTTCCAGCTGTAGTCACCAACTTTTCCCAAGGGTAGCCTGAGATACACAAGTAACTTAAAAGAAAGATCTGTCAAAAGCTACACCATCACCAGTACATTACCTGTGCTGCAGGATTAACAGAAATCAAGTAAATGCTTTGGTTTTCTAAAATTTACTTCAGCAACTCTATTTACCACTGCTCATTTACACTTGAAACTGCCTACAGGAAAGTTAACCTCTCTCAACTGCTTGGTCCTGGTGAGTTGCTAACTGACCTTAGTTTCTTGACTTTCTGAAGCCATGCACTGCTCCATTTAAATGCACATGCCACATAAGCTATACACTTCACTGCACCCAAAAGTAGGGGTTTTTTTGTGTTATTTTCTGTAAAGATATCCTCATCTTTCTCACAGAAATCAGAACAGCTGACAGCTTAGCAAAATTACTTTAAAAATTTATCATGTCTTGTCCTAAGACAGCCAAGCAAACAGGACTTCGATTCTCTTGCCATTTCATGTTGTAATCAAATCTAAATTAAACTAATAATATCAAATAAGCAGGCATGCTCAGACCACCAGAGTCCAGTCATTAGAACTGTCATTCACAATACTCCATTGACCAACAGCTCCCTCAGGAATTCCCCAAACTACAGAAACAGGATGAAGATATAAAACCAGCAGTCAAAAGTAGATTCAAAACCAGCAAGAACTATAATAGAAAAAAGAAACAAGTAAATCATACAAGTAATCAAATTCAATATGCAAGAGATACAGTTTTCTCCTCAAAAGAGAAGGAGTGATGAATTTTTCTTGACTCTACTTCAGTATGGAAAAATGGTAGCGAGTACATCAGACAGCCATAACAGAACTGATAAGGCCACCTAAGTATGAAAAACCCTTCAAAGCATAATCTGCTTTTCAACATGACAAAGAATAGTGGATATTAAATCTACCCAGATAAATGGGAGCCATCACTACACAAACCATTTACTGTTACTTCAGCTTCCATAAATTGTTGCGCAAACTTCTTTGATCCTCTAGATGAATATTTACTCAGTTGAACAAAACAAAAACATTAATATGAATTTATCAAAGAAATCACATAAAACCCCTTACTGTCAAGCAGAGTTACAAATACAACCTGTTCTTAAAAAAAATCTGAATGTAACAGAGGGCCAGTAAAAACAAGGAGGTAGTTTTAACTGATTTTAAATGGAGCTACACTGGCCCCACAACAACCATCACACTGAATTCCTAGGAGGTGGCAGCAAAATACTGTGTTCTAAGAATAACTAATTTACAGTTACAAAGAAATATTTACACTAGGAAATTGCCACCTAAAATGACACTCCATATACACCAGAAACAAGAGAACTCCTTATGGCTACATCTAGCAAATAAATCGAGACAAACTGTAATTTTGAAGTTAATAATCACTTGGCTAATAAATAAACATCATTTATGGTGAAAAAATCCTTAAGCACGTGCTTACCCTTTGTAACACAAGCAGTCCCATCGATTTAATAACTGGTCATAGACATCTTCAGTATCACCTTGAAGCAATAGCTACAGCACCAACGTGTGCAGCTGAGTAACACTAATCCATTCTACTGCAAAAATTTTGGCCATTTAGCAATTTTACAAGTAGAGGACAGGTTTTTTTTTTTATTTGTAGAATGCGTGAGTGAAAAATCTCCCTTTCTCCTGACCAAAGATTATTTGGCATGTGAACAGCAATAGCTCATTCTCATACTCTAGAGAATTTTAACCTGCCTCTAGCTAAAAGCTATACAATCTTTAGATTGCAGCAGAGTGTAAAAATCACCCTAATTAAATCAAGTAAGAACTGGTTTGACCAGTGTTACTGATCCCCCAAATAATTAGTATCATTTAAGAAAAGTCAAGGGTTGGTACTTAGTTATACCTAAACTTGTGCTAATTTTTAAAGTAAGTTTTGCAATTGAACAACTAGAAAGCAAACTTCATGTAAGCTATAAGAACCTCCTGGAGTGTTGTAAGTGTAAACTACCACAGAACACAGTTTCAGGGCATGTTAAAAAATATAATTCTCCCGGCTTTGCATCTGTTCTAAGATGTAGTGACTCTGTCTTGGAGCATGCCAAATTGCACTACAAACCAGTTGAAGCCTGACCTAAGGCAGCTGCATTTCTGATAGAATGTGAATAGAATCTAGTCTGTGTTGTCACGTATACTTACTTACATCAGTTTTGCTTCTGTGCCATACGATCTACCTTTTACACTGTTGTGCTTCCCATTGTTGGACCCTGGAGGCCCTTCAGGGCCCAGCTGCCTTATGCTGTAACAGACCCTGTAACAAATCTCCAAGGGCAGACTGACAGCATAGCAGGTTTCTTTCCAGTTCTGATGAAGTTAAACCACAGCAATGGTGATCCTCTGTGTGTCAATTGGCTTCATATGCACTCCATGCAAATTTAACAGAAGGCACCATAACAGCATGAGACTTCAGTATATTAGTGCCAAGTCTATTTTGTTTCAAACTGGTGCCCTAAAGCCTGTAACTGCCAGGTAAGCAGGGAAGGGGTAGAAAGTGAGTGATTTCTCACACAGAGCAGATAATTTCCTGTACTGTGAACAAAGTCTGATTGGTTTCCTGTCAGAATAGCTGGGTCTCCGAGCCTTTTGATCACTTTCCTCTGGCCCTTCGCAGTTGCTCTGATTAGAGATTGATCCCCATGCTGCTCTTTGATCAGCAGCTCTGGCAATCCACAGGTGCCATATATCATCACATTAGCAGGCCACAGCAGTATTAATCTCCCCCTGCTAAATTTGCTAGTGCACTGCATATTCTACCCATTCAAAGCACTGGTGGTGGTCTCAAACTTTGCTTTCTATTAAAAGATATGACGTAGAATACTTATATCTGGGGAGTCCCAAGTTCAAAGTTGAGAGAATTGAATTAGCCTCAAAACTGTGTTTCTGCTTTATTTCATTACAGTTCAGAGAGTTTTGAGAGCTCCCAGTTCGCCCTTTTGTGTTGGTTTGTGCCCAGGGAGAGAGCTTGCTCTAGCTGACATGCAAAGTACTCAATTTTTCAAACCACCCCTCCCCATACATTAAGCACCAGGGTTTCCATGAATGCATGCTAACGGCCTTAATTTTAGATATTCTACACTAAGTGTGGTTTCATGCAGTATATAACGTTTCAGTTTGTAAAATATTCTTTAAAATTACTTCATAATAGCAGATCAAGAGGAAAAGAGCTTAAAAATCTGAATAATGTAAATCATATGCAGTTCAGAGGCTAAGCAAATTACACACCCCGAAGCTGCCCTTGCTGTATGAAAGGAGTCTTTCTCCAGCTCCGCACAGATCCAGCCCAAGGGAACTTGCATTTGAGAGTTTTCTAAACATTTCAGGTACACTTGAAAGTTGAAAGTAATTCTCATTTCCTATGCAGGATTAGCTCGTTTCCAGCCTGCACAAATACCACTCATTCAAGCACAGACACACACGCACCCCACACCCCCCCACACCCCCCCCCCAGATAAGCATTTAGGGTACAAAGGTGCGCGGGATCTTGCTTGGGGGGGGGGAAGGACGGTGGGGGGTCATTTTGCACCTCCGACGGCAGGAGAGACTCCGAGCTCCCTGCTGGCCGCGAACCGCTGCCCTTTTACCCACAGCACACCCCTGACGGCGGCGGGCGATTCCCCAGCTGCCGAGCCCCAGTCGCTCTGCCCGGCTCGCCGGCTTCCCCTCCCGCGGCCGCGCTCTCTCCGCGGCGCCGGGCAGCACCGCAAACCAGAGAGCTCAGCGCTGCGCTGCTCCGCTCCGCGCCGGCCGGGCGCCTGCCCCAGCCCTGCCCCGGGCTACCCGCCGGCAGCGGCAGCGGCTGTAGCTGCTGCTCCTTACCGTTCTGCTCCTTGGCGCCGGAGAAGGCGAACTTGCTGCTGAGGTCGGACTCCGCGGCGGCCCCCTGCCTCCGGCCGGCCAGGGCAGATGTCAGCAGGAGCAGCCCGAGGAGGAGCATTGGGCCGGCGGGGCGAGGGGCTCCGGCACTGCAGGCACTGGTGGCGCGGCACCGAGGCCCGGGCGTCTCTCAGCAGCGCCCGGCGCGGGCTGCGCCGCTGGGGAGAAGGCAGCACTGAGCCTGCTCTGGCAGCAGAGAATTGCAGGGTAGTTTCCACATAATCCCATCCAAAACTTTTTCCTAGAGCCCTTTTCTGTGTCTCCAGGTTTTGTTTTTCTTTGACTTTTTTTTTTCTCTCTCAAAAAGAAATAAAAAAAATAAAATAAATAAAGAAGGATCAAAGCAAAATCTGGACCCAGACCAGCTTCCCAAGGACTAAACAATCCGGGGCCGAGCCGGGTCTGGTGCGGGCGCGGGGCGCGCAGAGGGGCCGGCTCAGGCGAGGGGGCGCGGGTCCGGTGCTGCCGCGGAAGAGCGCGCACCTGTCAGCCGGCGGCGGGGCGAGGGAGGGCGCTGGGGAGAGGGGCGGGCCAGCCGTCGGGGCGGGCTGGCGGGAGGGCAGGCCGCGCTCCCACTGAAATACCTTCCGCGCCCGCGACTCCGGGTCTGTGCTGCCAAGTCGGGCCGCGCCGCCTGGCTCTCCTCGTCCGCCAGCGATCCCCTTGCGGCGAGGGCGGCACCTGGCGCGGCTGTTTACACCCCGGGAAGTTGGTGGGGGGAGAAGAGGCTAGCGGGGCAGTGCACGGCCGCTGCCCCCTGTCTCACGGCCAAATGGCGGCGCAGCAGGTGTTGGGGTGAGGGTACGTGGGCTGCCTCAGAGCTTCTTCCCCGCAGGGGGCTGAGGCAGTCCGCTTAAAGCCGCCCCAGCCCCCGGCTGCCTCACGAAGGAGCGCCCCCCACCCGATGAGGACCTGAGGTCACTGTGGTCCGGGGCCAGCTGGGTTTGGTAATTAGGGTGAGACGTGATGCTGGCTTCCCGGTATTTGTTTTCTGGGTTGTTATCGTGGTAATTGGGTTTGTGCTTGACAATTTGATGCTTAGTTCAACATTTCATCTGCAGCATGACCTTGGCACTGGGGAGTAAAACACGGGGAGGAGGCTTTATAAAGGCTCTGGATGTAGGTTTTTGGCTACCCTAAAATGAGACCTCTAGCATTTATATGAACAGATGGAAACACAGGTTCAACTTTTTATAACTGTCCCTCTCTTGTTGAAATGCTGTGCAGTGCTCAGTGAGGTGGTATCCATAAAGGAGGCACGGTTGGGTTTATTTTTGCTGTTTCACCAGAAATCACAACCAAATTTATGGCAAGGAGTATACCCCTGTTAATGCTGGTGAGGACTGAAAGGATAGCTGATACTCAGCACCAATTAAGATGGTGCTGTGTTCAAGCTTCTCTACTGGAGCTGGTGTTTCTAGGTTACTTGGAAGAGGGTTTGAACCATGACTATGTGATGGGTCTGGGTAACAAAACTAAGCACTAGATAGATCACCCTGTATAGCCATTGTCATACTCACTGTCTGTGCAAGATACACGAGAGAGAAACCCAGCCTGCATTGTTGGAGTCCTGAGCACACACTACATAAAATTCTTATCCTTTGACCCAGCTCTTTCCATTATATAACTGAGCTGTTTCTTTGCTTCAGCCAAAGTAACCCTTGAGACAGTGATAAACATCCCCTCTGTTCCTAATAAGTGACATATTTCTAGTAGCAACTGAAAGCTATCCAGCCAAGCTGGGCTGTCTTCTGAAAGGCAGACTTGGAGCATACCACAAATAGCAACCCTTCCCTTACAGAGCATGAAGAAATGTACTGCACAAAGCAGAGTATGTGCTTACTTTTATTATTGTTGCCATGATTATTATTTTTCAGGTTTCACAGTTTTTATTTTTAAATAGAAATAAAAAAAAGAAATAGAAATAAAAATAGAAATAAATGCTGATTACGAGCCATGGAGGGTTTTAATCAAATAAATGAAGTATTGTACTATAACTTAACCTCCACTGTCTGAGATTTTATGGGATTCTTTGTATTTTGGGGAATTGATGACAAGTTCCCTCTGAAAAACCTGGACCTAATGTCTCTCACTGTGCACATGAAAAGTAAAGCATCTGATGTCTCCCATAGCTTTTAAAAATCTAGGCTTCGTCAGACAATGTTTCATCTGGAGGTGCTGGAGCATGTCTAAAGAAGGGCAACAAAGCTGGTGAAGGGTCTAGAGCACATTTTGTGAGAAGCAGATGAGGAGGAACTGGGGTTGTTTAACCTAAAGAAAAGAAGGTCAAGTGGGACCTTATCAGCCTCCACCTGAAAGGAGGTTGTAGCGATGTGGTGGGTGTCAGTCTTTTCTCACAAGTAGCAAGAGACTGGACAAGAAATGACTTCAAGTTGTGCCAGGGGAAGTTTAGATTGGATATTAGGAAATATTTCTTCATGCAGTCAGGCACTGGAACAGGGTGCCCAGGGAAGTGTTTGAGTCACCATCCCTGGAGGTATTTAAGACATGTAGATGTGGCACTTAGGGACATGGTTTAGTGGTGGACTTGGCAGTGGTAGGTTAGCGGTTGGACTGGATGATCTTACAGGTCTTTTCCAGCCCAAATGATTCTATGATTCTATGA
Organism: Neopsephotus bourkii; assembly: GCF_033783945.1. Lineage (NCBI taxonomy): Eukaryota > Metazoa > Chordata > Aves > Psittaciformes > Psittacidae > Neopsephotus > Neopsephotus bourkii. Next base: position 15,549,183 of record NW_026900684.1, on the reverse strand, counting down.
TCCTTGCTTTCACTTTTCAAAGGAAAATGCAAGAATCCCCATAGTGGGTGAATGTGGAATAACAGTGCCAGGAGAGGAAGCTTTCATTCTAAACCTCCTGTAATAAAAGGTCAGGATATATTTTTGATCATTAAGGCTCTACTGCTTTTCAGAAATGCTTTTGTTGTTATTCCCATCCAAAATCTTGTGTGCAGTAATCCTTATACTTACAAGCATCCTGTCTTCTTTGAAATTTATGGTAAGCATTTATCACCAACTTTGCCTATTTTTGAATGGCTCTCCAGTTTCATCCAGATATATGTATGTGTTTAAATTAGGAAACAGGTAAATATAAATGACTTAACTTCTCTACCTATTCCTGTGTTATAGCTCTATCACGTCCCTTTCCCAGATAGGCATTTTTGCTATATTTTTAATGTGAATATCTCTATACCTCTAAGTTTTTCAGAGTCCCATCTATTTTCATTACTTTTTACTTGGGGTGGGACAAACAGAACATGACATTCCAGTGAAGGCCTAATCTTAACATATATAGTGAAGAGACAACATTTTATTGTCTTATATTGTCTTTTATTGTATTTCTTATGCATGCCTTTCTCTTTTTATTTGATCTACTTATTCAATGATCCACAGAAGTATTGCCATTTTTTAAACATTCTGAATGGTTAGATAACTATGACAAACTAATGTCTGTGTGCTTCAGATCATTCCTGCTAGTGCACATTGCACTGCCAATACCAAATTTCTCATGGGGCCGTGGTGTTGATGACTCTAAGTTTCTGGTGACTCCAATGCCTGATACACGTTTCTCTGGATGTTGTTAAGACTTACCTGTATTTTGCTACCACAACGTTCACATTCTTTTCTACACCCATAATAAATATTTTTAACTACACAAAGCTTTGTATTTCTAACATTTCTCTGTGCTGAGAATTGCTCTTCAGTCTTTGTCTTTTGTACCAGTCACCACACCGTATCTCATCTCACTACTTAGTTAACACTATATAGTCTTTTTGATGGTGTGTCAAAGATGTTTCTTTCCAAAGGTTTTGTAATATAGTCTGTAATAAAGATGTGTATCACATATTCTTTAATTTAAATATTGCAAGAGACTTCTCCATTAACTGCCATCTTCAAGTAGTTTGAGACAGTGACTTCGCTTTGTAGGATACCCGTGCTCATTTGACACATTTTCAGATCAGTTTATAGCTCTGTTTTTTTCATCATATTCATTTAGAACTTTTTGAAGCAATTTTTATTGTACTTGAATAAAATTTGAATTATCTGGAGTATCCCACAGGAATTTATTGTTACTGAGACCTAGCCACCAGAGAATGCAGTGGAAATGTGACCTGTTAGGACACTAGAGACTTCCTACTCTGGTGAGGTATAGCTTTTGTACTCCTGAGCTATAAATGTCCTTGAAATGAAAAGGCTTTCTCTGTGATTATTATTAACTTAAAATATACATACATACACGATTTCCACAAACTTCTCTTACATGGACAAAAAGAACTCCTCTCACCAAAGTCAAAATCACATCATCAGAGCACTGACAGAGGTGGACAGTTTATACACACTCTAGCCCTACTCCCTTCACCACTTTACAAAAACAAAGATTCCCCACAGACTGGCCTTTATGATTTGACCTGGTACCAAGAGATCTTGACTGTCTTCAGGGGTCTGTAGGTATCCCAAACAAGTTCTGCAAGGAAGCATATTTCCTTTTTGTACATGATGTCTCCTCTCATGAGGTGTAATGAGGTGAGGAATAGAGTATCTGGGGGAAAACAGGAAAAGGCTGAGATATAAATCCATTTTTATGCATGATGGACAACCAAAGGGAAATGCTTCTGGAGACGTGTAGCTCCACAAAAGCAGTTATTTCTGCCAAATTCATGTCTCACAAGAGTTAGTAGGCATTTATGTACCTTTGCAAGATTAAGACCAGTGTTAGGAAAAGATAGATTCCGTTCTCTCCTCATGGCTTGTTTCACTTCCTAGTATGAATGGGGAAATAAAAGGAATTGATACATATGTACTTTTATATTCTCATGTGTTCTGAATGTACCTGTATAATCCTTGTGAAGAAATAAAAGTATTTTGCAAACCTTAGCATGTAGTGTAAAACTAATAAATATCTGCTCATCCTGGCACTTGGGCAAATGTGCAAGGTGCTCTTGATATCAGTGTAGTGATGTGAATTTGTTGCTGGTATAACAGGGTTAAATGCTTATGTTGATATTATGGAGTTATTTTTAACCAGGCAATGTCTTAAGCAGTTATTAAGTATTATGTTTGCACAAAATCCTTTATGGATAAGTGATCAATATGAAAACAGAAATTGGATTAGCAACATTGACTGTCTTTTAGAAAAGCCTATTCAGCTCTCGTGATCACAAAACAACAGGCATTTGTGCAAATAAACATGATTTCTTGTAATCTTACTAATGTGAAGAAGCTGCATATGGAATTGACCAGAAACTCATTCCTGCATTAGAAAGTACTCTTGTAAATGAGGTAGCACTAAATTTTAGTATTTCAGGTTTAATATTCATTCATACTGCATTTGTAAACAAGTTGAAGATTTATGGTCCTGTTTCTATCTTACATTCAAAAATATAATGAAGAAGAAGTCTCACAAGGCTTCAATTATGTTGATGCTTATACAGCGTGGACTGCGCAAACACAACCGGACAAGAAGGTTCTCTGAACATGCTTTGGTCACTTGAATTACAACTCTAAATAAAATGCCATTTCTGTTTTTCAAATCTAAAATGAGACTTGGTACTTATAAATACACCTGAAGATAACCTTTTGAATGTAGACTTCTAATCGTATTGATGTTGTTCTGCTCAACATTGCATAGCTTAAACAATAAGTTTTCAAATTGACTCAAACACTTGAGAACCAAAGTCCTTACTGTACTTTTGTGTGATTTCTATATACAAGCATTGCTTTAGAGCAGTCACATTTAATAATTCTATTTATTTTGTCAACTACATACATGTACATAGTCCAAGCTACATGCCAATGCAACTTGACTTTAGGTAGGTTGTGAGAGCTATAACAGGAAGGAGGCCCACTAGAGGTCTCCCAAACTATTTAAAATAATGCTACTTCTGGCACCTGGTAGCTCACTGGGGTCTTGATAAACTTCCAAAGTTAATATGTAAAAAGGAACGTAGCTAAATCATTTAGGGCCTGTAACATGTTTGCTAAACTTTGCATGGACTACGCATCTTTAAGTCAGTATTTTTCCATGGCATATATAGGAGTGCTCTGGATGCACGTGCACTCTCTCAAGGCATTCACTTTCTTCTGTATTCATTCAATGTAGAACACACCTATAATCTCTAAGATTTACACCGCAGTTCAGATGCCCCTCAGTATTCAAATGTATATGCTCTTAAGAACACACTTGAGTAGGTGCATGAAGGTCTACTGTGCCCTGATGACAGGCTTGCTTAGGTACACATCAAATAGCTTATTTATGACTACATGTGCAATGGTTTTGCTTCTGTCAAAAGCCAGATAAGTTTTCTGGCTGCTTTTTAACCAGAATGACATCACCAATAATGTCTTCAGTTCTATCGGTATGCATGAAATTCTGCAAGAGAACTATGAGATGATAATCAATGGCAAGAGATGTGCTGCAAAAAGTGTCCTTCTTATCCAGACTAAAACCCTAATGTAAACATACCCACTGTCTTGTCTGCCACATTAGTTATAAAGTTTTTCCCGGGTCTCTCTTATTTCAATCTATGGTGCGTACATCTAGTTATTGACAAAATCTACCTCTGAATGAGGCAGCTTCCCTGCTCCATATTGCATGGAGCCAACTGGAGAGAATGTATGCTAACAATTCAGCTGAATATAGGCTTGGCATCATCTACAGAAGCACACCAAAGTTTTATTCAGGCCATCTGGAGCATTCCCAGAGAAGAGGCAAAGAGCTTCCAAGGAACTGATCTGTAAAATTTAAGACTTTACTGATCATGTGCAAATTGTAATTTTCCAAGTTTCTTGAATTTGAGTAATTTATGTAAAATAAAAAAGCAGCAGGCACATGTTCACCATAATAGTTAATGTCACTTTCTAAAACCTGGAGTCAGTAAAAATCTGGAAAAAAGATTTAACATGGGGGGCATAGAAAATCATAAACACTGAGTCACTCATCATTCACAGAACTATCTGAATCATTTTGGCAGAAATAAGGTTCAAGATGGAACTTGGAGGCTTTCATCCCATGCGTTTTTCCAAAATCAGAAATAGGAAAACTCTTTGAAAATATAAAGTCAGCTTAGTAGACAGCAACAGTTCTAATATTTTTAGAAATCTTAAACAGATCTCATTTAAACCCTTCATTTATTAATATGTTTCAAAAGTAGGTATAGATTCTGTAGGATTTTTTTTTTATGAGAAAAAATTGTTATTGACAAGGGTTTAGGAGCTTGATTCTACCAAATTCTTTCTGCCCATTCCTCTTCATAAATATAGGTAGAATTTCTGCAGATTATAAATAAATTAGAATAATATGAGATAGTGAAGAGCACTGCAGAAGAACATAGTCAAAAACCTACTTTATTATTAATATTTCAAATCATACATTAGTTTTTATATCTAGAGATCCAGGTAATGCTGCAGTGAACTTAAAAAGGGACTCAAGGACTGCCAGTTGGACAGGAGTATAAAGAATGTACGAATGATAGATTATTCATACCAGTAAATTCTCATTGTTATTTCCTTGCCAATCCACTGAATGGAAATATACTACAAAGGAAAATAATTTTAAAGCTTTTTCCAGTAATTTTTCAAGCCTGTCCCACTATTAATCACTGGAGTTCACGTCATCCAGTTAAGAATGCACAATATTCCGAAGTATTGCCAACATTTTTCTTTATTGATCAAACACTGGCATCAAATCACAGTATTTCATTCCTCAACACTGTGAAAAAATAAGAAATCAGTTTCACTACCATCTGGATCACAGATCATCCCATAAAATGTACTCAGGTTGACAGTAGTTCTTTGAAGTACGTATTTCATATTATGTTTCTGATACCATTATGTGTTGTGCCCTGTCACAATCTATCTATTTTGAAAAGAATACCACTCCATTAATGTTTGAATTTATAAAAAATACCGTGTTCTTTTTAGACAATAATCTATATCTAGTTAGGTATTTAGAGTGGATTTGTAGACATAAACCATGATACTGTTGTTCCACAGTGTTCCCTCAGCCTGCTGGTCACTGTCAACAGTCTTCAACTTAACCAGGAGCTGAAAGTGCTGGAGAAGAGAAGGCTGTGTGGAAACCTCATAGCAGCCTTCCAGTATCTGAAGGGAGCCTATAAGGATGCTGGGGATGGACTCTTCATTAGGGACTGTAGTGATAGGACAAGGGGCAATGGGTTTAAACTTAAATAGTGGAAGTTCAGGTTAGATATAAGGAAGAAGTTCTTTACTGTGAGGGTGCTGAGGCACTGGAATGGGCTGCCCAAGGAAGTTGTGAATACTCCATCCCTGGCAGCATTCAAGGCCAGGTTGGACAGAGCCTTGGGTGACATGGTCTTTTCGGGTGCAACTCAGCACCTCACGGGATTAGGCTCCCATTCAGAAAGCACATCAGCAATGCCCAGAATGAATTGCATGAATAGGGGTGGACCTGAAGAAGCCCTTAATCAATGCAAAATATGAATGTTATTACAGGGACGCGTTTTGAAAGTGTAAACCAGTTTTGAGATGACAGTTCTTAATCTGCACAAAGGGTGCTAATCTAAATGGATTTGTAGGATCAGATTCCTAATCCTGCCCACTACACTATTGGATGAGAGCCTAAAACTCTTCTGCATGAGGAGTGTTATCACACACATAGAATGTGTAAGCTTGTTCGTGCCTAAAGAAAGCAAATATGACTTGATCCTCTGTAGCTGAGTACATTTCAGTCCTGTGAACCACTGAACTGAGAAATATTAATTCCATTATATTCATTATAAAATTAAAAAGAAAAAAGCTAATAAAGAGTGCTCTGGCCTTTATGTAACTGGAAATTAATGAGAAAGTTCAACAGTGGGTTCTCTGCATTCAATTCAACTGTCCCGTTTACAGCCTGATTAATTAATTTTGATCTTTTTGGATGAAGGATATAATGACAGCTCTGTTTTGAGTGCCACACCTGGCCATGATCAAGCAGGTCATCCTGAGAGCTGGGTAAAGCTACAGACACTGAGCTAACACCTTTTTTGTGGTCTAGTTTGTATCTCCCTCTTCAGTGTTCAGGAGATACTCTTTGTCGCCCATCTTCTTAACTGCAAGCCTGTGTACTTATTATTGCCTACAATAATATTTGTCATGTAACCCCATTTGTTATGTTTCATATATTTCAAGAAGAAAAGTTTTGTGTGTGGTTAAGTTTTAATAAGTGACTATAGTGATAGCTTTTCCATGAGTGTCTTATATCTTATGAAAACAATAGGAATTTTACTTTGATAAAGGCAACAGAGGACAGCCAGTCGACTATCCATTTTATCCTAGTGTATATGCTTAGTGCAGCAGAATTCTGCTGATGGATAGAGAAATCACTGCTGGTTTTGGAGTAGAGACTATTATTTTGAGACAAATTATTATTTTAAGGTAATAATCTCTTCTACCAGTTTTATAGGCATGGATCATATTTATTCTGCCAGCGCTATTAGATGCTCGTATTTATGAGAGAGCTGTTTGTGAGGGCAATTCATCCAAATTAGGACTACTTTAGTCACTGAGAGATAATTTAGTCATCATGCTCTTTCTTTCTGCAAACCATGGGCAGTTAAACGTCCTTGTACGACAAGCACCCAGCCATTGTAAATGTACTTTTAATACCTGCAATTTTAGTTGAGATTAATATATGATTTTAAGAAATTTAGAGAGTTTAATGCTAATTGAATAGATAAGAAGAATGTTATTCATTGCACAGACTAATTCAAAACTGCTAATCCAGTTATCAGACTGAAGTCAGATTTGTTGTATCAGTTCTCATGTGAATATTATGGTATTAAGAATAGCTGCTTCATGTTGAAACAGTAGAAAATTCTAAATGATTTTTGAAAACCTGTTCCATTTCTTTTTCCAAGGTTGTTAGTTTTGATCTGTAGGGGTTTTATCTAATACTAAGTGCATTTCTTTTGCAGGACAAAGTGCATTTATAACTTAGGGCAGTATTATGAGTTATTTTAGGTGAATCTGCTCATGGAACAATGTTTACAGCTGCTAAGTAATACTATTTTGATTTTCAAGGTTATTAAATCAGGTTCTAACTTGTAATGGCACCATACAAACAAAATAAGCAATATAATAAACTATATAATGTTTTGGAAATTAATAAGCTTGGGAATCTGTCAAGTATTCACTGTATAAAATAAACATTCACACCTCACTTTGCAGATGTGAACTTGTTCATTTTAATATATAGCTGGTTGCAACATCCAGAAGGAAACAAAAAACCTTCCAGCAACACATTCCCTTTTCTGTAGTCACTCATCACTCATCCCTGGTATATCAGGGACAGAAAGTGAAGTATAAGAACTACCATGTGACATCTAACATCGATGCACTAAGAACTGCTGGAACAGCTGCAAAAATGAAAGCAGAATGGAAAATTTCATTCCAGAGAAATCACTTTGGGGATTAACCAAGGGCTAACTGATTGCGTGCAAAGTTGTGCTAGCATCCCATGCTACTTTTAGGATATTAGCTTGTATATATTTGCAGTGCTGCAATCTGCCTTCAGGAGGTATCAGTCCCTCTGGCCCAGTTCAACTTAAAACCAGCCTAATCATATGCCTCTCCACAGCAGGCTCCTCTGGATCCCTGGTTTGAAGATTACAATGATAGTGCCATTGTGGGGCAGTCCATAGTCCTACATGGTACATGGCAGCACTGTGTGGGGAGGTAACGGCTTGTTTGGAACATCAACATGGGACTTTTAAGCATCATGCTAATAAATTATCTAAACTTATGGGAACAATGGAATTGGGTCCAGCCAGCACTTTGCTTGAGATCGAGACTTTTCATCTGGGGAAGAGTGCTGTGCGCTTAGGGCTGTACCTGTCAGTCTGTGTGTCTGACTTCTTTGGCTCTGGTTTAGGTTTTCCTACACAGTGCTCCACTAACAGGATTTTAGAATCATACATTTTGTCCATTCAATGTAACTTTAGTTTATGTAATCAAAATTATGCTGCAAAATGCTTTAATTTCAGCCTATTAAATTCTCCTGATACTCATGTCAGCTGAAAAGTAGATGCTTCTGCAATTATGGAGAAGTCTGTGTTAATACAGCATCTCCTATGGAGATTATATATAAGCAGGTCTTAGTGATTTGCGCCCAACCCAAGAAATTTGTCTCAAGGGATTTTCAATATTTTTGTTAATTTTTGGTAAAGCTTGGACAAACAGAGGTGTTTGAAAAACTGGGAAAGGCAAGTGATAAATTAATAAATTAATGGAGAACTAAAGGTGGTTATATTTCCGTCCATTAATTGAAATCATTCAGCACAATTTATGGCAGATAGAACTTGGCTTCTTTTTTTTTACTTGAAATTACACAGTTGCTGAAAGTGATAGTGTAAATATTATGTAATATGTAAACAAATGCAGAATGCCTCATAGAAATGTGAGTGTATGATGTGGTACAACATAGCATGTTGATTAAAAGACTGGAATATAAAATCAATAAGGAATGGAAGGTAGAGCTGTTCGGAGCCTTAGGGGCTGAAGGCAAGAACAGTATCAGAATAAGTGCTCAGTTTCATGATTCAGTAGATGTGTAAGAACCCTGAGGAACAGTACTACATAATGACATTTAAAATCTGACCTTTGAAAGAGTCAGAGAGTAATCTTGCTTTCGCTGACACTACTAAAAAGCTAGTATTGATTTATTTACCGCTGTGAAATGAAGACGGGATGTGTCCCAGTGCACATTTACAAACAGAATATAATACAAACCAGCTGGCAAATTTTAATTAATTGGAATCATAATAGCCATCCAAATTAGGAGAGTGAAGCTTCCTACTAAAGATCTACTCATCAAAAGAGTGCCTCATCAAGAGTACTCATCAAAAGACAGCCGTCTCACCAGCTAATAGAAGGCTTATTATGATGAGCCACCTCTGTTATCCTACACACTCAATGAAATCCTTCAGACCTGAGTTTGGCTGTATGGCTGATTGTATGGCTGACTATGAATCTTGCTACTTTGGACTCAAAGAGTGAGTGGACAATTAACAAATTTGGTGTCCTTTCTCACAATACCCAGAAGCCCTTTAGTCCAGAATACAGACTTGAGTTCACCTCTCAAGACCACCTTGATGAGAAAAAAAAACTCCTTTGCCAAAAAAGCCTTGCCTAGTATTTAAAGCTCTATAGAAGAAGGCATAGATCAAACTCCATAAGGCTGAGAAACACAGTGAACCTGGATCTCCATGTAGTAACCACTGAGTTACTGAGTAGAAAGCAGACGCAACTGCTCTTCCATCTATCATTTAAATGTATGTGCAGTTAAAACAGAGAGATTCTAGGCCCCAGTAAGACTTCCTTTTTATTTTCAGCTGTAAACACACCTATCTGGCATACTATGTGCAGGCAGAGAGGAAGTCATATGTGACTCTGTGGATTTACCTTCGAGCTATCTATGGCAATTTATTTCTCAGAACACGTACTGTTGAGAATCCAAATTCTATGTGCAGTTCTTCTCCTGTATCATTCAGGGGAGCCTTTGAACTTAACTCCAAGCTGTAAAGACCACCAGATGACAGAACATTTAAATAAGATACTGCAATACTCAATTCTGTTATGAATCTTTTCCTAAAAATAACACTTTCTCAGATTAGCAGGCCATTTTAAGTTGCAGCACGATGTGACCATGAAGATCAGGCATCATCTACTTATTAAAGCTGACATCCGAAGGCTTTTCTAAAAATAAGCTCCCCCTTTGCAGAGAGGATTTCTCAATCATCTTAATCTTTTGTGGTATTTGGGGATAAAAAGACTCTCCAGTGACTGGAAAATTTCCAAAAGTATGTCTGGAAAATTGAGAAAAAGAGTGATATATACATGATTCATGAATTGGCTATTTATTCACGATATTATCCTATCATACTTTCTAGCTGAAGACTGAAGGACTCTTCAGGCACTGCATCATTCAAGTTGGAGGCTCTTTGTCTCCATATATAAGATCCCTCCCTGGTACATCAGGTATCCTCCTACCATATGAATCACTCATAAAGGATGTGCCTAGCTGGCTTTCCCTGTAGAGACCCCCCTCCACTGATGGCTTAGTGGTTTGAGTACGTAGCAAACAGAACATTTGGGTTTAATTATCTTCTCAAGCCAATGGTGGCCTAATCACATCTCCTCTTCTGAGAGGCTATGAGCAAGAAACGTTCCCTACATGACCTATTAAAGTGATATCAGTGTTTAGGAGCAAATCCCAGTTTCACTGGAGGACAAGAAAAAAGCACTGGCTCCTTCAGTCTAGTTAACATTGCTTATTGTGGACAAGGGAGTATTAAACCCCTACTTGCGTATCTCTTGCTATAGAGGTTAGTGGAAACTGCAAGCATCAAACCAGGATTTTCCAGCTCTGTTTTCTCTCTTCAGTGCCCTAACAAGTAGATAGTAGGATCATGTTCCTGTTTTGTTTTGGGTGGTTGGTTGATTGTTTTCTCTCATGTAATCTTGCATCCTTTTAATAGTGACAAGTATTCAACAGGAAAGGCTTTGGATGTTTCAGTAGTTTCTATGGTTTCTTATTGGCAAGGACTCATATTGTAAGTATAGACTGGGAATTCTCTAAAGCCATCCTATGTCCTGGGTACTTTCCAGTTTTGCTGGAGAAACACTTAGTCTGACTCTTCTCCTGGGAGCCCAGCAATATCTGCTGTCCAGTGTGGTTCTGTATAGAAAAGGTACCTTAGGCATCTGAAGCATTTTAAAGGCTCATAAAAAGAGGCAGCAGTAAGTTTAAATGCTGCCAGTCCCTAGATTAAAGTTAGATGTTTTTGTCTTCTTCAGTTGTAGTATTAGGCAGCATCATGAGTCATGGTATTGGGCAGAGGCAGAGCAAAGTGTGCTTAATTCATCATTCAGACTGATGAGTATTTAATTAGCTTAATTATGTTTACAAAACTGGGAAAATAACTTTGTTGTTTCTCAGATGGGGAAACTGATGCATAAGGAACATAAGGAGTTATTTTAGTATCAGTGTTCCCTGCTCCCTACCTCAAGTCAAAAGGCCAAATGTGTTTTTCCCTGCTTTCTGGACAGGCTTTCAGTGAGGATTAAACAATGAAATTACACAGTGAAGTTTGCCAAGAAGCACAGAAATGTATACCTAGAAGAGACTTCTGCATCATCACTTACCTGAGGGCTGTATGTTAGAATTTTTTTTTCTGGAATATTGCCCACAGTATTCCAGATGAGATTTTCACTTGTTTTAATACTTCTTCATCGCTGTTTGAAACACTAAATCTAGTTGGAAACCTTATCAACTGTGAGTCTTCCATACCACTAGTGTATTCAGACCTCATCTGTGTTGCAAATTCTAATAGGCCTAATCCTAATAGGGTCATAGCAGAAATTCTTATTAATATTTTTTCTCTGACTTTAAGTTTCATACTATTTTCCATTTCACTATTATTTTTCTCAGCCTCAAAATCATTCCTCATGTATAATAAGCTATTCTTTCCTTTCTTAATAATTTCCCGCAGCTCCATCATCAGAAAACTCTGCTAACGCATACCCAAAGTCATTAAGGAAATAGAGACCACTTAAGGAAAATATTAATTAAAAATCCAGTTGAAGCGCATCTCCAAAGTTAGTTTAAGACAGTGTAGGATAGATAATTATCTCTTTAACCTCTTTCCACTTACTAGACTGTGTTCCACTTGTGGGATGGATTTAATTAGGATGGATACAACAATATCTTGGAATCTTGAAATGAGCTACACATAATTAATATTCCAGGAGCTCCAAACTGCTGGTCAAGAGGGTATATTTGAATACTTCTTGTTTGGGAAATAAACCCTCAAACAACAAAACAAAACACAACAAAAAAAACAACGAACCCAAACACAGCAGTGTATAACAGATTATTACATTGAAACCCATATATAACTACAAATATAGAAGAACAAAAAAAAAAAAAAACAAATGTCAGTCCTGAAGTGCTTGCAATTTAATAAGAAGCAAAACTGGGTTAGTCAAAAGTCTGGAAAAGTAGTGTCATAACTGCTGCATGATAGAGTCATTCTTAAAAAGCCAAGCCAATAATGAACTCATCTGCCTAACTAGAAACTCACTGCTTATGCTACTGGAAAGGTGTTTCAGGGAGAACTGAAAGAAGCTGAGGAAATCCTTCGGAGGGACCAAATTGTCTTTTACCCGCTACTTTGAAGGGAGGCAGAAACATGATTTAGGTATTTAACTTTTATTTGATATTTTCTCACCAAAACTAAGCAAATTTTCTAACTTTTTGATGAAAGCATATACACTGAACTGAACTTTAAACAAGTAGGTAGAGCTAATCGTGTTCCTACAGGGCTTGCCAGGCAGGCAGACTGGCAATAGCAATACGTATCCCTGATACTTTCAAAGAGGTATTGGGTTTCCATGGCCCAGAGTTCTGAAGGAGATCTCGCCAGGCTGTGTTCAAGTGCCATACAGCCGTAAAACCTGAGTACAGCTGTTAATATCTTGGCTTTAAAGAGGGAATCAGAAAGCTGTATCTCACAAATGCAGGCAGGTTACACTACAAACTGGTGCCAGTTTGGCTTAATCTTCAGCTGTAGTCTGCAGGAGGTCAGACGTACCTCTGCATTAAGGTCCAGACACTCTGCTCGTCGTGGAAATGAGTAGGTGGATGCATGAGGAGCAATAGACTCTGTCACCTCTGCCTCTGAACAACCATTCTGAAAGCCTAGTCCCACACACAGGCTCAGTCAGGGAACAAAAATAGGTGCAGCTGGCTCATGATGCAGCTTGTTATTGAACACCACAAACACAGTTTCCAATAGGAAACTTCTCTGAAATTTCTTGTTGCAGGTCACTGGGATGAAACTGAAGTTACAAAATATTGGAATTTCCCACTTTTTCTTACAGTATGAGTCAAAAGCAGATCCCAAAAGTAATTTGCATTTAGAAAGAAACCTTTTGCAGTATTTGCTAGTAAAACATGACCCTACCCCGTATGTCAATAAATAAAAATGCTACATAGACACTTGGAGCTGAAAGATTAGTAAGAATTTGGGCTCCACATTAGCACCTACATGCGGTCTCTTGACTAAGCTCAGCCTGGAAATGGCATTACCTCCTGGCCAGATGCTAGATTACTGGTGGAGTACTTACTTTTCATCAGTCCTGATTCTCTTATTCTCTAGTTCTGCTCAAGATCTTGTCTATTGTGTAATAGGATTTAAAAATAAATCAGAGTACATTTTTCTTTACTTTTATGTTAAACAACTTTGCAAGCATTTTCTGGTATTTTTTGAATACCTTCTCAACACTTTGAGAACCCTCAAGATTCAGAATTGTGAAATTTACTTTGTATAAAATATATCCTGCAATAAACCTTTCTAGTGAGGAAGGCTGTGGGAGCACTGGTGCTAGGGACTGCTGCAAATAACCTTGTTATGCGTATAGGTCATCAGGAGTCTTCTGACAGAGTAGGTTTTGCTTAAAAGCCAAAATTCTGTAGAACTGGGCTGTTTTGTGCAAATACTGGCAATTATATCTTTCTGACACAGTACAGGCTCCATGGTCTGGTTAATGTCTGTCTATGATTATTACTCTTGTCTCCATGTGAGTAACCCTTGGTATGCAAATGAGCAGAGGGTGACCCATTGGACTTGTCCTTGGTGTATTTGGTTTCATTTGTCTTTGCTTTTGTTTCACAGATCTGCAAGTCTCCTATTCTAAGCCTGGGTTTTATGGAGACTGCTTTTCAAAACACCAGGTTTTGCAGGAATCTGCGACCTAAGGGTCTGGACACTTCCTTGTGATCTCAGACACATGGGCACAGATCCTCTGCTGCAGGTCAACAGACCTGATACCTGAGTTTGTATGCCTTCCTTCTCAGGAAGGGATGTTTTTCCCTGCTGTGGTTTGATACTGGCCTTCCATACCCTTTTTAAAAACCCGCATTTCTACACCTGTTCTTGACACACACCTTTACTCTTATTTTTGAAAGAATAAAAGCAAAGGAGGTATATGTAGGGGCAAAACTAATTTTTGTGAACTAATGCTTATCTTTAGCTGCTGTTCTTGACAGCTTTTTTTTCTTTTTTCTTTATTTGCATTGCCTTTGGGACTGAGATGCAAATCATTACAGAGCTGCAAATGAAATGCATAAAACCTATAGGTTGTTTCTCTGGTGCTGTAGCCAGAAAAAACAAATCAGTAAGTGACTTAGCAGTCATAACATACTATGCATTTATGTTGGTAACCACATCACTTAGACTCTGAGCTCTAAGCAATAAGGCTACAAGCATAAACTTTACGTATAGAACTTTAGAAATATGTTTTCTGCCTGTCCTGCTCTCACTGAGACCTTTTCTAAGTTATTTAAAAGATTTCAGAGAAGAGATGGTGATCATATTTCCAGACCTGTCTTTATTACTTGAGCTAGAAAGAGACGTCCAGAGTGAAATGATCTAACTTCTTGCCAGAATGGAATCATAACTAATATGAACTGACTCTGCTTTTAGCTCCTCTAGGGAAAGGATCCTCTCACATTTATACATTGAAAAGTAGTATGATACTCCTTTGGTTTTATACTGAAAAGGAGTCTTTAGAGATGTCACAAGAAAAGCATTAACATTAATTACATCCTGATCTGCAACAATCTTGCAGGACTATTCAGAATTAAAAATAAAAAAATAAAGAGGAGCAAAATTGAGAGAAAAATGAGTGCTGACGGCTTTTTAAAGATGTAAATCTTTGTTTTGTTGATTTTAACATGACCTCTTTCTAAGGTAGACATGGCCTTTCCAAAAGCATACTGTCTGACATTCTCATATTTTATTTTTCAGCAAACCTGCTGCTGTCTCAAAGTAGCAGAAATCTGTCTCCTTTTTCCATCAGAGGCTTCCTAAGAATTTCCTAAGAACTAAGAATTAATTTTGGACAGAAAAGACACCTCTAGCTCCTTCACAAAAACTAAACAAAAACTCAAACCCACACAAAACAATCTTGGTTTACATGCATCTTTCTTTGATGCTCTGCAATTGAAAACCCCTGGGAAATTTTAAATGCAGGCATAAACATTCATTTCTATGTAGGCAAAATAAATTACTTCCTCAGATTTACTGTATACTAGACTGATACGTAGAGGATATATAAGTGACTCTTTCTAATGTGCTATTGAATGTCCATAGGTTCCTTCCTATATTGAGAATAAAGCGTCGTTCCAGACTGAGCTCGTATTGCTAGCTCAGGAGGTTTCTAGTACATCAGCTATAGGGCAGTACCCTTAAGGGGAATGGCTCTGACATTTTGAGGACTCTCTAGAACTGGACACCTTAATGGGTTCCAAAATACAACAGTGAAGTGCTATATCAGTGCCTTGATGTTCAAACTGTTTGCTAATATGGGAATTTCCCCATTCAACCTCTCACCAAATCCCGCAAGGACTGGAGCTGAGTGGTATTTTTGGCCCAGACATCATCATTAAAGAATGAAACAGAATTATCTCCAAGTTTGAAGTGTTGGTAAGCATGAATAAACTGTTAAACTAATTCTGTGGATGGAATAGCTGTCAGAGGAAAATCTAATTTACTCTCTCAAGTTGGTCTCTTATACTAAGCAGGTTAACATGCAGACAGAAAAGTAAATGTATGTTTTAATTCTGATTACACCTGGGAACACATCTTTACACTAGGCAGTGCCAATTTTATATGACTGTAAATATGACCCTTTGAGATTATGGATGGGCATAATTATGATTTCAAGGCACATTTTTTTTTTTAACATATTTTTTGTGTTTTGTTTCATTTCCATCTCTAGGTTAAGAATAGAATTTTTTTTACCCTGAAAAAATGGAAAGAAAGACACTGTAATTGCATCAGAGAAATGTGGCATAAATGCTGGCGAAATAATGAAAAGCTGTTCCCACAGCTTTTTAGCCCATATCAATTTGCACAACCTTTGTCAATTTAAGTAAGCTTCAAATAAGCCCACTTCTCCAAGTTAAACACTTTGAACCTCCTTAAAACTGCCTAGGAAAAATGTATTCTGGAAACTAATACTAGATGATTCTCTGTTTGGGGGTATTAATTGCACTGACCAGTATCCAGGGAAATTACTTTGAATCTATTCTGTTCTGAGTCAAACATGACTGCAGTGAGAGTATTGCACTCACAACAACTTGAAGTTAGCATGTTATGTTAAAAATATCTCCAGACTTCCTTCCTTTCCACCCGCAGCAATGGCCCTGATTATAGCATTCTTAAATCCTGTCTGAATCTCTCCTAATTTTGCCAAAATACCTGATTATGAAGTGATACTGAGTTACTCTATGTATCTGGGGAAGCTGTAAAACACAATCGCAGCTATGTACTGACCCATTCATGAAAGAATGAGGTTATATGTAACATGTAATTGGTATCAAAACTTAAAACGAAAGCACAAACAGAAACAGAGGTGGCAGCCAGATTTTCTTTTTCCCTTCTTGGATCAAGATGTTCAAATGACCAGAAAATGCCTTTATTTCTCTTTAGGACGTGCCTGAATTTTACCTGAAAACCAGTTCTACTGGGAAAGAGAAACTTTGCTGGGATGTAACACTCTTCAGATAGTTTACCTAATTTGAGCATATTTATAGGCAATCTCCATAATGCCTTTCATGTTGTTTTAATCTAGTTGTGTTCTTAATGTCTTTCTTATTTTCTAACTTTGCCTGGTAAAAAGTCACTTTGCATTATAGGATAATTTAACATAGGCAGAATGAATGCTTATGAGGACAGTTATGTAGCCAGGTACCACATATGGAGACAAACTCAGTGCTAACCATAAATGGGTTTGGTATCAGCTCTCAGCTTTAGTGTCTTGCTTCTAGTTGCCCAAAAGTAGATTCCAAAAGGCAAATAAAGGAAAAAGGAGGATGCTTGGCAGATAATAAGCATGTGTTCTAGGAATTTCCAGCTGAGGAAACCAAACCCGTTCTTTTTGTGATGCCCTTGAATTGGAAGGAAAATGGAGAAGGATGTGTATCAGTATGAGGTCTTCTTGCATTTCTAACATCGAGCCTATGAACTCAAATTCTCTCAGCAGGAACAGGTTTGTTTTACAAAAGTGAGAGAAGGATTGTCACTCCTCAGCTTCGATACCAGCATTTGTTCTTCCATATTTGAAGATATTTTATTCTAGTTGCAGTGTTTTATTGTACTCTGTCACTATTTGCAATTCAATTCCTCAAATATTCTTGGGTCCGCAGCAGAGAATTGTAAGACTGCAGAAAACAAATTTCATGGCTAATTAAAAGTTTTGCAGGGAATATTCTACCTGGTTATAGAATAAGGCTTGCCATTCAGTCCAGACTGTTAAAAAACATCCTTGTCCTCCCCTCATTCATGGTTTGCTATTCAACACAGGTCTGTTCTTTTCGAGATTAAGTGAACTTTTTGTCCTCTTTCGCTTCTTGTGCATTCAGAAATCATCCTTGAAAAAAATCTCTTCTCTCACAGGAAGAGACCTGTGTGATAGCAACCTGATACTGAGTCCTGGAATGAAATGACATTTAAAATTAAATTGCATGTTTTTTTATAGAAACGTTGACTGATCAAATGCCCCAGGGCTGCCAGGGCCAATGCCCTGTCTTGATAAAATGATTCTGGAAAAATTGTGTTTAAGTAACATCTGTTTGTGTCCAGCCTGCTCTGCCAGGAGATCCCTTCCCGACCTCCTGCAGCCAGTGGTGCCCCTCTGACTTCATCTGTTCATTTATTTGTTGAGGACTCCCCTGTTCCAAACCAAAGCACAAGGCGGTTAGTGTGTC
This sequence comes from Neopsephotus bourkii, assembly GCF_033783945.1. Taxonomy (NCBI): domain Eukaryota; kingdom Metazoa; phylum Chordata; class Aves; order Psittaciformes; family Psittacidae; genus Neopsephotus; species Neopsephotus bourkii. The sequence goes on along the minus strand of NW_026900684.1, from coordinate 15,531,152 downwards.
TTAGGCAGGAGCAGGACTGCTGGTGACAGATGTGGCACCAGAAGAATCCGTGTTGTTCTTGGCCACAGCCACTTCCAGGCAGGAAAACAATAGCTTGTTTTCTTCCTTCATCTCCCAACCCCTGCTTTGCAGGGCAGGAATTTCATTATACTTTGGATGGGTGGAAAAGCTATAATCAACTGCCTGTTGCAGGTAGACAGGAAACTTGCAATAGCTCATCAAAGCACAAGCAGCAAGAAAAAGACCTTAAAGTTTAAAGAAAAACAAGACTTTTTCAGTGTGTATTAAGGAGCAGCACCTATTGTAGCTCAATCAGCACTCTGGGGGTTGATGGCTCTGCAGCCATCCCTGCTGTCGGGAGAGGAATGAGAAGTCAGAAGGAGAGATTAGCTATGTCTGTCATTTGAAATACCAGGAAGAAATTGCTTTGTGTTCTCAAACCACAATGTCAAGTATTTTTTAAAATGAAAATCCTAGAAAAAGTGAGTCCCAGACCTGACTTTCTTAAAGTGATCTACTTTGAAGTCTTCTAAGCATACCTAACAATTTGTAACTGTTAAACCCAGCATGAGTCAGAATAGGACATGCATTTTTAACATAAATGCACAAATTTAACTTCAGTTCTGTTTGAAAGCTGCTGTTTGGATCTTACCTTATGTTTATGTTAATTGCTATTTTCTTTGATTAGAAACATCCTAATTTTGCTCTCAAGTGAAAAAAGGAAAAAAAGAAAAAGGTAGTAAACTCCAGTACTGAAACAAAAAACAAAAGAAAAAAAGTAAAAATAAAAGCAACTGGGAGCACTTGTTTGTGCTATGTGCTATGTGCTTGTATCTGACTTTGAGGAGGGAGCCAAAGCCTGGCTTGATGCTGCCTTCCATCAGCACCCTCAAAGGTAACTCTCTGGAGAAGGAAGTTCTGCATCATGTGCTCTCAGTTCTTCACAAAGTATGCAAAGGGAGTTATTGGCTCTTTTGCAATCCCTCCAAAAGCCTACTAAAACAGAAAAAAGAAAAAAAGAAGCTTAGTCTCCATTAGATTTTAAGTACCATATGATGGTGCATTTTCTATTATGTGCCTATGCAGCACGGTGGAAGCCTCTTCCATGACTGAAGGTCTGTAAGCCTCTGCTTAAGAAAATAATGCTCTCATAGAAATTTTGAGTTGCAAGCATTTCTAATGGCAAAAGTAATGAGATAAATTAAAAAAAAAATAATTCAAATTTCAGTTGAGTCTATGGTTTTAAAATCTGGAAAGCAGAACCTGTGAGTTACTTCAGTGTGAGGTGCTGGTTTTCACTGAAGAATGGGAAAACTTGTAAAAGGAAGTTAAACATTTGAAACAGAACACTCCTGTGTCTTCTTCCATATAGACCTCGCAAGGCAAATCTCATAAGACCTAGGTCTGAAATTATGAGATGATTTGTATAATGTGCCTTAAAATTCTAAAATAGATTGCAGCAGTCCAAGTTTCTATGTAAACAAAGATCCAGCAGCATACTTACTCAGACAGGAGCTCAACTTTCTCATCTAATCCTTATCAATCCTCTGGACACTGCTTTGTTAATTTCTGTCTCTCCCTGAAATTTTAACCACTAACTATAACTAGGAGTGAGATGGGACTCTGTTATAGATACATAGTCCAGTACTGCTAAGACTGATATGTGTGTATGAACTAGTTTATGCAAGTAATCCCACCATCACTAAATGCAGGAATATGCTAACAGCAGTAATGCAGAGCCAATGTATTCTCACAAAGTACTTTCCCTCTCTGATTTGAATACTCTAAAAATGCACTTTATGCTTTTACATAGAGAATCATATTTACAAGTTTAAATATTCACAATTGTAAATATAATACTTAATTAGAGAAGGAATAACCATGACCCAAACTTTCATGAAGAATTAACCCTTTCAGCCAGAAACCTGTCATCTGCTTTATACTGGTATCTCTGAAACTCTTACTTAAAATAAAAAAAAAAAGAAAAGGAACTGCAAAACTTTTTCTATCAATACAGAAAAAAAGATATTCAGCAGATATCTGAATATTCCTTCTAGTCGGTATTTTAAAGAGGTTGTTTTCCAACAAGCTTTCTTGTCTGCTTGTTTACTTTTATTGCTCTACAAGGATAAACTGGTACTTTTAGTAACTTTTACAATTGTTTAGTCTGAGTTCTTGTGAAGTGATTCAGTCTTAAGGAAATGTATTAAAAGCAATGTTTTGTTGGGTTTTTTTTTTCTTCACAAAGCTTCCGAAAAGTCTTGTTGACCAGGAAATTTCTGAAGGGTTGGGTAAGGTTATGAAGTCAGTAGCCTAAAGAGGAAACCGCTGCTGGCAGTTCTGAGTATATTGAGCAATTGCATTTTTGAGTAATCCTTGTTTGGTTTTAGCTTTTATAGTAACCTTTCATGAAGCTTCATGTGGCTGGTGTTTCTTGTGTAGGGGCAAAACATGGCTGAGAGATTTATTTTCACTTTTAAAGTCATTGCTTGTTTTAGGGCCCAGAAAGTAAATAATAATTAGCTGTGAAAGCACAATGATGCAGGAGCTCAATACTAAAAGTGGGGAAGTGCAGAGTACTCATGTACATGGATATCAGGAATATACTCAATTTTAGTCACTAGTGACGGGATTTTGGCAAAGACCTTTCATTTTTTTCACATCCTTTTCCTTTCATGATGTTCCTTTGGGACTTGCTCATAAAGAACTCCCGAGCAAAATTTCCCTGAAGTTCCTCACAACATTTAAACTTGGATTAAAGATTTTGCTTGGCACCAAGTCCAAGACCAGTAGTTAATACCAGAGTGGGCTGTTCAGCACACACTGCTATTTATCAAGGTTACAAAGTCAGTCAGCCTCCAATACAACAGAAATCTGAGATTATAATTTATCTAGTACTTTCAAATAATTTAAATTCAAAGATTCATGCCAATGAGGATCTCTAAAATGCATGTGTGATAAAAGTGACCTTGGGGTTTTTCTTTTAAATTTATTTTAAAAATAATTTGTATAGAATTTAAGGACTGAACAATTATTTTATTATTTGTGTATGTGATCTCAATTAAAGATAATCAGGAAGCTACAGACAAAAGGATACTTTAAATTCCCATATCAGTAGAAGCTTTTCTTCAGAATTTGTAAGCTTTTGAATAAAGAAAATCAAGTCATGTTAAGTCGAAAATTAGGCTTCATAAGGAAATGTCCATCACTGTAATCTTTCAAAAACTCTTTTAGCTTATAAGCACAGAAAATTCTCTGTGTGCCTTTGAAAATGTTACCTTGTAGCTTAGAAAGCACTGGAATGAGATAGTATTTCCATATGGAAAAGTTCTGTCACTGGTGGGACCTTGCATCATTCATCACTTTCTTTTTTTTCTGTGGAAAACGAGAAGAGGTAAGGAGGATTGATTTGTCTAAATAGGAGGAAAGGATAAGTGTTATATCCCAAATAAGAAAGAGGTGAGACATATACTGATACAACATATAATGTCTAATATGTACTGTACATTAGATATGTGCAATGAAAGTCGGTTCTAATAGCAAGCAAAATGGTTTTAATTTTAAGGAGAAGAAATAGGTTAGAAATGAAGGAGAAACAGTTAAGGACTCAAAAGAAACTATAACACCATTAAAAAGTGAATTATCACTGGAAGAATTAACTAGCTGATGAAACACAACTCTTGCAAGTGAGAAAATCCATCAGCCAGGATGACAGCCTGAACAATAATGCTTTCTGCCTGGGTAGGACTTATCTCTAATTGGGGTCTGGTTTCTCTTGAATTCCATTCAAGACAGAAGTCAGAAAATTTGGTAACTTGAATGGGTAAACTCCCATGTTGAAGGTCAATGACATATCTTATCACCATCATGACAACTGCCTGAAAATGTCTTTCTCAGCCTGCAGTCCTGTAGGAAGGTATACTGAAAAGTATTTATAAACTGTGCTTCTGTCAAAACTTTTTCTCATTCTCTTCCTGGGAAAGGTATGCAGTGTTTATTCCTTAGGGTTTAATTAACTAGTGATTCATACCCAGAGGAGGGGATCCCACAACTGATTTTTCAAACCGTTTGTTCTGTAACTTATTTCATCATTAAAATCCTTTGAAACGCAACTAAAAGAAATACTTCCAGGAGCCTTGTCAAACATGCTCTGACCTCTTGCAAGGATTTCATCAGAGCCTCTTGCGCAGTCCCACTTTGGAAATTGCTAAAAGGTGGCTGGGGTTGTCTCAGAAATGTCATAACTGGATTTGCTGGAGCCTGGAAGGTTTGAACTGAACCCATCCAGAGGACAGGGGCTGCACACCGGCCCTATGGCAGGAGCAGGTATTGTCAGTAGAGTTACGTGAACGGTGTCCTGAGCAGGCCTGGCTTTCTTTAATAAAATCCATTCTTGTTGTCCACACAGAGGGATTGGTTGGGCTGTGAAGTGTGGTGAAGAAAAGGTCATCTCCTCTGTGTATACTGTTTCTGATTGCTTTAGTATGCTTACAACTCCCACAGAAACCAATAGGATTGCCTGTTAGCTCAGCAGCAGGGAACAGAGCGGTGAGGGAAGAGTTAGGGGCTTATTTTTGTCTTATTTCATTTATCCCTGCTTGAAAACAGGCACTTACACATTGCACTTCGAGAACACTTTAACAAATAAATGCAGAACAATACGGGGAGAATCTGTCAGTGGAGATACGTTTTAAGGATGGAAGAAGATATTTCCTTCTGTCTCTTTACTAAGTGAAAAGATTACAGGATTAATCATTGCTGCCTGTCTTGGAGGCCTGCTCTTCTCTGTCTGCTCACCTGCCACGCCAGTTTCCATTTTACATGTGATTTCTATCATATCCTTTTTCATGTAAGTGGTCATTTCTTTAAACCCTTTTATCATTCCTCATTGTATAAACAGTTATGCAAGAGACAGTCAAAACCGATCTCTTTATGTTCATATATGGGAGAGACTTAACAATACATAATGCCATTATTTTTCCTGTGAGATGTCGTATTTTTTTATGGCAATCGTCATTTTTCAAAGATGACCTCAGAGGATGAACCGTACTTTATCAGTCTGTTGCTAATGATTAAATCTTATAAAGTTTATAAAGTGGGGATACTTATTATCAAGCTTTTTAAATACAAAATATGAGTACTAAACATTTCCTAAAGATGTGAAGCAATTTTGGGAGAGAATTGAAGACAAAGGAAATTTTACCAGGCATTGGACTATCTTTTCCCTGTTTTTTTGAGGTAGCTGGAGAGAGCTCATTGGCTGTGCTCACTGTGTTCTCAACCACAGAGGTTTTCTGTCATTTTTATGTGTGAAGAATTGTGTAGAATAGTGACATTATTTGAAAACTACACAGACTGTCATTCTTGCTTTAAGAGCTGTCTGCTGTGTAAGCCATTGTCATAATCCACCTGTTTGTCTAATTCAGGGATTGCGTTATAGTATCTTTAGATACATGGAGATGCCAGGGACTGTGCAAAAATCTCTTTACTTTGCCAAACCAAATAAATGAAGGAAAAGTCCCGAGGGCAAGGGGTGAATAGAACAGATGTGTTAGCTTTACTTCACATTCACTCTGCCTCATACATAGGTGCCATGTAAGAGGCACAGTCTGAGTGTTGCTACACTTAGCTAAGTCAGCAATAGAAAAGCCTCTTTTAGTATGTGGGCAGCTGGATTTAAGTCATATCAACCCTAAGGCTGCTGCAAATTATTCAAGATGCTGAACTCAGGATAATTTACATATCTCCTTTTTGAGCTGAGCCAAGCTATCAAGTGTAACATCATTTGAAGACAGAATTGCAGTTTCATCCTTGTAATCCTGCTCTTGTACCCCTTCCACCCTCATAAAGTGGGATTTTTCTCTTTTTTAATTTTTTTTTTTTTGATGCTGCAAAGCACAGAAAAAGAACGAAAGAAAAAAGAAGTTGCCAACTGGCTGATTTCCAGTTTATATGGGTATAACTGAATACAGAATCAGCCCAGTGTTTGGTTTTAGAAATACAGGCCCTTGTCCAGATCCCATTAAGACTGATGAAAAATGCCCTTTGCTGATTTCACTGACAGTGGATTGAGCCCATTAGGAAAAAAGAGTTTCACGTCAGGGTAGTGACAATTTCTGTGTAAGCTGGAAAGGGTGTAATCATTTGCAGACCAAAAGAACATATTTTCACAACTTCAATACAAACTCAAAAGAAATAAACTTGTTGAAAATTAATTCAAAATGAAGCTAGTGCCTTTGCACAGTCATGTTTTTCTTACTGAGCAACACTGCTGCAGGACTATGATGTGTCTCTTGGTTATCAATTGAGAGGAAAAGTATTTGCAGAGACTTGGATTACATTTCCAACATATTGGTCACTGTGGCTGCACTAACCAATGAGAAAAGCATTAGCTGTGGTAGACTTCTAATAGATTACTCCCATCCCATAGACTGGGAAGAAATGAACAGAAAAGCAGATATTCTCTTTTACTGTCACTAAATGGCTAATGTGAAGTTAACTCAGAATGACTGTTTTGCTCTGGGGGAAGAATAGCTGTACACTTGTGATCTACAGTACCAGAGGGGTTGAATTTCCCTTGCACTTACAATTGGAGTCTTGGAGGATGTGCCAGAGCATGTGACTGATGTGCTGGGAAATGGTTTCCCTCCTGGTGGAACCAAGGTTGAAGGCACTCATTGGAGTGCCCCTAACTCACCTCACTTCAGCATTACCTCTTCATGCATGCATGGTGCATGCCTACCGTCAGGTGTTTAGGCAACTATAATTTTTGATAAAGACAAACTTGGCCATATACAGTCCTAGGACCATACAGAACTACAATACATCAAACCCTTGTTCCTTCTGGTTTGCTCTGCACCAATCATTAATGTCAATGCAACCCTAGTGTCCCTTAAAATGGGATTGCCTCTTCAGGTACCAGAGAGGAGCATGTCTAAAGAATGTCTCCACTTTGCACCAGCCAAAGAGGGAAGCCCAAATCTCAGCCTAATCCATGAATGGAGATTGATACTTCATCAGATTTAAGCAAATGCCTCAGTTCCTTAAAGAGACAGGAGTCTATGGACAGATATGTTACAGGAAAGGCACGATTTTAACTTTTTTCTCCAGCAACACAATGTTCTTATGTCACAGAGTTTAATGGCTTTTGAAGAATTCATGCTCACTGAGGCAGTGAAAGCAAGGTGAGTCTCACAGAAGTGCCGGGGAGATTTTAGTAGAGAAAACGCTGATGGTAACTTCATTGCTAGATCACCTCAGAAAAATTAAAAAGGTTTGAAAGGGGCCTGAGCCTCTTCCCATTGATGTGGACAGCCACAGAAGTCAAGGGAGAAAAGGGCAACTATAGGGGCTCCATTTATATTTCTGGAAAGATGATTTTTTTTGCTTTTTTTTCTTTCTTTTCCTTTTTTCTTTTATTCTTTTATTTTTATGTGCTACTTTTGCATATAAAAATATTTGTAGTTCCATTTGTTGTTGTTGTGCTTTTATGGTTTTGGTGTTATTTTCCCTTTTTTTTCTTTACTGTCTAAATCAGATCCCAACCAGTGTTCAAGTTCATTTAGGACATGACAAAACCTGACCTCACTTCTGAGCTGAATTCACTGCTGGGGTATCTGAGTGTTGCAACTCTGTCCCAAGGCAAAGTCAAAATGCTTAGCTTTGTGTGGCTGTACCCTGGGACAGAGGAAAGAAGCTGTACTTTGAGAGCTAGGAATCATGTCTTACTAAAAGTCAGCAGCCAGCAGCACTGTGTCCCAGCAGGTCTGGATGGAAGATGCCTGGGTTGAAAGAGCTGGAGCTTCCTTGGATAGCTGGGTCTCCTTCCACACAACTGCCACATGGTCAGACCAGGCCAAGGTGTGGGCTGAGTTTGGGTGTTTTGTCAAAGTTCAAATGCAGCTCATATTTGGACTGAACCATCAGGAAACATCAGTGGCTAGTTCTAGAGAAAAAATATACATGCTGGTTCAATTCTATTAAACTATCATAAAAAGAAAGGAAAGGAAGTATGTGAAATTACAAAAAGGGAAAGGGTGTTACATATTAGTTTCATCAAATTGTATACACCTAAAAGATGAGGTGCTAAGAAGCATACAATATGGGCTTGTCAAAACACACCAAGTCAACCCTTCTTTGACAGGGCAGCCAGCCTACTCTGTAAGTGGATAAAGTACGTGTGAAATAATTTGACTTTAGTAGGACTGGGCTTTGTTATCTATCTCAGCATAAACAAACAAGGAAATGTGGTCTAGTTTGAGCCTTATGAGTGCTAATTTAACCTTCTTATCATCTGCTCTTAGCTCAACATAACACCACAATTTGTTTGCTCTCCCTTAGGCAGCATTCCTAATGCCCAGTGAGCTTCAGTCACCATCCAACTGGGAAGATCTCTAAATATGTTAGATCTGCCAGCCTAAGCATCTAACCTAAGTGGTGTTACTCATCTCCCTTATGCCAGTTGTCTAAAACTGTTTTATCTAGAGGTCCTTAATTCCAGTGGAGCCTTCACTGAGGAGCCCACCCAGGCAGTTTGGAACTGAGTCCCCCATGCTGGCAATGGGTGAAAGAGCCCTGACATCTCCCACATGCTCTGCATTAATGTACAGGCCCTTGTGCAGGAATTGAAAAGTGGGATTGGACTGGCTGACAGTAGTCATTAAGATTAGATTAGAGCTGAGAGGCTGGACTGGGAAACTCCATAATAGGAACTGAGGTATAAAGTGAGACCACAGCAACTGAAGCAAAGGCTAAAGGAAGGACAATTTGTGTAGCAGACAAGGTCTAGACAATGTGGGGTCACACAGACCAGGGCCTAGCTGGGGATGTGTACCTGAGATGTAGGGATGTAAAGCCTTGAAACAGTTCTGGACAGCAAACTGTTGTGTACACAACAGCAAGCCGTTATGTAACTCCCATGGGTTGAGATAAGAACAGTCCAGTATCTAAGGTATAACACAAACAACTGCTGCCACCACCAATAATAATAATGATAAGGGAAATAACAAGGGAAGAGAATACAACCACTCACCACCCGCCAACCGATACCCAGCCCACCCTGACCAGTGATCCAGCCCTTCTGGGTAACTGCCCCCAGTTTATATACTGGGTATGACGTGCTGTAGTGTGGAATACCCCTTTGGCTAGTTTGGGTCAGGTGTCCTGTCTCTGCTTCCTCCCAGCTTCCCCTCCTCCCTGGCAGAGCATGAGACTCACAAGGTCCTCGGTCAGGGTAAACATTACTGAGCAACAGCTAAAAACATCGGTGTTATCAGCATCATTCCCAGGCTGAAAGTCAAAACCACAGCACTGCACGAGGTATTAAGAAGGAGAAAAATGACTGCTACTGCTGAATCCAGGACAGTATCGCACCATACCACAGAAGAAAGTATCCTCTGGAGACTGATGTCTGAGAGGTACTCAGGGCAGCTTCACAGTCAGTCCCTGGACATTAGACTTGAAACCAGAAATAGGCCCTGTCTTCAGACAGATCTTCACTGGAAGCATATATGCCTGGATCCAGACACAGCTGTTCTATCCTAAGACCTTTCTTCACAAGCTGTTATTGAGCAGACCACAGGTGAAGCAGGGAAGGATTAGGATAAGGATTGGAAAATCACTTCTGCTTGTGAGCCTGAATGATTTTTGGTTTTCTGAAACAAGGAAAATAGGAAAAAAATGGAAGAATTGTGTTCCTGTGCACAATAGGGCAAATACTTATGCACGTATTCTGCTAACCAAGGGAAAGCAATGACATAAAGAACCCAGGCTTGATGGCTCTTATTTATCCAGTTCTTCTGCCATACAGCAACAGGAATTCGGTCCTTGGAGCTGAGCCATCATGCTAGACTTGACAGCCGAGACGGCCACTCTCAGACTATTTCTCTGCAGTCTGACAGTTCCTCTGTGCACCCAGGCTGCCCCTTATTCTTCTTTTTCTAGTCTTGGAGGGCAGTACAGCAGTGCCCTTGATACGTGCCTTGTTGTAGTAAACTAAGTTCTATGTACTTTCAAAGTGATATGAAGAAACCCTCTGAGTTAAAAACAGTTGAAGTTTGGAAAAGTATTTGGGTAAAGTATTACATCTGCTGGTTCTGTTCAGGCTCTTCCCTAGGCATCTGCCTATGGCCACTGCCCGAGAGAGAATGCTGTGCTATAGGATCCAGTGGTTTGAAGTAGCATGACTGCTTTTATGCAGTCATTTGACAGTCTTCATCAAATATTTAATGACTGCGTGGTCTTCATGTGAAGAGCGCTGCAATTATATTGCATACAGAACCCCAGAATGGTACTATGACACAATATATCTGTCTGGGCAGGCAAATCCCTCTCCTAACCCTTTAGATGTTCAAAATGGAACATTTCCATTGAGTTCTATATTCAGAATGACTGCAGGATCTGTGATTTTAACTACTGCATTCAAGATAAGCACTAACATAAAATACAGATCCTCAGTGAAACAAAGCATTTCAAATCAAACTTAAGGACATTAATAGTTCTGCTGAAGGCAATGGCTCTGCTGACTGGCCTAAATTGTACATAGTTAACTGGTGTAAAGGTGAAAGTACAACAATAATTTGATATAAACTGAAAAAGAGAAAATATTTTTTCAACAGCCAGGTTGTTTTCAGGTAAAGAATAGTTCTGTCTAGCAGCACTGACGTCAGCTCCATTAGCATGTATGAGTCTCTCCTAGTTCAAGACAGGAAGGATGATGTCTTAGAAGAGAGAAAATTATGCTAAGGATGCAGTAAAAGGTCAGTACATTCTTTAATAAAGAATGACCACAAATGCTAAAACCTCTGGCATCTCTGTTTACAGCGGGATATGAAAACCAAAAGGAAGAATTAACAGCACAGGAGCTTTCACCACAACTTCTTGAACTTTCAGAGCTAGATTTATTCTTAATGTTGATGTAAGGTATGTAATTTACACTGTACATTTCAGGCACAATGTGTAAAATACTTGTTTCCATATTAAGCTGTCATTGTAGGAAGAATGGGACTTCTACAGGGATTTCTGGTTGACATATTTTTGGAAGTTTCTACTTTGGAAATTATTAATTGCTATTATGATTTCTGAGAAGCCACGTTGTGTAATAACTAGGCACCAAGTATATAATTATGATTACTCTGAAGTGTGTTTTTTAAACTAGGAGGACACAGCCTTTCTTGCATGCTTAATTGTATTCAAACCTCTCAGAAGTATGTTCAGTCAAGAGGGTTCATAGAACAGTAATTCTTCAATCCCTAATTTTCTCCAACATTCCCTGTTCTTGAAAAATGTCTCCTTAAATAGTGTGTCACATACCTGCCTTTGTGCTTCAGGCACCTGTTCTTGCTGATTGTGTTCACTCTCCAGGACTTCCACTGCTGTATAGATAACTGTTCTTCTACAGCATGTAGTCTTTGTTTCACTCCTTACCCAAAGAATGAGCAGTTGGGCATCACTAGTTATTTGGGTTTTCTGAAAGAAAAGTAACAGAACTTTAATTTCAAGGCAAATTTAATAGCGCCTTTTAGCATCTTCTAAGGCAGATCCTTTAACCTGCAAGGATCCTCCACACTGGTGTTGTCAGCAGACATTATCCTGAAAACTTCATTTATTATAATGCTTTTCTGAATTGTTAAATCTGGATGAAGGTAGAGATCCTAAAGTTATGACTTATTATGGCACAAATGAGGAGAATACAATTTTTTAGACTATGAACCAAACTAAGCCTTTACACTGAGATTCTGACGAAATAGCTGTTTGAAAGGCAGAAAGGATCTGTTTTCTTTAGGTAGCAGCCACATGGAGAATTTTGGGGTTCAAATTCTGTTTGGAGTTGGAGCCCAGGGATGGGCACAATTCCTTACAACACTATGACAGTGTGCTGGAAGTGTTCCAAAGACTGTGACTGAGCATCTTGTGGGCTGTAAGAAATTGGCCCTGCAGGCCTTTGGCACCATATGTCTAGCAGGTAGCTAACAGCTGCCCAGACTGCGTGCAAATCAAGAAGAATTTAAGTAAAGAGCAGCTATTATAGTAAAGCACATCAGCAGTGTGATTTAGGCAGAACGGGTGCACTATGGCGGGCGAAAAGTAAATCTGCATGTGACATTGCAAGCTGTCCTTAACTTCTGTCCTTGGGAACACACAGGTATCTTTCCAACACAGTCAGCCAGGAGGAATCCTGAATCATACTTACAACTCTTGTTAGCTGGAATTGCCTTGACTTGCACAAGGCATCTGTGTCTTCGTTTCATTATGTAAGAAAGACAGGTACTTAATCCTCCGTAGCACTTTACATGCAATAAGTGCCTTTAGAAAGTGTTTCTGTTGCAGAAAGTATAGAAAGTGTTGTTGAATGACATTTCTATAATAACTGTCTTTCTGGTTCTTTTCAAAGTTACAGCTATATTCTTTACTGATTTGTACATACATAGCTGTGGTACAGTTATTTATGAGGTACGCAGTTCATGCCTGTAGCATGTTGATAACAATTACTAATCATGCATTAACTCTTCACAAGTCATTTATATCTACCATTTATGCATGAACAAACACTGCCTCTAAGAACTTAGAAGCTGACAGGCTAATCCTTTTCACCACTGACTTGTATCTCAATTCTTAAATGCCAATGTAATCCACAAAAGAAATTATGTGGGCACTAAACTGTGTTCAGCCAATTAATTACACAGTCATACAGTTTTATTGAAACATAGGGGCTCAATGGGAGCACATGGATTAAATGTGCATATGAGAGGCATCTTTTTTTTTAATGATTTTTTTTTTTCATCCCAAAACTGGTGTGAGAATCTTTCTGAACTTTCCAAAAGATTATTTTACTGGTAGAAAACAAACCTGGGTAACTTTAAATAGAGGTTTAATAAGCCTTTTAACACCAGTATAGGCATATGATTGTGTTCAAAACTTCTTTTCAAGGACTCTACGCTGACTGTGGGTGTTGCATGGTGCAACAAAAGTTTAAAGTCACTTCAACATCACTACTAAAATACTCCAACACAAGGACAGGTGTTTCAGATCAGAAAACACCCTTTTTGACAGCATATTTCTCAGGCTGATTAAGCAATCTTTTAGGAACATACAGAACTTCACAAAGCAATATTAATAACAGGTCCTAGATTTATTAGCGTAACAACAGGAACTATGAATTTAATCACTTTGGAGGCCGTTTTTCTTAGGTTAAACCCTCTTATAGACTTTTTCACCTGCTGATATCAGCAATGCAAATCTTACTGGCACCAATGACCTTGGATTAAATTTTAATCTCTTTGGCAATGACATTAGAGAACTATAGAATCAACTACGACTCACATACACCTCCCTCTTTGGTCCTTCCATACAAGATGTGGATATCTGTACTCTGACATGGATACCTCTGCTTCCAATATTGGTCAATCCTTTCAGGGATTACAGGATTACGCTCCTTTCTGTTGGTTCTCCTTTCCAGCTTTGGGGTCATTGCTACAGTACTTTAATTTTAGAAATCAGAGAGCAGGCGGAAAAAATCCTGAAGTCATACACACATCTGGACAGTGTTTTGAACACAGAGATGTGTCAGCAAAGGCATAGCTACATAGGAAATGCAGTAGTAAAATGCATAAGACTGACATGAACATATGTTTTGGGTATCTTGCACAATCCCAGTTTCCCATCCATGACGGTGATAAAACATGTGACTTCTTCCTGTGAAGTACAGGCACTATTAATATGATTATGCCCGTTATGATCAATATATACCATCACTGTTTTGACAAGCTAGTTATCTGTCAGATACATAAAGCCTAATACAGCCCCGGTTTATTATACTTACCATCACATGTTTCTAATTGTTTTGTCATGTAATTTTAATAAACTATACACTCCATTGTGCTTGCAGGTCTCTCAAAAGTCTTCTTTTAGAGCCTCCACTAAGGCAGAAGAGTCTGAATTTGCCAGCATTCAGATAAACCCTGTAAGGATCATCTGTCACATTCAGTATCCATAAAGAAGAGAGAGATGAAAGAACTGGAACATTAAGAAGGACAGACTATAATTTTCTTTATGTGATGATTCACCTGTTTGTTATTTTGTACACTGCTGGGTTTCTACTTCAAGTTTCTGTATTTCAAAATAGAATGAAAATTACTAGTCTTTTCAGAAGGAAGAAAATCAGGTACCTTCCACAGTTCTGGCACTGGTACAGAAGGAGAAACATTTTATACCAAACACCTATCTTGTCCCTATATTCTACAACAACCTGAGGATATATACCTCTTTACAATAGTAGGAAAGCAAAGAATAGCAAAGAGCTTTCAGCATCCTTTAGAAATCAGTCTGTCTTAGGAGCCCTATAAACCTCTACCCCTTCTGGGTGATCACCAAAGCCATCAAGATGTGACAGGTGGTTAAAATAAAAACATCTATACTTAAAAAGGTTGCAGATCATTAATTCCTATTTAAAATTGTGTTTTACAACTGTGTGAATTAAATCAACTCAATTTATAAGAACTACTTTGGCAAGCTTTGAAAATAATGAAATCTGATTTCCAATCGATGTGGGTTTTGTAGCTGCCTGGCTTTTGGACTGAATTACCCTTAAAGCTAAGGCATGGGGTCTTGTGTCTATAGAAATTTAAAAATACATTCTCATTTTCCTGAAAAAAGCTCAGTAAAGGCTTTAATCAAGTTTTGCCAGGTATTTGACATTAGAAGTTCTGGGTTTCGGTCATAATTTCTCCCCTAGGAAAGCAGATGCTTTATGAATTAAATATATTTGTATTTAAAGGATTTATAATTATTTTTTCACAGGTGGTCTTTCTGTTGTCTAGTAGTCACTCATGCCAGTCTGCTTGCTTTCTCTCTCACTGTTCTTCCTTCTGCAGGAACATTAGCTCAGTCTGTGCTCCCAGCCAGCTCTCTTTACAAAACATGCAGTATCTCTGAGTGAGCGCTCTGCTGCTTTCTTTTAACATGTGGTATCAATCATTTCAAAATAACCAAGTTTTCAATAAGCTGTTTGAAACATTCACACATACAGAATGTTATTACACAAAAGCAATTCCTTAAGAAAATAGACTAAAAAGAGCAATAAACCCAAAGAAATTCTATCATATACAGCTGCAAAGTGTCCCTTGTGTGACTGAACAGCAGAGGTGGATCTCCAGATATCTTTGTTCTGCTACTGTAAACTAGACACAGGATTAATGTCCCTGGGCTGATCACTAGGAAAGGTCTTGTTATATTTTGCATATGCTTCACTTAACTATTTTCTAATGATCAATATAATAACTAAGATCAGGAATTTCTGGGAATTATTCCAGAATCAAACAAATGAACATGGTTAGATATTGCCAATGGTGAGCACAGCAGCAGTTGAAAGCAGAGGAAAGATAGCTTAAGACCCCCCCATGTTGTCTGAAATACAACTTGGGCTGAGAGCGAGCTGTGTCTACCTTTACACATTCACTTACTAGTAAAAAATCTATTTTATTTACTTATTTCTATTCAGTAGGATCTCTGAAATACAAAATACAACCAAAATTAATCAGCAGAACCAGAACTTATCATATGGCTTTCTGGTACAAAGCTTTTATAGGAGGCTTTCTGCCCCATCCCTTCCCATTTGGACGGCACTGCTAGGTCAGCTGGTGCTACAGTTGCACATCTGAATGGTGTGGGGGCTGTCCTTCAAAGTCCTGCATGGTGGCACTCTGGCCTCTTCTGGCAGTGCAAAGTGACAGGGTGGCTTGAGCAACACAGCTGTTCTGTCTCTGCTGGCCTGCCAAGAAGGTGCTGAAGGTAAGAAAACAGCTGATTGTGACCTTGGCCAGCTTTTACATGGTGAAAGTCTGAAGAGGACTTTTCCCAAACCCCCCTTACTGCCAGCACCGGCTTGAGAGTTGACACCTATTCCACTGAAGCGCACTTAAGAAGAATAAATCAAGTGTTATCAAACTATTTATTGAACAGTATTTGTGAGGTGAAAGACACCTAAAGATACTACAGAGAGATCTTACCGAAGCAGCTCCCTTTTCTTGTCTTTGTCATATATATCTTACTTTTTAATTACAGAAAGATATTAGCTGTATGTTCTTATTTAATATGAACCTGAGGGGTGTGTGGTATTCATTTCTATTTTATACACTGGCCTGTTGAGTTACCACAGATACACATTTATCCTTAGGTGTTTACAACCAGAGCTGCATCAGGGAGCACTTGAAAATGCAGGTGGCTTTGCAGACAGCACAAAGGAGGGAAGTAGGTACTTTGTGTGCAGGAGAAGGCACCAAGCAGCCAGGCTGGGTGGCTGCAGGAAGCAGAATGAAGACAGCTGCAGTAGCTCAGGCTGCTGGTGTGCTGACAGTCATTTGTTCCTCTGCTGTTGCTACCATGGCACATTGCAGGTGCTTGTTCTGTTCTGCTGCGTTAAGGATTTCTTAACACAGACAGGGGACGCGCCTGTCCACATTTCTTAAGCATGTTGCTGTCTATTTTTCATGCCCTTATCACCAGTATCGCAACAAAACTGCAGAAAAATGGAAATGGCAATCAGTGGCTACGTGTTCTCAGACACGTTTGTGCCAGTCCTTCTAGGACAACTACAGCATCCTGTTCTCTATTCCTGAGATATCTTCATACAGTTTTTAAAAGAGTAAGCTTACCTTTTTTCCTTCAGGGAGACAGCGTTATGGGAAGCCTCCGGGCTTTGCTTTCTGTTTCAAGAAACAACTTTGCTTTGTTTAATTTGCAAGTTCCTGTGTTTGAGCTGGAAAACTGTGTCGTGAAAGACCAGTGGCCTTAAACTGACCCGTGGCAATAGATTTTTGTGTCTGCATGCACGTATGTGTACACATGTATGCAGGTATATGGCAGTATATGTATACCATATGGAAGCAAATTCTGAAGGGCATGGAATTATTTTCAGTGCGTGTCTATAATTCAGCTAAAACAGGAACATTGCTCAGAGGACAGATGGGGGTACTCAACATTTGGGTATTACAGAATATACACACTGCTTACAACCTGCTACGGCATGTGCACCAGGTCCTGTGCCCACTTCCTTCTCATTTGCTAAAAGTGTGGCTTTCCTCACTTTTTATCTGTCATTATATTATGGTCGAAACCCCAAACAGAGTTTCACAAAGAAACGTGATGAGGATTACAGGATGTTACAGGAAGCATACGTTGGTGTATTACAATCACTGGGTCCATTCTGAAGAATATAAAGGGGTCTTCAGGTGATGCTGCTCTTTCATCACACTGCAGACTAAAGTTCTGGCAGTGTATACTAACAGTGACACAAAATAAAGTCTGGAAGATAAACACTTGGAAAGGTCATGACTTTCAGTGACTTGGTCATTAACAAAAATGTGAAACATATGGGGATGATGCCTTTGAACTGTAATGGCAGGGTAGGCATTTGCTAGCACAGGACTACTCTGCTGTAGGATGTTGTCTGTCCAATATTTAGGCCAAATAACTGATGTAAGGAAGGAGGTCATCAGGTACCGCTGGCGACGGGAGGGGAGGGGAAGGGAGGTGTGTACTCATCGGCACCCAGTCCGACCCCTTGTGCTCAGCCCCTGTGCTCACCCCGACGCTCCCGCCACCGCTCTCCCGCCCAGCTCCCGTTTATGGGCGGGCTGCCGGGACATGCTCACTGGGAGAGCTCCGCGGCTACCGCACATGCTCACTGGCCGCGGAGGGCACCGCCGGAGCTAGGGGTTCGGTTCTCTAGCGGAGCAGCCACGCTTTCGCTCCGCGCGGGCCGCGACATGCCCCGCCGCCGGTTCCCCGGTCGCCATCGGTCCTAATCGCGAGGAAAAGGGGAGGCCGCGGCTGAGCGTCTGTCGGTGAGCGCTGGGCCGTGGCGGTGGCGGGGCTGCGGGTGCGTGCGGGGCCCGTCTTCCCTGGGGAAGGGGCCGCGGAGGAGTAAGGGGCCGGCCCGACCGCCCCATTACCACCGGGCGGGCACATCCGAGGCCCCGTCAGCACCTCGGCCAGCGCCGGCAGTGCCGCGGCGGCGGGGCCGTGACGGACGGCGGCGGGGAGAGGGGGTTGCTGCCCTGAGGGGAGCAACGGGCCCGTCCAGTCGCTTCGGGAGCCCCTCTCGTGTCCTCCGCCCGCTGTTCCCAAGGTGCGCCCGCAGCACGGAGGCCGCTCCCTGCCGTGGTGCCGGGGTCAGTGGGAGGCCTGGAGCCGGGCTGGGGAGGAGAAGAAACCGGCGAGGCGTAGCGGTCGGAGGGGGCAGCTCCGCGATCGTTACCTGCCGGGGGGGTGTGGGGCTGCGGCTCCCAGGGACGCTGAAGCATCCCGGTGCCCTCGGGAGGTGGGGGGGGGGGGGGGGGAGGAGGGAGAGGCAGCTCCTTGGAAAGAATTAAACAAAATTAAAATGAAAGTGGGAAATGCAGCTGAGGAGTCTGGGATGTCTGTGCTGGGCAAAGCAGATGCCTGGGAATTACCTGTAGGATGGGAAACAAATGGGAAATGCCTAGGCATTGTGTGTCTGCAACCAGGAGCAGTGGAGCTGTCTCTGGCCCAGCACAAATTCAGTGCCTGGCCCCTGGGGTACGCGCTTTGTGCCAGTGAGAAGTTAAAATATTGAACTGAATACAATGCAATAAAGCACAGTATCAGGGGTTCTGTTTAGTCATCTTTGCAAGGCCCTTGCAAAGTTGGTCTGCAGCGAGAACACTTTGTGCAAAGTAGTAAATTGTGTTTAAATTCTGTACGTAAAATGAAATTTGCAACCCTTTCTCATAGCCAGCACTGAAATGATTGCTATTTTGTCTGTGCAAGATCATAGAGGCTTTGCAGTTCCCTGCCTTGTTAGATGATCACTAACCATCTTTAATGCAGGTTAGACAGGATATTTTTGGTGAGGAATTCTGTTTGCAAGTTTCTGAGGAGTGTTAGACAGCTTTTGAAGGACATCATAGAATCATAGAATAGTTAGAGTTGGAAAGGACCTCAAGATCATCAAGTTCCAACCCCCCCTGCCATGGGCAGAGACACCTCACACTAAACCATGTCACCCAAGGCCTCGTCCAGCCTGGTCTTGAACACTCCCAGGGATGGCGCATTCACAACCTCCCTGGGTAACCCATTCCAGTGCCTCACCACCCTAACAGTAAAGAATTTCCTCCTTATATCCAATCTAAACTTCCTCTGTTTAAGTTTTAACTCATTACCCCTTGTCCTATCACTACAGTCCCTAATGAGCAGTCCCTCCCCAGCATCCCTATAGGCCCCCTTCAGATTATTTCTTAAACAAACTGGAGCAAACTTGCATTTTAAACCTGTTCCTCACTGTCAGTCTCTCAACTTTAGGAAGCTTGACTGTCAGAAAATTGCCAGTGTGGGTTCCGTATCACAGGTACACCTCAACAGACTGTGTCTCTCCAGGCAACTAAGATCAAACTAAAAAAATAAAACCCAAACCAAAACACAACAAAAGCATTTGTGTATTTGCTTCCTTTTCGGGGGTATGTGATCCCATCTGAAATATCCAACACTACTAACATAAACCTCTTCCTTCTCTTTTGCCACAGACTGAAGGTTTCTCTGAAGCTTAATCTTCAAGATGAAGCTCTTAGTAGCAGTTTTCTTTTTCGTCTCATTCTCCTTATGGGTTGAAGAAGTCTGTTCCAAAGAGAAGTCTTCAAAGAAAGGAAAGGGGAAAAAGAAGCAATACCTATGTCCATCGTATGTTCCTTGTTTCTATTATGCTTTTGTATGATGGTGATCCTGCCATTTTTTTCACAGTGGTAATTACTTGGCAATTGAAGTAGAAGGTGATGTTTTCTGCTGAAAGAAAGGCACTTGGGGTGGGGATGGAAGCAAGAGGGTTTGACCAGCATTGTAGTTAAGTTCTCCCAGTGAGTGTGTTTCTGCTGCAGCAGGTCCTCTGCTTTAACAGAAGGAAATATCAAAGCCATAGTAAACAGTTTCTTTCTTTGGGGAGTATCCAACCCAGTGTCTTGCTATTTATGGGGTCATAGTAGTGTGGTTCCATAGTGCTGTGCTCCCTGGCATTGTGTTGCGGGTGTACTGGGAAAAGCAAGGAAGATGCAAAACTGTCGTAATGCAGTTTCTGGTTATCTTAGTTCCGTAAGAGAAGGCTTGCAGATCTTAATTCATACTGAATAGAACTAAGGACTTCAGCATCTTCCATCAGTGATTTACAGCACTGTAACTTTTATGAAGGAAGGTTGATCGTTGCTATAAAGCATGCTGTTATGGAACAATGTCTCTGTAAAAATGCAGAAATTAAAATCTGTCATTGGCCAGCTGAACCAAGAACATATTCTGGAGACCCATGATTACTTGGTGTTAAAAATACTCCATCTTTCTAATGCATACCACGTCTTAGGTTGTGATCTATAGGACAATGCAAAAGTTCAATTTGTGAGTGCCGCCTTTGTCATTTTCTTGGCCAGCCTTGCTGATCTTTATAGTGTTATGGTGTAAATATCCAAGGAAAAGATTGATGGAATATACTAAGTTGCCAAGAAGCGTAGAATAGAGCTATGCCTGAAATGATACAATTTGTTTAGACAAATTTAAAACACATTTCTTCTTTGACCATAAAAGAAGAAGAGTGAAAGATGAGACTGGCTATTTAACATGAATAGACTGGAAGCAATGCCTGAATAATACTTTTTTAAGTTCTCGCTCTTTTTAAATATTGCCAGTGATATTTATTTCTAACCCAACATTTTTAGAAAGTTTCTAGTAACAGTGAGTATTTTGCTTCATTTTTTTATATCAAACCTAAAAATGAGATCCATCTTTGGATTTGAGTACATTAAGATACAAATGTGATAATGACAATGACCCCTACCCATTCTGTCCCTTTTGACTAGTTAAGTTGAGCTCTGAATTAGCTTTTGATCTGAGCTACCATGAGGATTTGTAGCTAGGAGAGAAATGTCAAGAGTTCCCAGGACAGGTGTCAGCACAGAAGTCCTCAGAAAGTGATTTACACAGCTGGGAACTGAGTCCAGGTCTTACATGGTCTGCTTGACCTGGTCTTAATTAGAATTTAAAAAATTAATGTCATTTTTATTGATAAAGGGTTGGATTTAATTTTTATTTTTCTCTTAAGCACCTCTTAAGGTACCTTATGCTTTTGGACACCAGTTGACATTACAACCATTAAACATGATGTCATTTGTCACCAAAAAACTTGAAAAGCATTGAATAAATGCTCTAATTTCTGATATGATACTTTTACATACCAACCAGTTGAAGCTTTCTGTGAAAATATTAGTGGAATCCCGTATTCGCCTGATGTATCACTTGTGAAGGATTGCTAGCTGGAATTAATTGTCATAGCAATAAGCCCTGTTGGATTTTCTGAATAATGGAAAGGTTGTCTGTATCTTACTTGGCTAAAGTTCACAGCTTGAGAGACAACCATTTGTAATAGCAGGATTGTGGGACTGCTATTTTTGTGGCTGGCATCTAGAAGACGTCTCATGTGAATGAGCAATGAAAATCAGTTCTCTCTTGCAGAGAAACTAATGCCCTCTTGACTCAGGCTACCAATGGCAAACTTTCAACCATCAGCATATTTTTAACAGTCTTCCACAAAACTTCTTGACTTGGTGGCACTCTGCATTATACAATAGGCTGCCTGCTCTTAATATGTATTTTTTCCTGTGGAAAAAAGTAGGAAGGACTCTTTCCTCAGAAACAAACCAAAACACAATGCAGTGGATTGGGAATGAAGTGACACCATGGGGGTTGAGAAAAAATGGTCTCAAAGGAAGTGGTTGAATGAAAAATTTACTAGCAAATTATGAAAGAAATCTTTTAGAAGAATGCATTGTATATTTTTAAAAACAATAAATAGGATTTTGCATTATTTATAAAATTGAATGGTACAACTTCCTAATGAAAACATATAATTAGAAGTTAAAATCTTAATCTGCCTTTAATCTGATTTGGTTATTGGTGCAATAAAATTTAAAGCTTAATTGTAACAAATTATTGCCTTCTGTTTCCTTAAAACTTATGATGAGCTAAATTTTACCTTCTCAAGAGCCCAAAAAAACACACTAGTAATTATATAAGGAAAAATATTCTCTTTACAAGCTTTATAATGAAATACAAATGTATGCAAGTAACTTCCCAGGAAAGATTTTTACTGAATCTGATGTTACTGCCTGAGTTCTTTAGTTTGATGCTAAGAAATGAAGGGTTATAAGACTGGTTTGGGACTTTAGAATAAATTTGTTTGTATGAAAACCGAGCATACTTGAACTTTCCTTTATGGCACTCCATAATACAAGCCTTTCACCAAATGTTCCCCTCTGGCGTGAATTAAATACTATTAGAATAAGCTGAAAACAAGCTGATTAGAAACCCCATAAAAAGTTCATTATTGTCTCATAAATAGATATTTGCTTCCTTCAATTAGAGAAATTCTATTTGGTATCTTGGAGCAAAACCTCTTGTGATTATTCATAACACTGTACTTCTCAGTGCATTGTGTGATTTTGGCTTGATTGCCCATCATAGCTTCATTGATTTCTGAAACTGTTTTTCTCAGCTTATTATTGAGGGGTTTCACGAAGTTGATGCTTAAGCACTTGGTTCGTACTTTGATTTAATGCTTTCTCAGAACAGATGCAAGATTTCATATCCTACATTCAGATCATTTTCCTTCTTACCTCAGGCTTTCCAAATGAAACATAATTATGTCTGAGTCCTGAATGTTCGTTGATTAACAGAGAGATTGATATATTAGGCCTAAAATCTCATAATAGGGAGTTCTGCAGTGTAAATCTGAGAAGCTGTCTTCCACAGATGGTTAGTGCAATAAAATATAAAGCTTTAGTGTAACACTTCTCTTGTCTCCATGGAAAATATAAAGAAAACAGGTCTACCTCTTCAAGAAAATAATTTTGTGGATTGCAGTCTTCTGTTTACAAAGCTTGTTTTGAAATTCACTATGCTGAATACAGATGATTTCCATATGACAAATGGATTTAGTCACTTGATCATAGACTACCCACCCACTGTTACTTCTTATTAACTTCTCATAATTCCTCATAATACCTGTTTCTGGTAAAAATCTTGGACATTTAGCTGTGAATGTTTCCAAGAGCACTGCTGGTAAACATTTTTCCTTTTGTTACATCATAGTAAATACTTCAGTTATTTTATGATGTTATCCCCAAAATCCTTAGTAGCCCAGAAGGTCTCTACTAAAAAAATACTTGCAAGTTCTCTAGGCAAATTAAATTATAAGGAAAGGGAAGTTTGGTTATGACAGTGTTATAGAAGACATAGAGATGTAAGAGATTTGAACAACAGCTAACAAAATCAGTTATGACTGTGCTCATAATTGCAACTATCCCTATTAATTGTAGTTTGACTATGACTCAGCTGTCCACTTGCGCAGTGTTAATTTCTGAAGATCCCAGAGTATCTCTAATACTACAACAATGTCAAGCAGGATAACCTGTATCACTAAATCTCATTCTTTTGTCTGGTTACCAAGACTCTGCTTTTAAAATAGTGTCTCTTCTTGTCCGTTCTCATCTTTGAGCGTTTGTCCACGCGGAGATTTATATCCATGTAGATGATTAACTAAATATTGTATGATAGCTATAGATACTTTTTTACCTGTCAAGCTGGTATTCAAAATCATATTTTGGCTTGTATTCAGTGAAGCGTATCAGCTACTTCAGAAGCTGTGAAATGGCCCTCTAAGCCCTCCAGAAAACATGGCTTGTGCCATCTGCCAGGGCAGAGGTATAGAAAGGTCACAAATGCCAACATTCAATAAACAGCTTCTTTTAAAAAATAACAAGAAAAGACAGTGGAACTGGAGAAAAAACAAAGTTGTTTGAAAGTCTGTCCTAAAATTTATCTTGGTTAACTTTCAGCTTCTGCCACCTTCTTCCCATAAAGACTAAAGTAGAAGTTCAAAGAGAATCCTCTCCACCTTCCCATAAACAAGTGCTTTTAAATTTTATCAAGCATTTGGGTATACATGGCCTCTCTATCTGTAATATGTGATCATCCCCAAAATGTAAATGTTGGGAAAGTGGAATCATCTCTGTCTTCATTCCCATGTCATAGAAGACACTGCTGATAGTCTGTGGACATTTTAATTTGTAAGTGCGATGAGAGGGCTGCTACAATTTGTTGGAGAAGACGGAATGAAGTTGGCAGAAAACCTTGAATTTGGTTGTGGAGGCAATTTCATCTCACAGTGGTTCTGAAGTACATTGCAGACCCCATGTCTGGTTCCTATAAAAATTCTTTTGCCCCATGGTAGCAGCAGTTGGTCAATGGTTTAATTACTCTGTATTATGTAACTCTCATGGAAAGCCATGATCCCAGACAGATAGGGCCAGATTCGAGGGGGTTCGGGAATTTGTTTTCAGAGTGGCTGAATGTGATAGGGAGTAAAAGATAACAGTGTATAAGCAAACCTGAAGTTTTCTTGTAAAACAGTAGTTAAGTGTGGTAGCCTGGTTCTTGTTCAGTAATTCACTGTCTCAGTGAACAGCTTTTACTCGATTCTGAACACTGAAGCGATGAGACACTGCAGTCTTCTGGAAGAGTTACAGACTTCCACACTAAAAACCAAGTTAGAGCTGCAGGATTTATTAAACCCCCTAAACCTAAACCCAAGGAAAATCTTAAGTCTAAGCTCCCCAAATGAATCTTTGAAAGACAAATTATATAAAATGTATCTCCACTTAAACTTTCCACTTGCATCTCCACTTATACCACCATACAGGTCGTTAGATTTTACAAAGATCCATGCACTGTCTTAGTACTTACATTGCAGTAGGAAAAAAAGACTGGGACAAGGAACTGATGTGGATAAATAAATAATTTTTTTAATGTTCATGGTTCTGCTTAAATATCTGGATGCTGATTGTGTTTTGTGTCTGTGTGTGATATTGAGACACAGCAGGCCACCCATTATGCACAAGGGTCACTTACGTGGTGACTTCGGTAGGATGCAGAGGTGCCTAAACCAGGGGCAGAGCTAATTTTAATAAGTGGAACCACTGCTGTGAGCTTGCTGTGAGCAGTACAAGTCAGGGTGGATGAAGTACCATACTAACCAGGTTCTACTGATTCAGGGGCTGTCATCTCTGTGGTGGGCAGATGAATCAGCTTGCTTTTCTGAAGCTTAGGGAATAACAAGGCACTTCAGTTTGCTATATAAACACTTCTAAGATTTCTAACACTGGCAATGTT
The DNA here is from genome assembly GCF_033783945.1 of Neopsephotus bourkii. Taxonomy (NCBI): domain Eukaryota; kingdom Metazoa; phylum Chordata; class Aves; order Psittaciformes; family Psittacidae; genus Neopsephotus; species Neopsephotus bourkii. Next base: position 15,505,934 of record NW_026900684.1, on the reverse strand, counting down.
AAATGTGAAACCAAAGCTGGACTTACAGGTTTCTGATAGACAAAAACTGAAGTAGTGACACTACTGAGCTATTCACACCACCCACCTTCAGGAAGGTTCCGTACATGCCCACATCAGGAGACTACTATGCTCTCTGGTCTAGCTATGGCAGGAGATGAAAGATATTTCAGCCCTACAGTTCAGGGTTCACAATTTGGGTTGCCCAGTCTGGGTTTCTGTCTCAAATTCTGCTATGAAGGAATCTTTTTGTTCACCACAGTGCATTACCTCCAAATTTAGATACCAGAGTTACATATCTAATTTTAGGTGTTCGGATGTCAACTGCATTTGTAGACACATAAACAGTTGCTTAGAGTTCCATAGTTCTGATACCACTTTGCATTGGAAACATTGTAAGTATTCTTCCCAGTAATAGATGTGTCACCCAGTATGGTTTGAAAATGCAGTTATTAAGCATACTAGAGATCAAAGAGATCACTAAGGAGAATTACATAGTATCTTGTCATTTTGTGTTAACCTGCTTTTATGCTTTGACTTATTGCACGCTAAAAATCAAATGCCTGCGAATAAGAGCACTTATAGTTTACATCAGGGAAATTATACTTGCAATATATGCTGAGATAACAGATACTGTGATTCCCAAAGCTTATTTTTACCATTCTTATACATACGCTGCTGTATTGTATGACTAAAATGTCAGTTTCCATTACATAGATTATATAAAGTGTACTAAAATCTGTTGTTTTCAGCATCATATATCTGAAAAGTCTCCTGAGATAACTGTGAGTAGGATTATTTATTTTTATCTGTCACATAATAATCTAGAACAATGCAAAGGCAAAGCTTAATGCTAAGGTTATCCAAGCTATGCTTTCTAAGCAAGCACAAGCAATAGAACAAGCACACTACCTGACTGTCTGGACTACAGTGTGTGAATACATCCCTGTGACATGACTGTTTTTTTCCTGATTGTCATGCCATAAGTAATAAATACACTCATGTTCTTTTATAAAGTTAGAGATTCTTTAGCATAATGTGATCCTAAGACTAGGGATCAGAGCACTAGGTGAATTAATAGAACAGCAAAGGTTTTCCTTCTCATTTGTGTAGAATATTGTATATAGTCTTTATTGCCAACATCCTTCTTTAGCCCTGCATGCGATAAGGATCCCTTGTAACTTCAGTGAACTCCAGGAGAATAAATGTCATGATAACCTGCAGAGATATAATGTCTTCTGAAACATTTGCTTAACATAAATGTAACATAGCTGTATAAATTTCAAACCAAGTGTAATATATGCTTCCTTTTGCCTTGCATATCTGCTTATATGAACTGCTGGATTTTGATTAGTGAATTAAAAAATAATTACCCATTGTCATCAACTGAAAATGTAAATCATGTCAAGGTCAGTGGTAAAATGTGTAGAGCTGCAGTAGAAGAGGAAATGGGTACCTTACTGCATATCCTATGAAATACAGAATTTGAAGTAATTCTTTTATTGATCAGTGATATCAGAAGTAGCCTCCCAAAGACTGGAGAGAGGCCAGTCATATCACACAGAGATGTCATGCCAAAAGGCTAACTGTACTTTGTTTTTTTCCTGGCTTTTGAGAACACTGTAGAAGTGAGGACACTTCAAATGATTTTTTTGAGAATACTGTTTGGTTTCTTTTAGTTTCTATTTTTATTTTTTTCCCAGAAAAAAAAAGGCAATTAACACAATTGTTAATTACTTGCTTTTAAATTCGCTGTGAGAATTCTGTTACCATTCCCTCTGGCATTCACCATATCTTGCTTAGGACTCATCAATTACTGTGAGGATTGCTACTGCATCTGCATTTCTTAATGCTTTCCAGCAGCTCCACATACATTTAACACAAGTTGAAATAAGTGTATTAAAATTACAACACATGCTGCAGCTGGTGGAAATCTAAGGGAAATCTTAGGCTAGTTGTCAGCTTTTCACAAATGTGAAAATTGTAGGTTAAGTAAGAGAAATTGGTAACTTCTCAGTTGGTGTGAGTGTTGTTATACTGGAATCAGACAGCCTTCAGCAAATTGAGGTACTTCTTTTCTTAGGAAGGGAGGTCTTGGCTCAAATTATTTTTCTCTTCTGTAGTCTACACTTTTGCCTATTGTTAATTCATTCCAGAATGGTCAATTAAGCGGGGTAGTAGTGGCTTTGGGTAAATGTCTTAGTGGCATACATAATCCTAGCCTGTTTCCCCAAGCAACTTTCATTGGTTTTTTAAGTCATTCTGCTCATCTGTCACTCTGAAAGTGACGTAACCTCTTAACTCACCGAAACACGTATGATTTATTGATTTGCAGCTGGCATTTAGGCATTTTGATCAGCAAGGTTCTCTGAAGGAAATCCAGTCCTTGTGACGATGTTTTAGTCGCATGAGTGCTATTCAATGGTGGTAGCTCAATGACAGCATGCTGTAAAAATAAAAATATAACTGATACCCAGCAGAGCTTTTTTTTCCAGTAACTATTCCAATTGCTTCATTCAAAGTCACCTTTAGAAAGCAGCATTTACTGACTCTCTCTTCTTCTCCCAGCTCCTAACAATGTTATTGTAATTCACTTCGTTCTTATATAAATGAGGATAAATGTGTGCACCTTATACTTGTATAAATTCAAAACACTACCCAACAACTTGCAGGAGATATGACTGTGAAGTTCTTTACCAGAAAGCAGTGCTGCCACACGTTCTTCCCATCACTGTCTTCCCAGTGCAGTAAGTCTCCTTTGTCTAATTCATGGGTGACCTTTGAACAAACAGCCTGAACAGATATTTGTGTTAACATACTTCTGCAGTGCGACTCAGATCTCGCAAAACTACCACTTTATTCCTCTTACTTGAAGAGACAAATAAACCTGTCAGCTGTGTTTGGCTTTCTCTTTGATGTTGATGTTCACTCATTTAATTTCTCAGACTTTTTTCCTCTTTTCCTCATTGCATTTTACAAGCATCTGTATTTAATTTATGTGTCCATATTATCCTTGTAGTTCAGATTCCCATCATTGCTATTTCATGAACTTTGTATAATCCATGTTTGTAACATGCCTAGAGAAGCCCTTCCTGTTATCTTTGACATCCCTGGCCAAACTCAATTCTGTCTGGGTCTTAGCTTTCCAGACTGATTCCTAGATTCATGGACAATGGCCCTGTATTCTTCCCAGGCTGCCTGTCCTTGCTTCCACCTTCTACAAGCTTCTTTTACCCTTCTAAGTTTCCTCAGCAACTCCTTATCCATCTGTGGAAGCCTCCTGGACTTCTTGCTCCATCTCCTTCTTGTTATGACACAACACAAGCTTTGAGTGGCTGATCCATGAATATCAATCAGCATTCCCTCCCTGCCTTCTAGAGCTTTATCCCATAGAATATAAATTGGACATCTTAAAATCAGGAGATGTGATACATTCATACAACTTTCATTTTAAACTCCAAAAGCCTTGAATGAATGTTTAGATAATGCAGAAATCCAAGAGGACGTGAAGGAAACTGAAGGATGAGAAGAAAACTTAGCAGTGAACCAAGATATCATAAAGAATAACTTGTAGGTCTGTCAAGCAGACATTGATAGGGGAAAGAACAATGAAAACAAAAGTAATTAAGCAGGGTGAAGGAGGCAACAGCAGCTGATAGTGATTATGGAAAACATTTAGGAAGGATCATTTTTAAAATGATCCTTTCAAAACCAGGATAATTTTTAAAAATATGCTCATGCATTTGTTTGCTAGAGGTGATGTTGTCGATGCATATGACAAGTCTCTGTGGGGTGTTTGTCTTACTTTTACATGACAGAAAGTCAGCAGAGTAATCATAAAATGGATGGGAAAGTGATTACAAGACAAGAATCAAAATTGGAAAACATCACTGAGGAGGTTTTACAGACAGCATACAAGTTTATTTACATGATATTATCCACCTGCTAGGTGCTTAAATACATGGGGTGGGGACTGATGCACCCTTATTGCTTTACATTACACTCAATTTTGTTTTGCTCTTGTAGCTACATTTACCTGTCAAAGGTTCTTTTCAATTTCAGTGATGGGTTTAATTTAACACCCAACGCCATAACGGCAAGGTAAATAGAGATGTTTAAATTCCCCCTGCAAACCAGAGGAGTCCAAGGCCTTCTTTTCTGTAACAAAGCTTTCATTAGCACTTGACAATGAGAGTCTGCAATGGCTCCAGCTCTCAGTGGAATAGCTGGTGCTGGCGTGGGAGAGCAGGAGACTGCCAAAAGCCTCTGTGTGGCTTGGCACCCGCAAAGTGGCTGTCAGTTTGCTTATGGCCCTAATCTGACAGTCACTAAAAATAGTTCAGGTGGCTGCTTTCTACTGATGAAGAAATCATGTTCCTCTGGATACTTACATTAGAAAAGAAGGGAACAATTAATGAATTCTGCTTTATTTACTTCCACGTTTACAGTTAAGAGTATAAAGGAAAGCTTTCACATATTTTTTAGTTTCTGGAAAACTACGGAAGCATCACAGCAAAAAGAAGACTGAACAGTGTGGAACCTGAAAATACTGAACATATTTTGCTGGTGAAATGGCATTTATGGCATGACTTTAAAATGACTTAAGTTTAAGCACGCAGTTGTTTCTGTCTTAATAGTAATTAATGCACTTTTTGTTACAGCCAGCAATCAGCTGAAGACCTTGCAAGAGTACCTGCTAATTCTACCAGCAATATCTTGAATAGGCTATTGCTCAGTTATGATCCCAGGATAAGGCCTAATTTCAAAGGTTAGTCAGATATTTTAGCCTTTGTTTTAATTTTTGGAATTTAACTTTTGCTCTTTTCACACGTAGAATATTTATACAGTGCTAATATTCACAACCTAAATTTCAGTTTGTTTGGTAGATTTTGTTTGGTAGTGTGTTTTTTTCTTTTTAATGGAAGTACCCCTAGGTAGTGTGAAACTGCAGAAGATATTTACCCTTATGAGCTGAAAGGTAATATGTTAGGATTTCATGATCATAATAGCATGTGATTCTTTATTATTACTAATACTATTACTATTATTTTATAAAAGACTTTTTGAAATTAGAATTAGGTTCTATAGAATGAGTTTTTTAAATGTCTTTTTATCCCTACATTTTAGTTAGACTTTTGTAGTATCTCAAGTTTTCAGTATTTTAAAACTAAAAATATTCACTATCAGCATTATTTAAGATGGCTTTATAAAAATGGGGATCAGCAGTATCACTCTTTGGAACCTATATGGTTACTAAATCCTTTAAAGATATATTATAATACAGGTTACACACTTTGGGGTTTCAAGTAGGTTTCAAAGAATTTAAATGCATTCTTTGCCCTTAAAACATCTCTGTGGTAGTCAGATCTTGTAGGAATCTTCTGTGTAGGAAAATTTAATTTCCTTACATATGCAGAGAAGATTGGACTACATCTTCCTTGCAAAGCCTCTAATAACTCCTACAGCTGGAAAAAGACATAGGCCATTTTCTTACATTACAGACACTGCAGTTTACATAAATCAGTCCTTTTGGTTTAGAACTTCCATTGAATTGTGTGTGCATTAAGAGATATTTTAACGTGTATTAATAGTATGGAGTATTTGGTAATCCATAATTTTTACTGGGCTTCTGAAGAGACCGTTTTCAGATGTTGTATTTAACTAACTTTTCTAAATGTATTAGACTCACTTCCCAGCAAGTGTCTTATTTCTAATTCTCTGTAGAATCATTTATGTTTTCAGCACAGAGCCTTGTCACAAAGAATAAACATCCAGCCTTTACCTATTCTTCAGCATGATCAGCTTGTAATTGCAAAGCATGCTGCAAATTTCCTTGTATTTTTGATAACCCTGCTGGCAGTCTTTAAGAATCAAGACAGAAGGAAAAGGAAGGACATTCAACATTAACTCCAGGGAAGTGGAAGGAAAAGAACATTTTCTGACAAGTGGTTTGCTCGTGTTAAAACGTTCCCCACACATGACTGATTTTCTTGGTGGGTACTTCCTATTCAAATCTTGAAGAGATAATAATACACTCTTGGCTACCAGTGATGTGGTGGGTGCTCTGTTACATGCATCAGGCAATAAACAAAGTATTATGTTTATTTCATAATCAAAAACATCACACATAACTAGTCTGATTTAAAAGAAAAAAAACCCAACACCTGGTTTACCTGAAAAAAATGAAATTTTATCTTAATGCTCTTCTGGCGACCCAAGAGAACGAGGTTGAATTTATGTATTAAATGTGCACCAAAATATTTTATGCAGGCAAGCAAACTATTAGATGAGGCACATATTACTTTGTATTGTTTTGCTTACCCTGTCAAAATATTCTTCATATATTCTTATATCTCTTTTGTTGCTGAAATTAGGAAGAAACCCACTGAATTAAGTATTTGTAATAGTGTAAATGAGATCAGATACATGCATCTAGTGCACATACTGACACTCAATATATAGGTGCTAAATAAAACTAGTGGGCCATAGTTAGTTCTCACAACCATCAGGCCACTTCTCCTTGCTTCATGATAACTCTCTGTTAACACCAGATTAAATGACTGCCAGTCAGTTCCCTCAGGGTGATGGAGGGCAGATATAGCAGCTGTCACACCATCCCTCTTCAACTACAGGAATCCTGGCTGTGGAAAAGAGGAAAAAATCCAGGCCATTTTAGTATCTTCACAGCTGCTGGCTTCTGGAACTTTTTCTTGGCTAATTGGTAACCATTGTAAAATGGAGCAACTTTCCAGCTCTCTTGCACTAAGGCTAGATAGCTGTGAAGGCTGAACAAAACAATTTTTCTTTCTCTGTATTCATACTTCATAGTTATGTATTTCACTTGCACAAAGAAGTAACCTCTTACCATATAGGTAAACGTCTCATCGTAAATCATAAACAGGTAATTTGGGATGATTGATCTTGACAGTTATAAGTGTCTGCTGCTAGAAATGGGAATTGCCTCTATCCATTATCGTGTGTGCAAAAATAATAGTGGATTGTGCATTCTGTAGTAACAGAAAATCATGGAATTTGAAAATTACTCAGATTTATGATCTGTGATACGCTTTAAGTTTAGCACTCTGGACTAAGTTTTTTTTTTCTGTTTTCTTATCACTAGGTTGAGAAGAGTTTCTGTGATTTCTATTGGCTTTCGATGGAAACAAATTATACCATAGCTTTTGAAAACTGTGTATATACTAACTTGAAAAGATAAAGTTGTATGACCCTATAAAAAAAAACATTTCACATTGTGATATCAGTATAAAGGAGCTTTAAGTGAAAGATAACGTACCTTTACTGGACTGTGCACCAGAAATCTTTTTCTATTTTTCTTTCTTTCTTTTTTTTTTTTTTCAGGAATTCCAGTCGATGTTGCAGTCAACATCTTCATTAACAGCTTTGGGTCAATTCAAGAAACAACTATGGTAAGGCAAATTAAATTATTATCACACACATGGAGATTTTCTCATTAAATTAAATTTCAGACTGAGGATTATGAATTGTAAAGTAGAAATGATTGTTATGATTGTAGACCCTGAGAACTGAGTTAATGGGGTTAGTGACTGATTGTGCTTTATGCCATAAACCTACTAATCTATTTCACTCTATATTTGTCCACAGATTGTTACAGCTTTTAGGATCTGATGTACATGAAAGGGCATGCAAGGTTTCTAAGATGCAAGAAATGCACTTATTTCCATAAGTTATTAAGTTCAGGGAATTTGGTAGTACGAATTAGGTAATCTTCCAGACGGTTAATATATAGGTTGCTTAGTGTATTACTAAAGAAAATAATGAGACTGTATATGAGAGAAAAAGAGCATATATGCATAAAGCTGAAGTATACAGGTTCTCTGTTTTATGTAGTTCTGAGGATAGAAGTAAATAATGGAGGAATAGAAGGACGAGGAGTACAGGTGTAGACCATCAACGACGATACTGTTACTTGTGTTTATTTACTGTGTAAGAGAGAGAAACCGAGGAATGAACATTCTAAAAATGTGTTTCCAGTTCCACCAGAAAATTTCAGAATGTCAATAGCAGCTCCAAATAATCCTCAGTATAGTTTTGATAATTTTTGTTTTTTAGGAAATAAATCTATTTCAAAATAAGAAGTAATTTCAGCGAAACACTTCCCAATGTCTTGGGACTCAAAGATCTTTTTTGCAACAGTATTTCCAATAAATACCAAAAAAATATTGCCCAAAAAGTTGCATTTGATTGTTGAAGATGTTCTGACCTGATCAGGGCTTTTCTTTTGTGCAAAAACGAAGGGAGTACACCATGTCTTGCCAGCATGTGGGAAGCTACAGCCAGAGCATGCACTCAGAGTGGGAATTCTGAGGTGCTCCCTCAGCATCCCATTTGGAAATAACATTGGTGATCTGCTGCAACCAAAGCACTGAGGCTTTTCTTAAAATCAAGCTGCCTTTTTAAATACTGTGAGTAAGGCAGCATTCATACTCATAATGGCACAGAAGAAATGAACCATAATACAGTTAATATATAATAAAACACTGTTTGTTGCTGGTGGAAGTAAATACCCACTTAAAATTCAGAACCAGCTTATGATACCCTATGACATTTCAGTAGCGTTATGGAGCTGCTCAGCACTAAACATACATGATGGTTGAAACAGCTTTTGAACTGCTTGGCCAGAAATTTCTGTTTCTTCAGCTAAGAATGAAATAAAGATTTAGATGTGATTGCAAATGATAGCAAGTCAACTAATGGCATTAGTGAGAAGTGATATTAAAACAAAGACTGTAAGTATGCTGAAGATGCCCTGAGATTTATTTCTGAAAAGTAAAAGGGGACGAAAGTTTAAAGAAGGGCAGGAGGAAGAGCAGGAAAGTAGGAGTGAGATAAGTGTCTAAGATGGCAGGTATATTAGGCCAGATGGCCCTTTCAAGTTTCTGAAATTTATTGCATGCTTTAAAAAGTGACTTTTACAGAGGCTTTTTTACAATTCACCCAGATCCAAACAGTAACAAAACATGAATGTAAGGGGTGTTCTTCCCCACCTCAAAATTAGGTATACTCACTACAGTAATGTATGCATGCTTGTCTGTGAATTCCTGATATGGTCACTCACAAGTTTACTAGGATCTTCTGTAAGAGAAGTCATGCTCTCCTCCGTATTTCAAAACTTCAGACAGCATCCTTACTTTAATGTATGCTTTTATTTAGACTTCTACATCCAGCTGATCACCATGATAGCTAAGCATGTTCATGTGAGGTTTGGATTACTTTTTGGCTGCCTCAGTGTATCAGAGGAAGAACTGACAAAAGAAACAGTCTATCTGTTCTTCGTTTTATCACTTGGGAAACCCTGCCTGCCTCAGTAGGCATTGGGTCCTGCCAACATCCAGGAACCACTGCTGCCTTGAGGCTAGGCGGGTACTTGCCACCAGATTGTATGTCTAATGTCTGGCTAAGGCTCCAGACAGGAGAATCAAGTCCCTTAGACTATAAAAATGTTGCACCTCCAGAATCACAGGAAAAGTGGTTCCTGGAGCTGAGGCATCAAGTCTGTGAAGGACCAGCAGGGCCTTTTGCACTCAAAAAGGAGAGACATTTGCAGGCAGCAACAGAACTACTGAAAAAGGTTCCTCAGTGTTGGCGAAGAGAGGGGCTGTCTCCAGCGCTGGTGTGAATTATGAAGAACATTGATTTCTTGACAGTCTCTAAAGAGACCAGAAGCTACTAAACCACTTGGAGTTCTGTCATTACTGATACCAAAATCTGTGAAATCATGTATTTCCAAGTATTTCCATTGATGAAGCATCATGATGATTCTTAGCTCTGTAGTCACTTCTGGCTGGAATAGCTGAATTCATACATTTTCAAAAAACTCTATGTGGGGATAAAGCATCCAGGTTGAGCCATGCTAAAGGGATGATTCCTTCTTTTGGTGATGGAACAGTGGGGAAAAATATCTGTCGGTTCCAGGTGATTGAAAGTGAGATGGTGGTAGAAGGCCCAACAAATGAATGTTTAGAGTGCCAGGGAGAAAAAAACACAGCATTCTGACCTCCTGTTGTTCAGAAGGATGTTAAAAGAAATGCAGAGGGAGATATCTACAACAAGATGTCCTTTACCCCACTCTTAAACCCTTCTCTGGATTTGATGTCTGGAACTTCTAACTAGTCAGCAGGCTCCCACAGTGTTCCTTGCTTTGAATCATGGTGGCTGGTTCTGATGGTTCCTCCCATATTTCAGGAATCCCAAAAACTTATTTTCAATTTATTTTTGTTTTTGCTTATTATGCTTCTGGCCCCATGCTGATTACGTTCTTAGCTATGCACTTGGCTCATCCTCAACAAAAAAAGAGTAGAGATTACCTCCCACTGAGGTAGGACCTACTTAGTTTTTAGGAGAGAAAGGAATTTCTTTATAAGAAAGCATTGACATGTTTGAAATAATATTAGTTTGAAGCAAGATAGGACCTGTAGTGTGGATCCTATGCCCAGAAGCCTGTACTGCGTTAATCAAAACCTTGTGAGGAAACTGAAGGGCACATATTTGCTCTGTGTCTAGAAAAAGTAATGTTCATATTGTGTCATCAAATACTTGAGAGAACAGAGGTGTTTTCACACACCTATCAGACAAGTTGCCTGGAAAAACTACACAAAAATTAGTTAACTATGGAGAAAATAAGGATTTATACAGCTAAAATGAAGAGCTTACACCAGAGCTGCTACCTTCTAGTAAGCTCCCTTTATCTTGACTAACTTGTTTTCTTCTAGCTCATTAGATTGCTTGTCTAGGATCCTCTTCTTCTGATTTTGCAGATGTTTTTTTAGACTGTAGGTTTGTGGAATAATATGGTGATTATGTCACATTTACAAACTGCGATAGTCTGCATGACTAGTATAGGATTCCTGGGGATAAATCCTTTCTGGGATAAATATCCACAGGGCTACAGTATTTTAGCTGTGTTGATGATCTGACCCTCTGCCTACAGAATCTATATTCAAGCTTGTAATTTCAGTGTAACCTTTTGTCACTGACTCAAATGGCAAAACAGCAATTCCTCCTTCTCCTTTACTTTAAAACCCTGCAGAAGGGTCTTTTTAATATTTATGTGTATAAAGGAAAATTTGGTTTCCTTATTTTAATCTTAAGAATGCCATTTTCTACTTTATTTGAAGACTACTATTGTGCTTCCTTTCTTTGAATGAGTGCAGTTCATGTAGAAAAAACCTTTCATGATTTCCTGTTTGCTCCAGTTTGCAGAGAGAGATCTATTGGCTATGTTGAGTTGCTGGCCCAAGGAGTGGTTCTGGCTGCACGTCCACTGTTTAGTAGGTTGAATTTGAAACACTTCCTAGAATGCCTCATCTTTCAACCTCCCTGCAAACAGCTTGCCTTCTGTTGGAGTTTAATGGGAAAACAAAGCCCTGTAGAATACTTCTCTGATTCTTTTTATCTGCCAGGTCCTCCTAGCTCTAATGTGATGAATACCTCCTTCATTCCCTCCCCTGGTTTCAGGCTTTTTGATTGCTATTTGACCCTCCTTTATTATAAAATGCTGGTTATTCTGCAATATTCAAAGAATGTTTGTAAAATGCATAGGAAGAAGACTATATGCTTCATACAGATCACTTCTGCCCCTCTTGAGCCTAACTGTAGTGTACGTTCTGAATCTTAAAATTCATTGCCCAAATTTGAGAGAACTGGTAGCAGACATCTTTCAAAATAGATGTATTCCAGATATTAGTCTATACTGCTGCCAGATGCTGTACTAGTTCATGTTCTTCAAGAAGAAGCCCTTCTGCACATCTTTGGCTAGCCACAGTTTTGTATCCTGACATCTCTTTGCTTCCTTCTGCATTTTCTGTGTTGTCTCAGGTATGTGGCAGCCTTCCTATCCAAGTACCCTCTGTCAGAAGCCTTGTCCTGGCTTCAGCAGTAGCAGTCAGTTTTCTCCTTCTTAGTAGCTGGTGCAGTGCTGTGGTTTTGACTTTTGGACTGGGAACAGCACTGATAACACCGATGTTTTTAGTTGTTGCTCAGTAATGTTTACTCTGACCAAGGACTTTGTGAGTCTCATGCTCTGCCAAGGAGGAGGGGAAGCCAGGAGGAAGCAGAGACAGGACACCTGACCCAAACTAGCCAAAGAGGTATTCCATACCACAGCACATCATGCCCAGTATATAAACTGGGGACAGTTACCCGGAAGGGCTATATCACTGCTCGGGCGGGCTGGGTATCGGTTGGCAGTATCGGTGGTGAGTGGTTGTATTCTCTCTCCTTGTTATTTCCCTTTTCATTATTATTATTGATGGTAGCAGTAGTGGTTTTATGTTATACCTTTGTTACTGGGCTGTTCTTATCTCAACCTGTGGGAGTTACATTCTTTCGATTCTCCTCCCCATCCCTCTGGAAGCTGAGGGAGGAAGGGGGGGAGTAGTGAGCTGAGTGTCTGAGTTTAAACCATGACAAGCCTCTAGTCATTTAGGTAGGTCTGAACCTACCTATTTCACGTTAAGGGGATTTTTCTTCTATTGACTTAAATTGGAAAAGTTCAAGTTCTTAAAATATTGCAACATCCCATTGTTTGGTATATTTTAAGTTCATTTGTAATAGAGCATGGAAGAAAATAAAATAGCATCCACCTGATCTTACTTCCAATTCTTATTTTGCCAGTGCATTCTGCTTTTCAGTGATGTAAACATCTCCTTCTGAATGGGTAAGCTGAAAGCAAGTGCTGGACACTGCTTATCATTTGCCTATGGCTTTGAGAAGGCATCTTATTTTCTTAGAATTAGGGTAACGCATTTGTTTATGGGGATATTAATTTTGGTGTGATGAATAATGTCATGCTTGTGAGCATGCACAATATGCAGTATTTATCTCATAAGGTTTAAAGTAATTGTTTTAGCTGAGACAAGAAGTGCATTTGGAATGGGAACTTCAGCAAGAAGCAAGTAAAGTAAATTTTCAATGATATACATGTAATTGAAAATACACTTTCCGAGATAATTACCTGAATTCCCTCCTGTTATGAAGCTTTGCTGTGAGAGGCTTCCAGTACAAAGTCACTTCATATTAACTACCGTTTTATGCTTCATCTTTACTTTGACAAGATAATATAGGACTTTGTATAAATAAGAGTCACACTACATATATTTTTTCAAAACCAGACTGCCAACAAGTAACATGTCTCTAAGAACCATGCATATTAATAAATATTGCTTCAGTTCTTTCTACTTGGTTTTGATGCTTTGCTTTTCCTTACAATGCAGTAGGAAAAATATTAAGCAGTATAGTGTAATAAAGTAATGCCTGGGCTGATCTGACTGGTGGACTGGACATGGGAAAGTGGGCATTGTATTCTGAGAAACAGGGTAAATCAACAGGGTAAGTTGTTCTGCATGAGGTCTTAGACAAGTGAATGCCTTCCTGTTGAAGTTAGCATGCCTGTCTCAACATGGCACTTGTGTTGGACTGTAAATGTGTACATTGTAGTAAGTGCAACAGATGAGAAGTCACATTGTATCAGCAGAAAAATGTGTAAGACATGTAAAATAAACGTGTTACATTAACATGTAAAATAAACATGTTAATGACATGTAAAATAAACAACTTTATAAAATTATCTTGATATGCAGAACCCATTGACAAACAAAACATATGTTGAGAACCTTCACCCACAGATTTCTAACATTTTGATATAAATGTATAGCAGCAGCAGTGTTTTCAGTGCTGTAAAGAACACAGCCCTTTCTCTGGATGCTTTGTACCTGACAAAAGGAAAAGAACAGAACACACTATAGAAGACAACTAGGAAGACTGCAGATAGATAGAAGTTATCTTACACATAGAATTTTGGTTTGTTTGTAGGACTTTCCTTATTTTATTTCAACAATAAATACCTGCAACAATAAATACCTAACAATAATACTTCAGCAATACCTTTATTCCTTTTCTGTATGCAATCTGCCTTGTTTATATATACATTAAAAAGAGGCACTGGCTTAAATGTAAATGTAAAAAGAAAAAAGACTTAGAGGTAAGACTGAAAAATCATAACTGACATACTGGGTCAGATTTTTCCTTTGGGTGCACAGAGCTTTCACTAAGGATAGAACACGTGTGGGTATCATTTTGCCCTGAGACACATGCTACTTCAATTCCCAAAGGCAAAATCAGGTTCTCATTGAGCATGGCTCTGCTACTGTCCATCCTTGAGCAAGAGTCCTGCAGAATCTGGAAGGAAGTTTTCTCTGTGTGAAGCCTGGATTTTGTCTCTGTTTAAGGCCCATTCTTTTACTGCTTTCATACATGATGCCTCAGTACTTGTGTTGCAAACTGGTATCAGTTTTCCTCGGTTTCTAAAAGAGTCCCAAATCGCTGTTACAAAGTCTGAAGCCATATTCTGGGTGTGTATTGTAAAACCTGTTATCTATCTACCTGGTCTATTTTCTGCTTTTATAGTGTGATATTTTCCTATCAGTGTGCCACTTAACCAGATGGAGAATAAGATGGAATTTACACTCACAGGATATCCTTATTGAAGTGGTATCATGCCTGCTGCCTGCAGCAATTTCATGTAGTCAAGCTATGGCCTCTCTCTGCCCTGCTGCATGTTTTTCTCTATGCCTAGGTAAAAGGGGGCTACTGTCAAAGGGATGCATAAATCATTCAGGGGGACAATTTGGTCCTTTTAAAAAAAAGAAAATTGTATTCAAAACATGAGTGAGACATAATCTACCTAACTGTACTAAAACCTATTAAACTTAGCACTTATTAATGTTGTTTGAATAGCGATTATTATCTTTGTGTAGAAAATATCAGGGCATAAATTGTTTTTCTCTTCAGAGTCTGATAGAATGGTTTTCTTTCTCCATGGGTTTTTGGCTAGACTTCAGCTAGTCTAATATTTATTTATTCTTCCTGTCAGGATTATAGAGTCAACATCTTTCTAAGACAGAAGTGGAATGACCCCAGACTCAAACTTCCCAATGATTGGAGAGGTTCAGATACACTGACAGTGGATCCAACTATGTTTAAATGCCTCTGGAAGCCAGACTTATTCTTTGCAAATGAAAAGAATGCTAACTTCCATGATGTCACACAAGAAAATATCCTTCTTTTTATATTTCGGGATGGAGATGTCCTAGTCAGCATGAGGTATTTTATTGACCTATTTCTACTCTTTTAAGTGAATTGATATCAGATATATATGCTGCGTTAGTAATATAATACAGTTTATGACTAATATTTCAATTTATATGACAGTTTGTAAACAGTACCACAATAAATTAAATGTGTGTAAAGAAATCAGATGAAGATGTTTTAAAGCATGTCATTTGATAGCATAGCAGGTATTAGAAATTTGAAATGTATGTAGGCTATCTGAAGTAAAGCCTTCAGCAAAATAATATAATTTGCACATCACTTGAACTCGAATTTCTACATCAGCCAAAGAAAGAGGTGGTTACTTAGTCATGATAGAGTGCGTGCAGCTTAGCCATGGCACTCCTTGCTGCAGGAAGCGGTGAGTGATTAAAGCATACATGGATAGCAAAAAGCAACTGGAAGCAAAGCATCTTATTGGACAGGAATAAAATTTTTCAAGGTCCTTTAAATAGAGATGCATCACTTCCAGTTTAGGAAGTCCATGAGATGTAACTTCTGGTAGGCTGCTGGATATCTAGCACAATATTATTCCTGATTGCTGTAGTCTCATATTCTTCTTCAAGAGTCTGCCACTGGCCACTGTTGGAGACAGGACTCTCTTTTGTATGGACCTTTGGTTTGGTTATTCTTATGACCTATATGTATTTTTGTCACGTATTAGTAGGTCTCTGATTTGTGAACTACTATATGTTTAAAAGTCTGTATAAAATTTTATTCTCAGACTAATAGAGGTAGCTCAATTTTAAACTGTTACTTATCATAAGTTTAATTTTTTCTGCTATTTTAGAAGCTGAAAATCAAATACCTGAATTTTGTTTTCTTACTGCTGTCTACTGTTTGCATGGCAGCTCACACTGTTTTTAAATTCTGTTTCTGTATTTTCAGATTGTCTATTACTCTATCATGCCCTTTGGACTTGACCTTGTTTCCTATGGATACACAGCGCTGCAAGATGCAATTGGAAAGCTGTAAGTAAATCAGTCTATGCATGAAACCAGTTGCCTTCTAAAAATGTGTGAGAATCAAACAAAAATTGATCAATTCTGTATTGTTTGTGTCAACATTTTAAATTAAAATAGTCTTGAAAATAATCTTCACTGGTTCCTACCAACATAGATTTCCCTATCAAAAATGGCTTTTATGGTTATGGCACCATGCACTCTGTTTTTAGCTTTTGCTATCAAACATAATGACAACTGATGACTTTTACAGAAACTTTTACAATAAAGTTAGTAAAATGGAAACACGCGTCATTTGGGAAAACGAATCCATGGTTTCCCTAAGTAGTTTTAACTTCCACAACTTGTGCTGCTCTCTATTATCCCCTTGCACTGAGAACGTATTGCATTGTTTGAAACTCTTTTGATATGGTGCTGAAGGAAAAGTATATGATGCCAATGCATTCAGAACATTTAGTATGAAACCTTTTGAAAGTGGTTTCAAGATGTATTGTAGATGTAGTCAGGTATCTCTCCTTTACCAGTCTGGTCTCTAGGTGATTTGATCTTACAAAGGGGCAGCCAGATCTTGTCTGTGAAGGGCTTCATGCCATGCTGGAAGTTGCAACCAGAATGTTTCTGAAAACCATCTGTTTTCTTGCACCCAAGTAGAAGGGTGCCTGCACAAGTACAGCCTTTTCCCAACACTGATCCCTGATAATCCCACTTTCATGGCAATTCTGATTTCCTGAGTAAGGACAAATGTGAAGCAGGGAGAAGGAAGGTGGCTTGCTCCAGCCCATTCCTGCTATAATACAAAAACTTTGTCGAGTTGTTAAATCCACCAGTTCTGGTGGGGAAAAAGGAGGTTAGGGAAGGCAAGACAAATGAGAAGAAAGAGGAAATTTAATCAAAGCTGAGCAGGGCATCCCAGTAGGAATAAGGGTAATAATAATGATATCAGAGCTGTACAATTTAGTTTTTGATTGCCAGCATTTACCTCTAGAATCGTAGTATGTCCGTAGCAGTTTAGCCCATCACTAATATATATATATATGTTAACTGAAGTAAACTCTTACAGTAAACACAAATATGTTTGGGGTTAAACTGGAATTAGGCAGTAATACTAATGGAAGAATTGCTCAAAAAAATCTCAATAACTGTTATTTAAACACTTTTAAATGTTAATTTAACAATGACAGTTTAACAACTGTCTCTCTCCATGCTAAATTGCTATCCTATATTCAAATTCAGGAGGAATTTTTTCCTTTAGAAACACAACGTGCACTAAATTTTCTTCTACCTTTTAATTCAGTTGTCAAAAGGAAGAATTTTGTCAAAAATAAGAACCCTCCAGATCCAGCAGTGCTTTCCCTGTTAGCCATTGGCAGTTTAATTTTACCTATTTTCAAATCAATATTTTGTTTCTAGTTGCTAGATTTTCAAATCAAAAAAGACCATCAGCTTTTGCTGGGCTTCTCTCTTATCTATAGTTATGATCCCCAGTTCTACACATTCCGTATAGACAAAATTTTCACTGTCCAGTAATTGATATCATAAAAGATCTTGGCAGACTTGTGATTTGATGTGTGTTGTAAGGGGGTGAGACGGATTTTATGAATGAAGCTTTAAAACAACGGATTTTATTTTTTTTGCATTATTTTCCTTCATGGAGCTTTGACAAATTGTGATTTTTATTAAGTTTTTCTGAATCTTAGAGAAGCTTATGACCATTTCACCTTTTTTCATCACAGCTGTTTTTCAAAGATTAAACCCCCACAACTGTCTAATGCCTCTGGGAAAAGAATGGTTCTTCTGTCAGAGACTGAAATGCATTCCAACTCCATCTTCTTCATGTTTCCCCATATTTGTTTCCATTTAACCCACAGTATCTCTGAATTAATTTAATCCTTAATAAACAGAAGGTAGCAGAAAAAAAAGGCATGTAAAATCATTATTATTTTATCCCTATTTAATCAATATTGCTTTATGCTTGAATACTGTGAGCCTAACTTTCACTGCCTTTAACTTGGTGGTGTTCTATATATCATGATTCAGACACTCAGATGTATGATGAAGTCTGTCAATACTCAGGAGATGGTGAAGCCACTGAACTGATTTCAGTGGGACTACACATCTACTTAATTTCCTGGTCAAGTATTTCCTGAATGGCAGTGCTTTCATGAACCAGGGCCTTTAATCTCAACAATTAAGCAGAAAGGTTGTTTTACACACAAAAAAAGATTCATCACAGTAATTGAGTTGTTAAATTCTTTTGAAGTTACTAGGACTTGTGAGTGCTGTTAAAGTTCAGTATATTTTTCATGCTTTGCTGAAGTAGAGTTTGAATGAATAGGGAGGCTTCAAAGCTGCAGAGAATAGAGCTTTGCTTTCTTTGTTTAAACAGTAAGCACTGTAACAAACACCTTTTAATCAGTGTAATATAGCAGATAATGTAGAGTTTCACCCACCAAGTCCTAATTTAGGCCTACATTTAAAAAAATGTGGATGATTATTTAGTTTTTGTATTTAATTTTTTAATAGGAAATAGAAAATAAAAGTGAAAGAAATATAATGCTTTTATGCTAGATTTCCTTGCAGAGTTTGCTCTGAGAGAGTTCTTTAAACTACTGTTATTTTGTTCTTGTAGTTGGTTACACAACTGATGACTTACGGTTTATCTGGCAGTCTGGAGATCCTGTACAGCTAGAGAAAATTGCTCTGCCTCAATTCGATATTAAAAAGGAGGATATTGAATATGGTAACTGTACCAAGTACTATAAAGGCACAGGTAGGTAATAAAAATTATTACCTTGGTAAAAAACTTGAAGTTTTCTTCAATTACTGTTTATAGTTAATGGTTAATATTCCAGTTCTTGTCTTACATTTCATGTGATAAAATAGATTAACTAACAAGTAGTTCATATAATAGTAACTGTCATATGTGATTACTGCAGACTAATTAAAATATGGAATCATCTAGGTTGAAGATGAGATTAAATGTTTGCCTTGGTTTTGCTTACATGTCTTGTGTTCTTACTGTCACCAAGGTGTTTCTGTAGTCCCAATATCTAGAGACCAATACCATATAGTCCCAATACCAATAGACCTTGTGAGTGTCTAACTTTTCTGAAAGGATATTCACACTGAATTATGCCAGTTGAAGTAAAGTAAGATAATTTCGGTTTTCTAGTTCAACTTTTATTGCAGAAGTGGATAGCGATAAAGTATAACTTCAGGTGCTTCACCCTGCAGGTTCTTCTCTTCAGTGTCGTGGAAAGTCTGTCATTATAGAAAGCTGCTTACAATCCTCAGCCCTGTATTAATTTAATCCTATGATTATTTTCTGAGTGTGGGCACAAATTTATCCAACTATTTCTGTACTCTGGCTTTCAATGACATAAATATTATCTCATTAATTTTGAAATAAAAAATATCTCAAAAATATCTTTTTATTTTCTACTTTGATTCCTGCTATAATTATATCCAAACTACTCACATATTGTGGCAACTGCAAGAATTTCTACGACAACAGAAAGCAGCAGGATATATTTTAGTCAGTGCTTTTGCATCATATGAATAAATCTTCCATTAAAACTCAACGAAGATGGCTGTAGTGCTGCATCTTCTGAGGATGCTGTCCAAGTTTCTTATTTACTATCCAGCTGAAGTTTAGGGTCTGTTACTTGTAGTTGTTCCTAAACTATTTCCCAAGTCTGAAGAGATCTCAAGTAACCTTAGCAGATATCAGAGTTAAGGGATTTAGCTTGAAAAGGATAATGAAAATTGAAATTAGGCTTGTTTTTTGACAGCAAAATGAGTGAGTTCTTATCCTAACTCCGTAGTTCAGCATGTCAGGTGATATACCATTTGTAAATAATAAGAAATTGTCTCTCATTAGGAAAGTTTTGCATTTGTGAAAACACAACCAACTGACAATGACTACATTAAAATCTAGGTTAGGATATTGCAGAAACTTGTTTATCAGTAAGAAATATTTTATTCTTAATTAAACAATGAATTCACTGAAAGAAATAGGCTACAAAGTAGTGAAAAATTAAAGGAATGGATCTTTCAATTCCCAAATAAAATTAATACAAATAGGAAAGTTGGAAAACTTACTTTTTCCTCGTATTTGAGGGAAAACCAAAACACTTACTCAGAATTGCTTCTTGTTACGGAAGTTAATTGTGATCATTTTGAGTTTTGCCCTAAATCTAAAATTAAATATCTAAAAAATCTGAAGGTATTTTAGGCATTTTAGAAGCCTTAAAGAAAATAATTCTACATTTTACTATTAAGCAGGAAAGAAAATCAGTAGTGTTCTCTCAAATTTAAGCACCTTTTGACCACAAGTTGAAATGACACCGTACTCAGTAAAATGGTCACATGTTGTGTGTATGTATGTGATTTGAACGTTAAAGGAGGAACATGAAAGAATCATCAGAGGAGTGCAGTAACAACATGAAATTTGAAAATGTTTTCCTTCCTAATTCTATAATTGCAAATCCTTTTCTGTTTAAAAATTAAGAATATCCTTGTTAATCTCATAATCAAGACTGGAATTATTTCTTCATTAATGTGAATGGAATATTTTGGTACTCTGATGTATTTTAGAGTTTTTTTTGAGTAGTTAGCAGTTGTTTCATTTACTCTAAGTTCTTACATTGAAGGTATATTACAGGTTTTGCACACATAGTTAAAATTAATTCTCCTAAGGATTTTGTCAGGTAATCAAGAAGCAAATACTCAAAATTATAGCATATGGAAGAGATTCCTGCCAATTTCAAAGTACTTAATCTTTACTGACTGTTTACGTCAACTGACATTTTATCATACTTACCTAAGAAGGAAGAGGGTCAACAAATTTGGAGTGACTTTTTGTGGCAAAAAGTTGAATATTTAAGTTTGCAAATTGCCTATTTGTTTACCAATATGTGGGACAGAAGCAAATAGGTCCTTGCAAGCCCTTGAGAGCAATAGATACTGTTCTCTGCCTGATGAATGATTATTCAAAGCCATACAGAATGCATTTCTGGTCTAAGGCAGACATAATGATTTTGAAGATCATCCCTCATTTTGAAAATAAAACCTAAAGGTATCTGGAAACTATTAAGAAATTATAGAGGGAAACTTTATCAGACAAAAGATCATTGAATAGAATAGAATTAACTATAAAATACCATTTGGTATAGCCTTTTACACAAGGAAATGTTTCCTTAAGTTTGGTTTTTTTTGCTATTGTGTGCCCAAACAGCACTTTTAAGATGACTTGTCACTTTATGGCACTTAGTTGATAAAATTTAGAAGAGAAATAGATATATTTTAGACAGATTCTATCTTCTAACTCAGCTTTGCACCAGCTTTATTTACAGATATAGACTTATCTGAATTTTGAAGTTGTAATAAAACACAGGAATGTATTTTTCTTGTGATACAGTAGTTTATGACATTGTTTTTGCAATGCCAGTTCTGCTAATTGAATAAAAATATGAACAGAATTTGTTTTTTGGTTGTCACACTTCCTGATCCGTCTGTTACCTCCAGTAAAACCTCTATTGTCTGCAGCTTTTTTTTTATTGAATTCATCTTAACAGATACCTTGGGAAATGTTTGTGTGCTTTAAATCCTTATTTTAAAAGATTTGAGGCAGTATTCCTTGTTTTCAAAATTTACAGTGTCTTTAAAGTCTTTTTGAATTTTAAAAGACTGTACCAATTTTAGAAGTCTCCTATACCAACTTTCAGTACTGGGGGAGTATCTGCTTAGAGTCACATTCAGATCACCTCTTTCCATTCTGAACTTTCTACACTAATATTTCTTAATTCCATCTTTTGCACAAATTACTGCTAAGTAGGCTTTTCAGATGAGCTTCAGCTAGTATGACTGCCAGACCCCATTTATTTTATCTGGACTGCATCTTGAAGCCAACATCAAGATGAGGGTCACTTTAACTGCCTGTTACTGATGTGCTGTGAAAAGACAGAGGGAGCCCTACAGAGCACAGAGAGTAGTATATGCCTGACTACACTTGGTGGTTATACAGATGTTTTACAGTGTTTTGAACATTTTTTTCCAAATTGAACCCTTTGCCATTATAAAGAAAATCAAGTCATTGAACTTTTGCTCTTAACTTACATAGAAAAAGGCCTGGAAGATAAGGATCGGAAGAGGTTGACCTGCAAAGCACATTAAACATTAATGCATTTATTTCTTTGAAGGTTATTACACTTGTGTAGAAGTAATCTTCACTTTAAGAAGACAAGTTGGATTTTACATGATGGGTGTTTATGCTCCTACACTGCTAATTGTTGTTCTGTCCTGGCTGTCATTTTGGATCAATCCTGATGCAAGTGCTGCAAGAGTCCCACTGGGTAACCTGCGTTTATGCATACTGTCACAATCCACTTTAACGCCATTGAGTCATTCTCAGTTGCTTTGACAACATGACACTGGACACTGAAAGCAACTTCACTTCCATTATCTGCTCATCACTTTCACTGAAACGTCCTCATTTCTAGTCCTGTAAAATCCACCTCCTCACTAAGACTTCACTTGATAATGGTTACAGTGCTTGTGTAATAAGCACACTGTCTCTGCGCCTCTCAATCCAGATAAAAACATCTCATCCATGTATGGGTGATGCTGCAGACACTTTGGCAATATGCAGGTTATAGGAATTTGAACAATTGAATAATGACTTAGAAAGCAGGATAATGAGCAAGGGTGTAAACAGCTACTTCTTGAAGCAGTGTTTCTGAAGATAAATAGAAACAGAGTGATGTCTGGAAAAGAATTAGCATCCTTGTTACCTGATTGGTTTTATTTCATTAGAGACTCAGTTCATGAGAGTGCTTCAGGCTTGTGTGCTTGTGCTGCTGAGCACAACACAGTAGGCAGGCCCTTCACTTATTATGAAATAGTAGGGGACAGAGTTAATCAAAACAATATTATCTTGACTAATTGGATTATACGTGGTTCTCCAGCTCTGGGGTGGCCAAACCTGCTGACCCCAAGAGTTCAATGAAATGCAGAGGCAGGCTCTTGCATCCTGACACTTCACCTATTTGCATTCCTTTCCCCATGCCATGACCTCCCCTTTCCCATGCTCTGGCCTCCCCATGCTCCCCTTTCCCTGGCATCCCACCTCCCCAAGTCCATACTTTCCAAATCGTTTCCACGTCCCAGGAGTTTCAGCGCACCTTTTGTCAGACCCCAGTGATGCAGTTTCAGAGTCCCTCCAGCCACCTGTCTTCCTCAGAAACATCTCACCCAGACTTTAACCTCCGCACCCCCACAGGACATGACTCCTGTGCAGTCTCAACTGCATGAACGTGTGTCAATAAGCACCAGAGACCCTTGGAGTCAGGACTTGCCACATCATCTGGTAGCTGAAATTGGTGTGTTGAGAGCCAGCTGGAGCAGATACGATGCCAAGTTTTGTTACCTGGAAAAGCATCCACACACCTCCTGGCCTGAGCCAGTCTCAGGTCATCTACCATGCCTCTTCCTCCTGTGGTATGACAGGCAAAATAAAATGACAGCCATAAATCCCTCACAGTTTAAGAAAGTCGTGAAGGTTCTTGAATGCATCCAGAGGAAGCTGGTGAAAGGGCTAGAAGGCATGTCCTATGAGAAGGACTTTAGGCTTGTCTAGTTTGGAGAAAAGGAGGCTGAGGGGTGACCCCATTGCTCTCTACAGCTTCCTGAGAAGTGGAGAGGGAGGTGTCTCTTCTCCCTGGTATATGGTGACAGGACACATGTCAATGGCTGAAAGCTGCACCAGGGGAGATTCAGACTGGGCATTAGGAAGCATTTCTTTACCAAGAGGGTGCTCAAGCACAAGAATAGGCTTCCTAGAGAGGTCATCAATGCCCCAAGCCTGTCAGTATTTCAGAGGCAAATGGACAATGCCCTTTACAATATGTTTCAGCTTATGGTAAGCCCTGAATTGGTCAGGCAGTTGGACTAGATGATCATTATAGGTCCTTTGCAGATGAAACAGTCTCATCAGTTTTAAAATCTGGAGAACTGTGACTGGAGTGCTACTTGCGGCTTGTGAGCCCCAGCTGGCTACCTTGCTCTACTTAAATGTAACAAAACCATTTTGTTTATTGTATCTTTTTCCTATTGGTCTATTTTAGAACACAAGCCTGCTTTTTTTTGCCTTTTTTTTTTTTTTTTTTCCCCCTGTGGACCTTTACAGATATTAACAGTTACCTGGGGAGGGGTCACAATCTGTATTAACTTGATAGCAAGTAACAAATGAAATCTGTAACCTTGAAAAGTAGCAAGGGTACATTCTAGAATGTGAAACATAACACAGTGTAAGGAAAAGAAAGTGTGGCGAAAATGTAGCATGCATTAAATTAGAAAGATGATAGAAATGCAAACTGGAAATACTTTTCACACAGTGAGCTGCAATATGATAAAACCCTGAGCTTTTATAATCCTGTACTTCCAGGAGTCAACCAGACAGGCTTATTAGTTAGACATTAGATCTATATGAGGCATAGTGCTGATTTATGTAACATGGATGTCTTTGTGACTAAACATGCATGCTTATTTATTGTTTATTTGCGTCATCTATTATAAGTGTTTATTGGTTCCTTTTCTGTATTAGCATTTCTGCAATAATACATTTTCAACAATACTAACCATTGGCCTGGTTATGTGGCTTTTCCTGAATTCCCAGAGAAGACAAGACCTCTAAATCTCACCATGCTTTAATCATGAGTTGTTATTTAGTAACGCAAGTTGTTAAGCTTGTCACTGGGTAAGATTTATGTTTCTGCAGTTTGCAGGCGTGCAACAAGCTAACTATTCTCGCTACATCCTTGGAGGGAGTTGACCTTGAAATTTAACAAGATTAACAGTTGTTGTGTGTAAAGTGAATGAGACCTAATCCCAAGTGTTCCCAATGGCCACTGCACTCTCAATATCTAGATACAGATCTCATCAGACGAGAAGCTACTTCATTTGCTTACAAATATCTTAATGCAGTTGTATGTAGACTTAAATATAGTGGGCTACTACTCCCCATGGCAAGGCATCCCAAAAGTTTCCAGGTGATTTAGGAATACAAGACACTCTGAATGCCAGTATGCAGATATTTTTGTAGACTGATCAGTGTTCTAGGAAAAGAGTGTATGTTTGTTTGAAGAAAAACCTGTGTCTATGTAGGAACAAAATAAGTTACTAAGCTTTATTGATACCTGTATCATTACAACCAATTAGGTCATCTGGTGGTAAGGAAGTCCACAAAGGTCTGGTATCTGGCCAAGCGACATATCTAAGAACAGCTGTGGCTAAGCAACATGAAGACTGATACCACTAAATGCTTCTGTCAAATTAAATGCTGGTGTTTTGCCTTTTAATGAGCCCAACAGAAGACTCACAAGTTCTTTTCAGTTGGAAAGTGTGCTATCATCCATTTAAAAAATTCTTGTCCTTCCCTCACCGCTTTGTGATCCCCAAGTGGAGTGAGATCTTCCCTGGAGCTGTAAGGACTGGGTGGATGTCAGACTTCTGTCCCCTCACAGTGGCCTTAAAGGGTGGAGCATTAATCCAGGGTGCAGGCAGGGGCACAGCAGGTAGCTGAAAGCCTGGAGTAGTGATCAGTGATATATTCCCCACGTAGAAAGGACAGCTAGCTCTGCAGCAGACATGGCACCCCCATCACTCCTGTCCTCAGTTTTAGACGTTTCATTTTATAAAATGCAACAAATGTAGGGTCTCAAAGGAAAAAATAAAGGTTTATGCTAAAACTGTAGTATGAAGAAGGTTAACGAGATTTTGTGGTTTAGTTTATGAAGTTTAATGGCATAACATGTTAGAGGTATCAAGTTATAAGGAAGACAGAATATTACTTTTTTCAATACCATTAGTGAGATGAAGTCAGACATTTTTAAAGCAGTAATATAAACCAGATAATATTTTTTATACATATACAGTGCATAATTCACCTGTGGAATTCACTGCCAAGAGGTAGTGCTGAGGCTAGAGAGTTTGATGGATTCAAAAAATGGGAGATTTATTTATCTGGCAGCTTGTGCTGAAATCCTTTGCTGGACTGGCATTTCCAGATATTATCCACATGTAACCTAGGTAGTATTTTTAAAATAGTAGCTCTCTGTAGTCATGTTTTAGGCTGGGAGTTAACTAACCTCACTGATAAGCTAAACTTTTCCATTGAGAAGGATGCCACACTAGGGGCAAAAATGCAGAGATATTTCCTAGAAATGCTAACGCTCCCTTTACTTTGCAAGTATGTCCCTTCTCTTTAGAGCTTCCTGAGACGAAAAGGGGGAATTTCTTGTCCCTTTATTTTTATTTTTAATAAATAATCTTGCAGTTTGTTTGTTCATTCTCACTCATGTTTGAGCCTTGAGCTTTGGACTGTGTTAGATAGGTATCTAGTGCAGCTGCTGCCAGATGTGTGACTTACAACTCTGGTGCTAGGGTCTCGGAGGCCGTACCAACTCTGGTCTGGCAGCAAAGAATTGCTTAATAGACTATTTCTATACTTCTATCTCCCTTCATTGTTACCTTGAAAACTTAGAAGTTTCTCAGACTCTGAGAATAAACTTTCCATCCTAGGAATCCAGACAAGTGGAAATTAGCATCAGGTCACCACAACCTCAATTGCTCTACTGAGCAAATAGATGAAAGATCCACTAACATCTTCTCAGCTGGTAGAATTTGTAAATTAGTTTTGTAGGATTAAGTCCAAGACTGTAAGGTCTACTATTTTAAGCTCTACAAAGTAATTGTACAATTTTTTTCAGCACCAGGCATGATAATAATACGCACATATTAAGATAGTGAACACTATTAAAATTAGTGGGAAAAAATTACAATATCCAAGATGTTGAGCCAATCCTTATCATTGGATAATTTGGTTATTCAGGGTAAGGGTAGAGGCTGCCTTTCAAGTCTAGCATAGACATGCTAGACTTGATACAGTGTTTGATACATGGTGCTTGATACAGTACACCGATAGGGAATGAACAGCAAGCTAGGCATAAGCAGAGGTATATATATGTTAAGAGGCAGTACAGCCTTGTTTGTACTTGTTATTGTAGATCCTTATGGTCCATAATTAGTTTTCATCCCCAGACAGCTGGTGTTGGTCAGTGAAAATAAGTTTTCTAAAAAGGGGACTATTCTGTGCTTTCTGTCCTTACGGGAATGTGTGTACTTGGATGCTTCAGATACAGTACATGAAACATAAGCCAGAGCGGACAGCGAATATTGTCTGTGTTCAGTATTTGCCATGTCATTCTGATCTAACACATCTGGCAATTCTGTTATCCCAGTGGACCAAAAAAAAAAACAACCCCAAAATCAAATAAAGTAACATACCAATCTCATTAAAATCCAAATGGAAACAGTAGCAATAGAATGACGTGTTATTTATGATCAATTAGAATTGAATACTTTTATAAGACAGTACAGATACTTTCAATATTAGTAACATTTTCACATCCTCAGTTACTTAAAATGAATCTGAAGAAAATTATCTTCCATGAATTAAAAAACTTTTCAGGCTTTGAATAGCATGTCAGAAATACAAGAAACGTAGTTGAGACTGAGTATCTCCTTTTGCCAACATTTTCTATAGACATCAATTACATTTCATGAAGCTGCCCACTCATAACTAAAGATTTTTATCATTAACTTTCAGAAAACCAAAATGGGACTAAGTTTTCCCCACATTACAGCCATTTCTGAAGTTGTCTTTTTCCAAATGTAGCTGTTCTTGCTACTGTTTCCATTTCATAGCAGCCTGTGGGAAATCTTCTTGTGAGATCAGGCTTCTATTTTGTCTCTTGTGATGTGAACATTTGGAAGTCTTGTTAGAAGAAACATTTGTTGAAACCCAGTTTGATGATGAGTGTGACCTTTCAACAGCCTTTGCAGATGTGTTTGTTTTATCATGATAAGGGCTTCCTGAAATGCCCTGTATCTAGAAAGCTTCCTCTAAATCCTTGAAGCTCCAGTAGGGAATGATGGTAGGCCCTCAGTCACCTCTGTGTTTTTATCTTCACAGTGAATCGAGAACACAGACTTTTAATGTGCTGTTACAGCTTTGCTCTTCAGCAAAAGCTTCTCTTTCATCTAAGGCTTTCATAGCACATTTGTGGACAGGTCATGCAGAGAGTCACTCCTGCTGTAGCACAGTTCAGATTTCCAGGACAGCAGTAGTGTAATTTAAGGGACTTGGAGTCTTTTTGTTTAAGTATCATGTGTTTCTCTTCCACCTTCCCAGACTTACATACATGTTGTAAGATAAGTCTTTGGAAGGCGCATGTCAAACCTGTGTGATGTGTGACAGGACAGGAAAGCCACGTCAACCAATTTAGCGTCATTTATTTGTTTCTTTGTTTTTAAAGTGAAGGTACTCGTTATTAATAATTCATTATTAACTGCAAATCCTACCTAAGTATTCAGTTTAACTTGTTCATTAACTGAAGGCATGTGCACTTCACACTTCTGCTGCACGAACCACATTGCGAAGTCCCATTCCTTTTATGAAACATCATTCAGTATTGTCTGTTTCAGAGAGCACAGCCAGTGGCAGTAAATGCAAGCTCTCTTTAATCAATACTTTGTTTTTTTTCTCATAGGTATTTTCTCAGTGCTCAGCTTGGCATCTGAATGTACCACTCTTGCTGCTGAACTTCCCAAAGTGTCTTATGTGAAGGCCTTAGATGTCTGGCTGATTGTTTGCCTTCTCTTTGGGTTTGCATCCCTGGTGGAGTATGCTGTGGTTCAGGTAATGCTAAACAATCCAAAGAGAATTGAAGCTGAAAAAGCAAAGATTGCCAAGGCAGAGCAAGCGGAAGGGAAGGGTGGAAATACAGCCAAGAAGAACACTGTGAATGGTACAGGGACTCCTGTCCACATCAGCACTTTACAGGTAGGAGCTGTGAAGCTGTGTATGCAAAATCAGCATTATCCACTATTAATTCAATTCCAGGAACATACTGTCTTAACAGTTTTAGATAGTGCTTAATCTTGGAAGTAGCCAAGACATTACAAACATGCTGGTAATTAATGGCCAGCAATCTGACCAATTGGTCCCTAGCAATTTGAGGTCATACGTACTAAATGAAAAATTTGCCTTTTAATATCCTAGCACCGTGGTTGCTGCTGAGCTTCAGGTAAATACAGTAGCAAGCCAATTTACAGTTGGTGTTCTTCTCATCATAAATAGCAGCTGTCAAACAGTAACTATTCAGAGGACAGGACTCTCGGACAGTATTTGCTGAGAGCATACTCAAATAACACCCCTCTCATTGCTTTCCCCCCTCTCATTGCTTTCCCTGGGGATGGCCACAGCTGCACTGCATTGCATGTCAAGCATCTCTGAAGCAGGGATCCAGAAGTCTTGGCATTTGTAAACAAAAGACAGGTCTGTTTGTCTGTCAAACAGTTCCTGCATTTCTGTAGTTTAGGGTTAGAAAGAGTTTAGGGTCAAATTAGTCAGATGTCTTTATATGGATAAAGATGAGATGTACGTGTTCACTTAGGCCAAAGTTTTCCATCATGTTGCCAAATTCCTGGTGTTGTAAAACCCCTTTTTTGTGCTCAAATTGTTACCAGACATCCCAAGCCAACTGCCCTTGGTCATAAGTGATATTTAATTGACATTTATGCTGCAGAAGAAAACACATTATGCTACAATATGTGAAATATTAATTTGGCTTATAGTTTTGTGTTTTTTATGTATAAAATAAAGCTATTAGACCAGATCCAAGAAATAATATTGGTAGCATACAATGTAACCTTAAGATTTCTTTAAGGAGGGAGTAGTTTATGCCAGAATGGCAGAAACCCTGTTGTAGTATAATTCTGACATTGCCTCATAACTAATTACCCCCAGTCCAGAGGAGCTGAAGATATTGCAGAGCAATGCACTTAACTACCATGATTCTCACTTGGTAGCAGTCTCTGGGGAGCTGTTTTGGCTGGCAACCAGGCTCAATTTAGAGCAACCCAATAACTTCTTTGATTTATGTCACAAGTAATTCCCCAAACCCACTCAATATGGGAACTAAGTAGAAAGAAGTTTTGCTTCCACTGAACTAAACGTGATATTTTTGTGTTCAGCAATTTCCTGGTCCCAAATTCAGGTGTTTCTTGGGACAAAATAGCTGCAACAGTCCAGAAGAGCAGCATAAAGACTGTTTATTCCTATTTCAAGTAATTAACAAGTGTAAGAATTCAGTTTGATCCACAACAAGATTAAAAAAAAGAAGTACACTTTTTCAGTAGTGTGAACAAACCCAAATTGCTAAACTGCTGACCCTCCTCAGCACGTACACCCTTTAAGGGGCTTGTCATTGTCGTAGCCTTAAAAAGAATAAAATGATAGCTTTTATTGCCTATGCTATCCTTTTAATACTTTTTTTTTCAAGAATTCAAGTTTGGTGTACAGTGCATTTTAAGACTTACAGGAAGGGGAGTTACTGTCCACAGAAACTAAGCAATGTTCCCCATAAATGATATCTAGTGGTAGGCTGAAGGTTCCGGGGATTCAGACCTCAGTCAGCCTTCCAAGAACTTGCAGTGTTTCCCCTCCAAGATCTTGCAGTGTCAGCTCCAGCATCTCATGTTTGACATGCACATTTCAGGGTTTCCCAATTTGTTATCAGAGACCTTTAGCATTCCAATATCTATAATCTGTGCAGCAATAGTCTGTGTTGGATTTGTATGGGCATGCGTAGCTTCTGACGATATTCATACAGAGACTTACAAAACATTTGTTTACTGAGACATATTAGAAATAGGTATTCATTGCTTTAAAAGCTGGCTGAGTGGTCACTTTGCCTCATGGCTAGTGATTCAGTTTGGATCCAGCCACCTGCTTTGAAATACAGCCTACCCAAGGGCTGGTAATTTCTGGGAAGGTCATAAGAAATAAAAAAAGTCCCAGACTGATGAATCATTTGACATTGGGATGTGGTAGGACTGTATATATCTATTCATATTTATAGATTTTAGATACACGAATGCTATAAATCTGCCCAGCTGAAAACCCTCTTTCTGAACCAGCTACCATGCAGGAGTACTTTCAAAGTTCTCAGCCCTGGAGAAACCTGTACTAAACTCCTAAATCAGAAAAGATCTAAATCTTTCAGTAGCTCTGTCTCCTAATGCAGAACTAGTCCTGCCCCACAAAATTTGGATTGTTTCCATACAGACCTAGTAACGATCAAGTAGAGAATGCGTTTGTCATATGGCAAGTATGCAGGGGAGGGAAACATTAAAGAAACAGGTAATGGAAAAAACTGTCTTTTGAAAGGCATAAAGAATATGAAACAAAAAGAGGCCAGAGTGCTGTCCCAAAACTTCAGAAGCTGTTTCTCATCAGGCTTGTGTAGGATCGTGTGTGAGGAGAGAGCAAATACTGTGCTAAATGTCTGGAAATACTTAGGCAAACCAAGGTATAGCTTTAGGAGGAAAGCACAACTTAGAACTGCATTCCTACAAGGAGTGTACATCCTGTAGAAATGTTTGAGGAAGTTCTCTTTCCACACAGGAGGTGATGATAAAGCAAAAGTTGCCGAGGGTGTAGCTGTAAATTTCACCATAACTAGGCTTGAAACAGTGTATAAAGCAGATGGGACTCAATGGAAAAGCCAACAGGAAAGACCTGAAAGCAGAAAACTCTGAGTGAGAAAAAACAGAGCATGAATAATTGCATTTATAAGTGTTTCTCCAGTTTAAATGAAGCACTTACTTACTATGAGACATTAAATGAATAGTGCTGATAGTTACCTATAAGTTATTAGAGGGGAATTGAGCTTAAAAAGGTACATTACTTTATTTCACTTTAAGATGCCCCTAATCCTGATGCCAGGCCAGTTTGCCAGTGTTCTCTGAGAAGCGAGTTGAATTCTTGCTGCCTCTTGCAGCCATGCAGTATTGCAGCAGTGATGTCTCTCCAGGAAATTTGGAGAAGGGGCCAGTATGTAAGGTACATAGGGGTTGCTGGGGTGGAAAAGTCCAGGTCTGGGAAGGATCAGAGGGAACACAGGGAAGCAAGTGGGTCTGTCAGGCATCCCAAGCACCAGCCCTCATGGAGCAATTTGTTTTCATGTGCTTGCTCCATTCACGAAAGATAAAAAGAGCATCTGGTCTGTTTGTTATTAATGAAAACAAGCCATAACAAAAACACGTGATCATACTTAAAAGTACAAGCAGCTATTGCTGGTTTTTTTATGATAAGAAATTGGGTAAAGGGGTAAACTTTTCTGTACACCCTAAATATTAAAAGCTTGTTGGCATTCATAATTGAAGATAAGGAGAAGAGATCCCCTGTAACAGAACCTGTAAGGGCTCACCTGGAAGTTTTCAGTGGAAATCTTTTTTGTCACCATGTCAGTGATGATGACTGATAGCCACCAACAGCCACAGTGAAGATGCAAAGATGAAACCAATGCTAAAAATTTGCCAATGATCCAAAGATGGAGAAAAGCTTCTATGGATGCACAGCTCCATGACGTAAAAGCTGCATAGTGCCAGCATACGCCAAACCCCTGAATCCATGATTTATGACTCATGCCCCCTCCAATAAAACCCCTCAAAATGTCAGTGCCATTTTAAGCCCAGATGCTCTATCATTATGACTGTCTGATTAAAGTGGTCCATCTGGCAAGATCACCCTGAATCTGTAGGAAAGAAGAGTAAAATCGACGTAAGCACTTCTGATGTGTTTTTCTGGGACTGTCAATGGCTATATATTTACAGGCAAAAAGCCATGAGAAAATACAGCTTGGCTCCCTTAGCTCATAGCGGCTGCAAGGAGATGCTGTTCCAATCAGAGGAGAAAATTATGCAACCTGGTGGTAACTGCTGGCACTGGGGTTTTATTGGGAATCCTCAGTAGGAGTTTGTGTGTGTTTCCTAGCAATGCAACATCATACGGTGAGAAAAACAAGCTAAAAGGGAAATGTTTTGAAGATGAATCAGCTTATTTTTGCTTTCACTGTTGGTGTGATTAGAAGGGGAGATTGCACTGTTAACTATAACAGCACCCCTCAATTTCAAAAGTCACATTTTCATCAAGCCCATTTATAGAAGCTGTCCCCCACAGATAATGTGATGCTGACTGGAGAGAACATTGCTAAAAGGATGGCAGATGATGAATAGTGCCATGCAAGTGGTGGTAATAGCTATAAACCCAGCTATTTTTGAAAAATAAAAGTAGTTTTATTGCTTGCCTTACCTTGTCAGAGCCATGTCTAGACTGAAATGTGACATGGGCTATGTTCATCTCTACTGATTTATAATGCACCTGACCACTGGTGGTGAACTGTGGTGACCTAGTCTTCCCATACTGTCTTTTCTCTTCTAGTGGCACTCCAGACTCATATTTTTATTGTAGAAACATCAAAAACCCAGTTTATATTTTATTTTGTATACAAAACCACAGGATGTAGTCTATTTTAATAGTTTCTGACAGCATTTCAGGTACAGAGTAGGTGCTTTCTGCTCTAGTGACTCACGTATCCATCCCTGGAGAGAATTCAGAACATGACTGTAAAAAGACCCTGAGCAATCTGCTTTGAGCAGGGCGTTGGTCTAGATGATCTCAAGGTCCCTGCCAACCTTAGCCATGCTGTGGTTCTGTGATGCTTTATGTATAAATATTTTTGTGCTCTACTTTGCAAGGAATATTGAATAATATTTGCAAGAAAAATTGAATAATAGATTTCTGCTGAGCTGCCCCAGAAAACGTGCTTAGTCTTAATATACACTAATGCTAAACAATCGTTACTTTATTGATGATACACACCTATCATTATGGCAAGAGCAAGAGAAGAGCACAAAACAAGTGCAAGGAAGATTAATGACAAGAGTTTGTTAGAAAACTCCTCCTTCATCTTGTATGGAAGATTCATACAACTGGTAGCACTAGTGGCAAATCTGCATGCCAAAAGGAGTTTGGGTGCAAAAGACAAGGTGATTATGGCAGAGAAAACGTGTTGTGTAGGACAGAGAATGCTGCATTACAGTAGAGAGGCATTTCAGCCTGCAGGACACATGCTGAGCATGAAGGGCTGCCAGTGCTATCGCGTCTTTGAAGCTTTGCTCGAAAGTATGGGCAATACATATCTGCTCTTGGAAATTCTTGATTTCAAAATGATGCATTTTATATTACACTTTGTTGTTATGGATAAAGAGGGCTTGATCACAGGATGAACAGTCCATTGAAAAAGATCTTTGTTCTATTTGCACAAAACAGTTTTATTCTAGTCGTGGTATTTTTGGTGCTGTGAAAGGACAGATTTCACCAATTTGAGAACTGTTTTTTCTATTTTGGGTGGAAGAATTTAAACAAAAGGATATTAATTATGCTGGTGATGCTGATGCTATCTAACAACATCTAAAGCAGATACAGACCAGAAGAGAAGCCACACTAATTAAAAAACAAAAAAGCCCAGCACAACTGAAAAAAAACTCCCCAAAGACTGAAAACTAACTCAACTTCAGGCATTTCTCTTTGATAGCAATTAATATAAGTTAAAATCCAGAAAATAGGTGTAGATAATAGGTGTAGGTAACGAAAGGGATATATAGTTAGCATAACTGAGAGCAATAGGAAGTTACTTTGTATGTATAAGAAGAATACAAAAAACAGCAACAGGACTATTGGTCCAATACTAGATAGAGATATTGTAAGTATCAAGAATTAGCAGAAAAGGCAAAAAGTGTTGAACAAACATTCTGCTCTGTGTTTGGGGAAAAGCCAGATATATTCAATCAGATGATGAAATAGCTTTCATTGACAGGAGCTAATGAGGATGTTAAACAGCAGCTATTAATGTTAGACATTTTACAATCAAGATTTCAGCTTAAGTTGCATCTAGGATTTTTTAAATAGCTTAGTCCATGAGTGCTGTGAAACCTTAATGTTGATTTTTTAATAAATCCTCTAAAACTGGGAGGGCTCCAGAAGACAGCAAGTAGCTAACTTTGTGCCAGTACTTTTAGAGGCTAAGTGGCATTACTTGAATAATTATAAGCCTGACATCAATCAGTGGAAAATATTGCATAGCTAACAGAGGGCTGACTAATAATTAGTATTCATAAGTGTTATCACTAATATTATTCACAATTCAGCCCCATGTTAGCTAATAGATTCAAAAGGGTCAGTGAAATTAAAGCTGATCTGTGTTTATTGATTTAATCAAACTGAATAGAATTTCTTAAAATATCATGAATTAGGTTGACAGCGGTAATGACGTGGAGGTAAAAAAACTCTTAAGAACATTTGACTTGGCTTCGTATGTTGGCCTGGTTACATCATCTGAGTTATGCAAAATCAAGGTTAGATTTGTTACCATCTGTAAGTACCAGCAGTTAATCAGAGTAACTATAGTCATGCCTTGTGACTGGAAATTGAAGCCAAATAAATTCAGGTTAGAAATAAGGTACATATGTTTGTGGGGAATAAGGTCATGGAAAAAATTCTCCATCCTGGATGTTTTTAAAGGAAAATCTAGTGTAACTAGTTTGGGCCGTAAATGTGGAGAGTGAGAAGAGCACCAGAAACAGCAGAGTCAGTGATGGGGACTTAGTTCCCCCTTCCTGCCAGTCTGCATGCACAAGCAGCTCTTCTTATCACACTGCAGCTCTGCAGCAGCAGCAGTAGCAGGTGCTGATCTTGGCAGTGAGCACTGGTCAGCCTGGATGTTGTAAAAGGTGAGAAGGGATCATCGCAGGGGCCTCCTGGCTTCTAGAAGCCATTTGTAGGTATTTTGAGCTGTTCATTGAAAGGCAAGTGTACTGCCCAACATATAAACCTAGACAAGGTGGCCCGGTCCTGGCAGAAACAGGAACTAGGTCTGTGTTTGGGGCCAAGCCCCGAGAGCCATGTTGCTTTCCCATGCCCTCCTTGCCCCCCCCCCCCCCCATCTCTGCACCAGAGGGATAAAAAACAGCTGCCCAGTTCCATCAGGGATGGGGGGTGTGCTGCACTATTCCAGTAGCCTTCCTGTCCCAAACAGCTGCTCCTCATCCCCTACAGGGGAAAAGCCGGTAGAAGCACCCTGTGGGCTGGGTCTGGCCCATGGGTCGTGATGCTGCGGCAGGATAAGGCAAATGAAAGCAAATATTTTCCAGGGCCAAGTTCTGTGTCAAGATAAAGTCAAACATTTAACAGTGTTTTACTTTCTCTGCAAGTCTTCAGTATAGTACTCTAAAATAAAGTCCTGGGGTATCATTTTCCACAAAAGGGTTCCTGTATTCCTGTAGACTTTGGTAAGTGTCAGGAATATTGTTACACTTCTAGCACAAACCAAGACAGGATGAATAAAAAGTATATTAATATATATTACTGAAATAATAAAAAGCAGATTATATATATCAATATGTATTATCTCACTTTATTTCAGGAAAGTTGTAGGTCAACTGAAGCAAATTTAGATTAAAGCAACAGAATAATTGAATAGTTGAAGAGATGTATGAAAAGAAGTTTCAACAATACGTGTAGGCAGAAACTGAATGTAGATAATAGAGGTGCATTAGATTTGTAAACCTAGGGAAATGGGATTATCTTTAAAAGTAACACATACTTCTTAAAGAAAAATGTGGGCCAGGTTGCTCTTACAAGGGAAATTGTGTCACCCTGATAAATCAGTACTAAACTAAGCAGAGCTCTATGTGAACATACTGAGAACAGTCCTCTGCTTATAAGGCAGAGGTGACCTAGAAGCAGCTCCCTCCATTCTCTCTCCTGAAAGTGAATGAGAACTGACTTACAGCTGCCTTCAGGGGAGCACTCTCTAGACACTGCAGTTGGAACAGGAATATTCTGTATTGTAAATGAGATGGCTTAGACTACAATTAGTGTCACTGAGTTTTAAAATACATCTCTGGCAGTATGAGAAATGGACTACAAGTTTGCAAATCCAAAAGGAGTCTTATAATTTCATACATGATTCTAGTTCTTGTAATGGCCATATTAAATCTTACTCATTTTTACCATGGAAAATTGTAACACTCTGGGACGCTTCAGCTAACATGTCCTGCAAGTTATCCTTTCATTGCACAAGGCTCTGTTTTATGTCTTTATTAGCCATATCATTGGGTATGATCCAATTGAAATGAACTTCTTGGATCACTGACTGACAGCCCCCATGTTACCCAGGGTCACATAATCGTGGTCATACATGTCTCTGTCACCACCTGACTGGACAGTTTGCCACTGCTGGTCCAATACTGAGCACTGTCCCAGGCTGTCAGCACTTTGATTACTGGGAAACAGTTGCAGGGATTTTGTATGTATAGTTTTGCCTTACCACCATGGAATACCTATCTTGTTTTTATTTTTATAACCTGTAAACTTGGTTTTGCTGTGTAACCTGCACCTCAGTTTTAGTGCACTGGTTTCGAAATGTGCTGTTTTCCTGAGAACTGTAAGTCTGGCAAATCTGGGGAGGTGTATCCGGTCTTTGCTGAGGGAATAGTGCCGTGCTTCTCTTCCACCTTGCACTAGAATCAGCAATGTCAGCAGTGACAGTAAAAGCTTCAGTTGAATTTTAGGTCTCTTCTTGGCTGCCTCAGTTCTTTTCATCAAAGATACTTTCTCAGTTGTCACAGAGAAGCTAATAATATTCTCCCAAATGTTTTTAATTCCTCTGTAAGGCTGGTATTGTACTTCATTATTACTATTTTAGTAACAAAATGCGATGATGCAAATAGCCCAAACTATCAGCCTGAGACTGCAAAAAGCCAAAGGTGGAGAGAGCTGAGAGTAAGATGCCTGAGGGCATTGTGGAGGAGAGACAGGCTTCTGGGAAGGAGGGACAGGCAGCTTTTGGAAGAACCAAGTTTCCATGAATTGGTGCCTCAGGTAGCCCTAGTGAAACTTATGCTAATGGTAGTTGCCCATGTGTATAACCTCACTGTGAACCACTGTTTTTTCCAACTAACTCTCAGGTTATTATATGTGAACAAACAGCATTATTAATAATGCAATTAAGTTTCATAACTTGTATTCTTTTTTTCTTCCCCATTTTCTTTTTTTTTTCCCTCTATTCCCCCCCCCCCCCCCCGCTTTACTGTATAGTCTAATTGAAAAGAAACTTTGGGAGAGATTTGCCCAAGTCACAAAGTACAGTGTCTTGCACTCCAAATCTCTTCAAGCTCCCTGAACTGTGTGGGCGTGATTTGTTGTACCTGAAATATAAACTTTACAAAATCCAAGGAAGGGAGTATAGGAACTTTATTTTTCCCCAAAACACTTCAGGTGGAAAGGCACCAAATACTTTTTTTCTTTTAAGTGTTCATTGTCTGTGCCAGTATGGTTGTCTGGTCTATAAAAGAGTGATTCACCTGTGGTTACCTCATAGCACAGAGGTACTTGATCCCCAAAAGCACTGACGGAGCTGTTGAAAGACAGGTATGAATCTGTTGGATTTAGAATTCCCAGTTACTCTATTCCTCAGTGTACTCATGGGAAGTGAGTTGCATTCTTGTTACCTATCTCTAGAAAGGCACCAACGACTGCAAGTCCAAAGAAAGTGCCTTCTCATCATGCAAGGTTGTGACCCTAGGATCAGATAGAGGATATTGAGCTGGCTACTATGTACAATCAGAACAGACTTCAATTACTGCATCTAACACTGGTCTTTGGGGTAAATTCCTACTGTGGCTTCCAGAAAAATGTAAGTGTTGAATAGTATCTGTCCTGCAGGTTCAACAGCACAGGGCCGATTTCCAAGAATACTCTCTACAGAAGTATTTTCCCCCTTTCTATCACCTTAAAATGAAGGAGTCTAACTATAGCAGGTTGCACAGCATGAGGCACCTTGTGCATGAAAAATTACACAATTATGAATGTTTGGATTAGTTTATATGATTGACTGATCATCCTTAAGTACTTTATAATGCAACCATTCAGCAAATTAGGCTGATGTAATGTATCTCTATCAACAAGTAATTTCCTGTATGTTTGTTTGCAGTGTTCTCTAGTAGCTACATTAAGTTTGTTAATGAAATATGGTGAGTAGATCATGATTCCCCCACTCTTTATTTCATAGGTTGGTGAGACCAGATGCAAAAAAGTTTGCACTTCGAAATCTGATCTGAGATCCAATGATTTCAGCATTGTTGGAAGCTTGCCAAGGGATTTTGAATTGTCGAATTATGACTGTTACGGGAAGCCCATTGAAGTCAACAATGGGCTCGGGAAATCTCAAGCCAAGAACAACAAGAAGCCTCCTCCTCCCAAACCTGTCATTCCATCGGCAGCAAAGAGAATTGATCTTTATGCAAGAGCACTGTTCCCTTTTTGCTTCTTGTTCTTCAACGTCATATACTGGTCCATATATTTATGATAAATCTTTATTTTTTCATATGTGTAAAATATATCCCATTTCATTACCCCTTCCCAGTCATGGAGGCCACTGCGTGAAATAATTTGCATTTTCAAAGCAATATGTTGCATCTTGATGCCATGCGATTGTACTGAACATATGGCATCTGAAATTTGAATGAAAGCATGACACTGCAATGTCTGTGCTCCGACCAACGTTGTATATAAATGTACAGCATACATCCTGCTTTAGGAATATATATGAAGGACAACGCATACTGCATTATAATGCTGAATAATGCTCTTCAGTTATTAGTAACATACAAAGATTTAAAGTGTTTCTGAAAATGAAACTGATGTGCACGTTGAGTATTACTAAAATCAGTATTCTAGTATATGTAGTATTTAACAGCTTTTTTGCTGACTTCCAGAGGGAAACAAAAAAAAAATCCTGTTCTTGTATAATTTTAGAAGGCACTGTTGAAGGAAAAGCTAAAATGTAATTCATATTATTTAGGCTTTGTAAGTGAAGGCAGCATTGAATAAGCTGATCTTGTCTATGTGGAAAAATAAAGGTCAGAGAATTACTAATTTTGTAAAATCAGCTCATTTAGGGGTAAAAAGGAAAAGACAATTGTATCCATCACGCAGGCACACTTAAGTGTGTGAGGATATGCTGACAATAAAACATTGGGCCAAATCTTGACTTCTGTTTCCTTAGACACAAACTAGACACAATATGTTAAAACCAAACAGGCTACTTTCTAGACTAAAGGTATTAGGAGTTTTGGACAAACATCACAACATGAAGTTCAGCATCAGGTTATGTTACCCTTTTCTACAATACTCTGGCCTCTGGCTCGTCTTCTGTAGTGCCTGGCAAGCCTGCAATATATGTCACCATTTTTTTATTGTTGTGTTGGATACATCTTACTTGATTTGTTTTGTTTATCCCTTTGAAAGTTTTCAGTTTAAACAAATCAGTTGTTGTCAAGATTAAATCTCATTTTTACCATTATTTATATGTTTTTTGTTTGCCTGTTGTAGCACAGATAACCAAAACAAACACCTAGCCAGCAGAAGTGAAGATGTGTCCAGATGTCTAAGGGTCTGAGACTCAAATATATTATGAGCCCCTGTATCTATGTGTTAATTGGTGGCTGGCCTCACCAACTCATTGATTTGGCTGCTACTTTTTGAACGATACGGTCCTATGCGTGAAACAATCCTGATAGGAGACTGCTTTCCATTTTCCAGAGGAAACCCTATGATGTGGAGACTACCTAAACTTGATCTCCCAGGGGTGTGTAAGGCAGGACCTGGGGTGTCCTGTGGGTGCCAGGGTGCGTGCCTTTGTAAAGGGAGTCATGAGGTGAAATGCAGCCAAAAGAAAGTTACTTGTATGTGGACATCCGAGCAGTGTGTATTCACCGGGAAAGGACTGGGCCTCAACCCTTGAAAGCGTGCCATAGGAAAATACGTCTCCACTTGTTAAGCTGAGGCACCACAGTTACTTAAAATCTGAAAATAAGACAGCATTTCATAATAGGAAATATGAATTATTGGCTCCTCATAGGCTAGGAAAGGATTGACTGAAATGTGTGAAACCTTCTATAGCACAATCCCTTATATAGTGGGATTGTGTTTTACATAGACACAATCCACTTGTGCTGCATTTCTGGCTCATCCAGGATGTGTTGAGCCAATACAGGGCACAAGTGGACTGTTGCATCATTTGGATATTGCCCACCATGTGAATGCTGTCTACAAATGGTGAGCCTGCACAACCAGAAGGTCAGAACTGAAACTGTCAAAAGAGGGAAGCGCACTATGCTTGCTTCACTGGGCATCTGGAGGATCTGCATGTGCCCAGGGTTTTCTTCTAATCTCTGCCACCTTGTGATCAACAGCCTGGCTGCAATGATTCTTGTTTGGGTTGAAGAGATTCGCTCTTGGAATTATGGTCACATGCTTTCCAGCAGCCTCCCGGCCACTTTCTCATGGAGATTTTAGGGAGTCACTTTACAAGGTGGCCACAATTTGTTCTTTGGGTTTCTTTCTGATCCGAGGAAATGGAAAGGAAATCCCAGATGTTACTGAGCCATGTTGCACAAGGCGGGGGGGAGTGATATCTTTGCTGTTTAGTTCAAAGTTTCAATGTTTCTGTTGAAGATGACTTGTAAGAGACTGTAAGAAGCAATAATGCTAAGTCACGGAGATGAAGAAAGGGGAGGGTAATTTTTATACATACAATCAGAGTGCTATATTTATAGACATTATTTATTCTCATACTTGTATTTTTTCTTACGATACTGGAAGGCAAGAAAATAATTACCCTGTGCTGGAAACTATATGAATTTTGGAAGATAATTTTCTTGTTAGAACTCTTATTAAATGGTTTATCTGTAATTAATGTTCACATTCTATCTGTATAATCGCAATTATAGATTTTATTGTTAAATTAATCTTTGTTCCTTCTTGCTTTCCTGCTTACTTGATGGCTTTTGTGTTTTATCATAAAACATTTAATCAATAATATACTGTAATTGCTTTCCAACTCACACAAAAGGAAGCAAAAGGAATGTGTCTTGTTAAGATAAAGGCTTTTCGTTCATTACAGCACAAAACCTAAGGACAGAAGCAAAGTTTAACAGCAAATTTGAAGCAAAATTTAAAATAGAACAGTGTCAGCTGTAAAGTATTAATTTTCTTTTCACTTACACTAGATAATATTGCAGTATCTGTATTACCTCAGAATATATTAGCTTGTCCTACTGAGCAGTAATAATTGATTTATTTTGCTTTCCTTCTCTCCACTAAAGGTCATTGAGAGTTTTGCGCACCATACCACATTATGGTCCTCCAGCACCCTCTAGTTGTAAAATTCTGCCTGTTGACAACAAGGTGCAAATATAAAACTGTACAGGCAGTATAGGATGTTACTTGATAGTGATAATATAAAGAAAAATAATATTAATAAATTAAAAATCAATGGACATAAAATCACTGGGCAACTATAGAAATTTGCCATGCATTATGAATTTAAAATCGTATAAATTGAGACATTCAAGTAATAGCAAAGGTGAGGCTCATGGAGAACACATTAGTAACTAGATTAACTAGTCATGATGTCTGAACAAACTGCATGGCAGCAAAATCTGTTTCCGAGGGAGAGACCATCTGTGTTTCAGTTGACATTTACTTTAAGTTGTTCTGTTCACTGATATTAGAGATACAAATTTCCGCTCTACCTTTAACATAAGCCCCAGTATTTTCTTGGCTCTTAAAGACTGAGGGGTAGTATCCAAACAGTTCTTCCCTTTCTTTCATGGTGTTATGGGCATTTAGATATCTTTGTATTTCAAAATTCTAAAAGTATGTTCAGACACTGCATCGGGAATTTCCATGGACTTTAATTAATTCATTTCTTTAGTGCATCTGCAGATTTAAGCTACACAATAAGTATGGATGTGACTTGAAAAGTGTATCAGCTGCTATGATTTAATTCTCTGTTAGGATGTGTGAAATGTACTGTGTGGAGAAATCCACACGTTAACTTCCTCATGCTGGTTCACCTCATGTTTAACACCTGGTTTTGGGAGCAGCTCTGTGGTGGGTTTTGGCACCTCCTCTTTTTTTCAGTCTCACAGTAATTCTAGCTGAGAAGGTGTGTGTGAGCATTCTGTCTTTTGAGTGAGGAAGGGAATTTATTCCTGTAAGTGCAGCGTACAGAAAATGGACCCCCTGGAAACATTGCCAAGCAGCTTTCATTCTTCAAAGCCTTCCAATTAATTCTTGGTAACGGGAAATGTGTGGATAAAGAGAGAGCATCTTCAGTGCCCTATTTCCCATTAAAGACAAAGTCATAACACTGCCTTTTGGGGTAGTTTCAATGAGCGTGACCACAGAGATTAATCTGGCTGTATAATCGTTTTGAAGGAAATGCACTTACGAGTAATCTTAATTTGAAAATATTTCACTCTTAAGCAGTCTGTCAGAGCTGTTAAGGTAATCTATTAAGAGACGTTATAATACAGTTGAGACCATTGGTCTCTTCTTCAATTAAAGCAGCTTA
Source organism: Neopsephotus bourkii (assembly GCF_033783945.1). Classification (NCBI taxonomy): domain Eukaryota; kingdom Metazoa; phylum Chordata; class Aves; order Psittaciformes; family Psittacidae; genus Neopsephotus; species Neopsephotus bourkii. Next base: position 15,462,442 of record NW_026900684.1, on the reverse strand, counting down.
CCATTATGGTTACTGTGTGGCTGGTGCAGCAGATATTTATAGAGTAGGTAACAATAAATTATTTATTTCCAAGGGAATGCAACCTGAATATATGCAATGTCAAGTGATTTTTCAGGCTACAGAGATAGCGTAGTGCTGAAATGAGTACAAATGTGGCGTGTAGCGAGCAAGGGAATGATAGGACACTGTTACTTGATGCTTCACTGTATGAATTCCAGGATCAGAGAAGATAACATGGAAAGAAAAAGAAATTCAGATAGAGACTGAATAATAGATTTTTTTGTGCCTACAATTTAACTTAATTGTCTAACAATTTAACTGCTCTGTATAATGATGTTACCTTTTTTTATAACTACAAATGATTAATTGAGAAAAGGAAAATTAAGCTTATCTGTGCTGCCAGACATAAAGAAATCAGTTCTTTTCATACGAAGCTCTAGACTTAAATAAACAATGCACTATGCAGAAAGCAGTATGCAGTTTTAAAGACATAAAATCCTCATTGTTGCGGTTTTGGCTCTACTGTTGTATCAAATTGATCTGAAACAATCTATGCTGCTTTGCAGCACTCCCTCACATTTTGCCTTACTCAGGAAAGTTGCTCACCCCTCTACCTCGCAGCACCTGTCCTCATTCCATCAATAGCTATAGTAGACATTTAAAACACAAATTACATGGCTATTTTGCAATCTTTCTGAAAGTCCTTCATATTTCTATGAATATGTCCACACTGCAGCCACTAAAATGTCTGCGCCTAATGCAGGCTTAGCCAAATTAGCTTCAAACTAACTAGATTGGGGATGGCTGGCAATGTAGCCATGGTAACAGCAAGCTCCGGCTGGGAAGCCTACCTGCTGCCGTTGGAAATGCAGAAATAGACCATGATGCTAACCCCCACAAAGCTATTATGCTCATACAGTTGGTTTAAAGTTAGCTCCTGTGGGTGTTCATCATCCCGTGCCTATAAAATGTAGGCGTGTGCTGTGTGACGCACCCTGTGCTAGAACGGAATTATTTCTTCCCACTGGTGATGTGGAAGATGCCACTGTAAAACATTCTCTCCTTGAATCTTGATGACATACAAGATTTCTGACATATTTAGTTCTGTGTACTGACAAGAGTGCTCACCACACAGTAGTGCCAGAAATGAAACTCATTTTCCCTAAGCAATCTGCCTGTAAAAGACTGAGTTGGAGTCACCCACCTGAGCATGAATGTGGTTGCCTTTTGAGCCTAGGTCATAAGCTGTCCCCTTTGCACACTTGAAGAGCCATTCTGTTTAAAGTTCCTGCCTCTAATCGTAGATATTGTATCATAAGCTTTGAAATTAATAATGACACTGAAGAAACTAGTGAGGCTAATGAGACTAAGACTATCAAAGTCTTATTTGGCTTCCAGGTTGTCCATGGAGGTCAACCCTGGTTTTGAGGGGCACTGATCGCTTTTCAGCAGGGTGTTTCTCAGCACAGCAGTGCCTATGAGCATTCTGGAGCCCAGCATTGACTGACTCCCTCCAAACAGGGAGGGAGTCATGCCCGCTATATAAACTGGAGATTTGTCTGGAAGGGACCGATTGCTGCTTGTGGATGAGCTGGGCATTGGTCAGCTAGTGGTGAGCAACTGTCCTGTACGTCACTGACCTTTGTCATTTTTTAGTTTTAACTCTCTCTGTGTTTTTTCCCTTTTTGTTATTACCATTGTTAGTAATATTAGTAGTACATTAATGAATTATTAAACTGTTCTTATCTCAACCCATGGGTTTTACCTTTTTGCTGATTCTCCTCCCCCATCCCACTCCAGGGAGGTGGTGGCAAGTAAGTGAGCAGCTGTGTGGTACTGTTGCCAGCTGGGCTTAAACTATAACACCACCTGATGAGTTCTTCAGGCTGTGGCAGTGGGTAGTGTGGGGTTTTTCATATATATATATCTGTATATGTTGCTTCTTTCTAAGAATATCCACTGTGGGAGTGATTTTTCACTTAAGGAAGCAAACTCAAGAGGTTTTGGGGCCCAGGAAACCCTGCTGAGTATAGCAGGTCAAGTTGTTGTACCATTGCTGCCTTCAAAAACCTTTCAACTCAGAGGGATCCTTCTCTAGCACCATAAATTGCAAGAAAAATCTTTGCTGAAACTGTGACTGCTGCTGAGAGGAAAAGCTGTGTGTAGGCAGCTTCCACCTTCTTTCACTGTAGCATACATCATGGTAATCAATAGCACTGTTTAGTTTTTCCATTCTACAAAGCACTCTTTCTATCAAGACTGAGTTATTTCCTTAGCAATACACTTTGGCTATCCTACCTTTCATCTCCGTACAGTCAGAGCAAAGATCATGCGTTTGATGTTGACGGCGTTCATGAAGGCAAGCTAGTGCTGATGTTCAAGAACAGATGAACGGAGATATACGGGAAGGCCTGGGACTCCCTTGGTTCTCAAGCTTTAACATCACCTGTGTTATCCCATTTCAGTTATGTCCCTATAACTCAGAATATTGTGTTGTTTGGATAACACCTCACAACCTGCATTATATTTTCAAGTTAAGTATATTGAATCATTAGTTAATTGTCAAAAGCAGAATACAAAAAAGAGTAGTCCATGTCACATTTTTTAAAATGTTGATTTCCTCTATTAACCTTAAAACTTGCACTTGACCTAAAGGCTAGGGAAATACATTTCTCAGTGCTCAATAAGCCTTACATTGTCATAAGAGATTTATCAGTGTCTCAGACAGGCTCGTTCTTTCAGATTAATTTGTTTGTTTCTTTGACTCCCAAAGGCCAACTCACTGGAAAACATTAATTTGAAGATTGGCTATTTCAAGGCATAATACTGACGGAAACTGACTGTAAAGACTAATGTTTTTGAACAATCACACTCCAGCATCAGTTTCTGCTTTTGACAAAGCCTGTCTTCCTACCTGCTCCTGCTTCTGACAAATCCTGTTTAGCTTCAGCCCACTGGAGGGTGTAAAATCTTCATAGACTTTTTGAAATACCTGTCTGATTGTGTTAGCTTCTGGGGTAGCTCTGCTTCCACTCCTTCTCTCAGTGTGCTCTAGGATCAGGCTATTACAGAAACAACCATTTTTAAAGCAAATACAAATAATATAAAGCATCTACTGTGAGCTACAATCTACTTCATGGAGTTAAACTTCAGATTTTATTTATTAATCTTTTGTATTTTCTAGTTGGTTATTTTCCTGAGGTGGATGGTTCTTAACTAAATGAATAAAAGTACATAACAGCAGGAGAGGATCACATTGGACCCACTTGTTTCTCTAGACTTAAAGCTCTTTGCAGTGGTCTTAAAGCCAGGAAGGCTTCAGAGGATTTACTACTGCTTAATCCATTACGGTTGCCTTGCAGAAGTGCAAAGGCAAGACCCCCTCCCTGTGTAGGACCTGCCGTATGCGGCTGCATGCAGTGCAACCTGGCCAAAGGAAAACACAGCAAGGTTTCCCAGACTCCACGCCTTTGCAGTAATGTGTTCATCACGTTCTCCATTTGATGAGTTTTCTTGCAACAGAGAGGCACTTTATTTAGAAAAATAACACCAGCGGTGCCATAGTAATATTCCCCAAAACTGCAGTTTCGTGGGAGATTTTACACCACTACCTTGGAATATTGAATATTATGAATTTCACCATGGGAGATTTTAAACAGGAAATGCATAACCAAGTTGGCAGCACTTTATTATCTCTTACGCAGAAACATGGCTTTATTGCTTTATTTATCATATGTTTCCATATTGTTCCCATTTCAGGAACAGCATTTTAAAAAGGGAATTTTTCTAAACTTACGAATTATTAAAGTATATTGTAGTTTACCCTACTTTTTTTCCACAGGAATATAGATAAGAGATAGCGTGTTTTACATTACAGTGCTCTTGCAGCAAGTTTACTGGTCTCTGTGAAGAAAGTCTTGATGAAATTAAATAAGTGGAAAAAATGTTCATGGAGTGTGCAAATGAAACAGTCAGGAATAAATCAATTTATGCAAAACTCATGCTGAGAGTCTGATGAGCTTTGACAATTGGAATAAATTATTTTGGCTGAAAGGAGATTCCAGACTTAAAACAGGACAATGCTGAATCATTCAACAGGTTTCATTTCTCAGCTGAAAAGAAAAATGTAACTTTATAGAAAAGACTGGATAGTCTTGTCCATAGTGACCTCATATCTGCCCCTACCCAGCACACTCTCCTGTAATACAGTCTTTCTGCCACTTCATGCTGCAAGAATCCAGTCGATGAAATTCTTTCCTCTCTGACCAGGCAGCAAGAAGACTGCTGTTAGCTGACTGGCACATGGTGCTTGGCTGAAGGCAAGGCCCTGTACACAGCGTAAGTTTGAACATCGTACGTAAATGATGGCCTGCAGCTAAGCATACTATCCAGTAGATAAAGCAAGCCAGTTGTCCCTTCCCCAGATCTCCTGTGCAAGTTTGGTAGACTATTTCCTCTATTTTCTTATGTTCCTTTGCGCCAAATGATAGATGATAACAAGGTGGCTTTCCTCTGCACCAAGGGACTTTTTTTAGATTGGACGTGTCCAGGACAAAAAATAATCTGTTGCTATATGTTGCACACTGCCTTAAGGCACTACTGTAAAGCATACAAATAGCAATAAAAATTATTTCAGTCATTGTTAATCATAGATTCAGTGGTACACAGTCCTGACACCTGTATCTGTCTTCTCCCAGTCTTAACATTTCAGGAAGTAGTCTGGCTCTGAGTTCAAGTAACTCTCATTTACATTGCTTTTACATTTTAGTTCTTCCTGATTTACTCTCAGAGGAGGATCAAGCCCACTGCATGTGTACATTCTTCCCTTAAGTATTACTTCTTTCTGATATCTAAAAAAGATTCTAAAAACAACCTCACAGTTTCCTCCTTGGATCCAAATTCAGCAGAAGAATCTGCAGAAGAATCTGCAAAAGAATAACAAAGAAGCCGTATCTCTTAAAACTGTACATTCATTCATTTATAATTTAGTGTAAAATCATGCATATCCATATTTAATATAATGGTGTTCTTAGGACAAAGCCTTCACGAAAACAGTTTGTCAGAATTTAATAACTTACCAGTGTTTCCACTTTCCATTATTATTATTATTATCATCATCATTGTTATGTTTGGCAAGTGTTTTCAAAGTGCATTCATATCATACCACATATTTTTCAGTTCCCTATAAAATACATGATCTGTGCCATGGCACAGAGCAAGCCATGGGATATTAAATCACATACTGGAGTAGCTCCTTCAATTGCAATTTCAGAACCACTGATGTCACATATAATGTTATCAAAAAATACCATTTTTTAGAGAAAAACTTTGATAAGTTGGTATCCAGTATTTTACTAGATTATTAATTAATATTATCAATACCATATGGTAATTAATCAGTATATTACATTAATTACTACTAAATAAATTAATAAAACAGATACTGGAAAATGTGTGTATCTTCCCTGGGGTTTGTTAGCTAAATCCTTGAGGTGAGAAGCTCGTATTAGGTGATTCAGTCTCTCATTCGGAAGACAATAATCCAGCAGCAGTGTAGATATAATCACCTAGTTCGTACATAGGGAGCTAAGAATGAATGCCACACATCTGTCTGATCAACTTACTCTTGCTTAGTGCCTTCTCCTGGATGGAGTGGAAGCCCAGCACTGCTTTTGGCAGAAAGCAGGGTTTTCTTTCATGGTTGACATTCAAAAGCAAAGGAACGCAGGACCCCATGAAGCATGGTATTTCCAATCCATTTAACTTCACAGCCATTTCATGGGATGTGACTGTAATTGATTATCTGTATGTATCACATAATCATTTGTCAATAACACCAGATTGTCTGTTCTTCTAATGAGGCACTGCACTGAGATGAGTTATAATTAATAAAATTATAAAATAATCAGATGATGAATGGAGAAAATTCCACTCTGAAGGATAACATTTATACTCCAGACATTTTTTTGCGTGCAGCGTTGCAATAGCTGTGAAGAAGTAATATTGAATTCTGCTGTCTTGTTCAGCAGTGGCACTCAGAGTGCCAGTGAGATCTGTGATTTTTCCCTAACTGCCTCAAATAACCCGACTCTTATCACTGTAAAGAAAATCTGAACTACTGCTACTATTCTGGTATGAAAACATCAATAAGAACCAGATGTTTCTGGATACATGCTTGAGGCCAGAATTTTCTGATCTCTTTTTATTTCCCTTGCGTTTTCTAAAGGAGGTGTCTTGTATGGTCTGGGTAAGTTCATTTCATTGCCTTTGGCATTTATTTGCTATAGCTGACCAACCTCTAAAATTAAGGTCCTATTTGTTGGCAATGCTAAAACCACAGGGCACCCAGCATAATACAGGCAGAATATTAGTCAAGATTCTCCTCCAGAAAATGCCTTTCAGTGCTCGTGTTTACTTCAGATACCATCAGCTAAGACTTTTTATAATTTTAGTTGTAGAAAGTGAGTTTGTTAGATCATGTTAGCAGACTTGTTTCATTTGACAGACATAAACGCTGTATTCACAGTAGCAATAGCTGGTACTCATAGGTTTGGCACAAGCAGGATTTAGGAGAGAAGATGGATCTCTGTTGGAGTGTGCCTGTCATTAGTCCACTTACTATAAAGTGCATAAACCCGTTCTCTGTCCTTAGGTAGTTTTTCTTTGCAGCTGGTTTAGACCAAGGACAGCAATGTTTCTAAGTTTAAGGTGAGGTTGTTGTGCACTGTACCATGTTTGAACCGCCTTTGAAACCCCATCAGCTTGTCTCTTTCATTTTAAGCCCTTTATGCTTTTCTTGTGCTGGGTATGTTGACCTGTAATGAAAGGAAACTGTAAATTTCAAATTGTTCAGAACCCAGCTATCTGCACACATCATCTCTGTGCATATGTCTTACTAAGGCTATGCAACTGGCAAAAAGTAAAGTAAATCCCATGTTAAAGTGGCAACTACACAGACTCCAGTAATGTTATAGCACTTAATCTGTATAGGACAACTTGCCATTAAACACAAATTATGTTTCAGTAAAGACAAGCAGTGTCATTTAGGTTGTCTTTAATGCCACATATATTAAGCAGATTTTCTTTTCTGTAAGCTCTGCTATTAAACCCCATATTTAAGGCAATTACGCAGTTAGAATAATGTTATTTCTGTGCATTTACTATGGTGTAGATGTATTTCTAGTACAAAGTATGTAATTAAATACCTCATAAGAATTGTTTCTTTTTTTCTTACATTTCTGCTATAGGTTTGTTTTGGGATTTTTTCCCCTGCTGTAAAAACTTGCTGTTAACATCACACTACCAGAATTAATCTCTGGGAATATAAGGCTATGCAGAGGTGAAAGTAAAAATATCTCTTATCTGTGCTGTGAACTAGTTCTGGGACTGAGCAACTGGAGTGGTTTTTCAGAACTAAAAATAAACTTCTGTCGAGCAGAACTGTTCATGTTTCCATGATAACCTGAGTGAGCTGTTTCTTGACAAGATGGTTTTCTCAAAATAAAGATTATTGATGCCAAAGATGTAAAGGTGAGCCCAGAAGACATTTCTGTTGCTGCAAGATTATAATGATAAGGATAAGAGATCTGATGTTTCACAACAGTCCTTTTAACCTTATATCCTATTTTTGATGGGATTTTTCAAAGGATAGTGTAAAATGCCTGCAGTGGGTAATTGAACAAAAAAAAAAAACCCACAAAACTTTTTACCTTTTGGCTGTTTCTTGAAGAAAGGAATTATTACCTTGTCTCATGCAATTCTATCCATTCCTCCCACTTATTTTATTTTTAATGTTGCAAAGTGCTTCAGTTCTATAGTATAATTTCTGCAACAGCACAATGTATCTTACTCATTAGTGTCATAAAATACATTACTTTCACATTTGCTCAAGTGTTTTTTGTATGATTGATATAAATTTTTCTTTTTTTTTTTAAATAAAAACTAACAGGGAACTTTTGATCAGTGTTTAATCTCTTACTCACTATAGCTTAAATTTTCTTTTATTTTCCTAATGACAGAATCCCTGACAAACTTATAAAATTATAAAAGTGATCTGAATAAAATGCAGTGTAATAACACAACCATTTTTAAACTAAATCTGTATCAAGATCTCTCTTCTTGTAAGAAGTGTTTATTATTCTACATTTTAAATTTAAGAAAAAAAAAAAGGAATAAAACCCACAGCTTTACACATTTTGCTTACAAAAGAATCTATGACCTAATTTTCAGTTACCTGTGGGCACATGAAACTTTATTACACTGCCAGTTTAGAGTAAAGTGGTCATGACTGAGATCAGTCATGACCACTTTACACTACTTGGTACTAATGGGAACTGATGACCACGTACCTTCTGATACTTCTGCATGATTCAAAAGGGAAACACCCCTACAGAAGAAGAAAAATGGAGGTTTCATCCACTCGCTTGGTGACCACCATGAATTTTGTTCTACTTTACTGTAGAGGGAGCTGAAAAGAAGGCTGTTGCCGTCATACATCTCACTACATTGACAGCCAGCCAAATTGTCTGTGCCCTACTAGCTTAGAAGGGAGCATCACCGCCCCGGGGACAGAGGTGACATACGGCCATTCCCCACTCCTAGGATGTCTCCTGACCCATTTGATCTCCAGGCCAAAAGCAGGGTTAACGCTAGTCTTGTCATTGCAGCTTTTCTGTTTCTTCAAAGAGCTCTTGGCCTCAAAGCCTTAATCATACAGATACTGTTTCAGGCAAAAAGTTAAGTCAGAGAGATTTACTCCTGCACCGTGGAATCTTTTCAGAAGCTGTTTCACTTGGATTAAGGAGTTTAATGTAAAAGTTAGGGGTTCATTAGTTATGCTGTAGTGAAAAACACCTTTGCAAAGCTTGTGTGAATGCTATCTTGAATCCTGTGCAAGGTCGTTAACTGACTTTCTCTTGTCAGCACACAAAAAGAAGTCAAGTGCCTGACATGTGCTAACCTTGTTAAGGCATCAGATTTGCAACAGGTTCAAAATCTGAAAAGATCAGCTGATTTTTCCAGGTTTCTAAGGTAGGTGGAGCAGGCTTATATTTACAGATAGTGTGAGTTTTTCTGAATGGAACATTAAACTGAGAACTTGCCTTCGATGAGAATGTTCATTACACAGTCCCTTTCTCACAGTCCGGTATCTGTACAGTATCCTTGTTCAAAAAAGTAGCTAAGCATACTCACTGCAACCACAGAAACAACTTGCTACAATATTCATAAAGTTAAGTGCAGCCGTAAGGAATGTTTGAGTGAGTATATACAAAGTTTTTATCATCACTGGCACATAATAGCCTTGGGTTTCAATCTGTCTGTGATTTTTTGATCTGGACCTGCTCCTCAGTGTAGTCACTTGGAATTCTGAAGATGTGAGATCACTGCATGATGCTGTGATTGCTAAGGAAGAAAACACCCAGTGGTTTTGTGGGAAATTGCTTCTGTTGTACAGAAAAAAGTCCAAGTCACAAGTGAGTAGAAATAAGAGAATGAGTAACAAGAGCATACCCCAGATATGTCATCAGAGAGCGGGCTATAACATTCTTGTCAGCTTGTATTTGCCTTTTAACATTTTAGCGTGTTGTTTATGAATGCAGGGAACTGAGGTGGAGAAGTGATTTGACAGGTACCAGCCATTTGACAAGTACCATACCTCAGCAGAGTACAGTCCACCAGTATATGAAATCCAACATCTTTGTCATCTCTAAGGGGCATTCCAATATGAATAACGAGTAATACATTTCTCACAGGTGACAGAAAAGATGCAAGTCTGCAGAGGAATTTCAGTGGTAAAAAGCTGACCTGAAAAATGGGTGCAGGGTTCATATTTCAAACATAGATGCCGGTATGGAAAAAAGAACAAGAACATGATAAGAATAAAAAACAGTGCTGGAGTCAAGGCTGGCATTGCTCATGGAACAGATGGGAGAGGTGGCAGATGAAAAGAGAGAGGATCAAGGCTGGCTGTTACAGTGTAAAGCAAAAAACCATCATGACTGAACAAGCTGTGCTCCACAGAGGGAATGGGGATGGTAAAATCAAAATAACAGGAGAGAAAAAGATTCTGATGGTGATGCTTTGGAAAACCAGATGGAAATCAGGCAAGGAAGGGGACAGCAAGAAATAAGAGAGGTGGCAGTTAGGCAGGAAAAAATTAGGACAGGAATAAGAAATGTATTCCTTGGGACTGAGACAAAGCAATAGAAATATTTTATACTATTGGAAGAAAAGGGAAGACCTTGCCAGGCAGGAATTACAGATTTAGCACACATAGTCATATCTGACAGTGCTCCTTTTATTTTTTCCAGAGCCTTAATAATATAATAATCTCAGTAGAAAAAAAAGTTAGTAATCTATAGCAGATTTTCCACGTGTATGAATAGTTCAGCACATGCCCAAGTGATTTTATCGGCAAAATAAATACAATGGTTTTTGCAAATAGCAAGGATGCAAGTAGCTCAGATAAATACAGTAAATCCCAATTGGCTATAAATTTTTATAATGGTTAGCTAAGCTAGTAACAAACTGCATTGTCACAGTTACTATACTTAAAGTTGTCCAATTATCACTAATTATTTTACATCAGTTGCACCACAGGGTAGTGAAGTTGCTTTTTTCACCATCAGAATTGCATAATAGAAGTTAGCATAAGACATTCCTCAGTACGTGTCGCCCCTGGGTATACATACTGTTAATGGAAACAGTACCTGTTGGCTAATCAGAAGAGGAAGCAGAATAAGCATGGCAGATCAGGATGTACTTTTTATTTTTAAAAAGACTCGTGGGATCCAGAATGAACATATGGGACTACACAATTTAAGAAAGATTTGGAACTTGAAACTCTCATATGTATTTCCTCTTTCTTTACATTTACTGGTATTTGCAAAAGTTCTGCAGATTTCAAAATTCCTAAGACAGCAATCTGTTTTTTTCTTTTCCTTGGAGTGCAAGAATTACTTGATCAGCCATAGAACCAAAGGATTCCTATATTGGTACAGCATTTCTGCAGCCTACAAAATCTGCATAATTTAAGAATTTTTTACTAGTGAAAAAGTAATAATTCTGAATATAAACCCCAAATATTGATATCATATAAGGCCAGTAGGGACCACTGTAACTATTTAGTCTGAGCTCTTGTAAAGGGCCTTCTTATATTTAACTTTTTCAACAAGAGTTTTTAGAAAAGAATCTTGATGTAATTAAGCATTTTTCAGGGCTGAGGAATTCAATACAATTCTCAGTATCTGATTGCCATGGCTAATGGCACATTACTAAAACTGCAAAACAAAAGATAAACTTTATTTCTAATATGATTAATATCAGCATTCAAATACTGTTTTGTTTTTTTTTTACTGCATCCATCTCCTCAAATGCTTTATAGAAGTTACTTTCCTGAAGCGCATACTGCATGTCATTGAGTTGTTAATGAACGATTCTTTTGATAAGTATATGAGGCTATCGCTAAATGTTTCTGAGAGCAAGACAAAAACTCCTGTTCTTCAGCCATTTCTGATTTTTTTCCATGTCTCCCACGCACCTGGTGAATCACTTGCTCATTCAGTTGAACTGCCGCCACTGCCTCGAACCAGATTGTGCCAGGATGAATTGTTGAGGAAAGGTTTTCCTGATAAACTCATATTTATTTCTGACTGGCACATATGTTAGTCCTTTCCAGCTTCCTCACTAACTTCTACATTACATTCATAATGCCATCCATTAGAAGAAACTATTAAATCAAATATAGCCATGACCAAATCCTGCATTCTTTGCACTAAGTAGCAAATCTCTCCCAGACTTCTATGGAAACAGGATTAAGCAGTTAGCCTTTTTAGGTGTTTGACATCTTATTATTTGATATCTGGCCTTCTGTCATCTGTCATTGTTTTCATTATTATTGCACTGTTATTTTCCTTTCAACAAGTGATTGATGCTTATTATTAACAGTCCTCCTGTTGATGCTTTGTTCAGATTCCAAACTAATGCATTTTTATATGACCTTTTATCATGTATTTGAAAGAATGCATAGAGCAATCTTCTGTTCTTAAGATTTCAAACCTTACTTAACTCTTGCTAGATCCTTTTCATTTTCTCATGCAAAAAGTATTGAATGTGATTCCCAGTAATGTAGTCTGATTTTTTTATGCACAGTGTTAATGTCTATTCTTAGTACATGGTCATAAATTACTATCACCTATAAATTTATTTTTTCTCTTTTGCCTGCTTGCATCTTTTCAATTAGCACAGGACTATTATAAAAAATGGAGAGTTGAAGAAGGCTCCATTATATTATTGGCATTTTCCCCTGCTATTAAATTCTGATTAAACTGTTTTCTTGCTGATTGACTAGTCCATGCTGTCTTTTTGTACTTAATCATCACAGCTGAAATCTTTTCTTTTTCTCTGGCACACCACCATCAGAATATGGTCACATAATCTGGCACTCTTTCTGCATGTTCTGATATGATGATACAAATCTGGATGCACATACACACACACACACATTGTGGATGATATATACCCATATGTACTCACGACTCTGTAATGGAAAAGGATGCATTAGAAAATCAGCAGCCTGGGTGGTATCAGTTGTGATTGTCATGGCAGTTATTATTAACTCACCACAAACAGTGTACAAACCCCTCAGCTGTAATTGGTAATTAACTTCTTACTTGTGTCACTTTTATTTTACCTGCCTGCTATGCTATAGGTCCTATGCTGAAAGTCTTTCACTTGAAATATTTTACTATCTAAGCAGATAAAGTGTATATCACCATGAATTATTCTTACTGTATCTGACAAAGGTCTTGATGTGCATGTGAAATAGCACTGTTCTCTGTGACACACACACAAAGCAACCCAACCAACCAAAAAAACCGAAGCAAACAGCTTACAGATTTAAATCCTTTCTATAACTGTAAAAACTGAGATTCTTCAAGATTTCTTTTTTATATTTTGTGTCATCTTAATCTTTCTTATATTTTAGTTCATTGTGCAGCTGTAATGTAAATACTTGTTTGGTTTGTTTTTTTTTGTTTGTTTGTTTCATTATTAAATATTAAAAACAATCTTCAAACTGAGATTTTTGCTGCATTTTAATCTCATTTGATATATGCAAGGGGATTCTTCAGACTGGGGTGAAAAAAAGTGTGTGTGTTTATGCTTTACCTGTGCTCCTGTTAAAGATTGGTAGTATTACAGTATTTATTAAAAGCAAATGCCTGCACATCTCACTGTCTAGGGCACAGTGAGGACAACATGGACACCACCTTTCTTCCGATATCTTAATCTACCAATTGTCACAGTGACACTGTTTGTTCCTTTCACAGAATTCAGTGGTCCATTGTACCAAGGGGCACAAAACCTGACCTTTGGGAGGGACAAGGCTGGGGGAGAGAGCAAGGAATGGCTGTAGAGACTCTGCCATGCCACCCAATTAATGTCATGGGGTCTATGAGCTCATGATGGTAAAGCTCTCTCTCTTCTTCAGGAACACCTCTTTTCCTGGGGAGAGAGATGATGACGCAGATACAGACAGAAACTAGTACAGAATTTGCTGGTGAAATGACTCAAATGAAACAAAACTCGTCATGAATCAGTGATAGGTAAAGGGCCTCAAACTGCCTACTTTCTATGTGTTCAGCATATGGTACTTATATCGATATCTGAATACCTGAAGCTTCAAGACTCTGCTTTGTACCTAGAAAGGGGAATTCAGACAATTTAATATTTTTTTTTGTAAAAAAAGGGAGATGCAATGAAAGATTAGTCTCCTTTCCTGCATGGATATTCCTCATCTTTGTTAATAACAACAAAAAAATTACAAATATGCCAGCAAATTAGCATTTAATAGCAAATTTATTGTCACAGTCACAATGTCACTATACTGCCTGTTCTATAAGATCTGTGCATGTGTCTGTGCGTGTCTATGTCTCTGTGTGTGTGGTGCATAGCAACAGACTTTGTGCCAACTGAAACATGTTAAATTTAGCTTGCAGTAAATAGTACGTCTAGCTAACATAGCTGGAACCCATCTTGGTAAAAAAATCTCCATTATGCATGAAAATGAAATGTCTGAGCAGCTTTAAATCTTCCTGCATATTAACTTTTCTGATTTGGGTACAGAAATTGAAAATGCGCTTTTTAGATATACCTACATCCCAAAGTCAACTTGGTGTGGACTAGTGAAATAATAATCTAGGAAAACAATGTGGAGTTTGGGGGGGGGAGGGGGGCTGGCTTTTTTTTTTTTTTTTTTGTTTTTGTTTTTTTTTTGGGGGGGGGTATTGGTGGCTTCTTTCTTCTTCAGCTCAGTTTTCCACCTAAGCTAACAGGTTCCGCTGTCACAGAGAAGTCGGCATGTGACTGATTTATACCTCTGACTTCCACCCGATGAAAGGCGTACAGACGCGAGGGCTCGGCATGCGGGCGGAGGCGTTCGGGCTGAGGTACCCAACTTTAGACGCGCTCTTTAGGGGCATCCCGGGGGGCGTTGTGGGGGACAAGACACCCCCCGAGGCAATGGGGCTGGTCCGAGCGGATAATCCTAGAGGCTGCCGCGGGCACTGACCCGCACCCGTCACCTCCCGCCCCGCCTCTGTCCGTGGTACTGAAGACTGGCAGCGGCCGCGCGCTAAGGGGTGGGACGCAGCGCGAAGGGGGTGGGAGGGGCGCGCTCCCGCGGGTCTCCGCTGCTCGCGCAGGCGCGCCGCCGCCTCGCCGGGTGCGCCGCCCGCCCGTCCGTTGAGTGCGAGGGAGCGCGGGCGAGCGCATGTGAGGGCAGGGCTGGGCCGGGCCGGGCCGGGCTGGGCGGCGGGTGCGCTCAGACAGCACAGGAACACAGCGGCAGCGCCGCCGCTCCACGGCACACGGCCACCCCCGTACGCTCCCTCCCCCAGTCTTCCCGCTTATTTCCGGAGCCGGGACGAGGACCGGAGCGGCGGCTGTCGGTGGCAGCAGGTTCTGCCGCGCCTGCCGTGGTTGCCTTGCTCCCACCAGCCGCTCGCTCGGAGGATCTAATTAGCTGACGAGCGCGCCCCGCGGAGGAGGAGAAGGACGACGCGGAAGAAAGGGCTGTTTCCGTGGCTTTGTGGATGCTCTACTTTTCCTGGAAATGCAAAAGATTATGCATATTTCTGTCTTCCTGGCGCCCGTGTTGTGGGGATTGATCTGGGGGGTCAATTCTAACAGCATACAGATCGGTAGGTGCCCGCGTGCCGGCGGAACCCGCTCTCCTCCCGCCGGGATCCCGTTCCCTCGCCTTTCGCTCGGGCATTCCTGTCATGTCCAGCCCTACCGCGGTACCGGCCAGGCGCCTGCCGGGTCCTCTCCCGCTGCCGTGGCCAGCCCCTCGGTCGCTAAATGGACCCGTAGCTGGGATCGCTTCGGCCGCGATTCCCGAGCCGGTGGAGCCCGCTGGTACCCTGGCTGCGGGAGGGGACGCGTCCCCCATGCTGCCCGCGCTGCCGGTGCTCCCGCCCGTTGATTCCTGTGTGTGTGTGTGTGTTTCTCTGCAGGGGGGCTGTTCCCGAGGGGCGCCGATCAGGAGTACAGCGCGTTTCGGGTCGGGATGGTTCAGTTTTCCACCTCGGAGTTCAGGCTGACCCCACACATTGACAACTTGGAGGTGGCCAACAGCTTCGCCGTCACCAACGCCTGTGAGTACCGGAGCCGCCAGCCGCTGCGCACCGTGCGCTCCGCTAGACATCCTGCTAGTGCCGGCGGGGCCGGGGCGCCTGCGCACGGCGCGGCGGGGGGAGCCTGTGAGGGGGGTCGCTGTGTGAGGGGGGTGTGTGTGTGGAGGGAGTGCGGGAGGAGGGCTCCGCACCGCCGTCGCGCAGGTGCGGGAGCGCCCGGTCCCTGTCAGTCCCGTGTCTGCCCCCCGGTAAACGTGGCGCGGGGTGTCTCTGCTGCTCCCCAGCCTCGCACAGGTTTAAAATGGTTCCTGCCGCCCCCGCCCGGGAGCTCTTCTCCGCGCGTTACGTAAGGCTGCGCGGCCTCGGCGCTGTCCGCAGCGGTCTCCCACCGCCCGCGGAGCCTTCTCATTAAGTAGTGTGAGCAGGGCCGGGGCTCCCTCCCGACAGCAGTCGAGGAGCTGCGGGGTGGTCAGCCATTTTACACCACGCTCCATCACGCCGCCCTCCCGCTTCCCCCCTTGCCGGGTGTCCGCGGCTCCCGCAGGGGCCGTCGCCTGCCGGCGGGCTGTACAGGCGGGCGGCGGGGCTCTGCCCTGGCTCCGCCTCCGGCGAGGCCGGGCCCGGCCGCCCGCGTGCAGCGGGGCTCGGGGCACGTGCGTGGCTCGGGGAGGTGGGGCGGGGCCGCGGGCGCCCCGGCGCGGAGAGCAGAGCCCTCGGACGGGGGTCCCGCGGTGAGTGCGGCCGCCGCTCGGTGGCTGCGCGGCGTTCGGTGTGCTCTGTGACCCTGCGGGAGAGGGGGGTGCGCGGCCGGCCATGCGGTAAGGGGCAGCTGCAACGGGAGCAGCGGGCGCTGTCCGTTCTGGTGATGGGAGCTGTGAGCGTGAAGCAGACGTTCCCAGGGCGAGGGGAGTGCCGCCTTCTGCCGCTAAGCCGCTTGATGTGGAGGAGAGATCCCGCTCTTGTGCCG
Organism: Neopsephotus bourkii; assembly: GCF_033783945.1. Taxonomy (NCBI): domain Eukaryota; kingdom Metazoa; phylum Chordata; class Aves; order Psittaciformes; family Psittacidae; genus Neopsephotus; species Neopsephotus bourkii. The sequence continues at coordinate 15,445,840 of NW_026900684.1, read as the reverse complement.
GCTGCTCCTGCATTATCCCAGCGTCGCACTCCCCCGAGGCTTTTCCCCTTCTCTCCCAGGGAGGTGATTTAAGAGACAGACTGAATCTGGCGGTTAGCTGTCAGCGGGAGCAATTTCCCTCTATTAGCGACCTTTTTAAATCATTATCGTTTAGCTGCAATATGGTAGGAGCTGGAGGTGCTAATGAGAGGGGTGGCCTGGCACAGATGTTGGGATAGGTGCAAGAGCTCAGCCCAAGAAGCTTTGAGTGCCATATATGAGGGTAGGAGGGCATAGTATCCATAGCTGAAGTCAAAAAAGTCAGAGCATGTAGTCAGCCACAATAAAGGTACTTTGCTAATCTTTGCAAGTTGCCTGGGGAATTCTTGTTCTCATGAGTATTGAGGTTTTGCGGCAATCAGAACTATATGAGATCAGTATTTGCAGTATATGTTCCTGTTGGTCAAGTAAGGGGTTGTGTAGAGGTTTACATAGCATTCTGTGATACTGACGGGTCTTTTCTGTGTTTTTCAGTTCTGTGAAGTCAATGAACTTCTCAAAATAACTTATATAAGGCACCAGAATTTTGCTAGAGACAAGTGTAGCGACTTGGTCTTTGAGAAAGTAACAGTTACGTATTTTTCTCCACGCCGAGCAAGTTTTTCATCAGTATTTGTATGTCTGCATAAGCCATGTTCTTGAGCTTAGCTCTTTCTTGGAGACACGTGTAGGCTGTAGACTGCAGTGATGGATTTTGAGCAGAAGGGAGCTGTACTCCGTGTTTCCCTTTGTCTGAACCTTGTCCAAGGCTTCAATTTCCAAGTGGTTTGAAGAGCACCAAATTAAGATGTGAGCACTTAATCACCTCAGTCACAGCTGATGGTTTAGTCAAGTTATCTTGTCAATTTGATTTAATTGACTAGTTAAGCATGTGCAAAAAGTACCTATAGTATCTCCTCGATTGCCTTCCAAGAAAGACTTGATTGGAGTTCTGAGGACAAATATTTGCCATATGAGATGCAGAATTTGGCAGGTGATTGCAGAGCACTGCAGGCACAAATGGTTAAGCAGATCCACATTTTTTTCTTGTACCCTTTATGCTTGTTCTCACTTAAAATACAGAAAAATCTCTTTTTCTTGTTTTTTGTTTGTTTTATTTAGTTTTCCCAGAATCGTGTACAAAGAACCTGTCCAAACGCAGCACTATCAACAGTTAATGCAGGTGTAAAAGGAGGTCAGAGAGATGTACGATAATGTGAAACTGAGAATGCTTCAGGTATTTCACTCCAGCTGATGACTGTCCTTCACAGGAAGATGGTGCAGGCTGATATCGTAGTAGAAGTCATGACGTTTTCCCCCCTAACAATAATAAATACATTGTCTAAAATCGACTACCGGAATGTTCGGGCTTCTGCTTTAATCCCCGACCGGTCCCACCGCCGGGCCGGAGGTGCGGGCGGTCCCGTCCTGGCGGCCAGCAGGTGGCACCCGGCAGCCACCCGGGGCTCAGCCACCGCCCCGCTGGGGCTTTGCCCTTGCCCGCGTCCCGCCCCGCGCAGGCAGCACAGCCGTGCGGCTCCCTCCGCTTTGAACACCGTAAACTGTGAGGGAATCTTCAAACTTATCATGTCAGCACTTGCGCTAAGCTCATTCATGAAGCAAACAGTTTTTCAGATGGACAAGTTGTATTGCTGGTACTACTTTTATACTGGGTTCACTAAACGTCCAGAAAGAGGAGACTTGGTCATGTACCCCTGAGGGTTGTTTGAAACTCAGCCATTTAAAGGTGACTAGAAGATGGGTGTAACAGAGGAAGAATGGACACGCTTTAAGTAGGTAGCCTTAATTCACATATATTCGTAACAAGTAATCAGTAGGTTTGTTGGACTCTTGAAAGTCTTGTGCAGAGCTGTCTTGAGATGTCCTCAGCAGTAGCTGTTGGAATATAATTGAAGTTTGACACCTCACAAGTCGGTGTCACTAGGAGGCAGAATGGTTTTGATAGAGAGGTGGTGCTGTCTTTCTTCAGGCTGGTGGCACAATTAAGATAAATGTCTGCTGGGTAGCTGCTGTTAACATCCTTCAAAAGAAATGGGCTAGCCTTAACCGTTTTGGGGAATTCTTGGTGATTCAGAGGATTACAGCCTAGGTGGTAAAGACAAATGGTAGCAGAGCTAACAGAACCTTTGGCTTTCAACAGCTGGAGCAAAGGTACAGCACTGCAGGTAATTCATAGGGTGGAATTGGAAGGTATCCAAACCACTGGACTTTATTGTCCTTCACTGCATTGTAATGGAGCCTAGTCTAATTGGAGAAGTGCTGACCATCAGCGACATCAGATGTTTTTAAAAATAGTTAAATCTGACAAAACAAGGGAAGAGGCAACTGGTGAAGATTAATTTTTTCCTCCAGCACAAACAGGGATTGTTGTATTTTGTACTCACATAGTTTTGCACTGAAAGGATATTGGAGTTACCTAAAGAGATGTTTCCTATGGAGTGCTATAAAATCTCAATAACTGTAACTAGTTTTTCATATAGTAGTTTCAGCACAGAGGTAATATATGCACAATCTTGTGTGTTTAATCCTGCTAGCTCAAGGGCCAGTGTTGAGCTTTTCTGTTTTAAATCAAGTCTTGTAGCTCTGCAGGGATCACTGCACCGTGACATTACGACAAGGGGATGCTGATTCATGCATAAACCTTAGATCCTTTCATTATATCTCCAACCAGCGGCTTTGAAAACGTGTGAATATCTTGCATGTTGCAACCTGGGAGTCATTGTAAAGGTTTTCTGAGCCATTTTGGAATATAATGCTGTAGATTGCATTCATGAAGAAATAGCATTCAGCATACTGCTGGCAAAATGATTAAAGACTAAGCAAAGAAATATATCGTGCAGTGGTAAAGATGGGAGAAATTTACACCTGTTTATTTGAATTAAAATTACTGTGAACCAAGGCTAAGTGTATTTCACAATGAATGATTAGAACTGATTTTAAAGGAAAGGGTGAATTTATTAAATGCTTATGTTTCAGTTCATTCGTATTCCTGGACCTTCTCACTTCCTTTTCACTATAAAACATTTCTCGGGCTTGATGAGCAGATGTGAAATAGGTTCTGTACCCCCTTGTATTTAAAATGGGCAAGATCAGATGTATGTGTCTTTAGTAAAATGATACAGTAAAGCCAGGATGTAGCCTACAGTAGGAATTCTTGTGCTTTTGCTGGTCTCAAAACATTTCTCCCCTCAAAATAAAGCACTGGAGCAAATTTTAAACATTCTTCTGCTCCTGAGAGTTATTTGTGAAGAAACCTGGGGTATTTTTGTGTGACAGTGTTGTCCCTGCTGAGCATCTTTGCTCCTGACTCACGGAGTATCTTCACACAGCCATGATCCAGACTGTGGGCAAATAAAAATACAACAGTTTCACTTGACTATTTGACTTTTCAGGTTTTTATTATGTGATTACTACATTAATTTTGTCCATGTAGCTAAATAAAGTATTACCATGAAGCTTTGAATATATTTTACTCTTGTGTTAAAGTGAGTTAATAGCAGGTTTTGGGTAGCATAATAATCAAGCTCTTAAATCAACCAACATTTTCAGTCTCTTCAATATATTTCTATGTTTATATATGCTTTATATTTAATATAGAAAGAAGTTGCTACATTTTAATATTTATGTTAATAAAAGCTTTAATTTACACCAACTTTGATAGGACTATGGACTGCACATAGCTGTGGATGTACTTGCTTTCAATCAAACATACTGTACTATTCAGTGTGTATTACACACTCTAAACTAAGGGCCATTACATTAAGTGATACTATTACTACCAATTTCATTAGTTTTTTTTATCAAGTTTCTCATGGTAAAATATTTTTGGGAATTAAGACCTTTTTAACAGATAAATAAGTCTTTTTGAACAGATGATAATTGCTTGGAAAGTATATAGTAATGGAACATGTTAGTTTGAAAATGCATTAAACAGGTGAAGACTATTCTATTAACATTAGGTAGAAAATGATGATAATCACTATAATTAATTTATCAGGCATCTCTGGTGAAAACATGATTAAATTATAAAAAATAATATTTGCTCAAGGAAAATACAATTTTAAACTAATAATTCTCTAATATGTGCTGGTAGGACTAATTTTTAGGAAACTAAAGGAGGAAATAACCTAGGGTAAAACATGGTCTAGTGTGAGGTGTCCCTGCCCATGGCAGGGGGGTTGGAACTAGGTGATCTTAAGGTCCTTTCCAACCCTAACTATTCTATGTGTGTGTACACACACGTGTATATGTACATGTACATACATGCTTACTTATATAATAAACAATACTGTATTTTGAATGTCACGTAAATAAAAAGCAGGACATTGGTTAAGCCCTACAATTTTCTGAACAGGATTATCTCAAAGCTCTTACTATTAAGCTAATGTATCACTTAAAGTCAGTGTTTCATCCATGTGAGGGTGCATGACTTACTAGGTTTTTTTTATATTGATGGTTCATGCTCATATTCTGGACCCAGCATCAGTGGAACTGAAGCTAAGGGGTACAAGGTCAGACTGAAAGAAACAGTAATTGATAACTGAGTAGGTAAAAAAATTTAGTTGTATATATCCAAATATATATAAATATATGAATGGGCTTATAATATAACAGTTGACTAGAACTTTAATATCTGGCATGAACAAGATTTTTCTGTTATTCTGTAACTGATCATTGTATTTATGAGAGCATGCATACCGTGGTATTTGCTTTTAGAAGACAGTGGACAAGCGGTTAACTCCTTTTGCCATTCAGCTTTCTGAAAAGGTATAGGGCAAAAGTCTGCATGTTTTTAAACAAAATAGCAAGGTTTGTGGAGCACATTATTATTTTGTCTTGAAACCTTAATGTTTTATTTTAATAAGTTCATTAAAAATATCTGCATTGACTACAAGCACATATTAGAGGTAACCTTGTTAAAACTGAACACGGGCTTTCTTTTAAATGAGTAAGTCATTGCAGTGTGAGAATTATTCATCACAGAGTAAGTCGTAATGAATTCTGTAAGGATATGCAATAGGGAGTGAACAAAAGCATCAGACAAACATAGTGAATCCATATTGTAAAACAGATCAACAGTAAGGCGTAAAGGGAGGTTTTGAATAACAACATGTTGAACAAATTCATATTGGATCTTCTAAAATCAATAACTGTGCTTAGAATACTGCTATTGTATTTATTTATGTGCAGTTAGAGTGGTATAGGTGTCCTTTAAACTACTGTTTACTTTATCTGTCTCTATCTGGGCCCACCATAGAACAGTTTTTACTTTCTAGAGCACCACTGCCTTGCCCATTTGTTTAACAATTATTCTATGGCAGAACTTTGATTTTACTTTTTTCTATAAGTAATGTTCTCAAGTGAGGTAGTTTATGGGAAAATTACCTTTTCCTCCTAAATTTCCCATTTGAGCAGTTAGTATAGAGAGTTAATGCTTCTGTCCTGAATCTCATTTAATGTGCAGACACTTATGTATTGGCTGGTTGTTTTATGAGGGTGTAAACAAAATAAAGAAATAATTGCAAGGCATTCATTGTGATTCTGTGGTGAGGTGTGGTTCAGCTCTAGCTGCTACTGTCTCCCACCACCTGCTTCCAAACTTGACTCACATAAATTAGTAGGATTTTTTTGAGGGCTGCAATGTTACATGCAGTTCAACTAAATGTGACAGAACGAAGCACAAGAAATGTCTTACTTCAACGCTAATCTACTATTTAATTTCTTAACAGAGGAAGGATATTCAGCTCTATATTCATTAAATCTATATGTAATTGCTTTATATGTTTGAGGTGCTGGGTCTGTAACTGAATTACCAACCACTTCAGCTAGCCCATGAATGGCTTTGCTGGACATGGAAATAATGTCTTTGTTACTTCACTATGGAAGGTAAACATGCTTGTATTTCTTAAAAAGAAAGTGAGCGTTGCCAGTTGTATTTTAAAATAGACATATTTTTTTTTCCAAATGTTTCTTCCAATGAACAAGAATAAGACAAAATTCTCTAAAATGCTCATATTGGCTGTGACTCTTAAGATACTAAGATATTACTCGTAGAAGAGTTTTAAACCTTAGTAAGGGACAGTGACTAATTATATGAAATGTTCAAGATATCATGGCAAGCATGTGTTCCTATATCTGCCTCATCTGTTCAGTTTAATCTCACTTTCAGGTACTTAATATTACACTGATTTGATGCTGCAGTGCTTAGGGCTGTCATACCACTATAATTTATTCTCCTTATAAATGTGTTTAAAAGTTTAAAAACTTGATGGGGTGGAAAAGATGCCTGTGTTTATTGCAAATGGTGTGAACTGATTTTCTATCACACACTTAGATTCTGTTGGTTTTAATTTTTCAAAGCAGTAGGTAGGATGGATAATTTAAACAACAATATGTTAGGTAATGTGGAGATTTTCTCATAATCTACAAGAAGACTGCTTTCAGGGCTCATGTCAGCAACAGGGCTATAGAGCCCAACAGAATGGTTTTGCAGCTGCTTTGCAGTCTGGAGAAAGGATTTGTTTTCTTTTCTTTGGTTTCCTGCCTTTTATGAATGTATTTGATAGTTCTAGGACTCTGGTCTATAGCCGTAAAATGAAAAGGCTAATGTGGTTTGCCACCCCCTGTAATGTGGATCTAAAATATTTAAATGTGTTGTGTTCTCTTGTATATGTGTAAACTATCTGAGAATGTTCGCAAATGTATGCTAATGAAATAGACTGTGCAGCTCTGAGCAAGTCAGAGTAATTTGTTCAATAATCTTATAAATCTTTGAAATTGAGGAGCTTGCTCAAAATGTTCCTCCCTGATACTAGTTACGAGTTGGTTTTGACAAAATGTCTTCCAAGCCAAAATGCTGATTAATTTATTTTTTTTTTCTGCTTTGTTTTTTCAACATATGAATTTTCCCACAAATTCCATAACACTTTAATAATACAGTCTCAGCAGGGGTTCTTTATACGAATGTGGGTTCCTGCAATCAGTGAAACTTGTCCGTGTGACTGTATCTTGTGCAGATGTATTGAACTGTTAACAGGGAGTTTACTCCAGGTGTAATACTTGAAAACCAGGGTAAATAATTTGCATAACTAGTGCATACCAAGCTCATGTTTGTATAAGCTACAGCAGTGTTAGTTATAGCAGAAGCAGGATTGATCCACACTGGAATTACAGTGAGTGGTTAGGAGAATCATCCAGGATTTAATGCAGTTATTTTATATTTTATCCATGTCAGGCAGAGGACCTGAATGTCCTTACTGCTGGGCCGTTTTTTATTTTGACTTCAGTCTTCCTCTCTGTCTGACTCTGCTTCATTCTTCCTGCCTCAATTAATTTTTGGTGAAAAAAACCATCTCAGTAATTGTACTTTCATACTGATGCAGGAAGGGGGAAAGTGACTTAGGTTTTGGGAGCAGGAAGACAATGTCTTACCCTTTGTTGTTACTATGATGAAGCATAGAGGGGAAAATGACAATGCTAGGAAAATTCAGTTATAGTAATTGAATTGTTCTGACAACACATTAATTGGACAGTTTCATACAAAGCTTTAAAGCTTTGAAGACATTTTAAATGAACACCTGGAAACATAATCGTATAATTTTATTGTACTTAAATACTAAATGGGTTCCAGGGGTCAGGAAATAAGATGAGAATATGAGTCACTGTACATCTGAAATTGCAGTGTGGTTTTAATTTCATTCAGAGCCTTTCATCTGCCCCATCTTAAAGTGCTTTCATTTGGTGAGAGTGGATCATGCTCAAATTTGGAAAAGTCATGACTGAAAAGTCATTCACTCCTTTTACTGACTAATGGGATTAGTTCATGTATCCAGCAACCTGATCCTGTAATATGGGACTGCAGAGTAATAAGGCCAGGATATTTTTGCACAGTCAAATAAGTGGTCAAGCTTTCACTGATGGTAGTAGGAACACAAACAGGTCCAAAATTCATGTTATTTCTTTTTCTGTAAGAGTGTGGAAGACTTTATTGTACATGGTCATATATGAACCCATTTTAAATTTAAGTTTCACACCTTTTTTAAGTGCTTTGTCAAAGTTCAACATGGAAACCTTAGAAAAATTATTAGACCATTTCAATTCAGTATAAATATGTAAATAGAACTGTTAGTTAAAAAAAGAAAGTTTTGGCCTGTATTTCTGCAGGTGAAGACGAAAAGCAATGCTTGCTCCCCTCCTTTGTTTGCTTTTCACAGAATCATAGAAAGGTTAGGATTGGAAAGGACCTTAAGATCATCTTGTTCTAACCCCCTACCATGGACAGGGATGCCTCACACCAGACCGTGTCCCCCAAGGCTCTGTCCAGCCTGGCCTTGAACACTGCCAGGGATGGAGCATTCACAACTTCTTCGGGCAACCTGTTCCAGTGCCTCACCACCCTCACAGTAAAGAACTTCTTCCTTATATCTAACCTGAACTTCCCCTGTGCATGTGTTTCTAGCTTTATCTTCCACACCAGGAACTTGCAGTATTCAATTTTTGCAGTGTTTAGTTTTTATGTGCTACCTCTTGTGTCTGTGGCAGCACATAGAAGCCATTTCTGAAAATACCAGCTGCCTTAAAAAACAGATGTATTAGGAAAAAAGTTAACTTTGTGTGTTTTTCTTTTCATCTAGGTGTTATATTTCAACAATGTAGATTTAATTCTTTCTTTTTATGTTTCATGTTTTTTTTCTTACCTTCCCTTTTTTTTTTTTTTTTTTTTTTACTTTGTCTGTCCAAATAGTGCTTAAAATGGTTCAACACAAGAGTTGCTACTACTCGGTTATTAAAAAGACTGCAAAAGTAATTGTTCCAGTTATTTAATTTTGACACATTGGTGTCTCTGTAGCAAAAATATTGTGCCTTTAAAAGTGTCTTGTTTACTAAGTGTCTTTTGAACCTTCCTGTGGGAAGTTAGCAGTGATTGTAGGAACATGGTTAACCTAGTCGTATCACTACAGATTGTTCACCAACTATAAGCTTAATTTTATGCCAAAGGTTTAACTGTACTTGCTTTTAATCTGATTTTCCACATTAAGAAAATATCTCTGTTTATTTTTTTGTAAGCTTCCTTTTCCTCCTTTCATCTCTGCCAACCAGCTAAGTATACTGAAAGTATCTGTTCCAGGATCCCTAATCCATTTCATGAGAAGTGACTTATGCTTTCCAGGTTCAGGTTTGCTCAGTGGCTGATTTTGTTTAGGAATACATATCTCTTGGGTGATAGTGACATTAGTGGTAGATGTAAAGTGCTTTTTTTTGTTGTTGTTTGCTTGTTTGTTTGGCTTTCAGTCCAGGCCCCAAACTGATTTGGGTTGTATGGTGTGTAACACTGTTGTGTATAAACTGGAAACTTAAAAGAATCCAGGAATGGAACAAAGATAGAGGCATTTGTATTACCCAGACTGAGTGGTGAGAATGCTTAACAATGAAATTATCTCTGGCCACAAATAGCACATAATGGAAAAGACATTGTCAGCCTAAATGACAGAAAGCTGCTATTTAGAAACTTCTGACTGAAACAGTCAAACTAAAACTGTTCATCTCCCTTTTCGGGTGACTGAACATAGTTCTGAGGCAAAGGAAGTGGGATTAATGGCTAGAAGCTAATTTTTTCATCTGTTGTGGGTTTAAATGCTTTAGTTGTATGGTGCTGTGGATGTTGCAGTCATCCCAGTGGTGTAAAAATAAGTCGGAATCTGGGAGCTCAGAGGATGATTGAAAAGAATCTTTATGGAACAATTGGATTCAGGGCAAGAAGGACATTGTCTTTTACACATGAGAAGCAGTTATACGGTCAGGTCTCCTTTTCTCTGGGATGCATTAACCTCAAGGTTTCTCATTAGATTGTAGTTGTTCATCTTTGTTTGTACTAGTAGATGTGTATTTTTGAACCTGATATTGTAACAGAAAATACATCTCTTGGCCTCTCTTAGGAGGGATTGAAGTGTGGGTTTTTTTTTAATGGCTTCATTATTATCCCAGAGTTCCAGTCTGTATTCTATGCTGTATGTTTTAGGTGGTAAAAGTTAACCCTGTTTGTATTTTAAGCTTCAAGGGCCATGAGCATCAGGATACTTACTCTTCCCATGGGTCTAGTTGCTTCACTGTTTCTAGATTAAATTCAGGATAGGGAATTTAATCGGTAGAGTTCTGTGTATGTTCCGTTCTGGTTATGTGGATAGAGATTTCTTCTTGTTTAACTGTTATGGCAGCTGCATTCATGGATACTTAAGCTAATAGGCACTAGATTTAAAGATTAGCATGTTGTTGACAGGATGTTTTCTGTGAAAGATGCCCAATTTTCTATGTGCTTTTCATGATCTGTCAGACAATCTGTTCCAACTAAAGTGTTTGTTGAAGGAGCTGATTGGAAAATGAGCAGAGGAACTATTTTTCAGAATGGTATTTTCCTTTTGGTCATCAGATAAAATAAGATTAGCTTGTTTATTTCTGTAATATCTTCATTCAGGAAGTGATTAATTTGTATTGTGGTCCATTTCTATGAAGGGGAAAGTAGGAGATGGCAATAAAACACTGAGTCATTTCCTTCCCCCGTCTTCCACCCTCCCATCCTTTCCCCCCAGTTTTTGTGGATTACTGAGCAGAATGAATGGAAGTTCCATTTAGGGTGAAGTGCATAAGAAACATACATTCTTATCACCCTTTAGAGGCACATAATATGTGCTATACAGTATGCTGGTTTTTTTAATTTCCTATGTGGAAACAGGAAGCAAAATTATATGGGAAACCTTGCTTACAAACAAAACAGTATTGTCAAGATTGGATTATTCATACATGGTGTGAAAAAGTGAACAGTTTAAAGCTGGAAGCCCGAATAATAGAATGAATAACTGCAGTGATATGCTGTTGAATAGCAAATGAGGGCATCAAGAGAAAAAATGAACAGAACAGCCTTGTTCTGATGTGCCAGTACCTTTTTACAGGCAGTGAAATAACTGATCACAAAATCTTATGCAGCCCTCAGGAATAGGTTTACTAGATTCATCTTCAAAATCTCTATTCAGCTGATGTAACTCATTCTGACAGCCTATGTAGGGCTGAATCCTGAAAGGTCCAAGGTACTTAGTGTGCCAGCAACAGTTATCTAGAGTTGCAGAAGTTCAGCAGGGCTGTGATTCAGGGCTTGTGCTAACCTTCCCTATGCATTTGATTACCTCTCATTCCATTTTAGCTTGCCCACATAATTATGAAAACCAAAATACACAGAAAACATTTGGAGTTTTAAATTAAGACTAAGCATGACAGCAGGTTCACACATGGCTGAGATAAATGGTGAGTTTTCTGTTACTAAAATTACTGTGGCTGATGACAGGTAGAGGCTGTAATTCTAATCCTGTGGTGATATTGACTGGGTACCCGTGCACACTACCATTCTTTCCTTTTTGTGTGTCTGGATTTCCTTGCCATGCAGAAGGTTGTTTTTGGAGGGACAGTCAGTGCTGTCTCACGCCCCATGGCCCATTCCCCAACCCCTCCCCCGCCCCCTAAATGTCAGCAAGAACTCTTATCCAGACTTGGGGTGCTCCACAGGGCTCCTGGGTCTGCTGTCCACAGGTAGACACAGCTGGGTAGAACACAGTCCTTATTACAACTGTACCATTTGCTCATGTATCCATACTACCAGCTCTTAATGGTTGCTTTTCAATATATCAACTGATCAGCCTAAATAGACTATAATTACAGAAAAAATATGGGAATTCTGACAATTTTCAAGATGGAAATTACTTTGAACCATTGATTATTTTCAACGCAAGTATTCCTGGAGATGACTTGAAAACGTGCCTTAATGAAGAGGAATCTTGTTGAACAGACTAGGCTAGAGTGAAGGCCTGCATATGCACCCCTTTAAAATTATTGAATGGCACAGTGAATGTCATGGAAGTTTTCTTTTTTGAGAAATAGTTAATTTTAATCACATCTAGTTGTAATTAATAGTAAGCTGTAGTTCCATTTCTGAAAGAGATAATTTCTATTGTCAGTATTGTAGTTGAGTTTTCTGATAAAATGGTAGGTAGCTTTTACTGACTTCTCTGAAAATATAACACCTTGATGGATTTCTTTCAGTGTTTTAAGTTCTTGTCACTGACTGTTTGACAACAAGTGAAACAAACTAAGATGTCTCTCTTCAGAAAATATGCATTTGTACCATCTTGTGGCCATGATAATCTACCACTTTTTAAGACTCAGGCAACTGACAGAGCTGAGAATGGTTATTTGGTCACTCTTTGTGCATCGTCTAGAAAACATACACAAGAAGGATATTTTTTTTCTCCCCCTTTCTCAATGACAATTGAAGCTCATGACATACTGGTTTGTTATTTTTCTGGGGTTTTTTTTAATTTCTAATTTCATGTTCTGCAACTTGGAAGATAGAGTGCTTATTCACCAGAGACTTAACTTGCAGTCTGCTGTTTTGTAATTGAAAGACTAAAAACTAGATTATAGCACTTGAGAAGAAAGCTGTTCTCTTTAGCATGACCTCAGGCTTCCTTCTAGTCGGCAGAAGTTCCAAGTGGTTGGGCCATAAAGGTAGAGACATATGTCAGTTTAAAAAATTTAGTAAATGTGCATGTGTAATATGAAGGGATTGAGGAGATTCATTAAAACTAACCTTGCAAGTCATCCAAAATAGAAGTTGGTTTTAAAAGTGTAAGAATAAGACAAACAAACTGGAAAATATTTGTGATTTTTTTTCAATGGCATATAAAAAAATGGTGTTAGAATATGTGATGGCAGTTGAACAATTCATAGTGACTGGAGGTAGTAGATAGTTTTTATAAATAATCATTTAGGATTATCTGATTAGCATGAATGATTTCACCTTTAAATAAACTTTCTAACTACTTTGCAACTTGCAGGTAGTCTTCTCTGGCTGATGGTAATGCCTTTGAATGTCCTATCACCTAGTGGGACTATATCCTTAGTTACTCCAAGCTATGCTAGCACTAAGGACTTTGGTCTATGCTGGTTAGCCACATCCAGTGTCCAGGTGTGGGTTTAGGGAAAGTGCAGGCCAGGACCTGCTTGCAATAGGCAGCCTGGGGCTGGCCACCTTGGTTTTAAAGGAAGAGTGGCTGGTTGGTTGAGTGCAAGTTGCACAGCCAGTGGCATTGGGAATGGAGAATGCATAGGGGCTCATCTTGTTTGCTGTGTCACTGTTGTATTTGCTATTTGGGGACATCGGGTATTTGCCTGGCATATCCTAGGTAACTTCAAATCCTCCTTCTGTTTTATCTCCTGCTCCTGTGATTTTGCATACCCATCTTCTAGAATAGATGATCTGTCAGAAGTATGTTGTAGGCAGGAGTGAATGGGGACATGTGTTAGGTGTGTATCACTTTGGAGCTATTTTTTACATAGCAGAACCAGGGGGTCAAGCCTAGTCAGTATGACAGAATTAAGGACAGGTTTGAGTTCCCACCAACATTCGAGATTTCCTGCCATCTACACCAGGAATTACAAATACAGAGAGGTGTCAGAAGTGTCTCTTTGACCATTCTCCTTGTATGACTTGGATTTTGCTCTGGAATATGTGATAAAGGGAACCAGTATGCTTCTACATGCATTCTGTGTTTCGGTAATGCAAAAGATGACTTCCCTTGTGCAAATGAAGTTACTTACAAAATATAAAGCAAATTTAATTGACTTGTCTTCACAGTTCGCTTATTAGAAAAAAAATCTCCAGAGAAAGACATAACATGGCTTTCCTAGTACCATCCTCGAATCTTTTCTTTTTCTGGCTGCAGTGGTTTGTGGTTTCATGTTGCATTAATTCTCACTTTTGCAAGTTTCTAAATGAATTCACCAAAATGAAGGGGGGAGAGGGGAGAAGTTGCTGTGCTATCAAGAAAACGCCATTCACTTTTCTGACAAAAGGTTCTGATGTATCCTTCAGGGGAACTGTGTGCAGCTTTTTGTATGCTTTTCTGGAATTTTTATTAATATTAACTTCTAGCAGTGCATTAGAGTGGCATTACAAACCCTAGAGCCTGTTTCAGATGCACATGCTGCCAAGTTGAATCCATGTAGAAATTATAGACATAGTATTTTTGGGGGGAGAAAAATCCATTGCTATTTTAAGAACATTCCTCTCTTGTTTGCTTTGCTATGTTTCACCTATTGTAGCATTAACAGAAGTGAATGTTTAATACAAGAACTCAATTGTTTTACTGGGTCTAATTAAGTTGTGAATGTGAGCAGCAGTTTTATGTTATTCTGGAGATCTGTTTTACCTGTCACAGTGGTGTGCAATTGTAGTCTGGGATTTGATATTTCCCCTCAAGAAGAAACATAAGTTGGTTGGAAGAATGGCTTTCTGATACCAAGCTGTAGTTCAAGGGCTTTCTAGTATCAGCTAGTCCTACATTTACAATAATGTTTGGCAGGATTTAAGGCCTTGCAATGCTCTGAAAGCAGACCCTTTTTTAAGTCCGTAGGCTAGTGTTCACTAGGCTTTAAAAATGAGCGGATCTTTGAAGTGGACTTGTCTTCAAGCCTCAGCAATTCTGGGGGTGAGAGAGAGTGGGTTTTTGGGGGGTTAGGATTTTGTGTGTTTGTTTTTTGAGGCATTTTTTTCGTGCAGTTTTTACTTTTAAGTTATTTACTGCAAGGCTTAGTTCACCTTATGCTCAAATTGAACAAAGGATATATACTCTGAATAAAATGTATGGTCTAAGTATTAATCTATAGGGAAGAACAATGGAACGTGAAACACTTCTGCCAGTCAATTTGCAGTCAGTTCACTTCAAAGATGAAGTTATAAATCACAGAATCATAGAACAGTTAGGGTTGGAAAGGACCTTAAGATCATCAAGTTCCAACCCCCCTGCCATGGGGGGCATCATACAAATCATACATATAACCATCTAATATAAATCACATCATTGCAACTCATACCATTATAAGTCAGTGTATGTAAGACTTGCGATCTGATTGTAAAGCAGAGCATTTTCTGCCGTTCTGGTATTTGTTTCAGGTTATTTCGACTTCCTCAAGGGTGTCATACAGTAGTGACAAGGGAAGTGTTGAAGATGATGAGAGGCCGTTAAGAGTACTTGGGATATTATGCTTCAACTGGTCTGCATCTGTCAGTAGTTTTGAGGGATTTGAACTACAGAGACTTTTTGTCTGATGCTTTTTGTATCAGACTGCTGCAAGATATGAGAGTGATAATTTGAGACTTCTGTTCAGTTTTCCAAAAGCCTGTAAGTACCTCTGTATTTATAAGCAGGTATTAAGAGTGATTGTTGTATGTTTGGTAGCTGTACAAACAGTTTCATGGTAGAACCCTTCAATTAACTGTAAATAAGAACTAGTTTGTACTGCAGAGTATTTATAATGTGTTTATATCTGCATTTGTTTGCATTACGTTCATGTCTGGGTGTCCCTGGAGGTATTGCAGTTTTATTATATTAGACATTGCATGGCAGTAAGTGCCAATCCTTGGCCTCAGAAGCTCAGAACTGAAGTATGCAAGGGAGACAGAGGAACTTTCTTCCTCTTTTCACATATAGGGCAAAAAAGGGGTGGAGGGAGATTAAATTATTTACTCAAGGTCATACTGAATATCTACAGCAGAGCTGGAAATTACTCTAGATTTCCTGAGGGCTGATGAGAAGCAAATATTCTGTTTGACAGGAAAAAAATATTGTTTTGACATTCGTTTCCTTTCTAATAAGTGAGGGAAAACAATCAGAAATTTCTTATGGGTGAGGAAAAAAAAAAAAGAAAGTTGAAGAAGGGCAGAAAGAGGAAAAAAAAAATAAGTAGGCAGGATGGAGGGGGTGTGAGAGAGATGGAAAACAGAGAGTGGGGGAGTATGTCAGAACATCTGTGTGAAAGGGGAAGAATCAAAGTCACTTTCTCATCTGCATGATTCAAGTACTTGAACTGATGTGTTGTTTTAAGTAAGTGCCAATTAGAGAACACTTGTCATTTTCCTTGTCTTTTTTTCTTTGTTTATGGACCAAACCTTTATTTTGGATCTCAGAAATTCTCTTTTGGGAAGAAGAAAATGGGAAAAATACATTTAAACAAAAAGTTTGACAGAAAATGAATGTCTGCTAAAATGTTTCTGACCAAGTTCATTCTTAAATCCCACTCCAGTTATGAATATGGGAGAATTTGGGGGGTGTATGTTGCAAGGAACAAGGTTGGTAGTTCCTGTTCCATTTCTCATTGTGTAGGAAGAACTCAGATAATTTTAGGTATTTGCATAGACTTGTTCATGTAGTAGCTCTTAGGTGGTAAGCAGAAGCAAAGCTAAAATTGCTGCTTCATCAATGAGAATCTAATGTGAATCCATTGTTACACAATGATATGCATATCATAAGGAACAAAATTTTCTATGTAAGCTACTTTGCTTCTCTTTTTTTCATTGGGGTCTGTGGATGTGAACTACATCCTTGTCCTTGACTGATTGACCAAGCAATTGCTTCCTTCTTGTTTCCACATCCCTGAAGATAAGAAATCAATTAATTTATCTTAACAGCTGGCAAGAAGAAATTATGTAGTAAGCCACCAGTTCCAATTATATTAATAAAATTAATGGCTACTTGATAAAAAATGAGGGAAACCCTAAAAAGGGAAATAAATGATGTGTAAGTAGAACTGCATTTATGACATTGAATTTCAAGTATTTTTGTTCAATTTATTTGTAAATGGAGAGCATTGATTAAACAAGATAAAGACATTGTTTAGAGGGATCTCTTAATCTTAGTCAATTTTACCAGCTGTCTTCCTTCTAGTATCGGAACAAAATTCTCACAAAGCAGAAGTTCTGTTTCTGTTGCCATTGAAAAGATGTAATTGTATCAAGGTGCTGATTTTTGCAGCATCTTATTACAGCTTTTTCTGTAATATTCAGACCAAATATCTGGCAGTCTAGTCAGTTTAACTGTTAGAACTTATGCCGTGGTCTCTCTTAATTGCAGGAGGTGTGTGTGAAAATGCACTATTTAAGTATTTGCTTTTGGCATGCGCCAGAACACCTATAGGTAAGATGCGTGCTTGTTATTAAAGCAAAGTTTAGCATCCTCTGCATATGGAGAAAGCTTGAAAATTGGCTTGAGAGTCTAGTGATCATGAGACATTTATTATACAGAACTAGGGCTCATTCAATTAGCTGTACTTTGAGATATTACTTCCAGAGAATGACAGGTTGTGTAAAATGAGTGTAATGAGGCAGGTTTCATGTAAGATTTATATTTCCAGGATCATCCTGATGGGTACAGTATCTAATGATTAGGTTAAAATGAAATTTAATTTATTCATATGTGATAGTGATGTGAAGGGTAGTAGGTTCTTGTGTGTAGAGAGACAAAGAAATACTTTGTAATTTATAAAGGAATAGTTGGCTAGGATGGGAGAATACAAATTCAAGCTGTCTTTTCAAGTTCCGTTTTTAAACTCAACAAACCATATGTTAAACCTCCACCAAAAATGATTCTATCTTGGCGAAATTAAGTTTTACTTCCTCCTTTCTAAAGAAGCTAATTAAAAAGTTTCACAAGCATCACTAAAGACAGAACAGGCTGTAAAACAGATCGGTATGAAAAAGACCAATCTTATTTTTTTTAAGTATTACTGTTTGTAATTGGACTGGAATTAAATGTGTATTCCTGGATATCACATCAATAATAGGTGCTTTAATGCTAAACTTGCCTCCTAAAGGTAGGAATATATTCTAGATAATCTTGCCCCAGTGGTCAGAATTCTCTCTATGATGGTGACATGTGGAATAGGATCAGAGTGTGCACCTGGTAAATTATTTTAATCAGCTACCTAAATCAATGGTTATTCATTTCCTTGAAGTTTAAAACAGATTGGTTGCCCATATCTGCCAGAATATTTGGACAAATTTTCCTTGAGATTCTCTTGATCTTTTCCCCACTACTTCAGTTTCTCTCAGTCTTCTTACATTTGAAGTACCTGGTTGGCCTGTGGAAATATGGGAGGTTTTTTATTTATCACTTCATTATTGTCTTCAAGGGATTGTTTGCCTCAAGTATCATTTATTCTGTTCTTCTGCTAGTTTATTTTCAGATGCCAGCAGGTATTTTGTAATAGCAAGTACACATCTCCGTAGGTTTCTTCTCTTTATTTGGTCTGTCCAGAAAATTGAGTGATTGAACATCCCAGTCAGGAGTTTCTCTCCAGAAAATATTTCACTTTAAGGTCATACATTTGTATCTCTAAGATCACATACTTAAGTCTTGGCACTGAAGAAGCTAGTGGTTTGCCAAGAAGATGATCAGTAAAAATATTACAGTGCTGCCATGTGTGTAGCAGTGTAGTGTTGAACAATGAATATTTCTGTTTCTGATCTGAGTATAATGTGGCTGCATTAGTGTTAGTTTTCTCAGCGTATGTATCACTGGAGTTTATGTTGCCCCAAGTCCTTCTTGTAAGGTAGCTTTTGATACTATTTCCTTACTGTCATTGTGATATTTTACTTTGGATCAAAGTGTGATGCAGTCTTTACCTTTTGGAAGACCCTGCTGAGAACACTACTCAAGACTAGTCATTAGTCCCTTTTTCCTTTTCCCTAGTTTGTAGTGTTCATGGGCTCATTGCAATTTTTTTGTAAATGTAAAGAAAAATCTTGACAGGGAGTTTAGGATTTCTTATGCTAGTTAAGAGGGCTGATGCTCTGAGCTACTTTCCTCTTTCACACCACTTGTATCTGACCTAATGGCCTCCTTTTGCTCCAAAGCGATCTATATTTTGAGGTGATTCAGTAAAAGCTGGCATTTGCTGCCAGCTTGCAACTTGCAAGCTGGAATTTAAAGGGCTTTGATGGATTCCTTTCTGAGACTGCCATGCACTACACTGTCATTCACAGTGACTTCATCTTTCCAGGTCCTTTAGGTCCTTTAAGTATTTAATGCCTTGGTTTTGTTGTTGGTTTTTTTTCTATTCTTTTAAATGTAGGCAGTATACCAGAAGCACCAAATTCACTGCAAGCCCTGTCTTCCCAGAGGACTGTTAGCAAAGATTGCTTTTCTGCTCTAACTGACCTGCCAGTATTTGGATAGAGGATTTAGTACGTTATGTGAACTTGTGAAAGGGGATGTGATTACAGGTAGATAGACTTACCTGAAATACTTGCTCTTTTGAATCTTAATTCTATTCACAGTACACATATGACTTTTTTCCTCACTGAAACCACTCAACAATGCCTTCATTTATATAAAATCAGACTGAAATGTGCTGTACATAGAAGATAGTTCTCCACTAAAGATTATGCAGTTAATTATAGTAATGGTGGTTCACTACTGTAATTACATTTGTAAACAGAATGGATTTTCCAATGATAGATATTCCAGGCCTTTGAACAGAAAGGGATGTCTTTAGTTTCTTCTGTTGCAAGGGTCACCCCTAGAAGGATTTCTTTTAATGGTTTCTAAAGTGTTAGCCCCACTGTTGGTTTTACTACTGCTTAAAAATCCAAAAAGCATTTTACTGCTCTTGTAGTCTCATGGCCCCTCTTTCTGATGTGGGTGCCCTACTTAATCTGCCAGTGTGACTCATCTAGATGATGCAGGCATTATGACGCAGGCTGGTCTTTTCCTGTATTGCAAAGCAAAGACACTATTTCCTTGTGTTTGGTGTCCTTACGAAATAGTGCAAGTTCTGCAGAGTTATTGATAATTACAAATGCCACTTGCCAAGGAGCTTAACCGTGCAAAGAGTAAAGAACTGTAGGGCTGGGCAACTTTAGGTGCTGAAAATGAAAGTGATTGGGTCATACCATATTAAAGCAAGACAGAATAGCAGTGTATGTAAGACCTCCAGTTGAAAAACACCTCTGAGAACAGCAGCTTGTCAGCAATGGCACCGCATTCTTTGTAGTACAGAAGGAGAGAAGGGACAACTTCAATGGTTAAGCTCCTTGGCATAAGAAGAAAGCAAGGAATGTGAAATTAAGTCCTTTATCTGGATAAATTACACTTTTGCAGTGATGGTTCTGCAGTTATCCCTTCTTGGCTTTGCCTT
Source organism: Neopsephotus bourkii (assembly GCF_033783945.1). Lineage (NCBI taxonomy): Eukaryota > Metazoa > Chordata > Aves > Psittaciformes > Psittacidae > Neopsephotus > Neopsephotus bourkii. The sequence continues at coordinate 15,425,782 of NW_026900684.1, read as the reverse complement.
TACCTCTCACGGATTTCCCCCCCCCGCCCCTTGTTTCATCTGCCTTCCTCCTCCTGTTTCCAATTAACAGGTTTCTTTTCTTACAGAAAGTTGTGTTAGCTCTGTCACTCTTCTCATAAGCATCCTTACACAGTGGAATGAGATTAGTATGAGGTACTGAAAAAAAAAATAAAAGCCGTACAAGTTTGTACTGTCAACTGGGAGAGCATTAGGGCACAAGTCTTCTTTGATGTGTGCTGTGCTGTGTTAATTTAACTTGTAGTCCACTAATTAATATTATGACTCTTTGGCCTTTATTACAACCTTGGAAATTAAGTAGCATTTCAGCTAGTTTTTTTTTTACTTGTAGTCAAGGTTTTATTTCTTCAGGAGTATTCCAGAACAGGAGTGTCCAGAGGAAAGTTACATTGTCACAAACGTAAGACTGTCATTCTGGTACAATTTATGCTGGCAATAACTCTATAAATACAAGTACTTAGATACTTTTTCCTCTTAAAGTTAACCATTATTTTAAAAGTACTGGAAGGAGGGGTTTTTCCCCTCCGAATTCATCTCTGAAACGTTACTGAGGGCTTAAACAACAAAAGCCAACCCTGTAAAAGGTGTTGCTGATCCTGTGCAGTAACTACAGCTTAGTATCCATTAATGATAACATGTAAGTTAAAAAACTTTCCTTTTGCAGTGATTAAAACTCTTGAGATTGTGTATGCATACATACCCAACAAAAATTAGGATTGCTTAGCTAAAGTAATAAAGTTAATGGTGCATTTTAAAACCTCCCAACAAGGGTATGCTCTTGTGAACTAAACCCCCTTCATTTCTCTATGTTAGTGCCTAAAGAGAGTTTTAATGTACTTTGTCATTTAATGTTACAGCTTTTGTTGCTTACTTTTTTAGTGGATATTAAACTTCTTCTTGATTGGTGAAAGTGTCTAGTAGGAGATGCCAGTGGGTCAAAGACATGGTCTTGCCCTGGAAGGAGAGTGGCTTAGATGGAAAGATTTTTGCATTCTTAGTCATTTTTACTTTCAGGGTTTTTGTATAAAACTGGTAGGAGGTTTTTTGAATCCAGTCAAAAAGTTGGCCATATGGACAGCGTAGAACTCAACAGTCACTGCACTGCTACCAAGGTGATAATAGAAAGGACTGAAAAAATTTAAAAGGGTGAACAAAGAAGTTGAAAGCAAAAGAAAATTAACCATTACACCACTCTTCCAATAAATCATTCTTTAAATTGCCATTTTAATGCAGTTTCACAGCCTGAGTTGGTATCCCCCAAAAGGAATCTGAGACAGAGTAAAGTTTTTAATGGGGTTTGTGTGATATACACAGGGCAAGTTGTATTTTGCATTAAAGATAAATAATGTTTGAGAGATCCTTTGCATAACGTACTTAGCATGTGCTTGCTCAAAATTTGACTTTCATGGTTGTCATTTGAATTTGTCAAGGAAAGCTGCAAATAGTTACATTTAGATGAAAAAAGTAATTTATCTTCCATATTTGTGTGAAGCAGGTTAAACCTTTTGCCATCAACTTCGCTTAACCTTTTGTTGTATCACTGCTCCATGTTCTGAACTTCTGTTTTACCCTAAGTGTTATTGAGTGGAAACATTACTGTTATGCATTGTAGTATTGTGTGGAAAACAATACTGTTTTTCTCTGAAAGCTCATGTAATTGGGCTTGCTTACGGCAAATAATTAATTTTAGGTTAAGTCCTGAACTAGCATATTTTGCAGCACATTCTACCTTTTTAAACTAGTAACAAAAGCAATGTAAAATGTTTTGTGTTTTTAAGCACAAAAAATACATTCCTTCTTTAAGGGATGCATTTTGATATTAGCGACTATATAATGAATCATGTCTGCAATATTTTAATGTACATCATGTTTACTTAAGTAGTTTAAATAAAAAGTAGTCCCTTTGAAAATACTTTTCTTTTGAACATACAAAGCATAATGTATCATGCACATTGCATGCAGATTTCATAGTCATGGAAACAAACCTGAAGTTTATGATAGAATAGCGTAATTGTCCGTAACTGTTCTTGGCACAGTTTTCTACTTAGAAGATTTTCAAGATACTAGAAGGTAGGGACTTCAAGCCTCAGGATACTCTATTAAGCAAAAAGAAGGAGAGGTTGTGCCTTATTTCAGACTTCCAGCAGCCTTTAATTTTCTTCCTTCCCTCTTTTTTCCTTCCCCTTGTTCTTTTTCATGTCAACTTTCAAGATATTGTGTGATTTATATTTTCATTTACAGTCAGTTTACTGAACTATATTTTTTTTGTCTGTGATTCTTGTAATTACAAAAACCCACCCCCAACCTATAAATATGCATCTTTTTATGATTTGCTGGTTACATATAAAACCTGGAGGCTGCTATAAAAATACTTTTATTTGCATTTTTATCACCATTCAAATTAAAAGGAAACAGTTCCTATGTTCACTTCTATTGTACAGGATTCAGTTTCAACAATATGGGCTAACAGTTGGTGCAAAAAAAAGTTCTGCTGAGGGAAGGGATCTACATATAAATTGATCAAGACATATGGTTGGTGTCTTAAAAGTTCAGAATTTATCTACCATTCTGGCATTCTGTCTCTGTAGTAAGGGTTCATGAGGTATTTGACTAGCATTTATTTGACAGAAGATAGCAGCAAAATGTACATTATCTCCTCTGTTATTTATCATTGTCTAAATTAATTTATTCTCGCTGTTACATAAAATATCTCAGTAAAGCTAACAACCAAAAAATGCAACTTTGTTCTGTATTAATTAAAATCAAATATATCATTGCACAGAATTGTTCCGCCTGATGTTGTAAACTCATGGCTGTACAGAATCATTGGTCTCGGTGAGTTGACTGGAGAGCCTAATTTTCAGTGGGATGTACTTGGGTGTCTACAAGGTAGTGAGTTATGTAGGTACTCGAGCCCTGACAGCTGAGGTCAGGGCTCCCTCATGTAGCTCTTTGACCAGCACCGGCCTGATGGATTGCTCCCAGGGTTTCTGTGTTAGGAATGTTTTCTATCCTGTGAAGAATGAGGCTTCACTCTTTTCTGCACTGAGACGTTCTCTATCTAATGATACCTTGAATTAATCAAGTGCTGTTTGCACAATGGTGAATGAGCTTGGGTTGTCAAGCTTCTTGTGTTTGATCTGCTTCCTGTTCCAGTAAGTAGCAAAACTTGCAATGAGAATAAGATTAAGCTGTTACTGTATTTCATATGTTTGCATAATAAAATGGTGGTTTTTGCTAGCATTTCCAATGGTAATTTCAGGTACTGAAACAGCAGCTCTGCTCAGGGCAGCTCTGAAATTGCCTCTATCTGTTCTCTGTGTTTTACAGAGGATGAACTGAGGCATTTCTAGTTTTCAGGGCAAGGCATTTCACAGTATCTCCAGAAAAGGGTGCTTGATGAAAAGGTGAAAGAGCTGGGGGGGCAGGGGGAGGGATATGTAATAGATTCAGCTGGATGATCTGCAACATTATAGTATAGCTTAATACAGAGAGCAACAAAAAAGTCTTTGTGTTTGAGCCTTTTCTGATTTATAAGCAGTGATACCATAGCAAATTTGCACTGTTTCTCTGAAATACAGAATCCTTTCTGTTGATTTGTGGTCTTTTAGGAGATAAACCTAGAAAACTCAGAGAACTTCTTGAAACAGATTGTTCCTAACTAGGTGAAAAGCAAGGGAGAAAGACTCCATTAGTGGAGAGGATCTAGTTCGCAGGCAGAGCAGTTTGGAAATAAGAACCTTGGAGGAACCAAGACTGGGGAAACCTGTGAGCTCACTTTCAGGTTTGTGTCACTGACAAGTGAGCCAGAACAAGTGACATTCTGTTTCTGTACTGATGACGCTGTTTCAGAGAAAGCTGGAGAACCTATTTGCTGTTAGGCACACACTGTAAATATGAGCTTTGAAATGCATCATCCTTCTGTGGTTTATATCACTCTCAATGAGCTTTAGATGAGGTCTCATTCTCCAAAGGAAAATGTTTTTAAACAGTACTCAGTGTAATGAAGTATTTTGTGATAAGCAGGCATTATTCAGAATGTGTTTGTTTCTTGTAGTAAACACTAAGTAAATTTAGACAATGGAACTGACACTGAATATGTGATTAGAAGACCTGATTTCAGCTTTGTCAGGTAGGCCATGAATTCAAGTGGAAGAATACGCACCTGTGCTTTTGTGGTGGCTTGCCACCTAGGAGGAGCCATATGGTTAAATAAGTGTTAGAGAACAAACTAGGTAGCATGCCACAGCTGAGATCTAGGCATGCCCTTCACTTTACTGCTTTGCATGCCATATGCTACAAACTGCTGTGTTTTGTTGCATTACGTGCTGATCAGGCTGTATTTATAGAATCTATTTTAAAAGTCTGATGCTGCATGCGTTAGAATGCTGTATATGCAAAAACTGATTGCTCCAGACAAACAGTACGAGATTACCCTCAAAAAGTTACTGCAATATAGGTAGCGTTTCAGTTAACTACATTAAGTGTGGCTTAGAGAGATAAATAATACTTTTAATAATCATCATTTGGAATAATCTAAATGTTTTTTCCTGATCTAGCTATGGAAAAATACTAAAACAAGGAAGCATACAAACCCCCCAACTGTATTCTCCAAAATTTTAAATATCTTCTGAATTTCAGGTAGGAGAAACACTAGAAAACATATTCTTCCCTTCAGAATTAGGATAGAGTGAAAAGTCTTAGCTGTTTGACTTGAACTTCAGCAGTTGATCAGTCTGTTGTTTCTTAGCTATGAAATTTGTGGTCTTCATCAATGAAAGAATAATGACTGTGTCATTCAAAACTTTATCATTCTGATTTGTCTGTGAGGGGGGAAGAAACATTTCAGTCTACAAATAGAACCAGTTTGATTTGCCAGAAGTAACAGAGGATGTTGTTAGAGCTGAGGCACAGTAATTTTTTTAAAGCATAGGAGCTCAGTTGTGTTTTATAGCTCTGAAGTCTAATTATTCAAGGCTGGACTTCTTCCTCTGCAGTGCACAGCAACCACTCCAGCTGGCTTGTGCTAGAAATTTTAAATAGTCACTTGTAAGTATGACAGATCAGTCTGCAGGATCTGCAGCATGATTTACTGTATTGTGCCAGTGCCTGGCATTCACTTTGTGAAACAGACACCCAAATCATGACACGTGCTTGAAAGTCATGAGTTTTTTAAATAACATGAGAGAAGAGGTAATTCACTCCTTTCTTTGGGATTGATGCATTTAGGATAATTTCAGTCAGTTAGGACTTCAAACAGAATGCCAAACCAGACATTAATGGTAGGACTGTGCAAGATGTCAGTATGGGTAAATGGATTTTTTATTTTTTTTATGTACAGTGCAGGTGGTTTTGTCATTTGGTTTTGGGTGGGGGTTTTTTTGGTTGGTTTATTTGTTTCATTTTGTTTTGTGGTTGGTTTTTTGGTTGGTTGGTTGGTTGGTTTTTTCTTTTTAAATGGCAGTAATCTATTTCCAGGAGGCTTATTTCTCATTGCCTGCTTTAAGCTGATGCATCTCCGTGAACCTGCAGTTCTCTAGAAGGACTACTTTTTTCTGATATTTGATACACAAGAGAAATGGATTTTCATTTCTTTGCTGTAAAGGTGCCTGGAAGAGATCACTGTTTTGACTAAATCTGTGCCTAGAAGCTCCTAATAAACAGGGTCAATTTCAGGTGACTGTTCACAAGGGGAATTGCAAAGCTGTATTTGCTTTAGTAAAGCAAATTTACTACATAGTATCTAATAAATAGTGTTGGTAAATATTTTACTGATTGTTTACCTCAGTTAAATTATGATAAAGTTTTAAAGTATAAAAACAAATCCTTATGGTGAAAAAGCTCATTTTCCAAAAGTGAGTTAACTGCTTTTACATGCAATGTGGACAGCACCCTGACATTGGGATCTACTTTGTTGGGAAAGGAAAGGTATGGTTTGAAATTTTAAGGCCATGCAATGTCTGGGTTTTCTTTTTTTTCATTATTATTTGTTTGCTTGTTTGGGGTGGCATTGGGGGGGGGGGGGTTTGTTTGTGGTTTTATTTGTGATGACTTGGGCTCACCACAGAAGCAGCAGTTAAGGTGGGTGAGTGGCATATTTTATAAACCCCAATCTATTAATCCTGTAAACGTCTGCAAAACTGTTGTACAGCAAGACTACATACATGAGATTATTCTTGATGATCTTAAAGGTCTTTTCCAACCTACTTGATTCTATGATTCTATGAATAATATAACAGAAGGTTTGCTGTAGAGGACTTCAAGGCCTGGAAACTGACCAACAGATGCTATGATGATGCTGAGTGGGAACATGTTTTCGTGCTGGTTTTATATGGTGGACATGTTTCCTGTATAAATGATTTTGGTTTTAGTGGGATGTAGCGTGTGTGCATGTCTATACATAGCATGCAGTACAATGTAGGTGCTGAAATTAACCTAAATTTTTCTGTATTACCTGAGTTAAACTGTGTAAAATGTCACCTGAGCTAATTAGCCCTGCTCCTGTGAGATATGCACACGGAAGGAAATAACTGGAACTGTAATTTCATTCACAGTGAAGCATATCTTTTAATATTTTCCATTTTGAAGGGTGAATCGTTGCTTTGTCGAAGTAACTGGTAATGATGTGCTTCGTCACATCTTTGTAAGTTTCAGTTAACAGAAACGTATTCCACCAGTACTAAACTGAATTTTCCTAAACAAGAGGTAAAATATTAGAAATTTTTAATGCATTTCAAAATGCATCAAGCTGTTAAAGATTAAAGGAGCTAATGAAGGAGACAGAAGGAATATCAGTTTTCTTCCTATGCTTGCCATGAGTACTCATTTTACTTTATCGTTCTAAAGCTCTCCATGCTGTTTTATTTTTTGAATAACTTCTCTTAATTAAAAGAAGTCATATAATCAGGACTGTTCACTAGGGTGTCCTAATTAAGAGGCTTTTACTGCTTTTCTGATTTGTTATTACTACTAATGTTTATTGCATGGTATTTGAATACTTTGCAAATAAAAAATGTTTCTGATATTTCTACAGTTATTGAAAAAATAGGGCATGCAGATAGGAAGGTGTGTGATATGAGTATTGGACCATTTATAAGCACATCTAGAGCCTGGCAGTTAGGTTAACAGCTCAATATCCCAATGAATGTCATAAATCAGCAAGACTTTACAGGAAATCGGATTATGCCTGGAAGTGCAGCCTGAAGAGCCATCAAAAATATCACATGTAAGTATAAGCCACCCTTTCTGTGGGTCAGTGGTTTAGGTTGGGGCAGTGCTGTGTGGAGGTTAATACAGGTGGAAGAGACCCATCATTTTTCCTACAATGGGTAGAAGCTGTTAGAACCAAGACAGTGCAGGAAATCCAGGTCTCTTGTCTTGCTTATTGTTACATTGAATCATTAGTTTGTGTGAGATATTCTTCTCTGCAGAGGTATGTTTATGACAAAATTTTTGTTAGCGAACATATTTGAATATCAGGTTCAGCCATCTGGAGGGACTGAGACCTTAGGGTACATATGGCAGGTTGTTGCAGAACAGTGGCATGCTATAGTGCTAGCTGTGCTGAAGTAACAAGGTGTAGGCTGGACTCTGTTGGGTGAATGAAGTAGACTCCCAGTTGCATCATTTCAGAGAGAGATATGTAAGCAATAAATGTCTAGGACTAAGCATCTGACTTTCTCAGAATTATGTGTATGGCAGGTCACAAATGACCAATTGGAAAATAACATTTGTTCATTTTAAAAAGTAGTATGAAGTCTTCTGAGAGTAACAGATCACTTACATATTTTCTGCCGTACCTTCTGTGCCTCAGGAAATTCTCCTTATTCCTTACACTACTTTCCTTGAGATTTATTCCAGTATTTTTTTTTTTAGTATTTTTACCAGTCAGCCTGAGAGTCTTTTCTCACAGCTATCCTTATCCTAACAGAGAAACCCAGTGTTGAAACAGTGTTTCCTTTTAGATGGTGTAAGGTGTTCTCAGGCAATGTTACACAATCTGTTCAGGAGTGATTGTTGGGTCTTCCAGCTCGCAAAAAGTTTCATAAACTGGATTCTAATCTGAGGACATTTAAAAAAACCCAAAGTAGTTGTACCTGCCAGGTTAAGTTTGTCTCTTTCCAAATCCTCTTACAAGTTTTAAAATATACAGTTTTTACACGATGACATTTTCTTGGGAACTGGAAGATGATCAATTTAATAAAATGTAGAAAGCGTAGCTTTCAGCAATGCTGATTAAGGGGAAGAGGAGATGATGAATATTCTGTTGTATACAACATCTTGTCTTTGAAGTTTGTGAAAATGGTCATGCCAGAAATGGAGAACCACATTTTTAGTTGCAGTAAATTGTATCTGCACTGTTAAATTCAGTGGAATGTTGCTGATTGCACAAACTAAGAACCTTGCCCTGAAAGCTTCTCTGACTTGCCGCATGGCTTTGCAAAGCCAGTAGTCTCTTCTTAGATTTAATTACCTGCTTCTTACATCGAGGAGGTAATATTTTGTTGGACACTCACAATTTTGTGTTACTGAAAGGCTGTAATTGTTGGGGAAGGTACAAACGCAGTCAGGCAGACGGGAAAGTTTTCAGGGTGAGGTTTTAGACTTGAAGGAAATAAGTGAGCTAAGTTTTATGCAATTAAATGGAAATAGCATAGTTTTCATTTAGGGTAGTGGGAGGAGAGAAAACAGGGAGGTAGGGGAGAAAAGCTTCTTGAAGAAGATTTTGGAGACAATATATTTTGAGCACAAGATGAAGTTTTATTTCTGTTATTTAACAGAGTTGCCCAGTCACGACAGCATTGTATCTCCTTCAGTTGGCAATAATAGGGGTTTAGGCAAATACACTAGGATCCTAACTGTTCTGGGAAGAGCTACATAAGAACTATGTGGAATATAAGCTTTTTTAATTATTATTTATTTTTCCTCCAAAATTGCATTGCATTTTAATTGCAAAAATCTCACTTTACTCATAAAAGCATAATTGTTTTGATGTGATTCTTTGGGTGGTGTTTGCAGTGATTTCTTTTGCATCATGATAATTGTAGCAGTGAAGAAGATTTTCAGATGCTTACAGTAACAGCCAAGCAATATGTAATTGAATGCAACTGACATTGAAACAGACTTCTTTTTCTGACCTGTTGTTTCAGCCTGAATATGATGTTTATTTGCCACCTTCATTATTGCAGCATTAGCATATACAGAAGCTGTGCCATATCATCATGTACTTCCTTAACAGATGGCCCCTAAATTTTTGAAGACTTTTTTGTACTTGCTTAAAATATCTGATATTTTAAGCACAAAGTCTTTCCTCAGTGTGAAGTATGATTGACTGGTTGAAACAGATTAATCTGCCTCTCTTCTGGTATTTGAGCTTGCTTCGTACTGCAGCAACCCAGGTTTGACTCTTAATTTTGCACAATGATCAAAACCACTTTTGCTAAGAACGTGGTGTGGATCATGCCATTTGGTCACACAATCTCTGACCAAACATTTCAGGTTGTAGGAATAACTGAAGTCTGCATTTCTGCCAGAAAAGGTGGAAAGTATTCTTTGTACCTGTTCCACCGTAATAGTCCTCTAAAGACATTCCAGCCTCAGAATTTAAATTTTCCTTTCTTCCATTGTGAGGATTTCTTTAGTTGTTGCTGTGCAAAACTGAGGCCCCTTTTTTGTTACAGATTTTTTTAACTGCCTGGCTTTGCTCTGTTGTGTTTTGTGCTTTAATGCTGAATGTCCAGGTGAAAAACTCATCACAGAAGTATTAATGAGGTCTGCTTCACTTTTTGTGTGTCAGCCCAATACTCGATGCTTAACTTTCCCAGTGAGGTCTGGTTTTTGTCACCATGAGATAAATACGTGTATATGCACAATCAGCAAAGAGGAAAATTAAGTCTAGATCAGTATTGAATGTAATTCCAGGCATGCAGATTTTCTTAAATGCTCAAAATAAGATAAACACACTCTCACCCTTTTTTGGCACTGGAATTAAAAACTGCAAAAAGAGACAAAAAGGAAGGACTTATGTCATTCATGGTTTTGTTATCTAGCAGTGCAGCATATTTTTAGTTCTGATTGCCATTGATGTTTTAATTGGCATTGATTTGCCTCTTGGCTTTAGTGAAGGATATCTTGGGATTTTAAAATGCCAGCCTTTATTTGGTTTCTCTGTCCTTGTTTTATTGAATCTTAGCACGAAGCTGTGGTCCAGTGCCTCATCTTTCACTTATTATGTTCTTCTTTGAGCCCTGGGGAACTGTTTTGGGTTCTTTTTCACCACAGTTTCAGTTAGCCTACCATTGTCCTAGAAAAAGTATCTATACTGCAAGTCGTGTTGTTTAAAGACATACTCCTTCATGGTTCTAAGTGAGTTTGGATGGACTTGCATGATTCCCTATGTCTTATTCAATCTTCCTGAACAGAAGTTTACTCCTCACATCTATGAGCCAATAGTATAATCTGAATGGGTAAAACAGACAATGCAGAAAATATATAGCATTACTTCAAAAAATGCTTTAGCCTGTAAAAACCCAACCAAACAAAAAAAGGCAATACAGGATGCTTCTGCTGGGCTGCAATTTTATTAATGGCTTTGGAAGCAATCCATATTGGGTTTTTTTGTTTTTATAATGATTTTCTGATCCAATTTCAATCATACATGAATTTTGTGGCAGCTGTGTTTCATGCTTAATTTTTGCTACTTTTGTTTCGTCTGTTATGTGGCTCTTTTCTATTGTCTGCTTGTTCTTAATGTTGCCTTTCAGAAGCTGAAATTGCCAACTGGGCATTTGGTTTCTGCTTGTTGTTCCTTGCTACTTCCGATTCATCTGTCAGCCATTCAGACCAGTGAGCATTTCCTTTGTGTTTTGGTCCCCTTTTGCAGAGGCAGTGCTTGACACTTTCTTTACACTTGTGCTGTATTTTCTTTCTCTTAGAAGTAAGAGAATGATTATTCTATTTGGTGTGATTAAATTATATGCACTGAAGACTTATTTTCTTGTGCTAATATTAAAGCAGTTTTGTTAGCACTCCAGTAAACCAAGTTAGTATAATAAAATAACACAGCCACATAATTACTGCACAGCATTTAAAATCTGAGCACTGAATGGCAAATACTGTCTCAGTCATTTTAAATTTTCATCTTTGGACAGAAACCAAATACCAAAATTCTCATATAAATAGCAAAATAGAAATACTAGGAAAAAAAAGAAGAGTCATAACACTTGGGGAACTGACCTATATGCAAATACTATTGGATGTTTGTTTCAGTAAGTTTAATGACCATCTCAGTAATTTTCTTTTTCCAATTTAACTGTCCCTGATTGTAAGCAATGACTAGGTTGATTACTCTCACTTTAGAAAAGAAGTCCTGGCTTAGGAAGACTTGATCGGAAGCAGTTTCTAAGCATCAGCATGACATCCTTGTCTCTAAATTGGAGAGGCATGGGTTTGGCAGATGTACTGCTCAGTGGATAAAGAGTTGTCTGGATGGTCGCAATTAAAGAGTTGCAATCAATGGCTCAGTGTCCAAGCGGAGACCAGTGATGAGTGGTGTCCCCCAGGGGTCAGTATTGGGGCCAGCGTTGTTTAACATTTTGTTTGTGACATGGACAGTGGGACTGAGTGCACTCTCAGCAAGTTTGCTGAGGGCATCAGGCTGTGTGGTGTGGTTGCCACACTGGAGGGAGGGGATGCCATTGAAGGAGACCTTGCCAGGATTGAGGGGTAGGCCCATGAGAACCTCGTGAAGTTCAACAAAGCCAAGTGCAAGATCCTGCACCAGGGTTGGGCCAATCCCAAGCACAACTACAGGCTGGGCAGGGACTGGATTGAGAGCAGCCCTGAGAAGGACTTGGGGGTGTTGGTCAACAGGAAGCTCAACATGAGCCATCAGTGTGCACTTGAGCCCAGAAAGCCATCCGTATCCTTGGCTAAATCAAAAGAAGCATGTCCAGCAGTTTGAGGGAGGTGATTCTCCCTTTCTACTCTGCTTTTGTGAGACCCCACCTGGAGTAGTGGGTTCAGCTCTGGAGCACCCAACACAAGAAGGACATGAACCTGCTCAAGCAAGTCCAGAGGACCATGAAGATCATCAGAGGGCTGGAGCACTTCTCTTACAAAGACAGGCTGAGAGAGGTGGGCTTGTTCAGCCTGGAGAAGGCTCTGGGGAGACCTTAGAGCAGTTTCAAGTACCTAAACGGGACCTCCAAGAAACCTGGAGAGGGACTTTTTACGGAGGCATGGAGTGATAGGATAAGGGGAAATTGCTTCAAACTGAAAGAGGGCAGATTTAGATTAGATATAAAGAAGTTATTTACTGTGAGGGTGGTGAGACACTGGAAGCAGTAGCCCAGAGAAGCTGTTGGCTGCCCCATCCCTGGAAGTATTCAAGGCCAAGTTGGATGGGGCTTTGAGTAACTTGGTCTAGTGGAAGGTGTCCCTGTCCCTGTGGCAGGGACTTGGCAGGCTGGGTGGAACTAGGTGATCTTTACGGTCTCTTCCAACCCAAATTGTTCCATGATTCCATGATTTGTATTGAAATGCATCTAAAAAGGAGGTCTAAGAAGAAATAGATGTGGTTTAACAATTGAAGAGTTAATAATTGAGCTAGTAGTTTTTGGCCTTCCTTTGACAAGGCACTTATTTGTCATTGTAGGCTTAAACTTAATATTGCTGTTGAAAAATCTGGGCCCTAGGTTTTGAAAGAAAAGACTAGGACATGTCTTCCAGAAGATGACTTCTAGGACATGACAAGGACAGGACATTCCAGTATTCCGGAGAACAAGGGCAAACTAGGGGTTTTCCTGACTGTATTATGAGAAGTAAGATACAGTTCTTGCCTGTAACAAAGCCTTCTAGAAACTGTTGTGTCTTAGGTATCTTTATTTGTGTTGTTTCTTGGAATTCCCAGTTACTTGTTCTAGGCAAGTCTCTAGAGAAGTGATCACAGAATGAGCTTACTATATTCTTGCCCTCTTGTTGCTAAGTAGGCCATTGACTATTTCTGGAAAGGACAACATAAATCCAAAGAGAACCATTTCGTACAGGAGAACTTGAAAGAAATGAATCATGGCAGTTGCTTCTAATGTCTTTAATAAAATAGATCTTTCATGTTTCAGTGGCTTATGAATCCTAATCATCGCAATTTTTAAAAATCTAATAACTGTGAACAGCTTTTGATTCACCATTATAAAACTCGTGTCTCCCAGCAATAGCAACATGACTGTAGACTTAGTCTAAGGTGGGAATGCCGCCAAAACCAATTGCACTTTCTGCATTATCCACTGGATCATCATTATATATTTGGAAATACCATCCTTTTTTCCCCCTTCTTTTCCTGAGAGACTAAATGCCCCAAAACAATTGAAAGCATTTGTCTTGAGACAAAATCATTACTTATTTTTAGCAAGCTTTTATTACACAGCATAGGTGCCCTCCCATTTACCTTTAGAGGAATTTTGCGCACAAAAGCTCTAAGATTTGTCAGTGTGCAACTGTAACACTGACTACTGTTGATGAATGTTTATTTTTACCTGGATTAAAATTGATTTTACCTGATTTTCTGGCTGACCCACACAGCTTGATGCTTGCTAACATTTATCTTGCATCCAGAGAGCCCTGGTTGAATTAAATAAGAATTTGTGGGACAGGTTTCATAATAATTTAAAAATATAAAATGTTTTTGCTTTTATCATATTATTTGTTGGGATTGTCTACACGTGTGTAGAAGTCAGCTTTGCTAAGTTGCAGCCTCTCTAAGTAGCTAGAGCAACAGTGGCTTGACTCACACAGCTAGAGGTGGTGCTTTTTACTTGTCTCTGGCTTTGTGCTGGAGAGATCAAAACTGGATATTTACTCACCTTCCCCAGAAGAAGACATGTGCATGTAAGGACTGATAATTTACCAGGTGTAAAGATTATTAAATGGCGAGGCATTTTCTGTGTTAATCCAAAAGAACTGTTGTTGATCGATAGGCAGTCTCTAACTAGTGAAGAGAGGCAGTGAGCCTTGGGAGGAGGTTCAGTTTGAAAGAACAGCAGTTGTCTTCAGAGGGTGGACTGGATGCATGTTTGTATCACTAAAAGAGTACAGAACTCCTTCACCTGTTCAAGCACAGACCAGGGGTATTAACAGATATGTCTTGTGGGTGGAAGGGGTAATAGCACCTTTATCCCTGTCATGGTTGACCCCAGCCAGCAGCCAAGCACTTGCACAGCTGATCACTCGCTCTTTCCTGCCCCCAGCGGACATGTGAGAGGACAGGAAGAGCACAAGTGAGAAAACTTGTGAGTCAAGGTGAAGGTGGTTTAATAAGTGAAGGCAAGAGAAAAAACAAGTGATGCAAAGGCAATCACTCACCCTTTCCCAAAAGCAAGCCAAGGCCAAGCCAGTCTCCAAGTAACAGTCACCTTGTAGGTCAGAGCCCCCTACCCTCTACATCCTCTACCACAGTTTTATGGCTGATCATGATGTTACATGGCATGGAATATCCCTTTGACTAGTTTGGCTCAGCTGGTCCTGACTTCATGCTTATCTCCAGTCTAGTCACTTGAATGTGCAGAGGGAAAAAGATAAGGCTTTGATGCTGTGTAAGTACTTCTCAACAATAGCTAAAACACTGGTGTGTTAGCAGTGCTACAGATCCAACACACGGCACCATATGGGCTGCTGTGTGGGAAGCGAATGCTATTCCAGGGAGACCCAGTATATGCACACCTTTAAATAATTCCAGGGTGTGTTTGAAGCCTAGTATATGGAATCTGGGCTCTTTTTATTTGTCCTCATAAATAATTGTGATGATTTTTTGCGATTTTCTTTTTCCAAGTGTAATGTTGTTTTTTAAATGGAAGTTGAGATCTATTTAGTTACTTGAGCTCAGGAGTTGAGGACAGAGCCTTAACTAAAACTTCCCAACATCATGGGCAGATTCAACTTCATTACCCCAAAGATACTGAGCTGCAGCCTGGCAGGGACAGATCTTTACAGTATCAGGAATGGGAGGAAAGGATGGGGGAGGACCTGAGACAAACGAGTACAGTGCGCCAAAGACCCAGGCTTTTCTCTGCTAAGGGTGGCATTGGTGCTTCTGGGGAGGCATCACCTAGGGTTTTCAAATTTTCTGGTGCAGGCAGCTTGCCCTGGTTGTTGCCTGTTGTAGGCAGCGTTATTTCATCTATGCCTGTAATCACTGACTGGTGATGGAGGAAAAGCAGTAAGTGTGACAGGAGATGCGATAGCATCCTAGGTGTTGGCAACACTGGCAACAGACCTTGTTTATTTGTCAGTGCTCCTGGAATGACACTGTTGTTGTCTGTCACCTTATATGCAGCATTAAAATGGTTTAATGCAGAATATCACAGTAGTGTGCCAGTAACAGTCTTCTGCAGAACTCTCACCTAGGGATCCAAATGTAAACTGGTGCTTTATTTTAATATGCATTTTTGAAGGTGGATTATGAGACACCAGCACCTTTATTGTAGCAAGTTCAGAAAGACTTTGCTTTAGGTGGGAAACAATTGTTCATGAGTGGTGGGGAGGTGGGTAGTTGGTTTTGTCTCAGTGAGAACATAGTCATTAGGAACAGAACAAGGAGTTTCAAGCTCTTCATAAATTCACAGCCTTTTCAGAAGCCTTTGTTCAACCTGAGCAGTGTTGCACCCTTAATATACTTGGGGTAAATATCTGAACTTTGCATAACTGCAGCCGAGTGCACAGCACAGTGCACAGGCAGGAGCTGAGAGAGCCATCAGGAGACTGCAGCTTGTGCCACAGGGGCAGACAGGACCTGGCAGCACCAGGAGTGAAGGCAGCCAAGCTCTTTCTATAAAAGAAGGCCATATGGATCACTATCAAACCAGGCATGGTGTTGTCGGTAAGGGCATGGTGTGACAATTTGGGTTGTAGTTTTCACAGAAGGGTGTGCAGGAAGGGCATTGAAACCCTGTCGGCTTGACCAGGGAGCAGCGGTGTCCACCTGGCAGAAAGCCATGGCCTCTCTGGGCTCTGCACCCACCACGATGGACACTACTGCTCAGACAGAGCTCTGGTGGGAATACACTGCTGCCCTAGTGTCCGGCTGTGGGGTGCCCCTGCTCTTGTGCCGGTGTCAGGGGACAGCAATGAGTGCTCCTGTGGGAGGTGTGCCCAGATGGAGGAACTCCTCCACTTGGTGACAGAGCTCCAGGAGGAGGGGAGTAGGGTGAGGAGTAACGGGGAATGCGAGAGAGAGACAGAGACTACTGGAACTGCACCCTGCCTTCTCTGAGACAGGCCCAACAGGCAGGTAGGACACATGGTACAGAGGATTCCCTATCCCTTCTCTGCCTGGCTAAACGCAGTGGCTGAAGGGATAGGGGACAATGGCAATGTGTTCCTGCCTGGTGCAGCAGGCATGTCCCCTTTGTGACTGCCTGTCCTACCCAGGTGCCCTTGCACAATAGCTGTGTGACTCCACATGTGGAACCAGACAGTAGCAAGGACAGTGGTTCACCTAGCATGGAGGTGTCACCAAGGTTAAGTTGGCCTGTACCCTGTATCAAAACTGCTTCCATGAGGAAAAATAGGTCATTATTGTAGGAGATAGGTCATTATTGTAGGAGACTCCCTTCTGGAGGAAACAGAAGGCTCAGTAATACACAGGCTGGACCCACTTCTTAGGGAAGTCTGCTGCCTCTCTGGGGCCCAGGCTGAACGTGTGAAGAGGAAGCTTCCTAGCCCAGTATGACCCTGATTATGACAATGATTATTGCTCATTATTGTTTTTTTCAGGTGGGCAGTCCAAGGACAATCAAGAGATACTTCAGGGCCTTGGGATCATGGCTTAGGGGATCAGGAGCACAAGTAGTGTTCTTCTCTATCCTTCCAGTTGCAGGGAATCATAGAATCATAGAATAGTTAGGGTTGGAAAGGACCTTAAGATCATCAAGTTCCAACCCCCCTGCCATGGGCAGGGACACCTCACACTAAACCATCTCACCCAAGGCTCTGTCCAACCTGGCCTTGAACACCACCAGGGGTGGAACATTCACAACTTCCTTGGGCAACCCATTCCAGTGCCTCACCACCCTAACAGGAAAGATATTCTTCCTTATATACAATCTAAACTTCCCCTGTTTAAGTTTTAACCCGTTCCCCCTTGTCCTGTCACTACATTTCCTAATGGAGAGTCTGCCCCCAGCATCCCTATAGGCCCCCTTCAGATACTGGAAGGCTGCTATGAGGTCTCCCCGCAGCCTTCTCTTCTCCAGGCTGAACAGCCCCAACTTTCTCAGATGATCTTCATATGGGAGGTGCTCCAGGAAGAAATGGGAAGAGCCAGCAAAGCAATCCCTGGCTCTGAGCCTGGTATCACCAGCAGAATTTTTTGAGTTTTGATCATGGGTCAATTTACATGACACCAGGCTTGGTGGCAACAGGCAGGGTGCACCTGTCTTAAAGGGGGGGGGAACGATCTTTGCACAGGAGTTAGCTCATTGAAAGAGCTTTAAACTAGACTTGAATGAGAAAAGGAACAAATTGAGGCTCACTCAAAGTAAGCCTGGGGGTGACCTGCCAATGTTTACAGGATGGTGTGTTTGTGAGTCTGTTGCCTCGGTGGAAGTAGGGATTGAAGACCCATGCAGCAGCAAAGATGCAAAGGTTGATGTCTTAGAAACCATGGAAGCACCTAAAAATGGTCATGTAGGAATTGAGGCTTCCCCCCCCCCGCAAAAAAAACATTGGGATCAGTAGCCCAGCTGAAGTGCATTTATACCAGTGCATATAGCGTGAGCAACAAACAGGAGGAGCTGGAAGCTGTTGCACAGCAGGAAAACTATAATATAGTTGCCATCACAGAAACATGGTGGAGTGACTTGCACAACTGCAGTGCTGCAATGGATGGCTGTCAACGCTTTGGAAGATACCGGCTAAGTAGGAGAGGTGGTGGGGCAGCCCTGCCTTTTAGGAAGCACTTAGGTTGTCTGGAGCTTGATGATCATGAGGATATGGTTGAGTGTTTATGGGTAAGAACTGGGGGAAGGCCAACAAGGCTGATACCGTGGTGGGAGTCTGTTACAGACTGCCCAACCAGGATGAAGAGGCAGACAAAATATTCTATGAGCAGCTGTAAGATGTCTTACAATTGCTACCCTTGTTTTCATTGTGGACTTTCAATTATGAGAGGTTTGCTGGGAATCCAGTACAGCAGAGAGAAAACAGTTTAGGAGGTTTGTGACATATGTGGAAGATACTTCCTGACACAGCTGGTGAGTGAGCTGACTAGGGAAGGTGCCCCACTGGACCTGCTGTTTGTGAACAGAGGACTTGTGGGTGATCTGATGGCTGGAGGCTGTCTTGGGCACAGTGATCATGAAATGATAGTTTTCTGTTCTTGGAGAAATAAGAGCAGGGATCAACAGAACTGCTCTCTTAGACTTGCAGAGGGCAGATTTTGGCCTTATAGGAGCCTGTTTGACAGAGTCCCTTGGAAGGCAGTCCTGAAGGGCAAAGGAGTCCAGGAAAGCTGGACATTCTTCAAGAAGGAAATCTTAAGGGCACAGGAGCAGGTCATCCCCATGTGCCAAAAGATGAGCCGGTGGGGAGACGACTGGCCTGGCTGAACAGAGAGCTTTGGCTGGAACTCAGGAAAAAGAGGAGCGTTGATGACCTTTGGAAGAAGGGGCAGGCCACTCAGGAAGACTACAAGGATGTCGCCAGGTTATGCAGGGAGAAAATTAACAACTAGGACTTAATCTGAGTGTTGCCATAAAAGCCAATTAAAAATGATTCGATAAATATATTAACAACAAAAGGAGGGCTAAGAAGAAACTTCATCCTTTATTGGATGCAGGGGGAAACATTGACAAAGGATGAAGGACAGGCTAAAGTACTTAATGTCTTCAGTCTTTGATAAGACGACTGGTTGTTTTAGGGCTATCAAGCAGAATGAAGCCCTCATAATCAAAGGGAGATTGTATGTATCCATCTTAGACACGCACACAAGACTGTGGGGCCAGTTGGGATCCCCCCAGGCATTCTGAGGGGTCTGTGGAAGTATTCATCTAGGCAATTTCCATCATTTGTCAGCAGTCCTAGCTAACCAAGGAGGTCCCAGGCTGGAGGTTAGTATATGGGATGCCCATCTACAAGAATGGCCAGAAGGAGGATCCAGGGAATACAGCCCTGTCAGCCTGACCTTGGTGCTGGGGAATATTATGGAACAGATCATCTTGGATGCTATCACAAGGCATAGACAGGACAAGCAGGTGATCAGACTCAGTCAGCATGGGGTTATAAAAGGCACAAACTGCTTCACTAACCTTATGTCCTTGACAAGGTGACGTGCTTAGTGGGTGAGGGAAAGGCTGTGGGTGTTCTCTACCTAGACTTTAGTAAAGCCTTTGACAGTGTTTTCCACAGCATTCTCCTGGAGAAAGTGGCTGCTCATGGCTTGGATGGGTGTACTGTTCACTGGGTAAAAATCTGGCTGAGTGATGGTGGAAGGAGTTAAATCCAGCTGGTGGCTGGTTACAAGTGGTGTTGCCCAGGGCTCAGTCCTGGGGCCAGTTCTGTTTAATGTCTTTGTCAGTGATCAGGAGGAGGGGTCAAGTGCATTCCCAGTAAGTTTGCAGGTGACACCAAGTTGATCAGGAGTGCTGATGTGCTTGAGGGCAGGAAGGCTCTACAGGGGGATCTGGACAGGCTGGTTTGATGGGTAAGGGCCATCTGTAGGAGGTTCAGCAGGGTTCAGTGCTGTGGCCTGTACCTGGGTCACAACAACCCCATGCAATGCTACAGGATGGGGGAAGAGTGGCTGGAAATCTGCCTGATGGAACAGGACTTGGGAATGTTGTTCAGTAGCAGCTGAACATGAGCCAGATTGTGCCCAGGCAGGCAAGAAGGCCAGTGGCATCCTGGCTTGTATTAGCAATAGTGTGGCCAGCAGGACCAGGGCAGTGATCATAACCCTGCACTGGGCACTGGTGAGGCTGCACCTTGAATCCTGTGTTTAGTTCTGGGCCCCTCACTAGAAGAGACACATGGAGGTGGTGGAGTGGGTCCAGAAAAGGGCAATGAAGCTGGTGAGGGGTCTGGAGCACAAGTCTGATGAGGAATGGCTGAGGTAACTGGGGTTGTTTAGTCTGGAGAAAACAGGCTGAGGGGAGAACTTACCACTCTCCGTAACTATCTGGAAGGAGGTTATAGTGGGGTGGGTATCAATTTCTTTTTCCCAAGTAACAGGACAAGAGGAAAAACCTCAAACTGTGCCAGGGGAGGTGTAGATTGGATATTAGGAAACATTTCTCCACTCAAAGTGTTGTCAAGCACTGGAACAGGCAGCCCTGGGAAGTGGTTGAGTCACTGTCCTGGAGGCATTTAAAAGATGTGTAAATGTGGCACTTGGGGACATGGTTTAGTGGTGGACTTGGCAGTGCTGGGCTAGTGGCTGAACTTGCTGATCTTAAAGATCTTCTCCAGCCTAAATGATTCTATGATTCTGTATTGAGTTGTAGTCGGAACAGAAGAGGTTTTACCATCGTGTACCCTAGTTCTGGAAAACCTGCATCACCTTTTGCAAAAGGGTATTGCTCATCAAGTTTTCTAATCATTTGTCTGAGATGAAAATTTGACCTACTTAACGTTAATTGCTGTTAACTGCTGAAACTGGCAGACTCAGAATTTCACCAATACTGTTTAGATGCTTTGAGTATAGAAATAATTAAGGTATGGGAGATGACTGGTAGCAAAGATAGACAGGCAAAGCCATGAAAAGAGAATAGCAATGAATAATAGGCGTGAAGTGGTGATTTATTTTTTTTTTAAAGGTATCTATAAAAGAAAATATTATATTAATTCGAATCTGATACATGTTAAAAATGAACTTATTTTTGCTTTTAAGTGAATTATATTGAAGGATCAATGCACTAAATGTCAGGGCAAAATTAGCTTCAATTACACTGTGATTTTTATCTATAAGCAGGTCATGTGTAGCAGGGATTGCAAGGAGGCTGACTAGATTTATTTTCTAGAAGGACGTCTCTCGTTCAAGGTGACTGTGCAAACCAAAGAGCATATAGGTGGTAAATGAGAATTACTCAGAGGTGAGCATTTCCTTAAGGTACACTGCTTTTAGAACTTAGGCACTAGCATGGCCTGCAGTGTCAAAGCAGAGAACTAGCTCTTTTACACAGGTGGCAGTGGTCCTTAGTGTTCATTGGCTGGCTTGAATTGTCTCCAGTGATAGAAAGTGAATAATCAGCATGTTATTTACACCTTTGAGGTTATTCTCTCTGCAGCATGACTGCAAGTGTCATCTAGAAGGACCAGCTTTTGCTGAGTCCTACAAAGCAGGAATTAAAATAATGCTTTTAAACAGAAAGAGGTTTAAATCAAATCAACTCCTTACTTTTCTGCTGTCAATGGATTTGCTTCTGGTTTTGGCTTTATATTTTCCCAAATGGAAAGTTATTTAAGGCATTTTGCAAAAAGCTCAGTGAATCTCAACCTCAGAGCCAATTTATTTTTAACATGACAAAAAAAAATTCTATTTCCATAATACTGTGTGTGGTCGTAATGACTCATTTTAAAAATTACAGCTGTGATTGATGTTTGCATCACTTGTCCTTACAATATAAATTGAGTTTAAGAATAACGTGGTTTTATTTCTGAATTAATTGTCTAGGAATGTGAACCTCATCTCTGTTTTATTTTTTCTTGGCTGTTTTGTTTCTAGTGGAAACTTTTAATAATACTAAAAAATAATAATCTTCATAGATTATTACTGTTTTCTCCTGGTATTTATGTGATCAGACATTTTCATTATTTGTCATAAATATATGCGATAGAGTTTTCAATAATCTCAAAAAAGATCTCCCACCTAATTGTTTTTCTTTCTCCTTCATAGTCTGCTCCCAGTTTTCAAGAGGAGTCTTTGCTATTTTTGGATTCTACGACAAGAAGTCTGTAAATACCATAACATCATTCTGTGGGACTCTTCATGTCTCCTTCATAACTCCCAGCTTCCCAACAGATGGAACACATCCCTTTGTCATTCAGATGAGACCTGACCTCAAGGGAGCTCTTCTTAGCTTGATCGAATATTATCAGTGGACCAAGTTTGCGTATTTGTATGACAGCGACAGGGGTAAGATGGGGTGCTTTTTATCTGCATGCTGTTTGCTAGATGTATCTCACTGAAATACTGAATTAGTATTAGAAAAGTAAATGAGTAAAGGAATACTTACTTGCAGCAAATGTAAATGTAAACATAAATTTAGAACTGAGGTTTTGGGACAGAAACAAAATTGTTTAAATGAGTGACATTATTACAAGTGTGTATGGATTTGCAAATTGCAAATGTACTGATAAGTGATGTGAGCTTAATCACATGTTGTAAAACAGATCTTATGGAAAGTTTATTCTTTTTTTTTTTTTTTTTTAAAGAATCTTTTAAGGAGAAAAAAGTAAAAACATCTGAGCGTGAAGGGCAATCTGCTACCACAGATTCACTCCATACGTGTGAAATCGAGAGCTGGGCACCAAGCAAGCAGAAACCTTGGATGCAGTCCCTGCTTGCTGGGAGAGTGCTTTTCATAAAAAAAGGGGGAGGGGAGTGTTCATAAACCCAAATCTACTGCTTGTGAGCCATTTACTCCGCAGTACAGCCTTCTCAAGTCATATGTCCCTTTCTGGCTGTAGTAACAGTAACAGTGTATGGACTGGGAAAAATCACTTGGAAACTGTGGTATATCAATTAATTTTCTAAGAAGCAGCAGTGTTATATAGAAGTATAGGGTCTTTTTAACTGGCCTTTCTGGAATTCCATTATTGTCATTCTGTTTTCAGCTTCCACTCATCTAGTATTCTGGCTATTGGTTTTTCTGTTCTTACCTTCTCTTGTTGCCTTTTAAAAGGTTATTTTGTGCCTCAACTGCATTTTCATGGGTCAGAGTTGAATATTAAGTAAGTGCATATTAAATGGTAAGATGCCATTAGATTTAAAGGACAGTTATACCACACTGTGGTTTGTTGAATAGTGGGCAGCGTTGGAATCTCTGCATTCTGATGCTGTTTTATGCATTATGTTCTTCAGAAGCTGCAAAGAGAGTTTATCACTGTTGTAAGGACTAAAATCAAAAAAACTAGTATTGGTGTGTAGCCTCCAAGAGTAATGTCACATGGGATGATGAACCTGAAGCACATTTCTCTGGCAAATCCTTTTCAAATTCACATTAGTATCAGAAACATTCAGTGTCCTTTTAGAAAGGACAGACGTAAAACTACTTGCTTAGCCAGTACTCTGTCAATCACCTAGCAGTGTGCAGTACATGACCTGCATGTGATTTATATTTAGGAAATACTGAAAAACACGTAGTTCTTCTTGTAAGCTGCACTGGCTGAACCTGGCCAGGAATAACAGCATGAAATTGTTACTTGTAGTCACCCTTTGGTTATGCCTTTTTTTCCTTATTTGTTTGTTTTAATTGTTGCAAGGCACCCCAGTGATAACAAGCTCCAAGGCATGAAGCTCCTACCTCTGTGTTGAGTAAATCGTTGCTCCTCAGTGCTCCCACTGATTGCACAAGGTTAACCTGCAGAGTCAGGCAGTATGTACTCAGCAGCACTGACATCAGACCCTGAATATGCAGGGTCCACAATTCCTCCAAACACTTTTGCATAAATGCCAAGGTAGAGACAGTGACAGATCATTTAAGAAATTATACAGAATTTAAAACGATTCCACCTCCAGGAATGAGATAAAAAAGGAGAAGAGACTTATTCCTTATGGAAGCTGTGAAAGCTAAAGGGAATTAGTTTGATGACTTATTCCAAAGAAGAATATATTGCTACTTTTGCAACTCCCCTGTGATCTGGGACTGCGTGGTTGAAGTGCAGGCAATTTTGTATCTCATTTCTATCTGTAAGTGAAGCCATTCAGTATATGCATGTCCAATCTCTTACTGGCTTAATGTGTCAGTTGAATAATGTCCTTTACCCTCCTTGTGTCTTCTGTATTGCCAATATTAAACAGTAGGTTTTGGAAAAAGTAGAGATATTATTGGAGGATTCTAGATGTAACAGAATTGCTACTTTAGATAGCCTCTGTTCATTCCTCCTTTGCAGAGCTCACCGAATTAAGAGTTTGTCTTGTGGTAAGCAAAAGAGGCTCAGGTACATAAGGTTCCCAGACAAGTATTCTGCAGTTTAAAAAATGCAGCTGAAGTTGTTGGAGTATTTTCTTCTCTGTGGAGTCCCACTTCTGTAACCACTCTCCACATACTTCCACATCCACAGACGTATCACTGTGAATGCTTTTGTTTGGTTGGTTTTTCATTCGTTTGCAATGTGTGTTGCTCTCAGAGTAAACTAAACTGTGGGGGGGTGACAAATCTGCTACCTGTATTAAAGCAAGAAATCCAGGCAGCCATTTGGTAACTCTGCAGAGAATCTCAAGAAAAATCAGTCCTTAGGCAAAATGGAAGATCAGAGAAATAAAATACAGAAACCCTTTGTTTATGCCTAAGATGCTATTTAACTCAGAGTAAGCATACAAACAGATTGGAGGACCTGGAATCTACTAAATGAGATCTGAAACAATGTGTTTCAGTCTTTGGGGGGCTTTTTTGGTATGGGTTTTTTTTGATTGTAAGTCTAATTTTCCTTTTTTTTTTTTTTTTAATAATACCCTCTGCTGTCCTTAAAATTGTTCTCTAGAATTACATAGAATTTTCTGAAGGGAATTTAAATATAAAAAGTCAAATTCTTGTACTGCTGGAAATAGTTATGGTATTTGTTGTATAGCGTAAATTAATTTCCAGCAGTTATTTTCATGTTTTTGTATTCTGTTATTTAATCCTTAAAGAAGAAAATGAATCAAGTAAAATCTTCACTGATTTTGCAATATACTGTAGGCAGTTGCAGCTGTACAGACATTATTACAGCTTCCTGGCAGGAATGTTCCAGAAGGATAATACAGAAGTAAAATTCTGCAGACTGCTTGTAGGTGTTAGCATTAAGCCTACTTCTCTATATGGAAATATATCTCAACACATCTATTTTCATAATCGGGGATATGACTGTAGGCAACAGAAATAATAACTTCATTAACACAACTGCAGAACATGGGAATTTTGCCATAGACCTCAGTGAGGTCTGATTTTAAGTACAATACTACTGAAGCACTGAGAGCAAAAGCAGTTCAGTAGTGTTTTGTAATGAGCAGCTGATCCTCTTGCCATAATTGGATCACTTTTCTCCTAGAAGACCTTTTTCCCTTTATGTGGAATTCCAGCAACGGATCAGTGAAACTGGCAAAATCCCATTCTGAAGAAGGTTGAAGCAAAACTAAAAGGTTGTATTTACAAGGCTGTACACTGATTCCTTGCTGTGATGTAAATAGAAATTTCATACAATAGGAACTGATTTGGCCCACATATACCTTCATTTCTGCAACCTAACAATGTGTGACAGGTGGAACAAATTACAGGGAAATCTTAAATAAGTAATCTCATAAATCACATTCTATAAGCTTGTTATTCCTAAAGCTTTATCAGTCATATCTTCTGTTTTCTCCTGTGCTTCACTAGGCTTATCAACACTGCAAGCTGTGCTAGATTCTGCTGCTGAAAAGAAATGGCAAGTGACTGCTATCAATGTAGGAAATATTAACAATGACAGAAAAGATGAAACTTACCGTTCACTGTTTCAAGATCTAGAGGTAAAAAAGGAAAGGCGAGTGATTTTGGACTGTGAACGCGATAAAGTCAACGACATAGTTGATCAGGTTTGTTGTTCTCTGTTCCTCAGTGACAGAAGTTAGCTATATAAGTAACTATAATTACTTCATTTTCTCTTGATCATGTTTTTGTGATTATTATGTGTCATTTGGAAGTGACAGATTTGTATTGAGGACCACATCTATATTGGGCAGAAAGTGAATATACAAATCCTATAATCCCTCCCTTTGCTCAAAGGCAAGATAATTCCATCTGGATGCTCCCATATGGTTTTATGTAATGATTATTTATAAAAAAATAAATCTCATTAAGGCCGTTTCAGAACCTAAGTAGTAGACTACATTATATGTAGTTGATACATTATTATATATGGTGCATTATAAATAGTTATATAATGCCTACAGATTAGTTCTCCTTGTGAAAACTGTATCAACAGCTTCTGTTTTTCATTTAACTCCCTTTAGAGTTCATGTTTCGAAGCTCTTTTCGTCATTCATGATGTACTTTTGTCTCCCTCTTAAAGTGTGTTAGCCAAAATTGGCTGCTATTTTCCATAGCTAAGGCCACCTGAGCTTTAGACAAAACAGAAAATGATGTCTTCTCTCCACCCACACATATATTATTTGCCAAAATACTTTTTTTTCTCTTTTTTTTTCTCTTTTTTACAACAGCATCATAGTGCTTTGATTCAAATTATTGCAGTACCTTCAAATCCACTTCTTCAATGCTAGTGTCTAGGAAGGTCTTACTGTCTGTATCTTACTAGTTCTTTTTGTGCATGCAGAGCACAATGGAAAATTGCAAGGGTAGCTCCCTGCTGGCTTGAGCTTGACCATATGAGGCTGTGCAGCATCTGTAGGAATACTGCATCAGAGTGTATGTGTATTGGTTTTGAAGTTTATTTGAAGGGCTTGTTATTTTAGTCTTTATTAGGAAGGTTGTTACATCTTGGAGGGGCTCAGGCAATGAGCAGTGTCCTAAGTGGAATGCACTGTATTTGTCTGTTTTATTTGGAATGTATATCCACAAACTGTTCCTTTAATTTTCAAGATCAATTTGAATTTGATCCTGTTCTACAAATCATTTGCAGCCTCCCTGTCATTCATCTGCAGTTTTTTTAAATCATATTTTCTGACTTGTTGCCCAGGTTGAGAAATGTAATGAGTAGAGCAATGCTTGAGAGAAACAGTACTTACAGGTACTCTTCAGCTGGTTATGTGTGTCTTTTCAAAGAGTTGTTTGCTTACCTTATCATAAATTGTCTTGTCCATGTTCCTTTAAGGGCTTGTATGATGTTGTACAGGACAAAAGCTTTATTAGACTCAAGATACATCACATCTGCTACTTTTTCATTATCTATTGGGTTAGCTGTCGTGCCAGAGAAAGAAGTTGCTTTGACATATTTTGATCCTGACAAAGACTTACGTTTACTGTTTATCCTCATCTTATCCTCTAGATTCTTTTAAAATTAAGCGTGTGATATTCATTATAACCTCTTTACTGATACAGAAGTTTGGCTGACTGCAAGTTTCTTTCAGTTTCTCCCTTTAATACTTTTTAAAGTATTTTTTAAGCATACAGATGGATAAAGCTTCTGTTTTTTAAGTCCATTATGCTTACATTCTGTTTCTGTGACTTCCTTTTCTTACATAAAAAAGGTAAACCCACTTTCAATTTCTCAAGTAGCTAAAACAAAAATTATAATAACTGTTTATTATTTTTCTCTGTCTCTTAAAATGAGGGTTTGTGTTGAACAATGGATTTCCTATCTTATGAGTATCCTTTCCGTGTATTGTTCTGTTTTTCTTTTCTAAAAGCAGAATATGTACAAGTCTTGCTTAGCTACCAGATTTTTGATTCCTGTCCCCCCCACCTCAAAAAAAGACTGCCAAAAAAAAAAAAAAAACACCTCAGCAATTTCCTTCTTTTTATGACTCCTTGTATCATCAGGATCCCTCTTCTGTGTATTTTACTGAGACATATGCAATAGGCTTTCTGTTCACCAGATTTTTCTTAGTGCTGAAATTTTATTTGCATTCTTGATACATAGAGCAGCAATTTCTCTACTTTCTGCCTTGCTTTTTACTCCTGAAGAAACCTATTGTAGTTCTTTGATTAATCCCACTAACATTTTAAGCTGTGGTGGTAGCCTAAGGTTCACCCAGTTAGGCTCTCTTGTCCTTGGATCTTTGTACAGTCACACAATGTGTTTGTGAAGGGGTTTCATTATTCTTGTTTTTTGTCTCATGTTCTAGTTTCTTTTCCAGATTTCAAAGATCTGTGTAAGTTGAAAAATTTTTCAGTTCCCCAGCTCTTCTCAGACTAGTTTATATTCCTCTTCTCTGCTTTGGCAGGTCAGTGTTACCATGCTCTTCACTACATAGCCTCTATCTCTCTCTTCTGAGCAAGCTTCTTTGGCTGAATCTCATTTCCCACTGATAACATCCTTTGGGCAGCTTTGCAATTACTGCCGCTTCTTGTCTGTCCCTGCTTGAGATGCTAGTCTAAACTAGGGACATTGCTGAATACCTTTTATGTCCACAGCTCCTTCATCATGGCTTTTGGAGAATATTCTCAGAGTTTTAACTGGCAGCATCCTTACACTTCATACGGGCGAGTGGCACAGGGCAATGTCTGAGAAGGCTAGATTAATGAAAGAGTACCCAGTGGCAGTTAGAGCAGACTTACTAGCCATTGATCCAAAGACTTACAGCTACTGGTTGTTTTCTCAGATTCTAGTGATGAAGAAGGGTTCAGAAGAGCTAATCTGTTTGGTCTAACTGGAGTTTCTTTGGAAGCAGCAGCTGCATAAGAAATATCTCTCAACTTAGTTCTTAAACCTTTAATAAGTAATGAGTTTTAAGCAGTCTGAACCAAGTAACTTTTTTAGAATAATTAAGTTCATATATCATGTATATATTCAGCTCAAAAGGGATAACTGAATAACTTCTGTGGCCTATGTAATGCAATCACTGTCGGTCTCAGGCTCCAGCAACATAAAACACTGCCTTCTGTTACATTTCTGTAACTTCATTAAAGCAAATGTGTGGAATGTCATTTGCTGCTAGCCTGATAAAACTTACAGGTTGCCTATTCTGAATATTTTAGTTATGTGTTAAATGAGGAACTAAATAAATCCTTCTCTCTTGATTTGTTCTCATTGTTCAAAAGGTGGAAAATCCTCTAGAGTCGTCTTATCTCCCACATCCTTTCTCTGGAGAAGTGTTTTGCTTCAAAATGCAAACTTCTCTATGGAGATGTAGTCTTAATTAATCTTATTTGGGAGACTATACTACGTCTGCCTATGAAGACTTCTGAGAAACCACCACCTGGCTTTAAGGGAGATTATGAGGAAGCCTTAGTGCAATAAACAGTTTGAATGTTAAAAGACTTCCTCATAATGTAGATTCTTTCATTAATGTCAGTAGGCTTTTAAACTTTTTCTAGTTCAGGGAACATTCTAGTTCTGCTAAGAAGGGAGCAGAATCTGAGCAGGGATGTCTCAGCCACAGTGCTTCTACTGTTCGATGCCTCCCGTTTCCTCTCCAGGTTGTGCCTTTAACACACAGCATACTAATTAGCATTCAGCTCTTATGTCTGGAGTGACTGTCTGTCTTGGGACTTGGACTTCAACATGACTAATTTCCACCAGCAGAGTGTATGTTCAGGTAAAATAAAAAGTAAAGCACAGAACAAACTCAGTATTGTGTACCATGGAGCACATAACAAGCTTTTACACTGTAATACATTTTGTAGTTTTTAAGTCTCAGTCCACATAGCAGGTGAATGTTCACCATCACAAGGGTATTTCTTCTTTTTTTACAGGTTATCACAATTGGTAAACATGTTAAAGGATACCATTATATCATTGCAAATCTGGTAAGCATTTTTAATATTTAAAATACCTGTATTACTCATTTTACTGTTTATGGACACATGAACTGGTATTTTGTTTTAAATGAATTTTAGAAAACAGAAAAAAGCTAAATGTCTTTATCCTTGCCAAATGAATGAACGTGTTGAGGTGGTATTTGTTTTATTGGCTGACCCTAAATGCCTCCTGTGATACTCCCGTCAGTGGGAGTGAAGGTTGCTCAGCACCTTCAGTAGAACTTCATCCCTTTTTATACGTCTTTTAGTAGAGTAGAATATGGAAATCAGAAGAATAGCTTTCTGCATTATGAGCCAATACATTCATTCAGCAAACTGCTTTTTCTTCTCTCACCTCTAAAGTACTTAAGAATTGTGGTTCTCTGTTTGCTTTCTGCTAGGGTAGTGAATCTCAGCTTTAAATGTCTTCATTCCTTAGATTAGCTTGGTAAACAGTTTGAATTAATCTTTTCTTGAGCACAGGTGATCAGACAGTATAGCTAATAGCGTTCCTAAGGGGGAAAGTTCAGGAAACTCACTAAGTTCTGTCAAGGTAATTTTTGTTTTTTAATTGTGTCTGAAGGTGAAGGGCCATTTTACTGACATTAAACTCAACACCACTTATCTACTGAAGCTATGGAATTTAATCCAGTGTTTCTTTGTAACAGACAAAGCAAATTCCACAGACTTGAATCTGTGATTCTGTTCCAGAGAAGAGTTTTAGGGTTTGCATGGTGTGAGTGCATCTAGATGAATTTCTTCTTCATCATTTATTCTTGAACTATGATAGTGTTTGATACGAATTCCAGCAGGGCACAGAGTACTGTCATTCAGACTCTGTCTTCCTTAGTCCTTTGAGGAGCCTAGGAAACAGAAGAACCACAGTGTGCCTATCACACTTCAGACATAACCCCTGTCTACTCCCAACCTTTGATCAAAACACTTCCCCTCTCCAGGAGGGCCCTGTTCTGAAGAATCAAGTATGTTGCTAGACAGGTGCAAAGATGCCTTATTCTTTAAGGGCCTTTTTAAAAGCAGAACAGTGGGGTTTCATTTTTATATTTATTAACTAATTTTTAGGATAAAGAAGTTCAGGTATTGATATTTCCAATGCAAGCATAAAAGTTTTATAAAATTTGAAAATTCTCTAACTGTTAGACATTGTTATTTTGCATTGCAAATGTTGTATGAATATTATTTTGAATCTTGAGGGAAATAGAGATTTTAGAAAAAATGCCAAGTGTATTTTGTTGTATTAACTGGTTGTTATTTTAATCATTGCTTTAAGTTTGTAACAGTAAGATCTAAAACTTAGTAAATCCTGTATTTTAAACTTGGTTAACGTATTTGCTTTCTACAGACTTTTACACTTCAAAGCAAATTCAATGCAGAAAGTTTGTAGATCTTTTGTATAAAATATATATGGTAATGATTTTAAAATTATATTTTTCTGTTACAAAGTTTATCTAGTACTTAATCATATCCCATCTTCTTCACTGAATCTACCTTCTTCTTTTCTTGGTTGTATAACGTTCTATAGTCTGATCAGTCACAAAATTGATCATGTTTTAAGAATAAAATATGCTGATAGAAGAAGTGAAAGTATACTATGAAAGTTCCTGTTCAAATGTCAAGCTCACAGTAATAGTGGTTTCATGATCCCTGTAGAAATGTCTGTACTAACATGCAGCAGCACATTGTTGATGACTGTCATTAATATGCAGTAATGAGAACACCTCGTAGAGCAATTCTAGCAATTTATGCTAATGTGGTCTGAAGCTACTACTTCTTTTTATGTTCACTCAGAGCATTCATTTAAACCATAAGGTCTGAAATCAGTATTCCATGTAAAATCATTTGTATGGCAAGTTTGAACACAGAACATGGAAAAAAAAACATACCTACTGTTTGTATGAATGAATAGTTCTTTATACTATTAAAGGAGGAGTGTCACAAGGATGGAGCCAGGCTCTTCTCAGTGGCAAACAATGATAGGACAAGGGGCAATGGGTGCAAACTGGAACACAAGAGGTTCCACTTAAACTTGAGAAGAAACTTCTTCTCAGTGAGGGTAACAGAACACTGGAACGGGCTGCCCAGGAAGGTTGTGGAGACATTCAAAACCCGCCTGGACACGTTCCTGTGTAACCTCATCTAGGTGTTCCTGCTCCAGCAGGGGGATTGGACTAGATGATCTTTTGAGGTCCCTTCCAATCTCTAGCATACTGTGATACTGTGATACGGGAGGGTGGAGGCAGGAGAGATGGTAAGTCCTTCCATGTGCTTTAACATTCCTAACAAAAAGAAGATTCAACTGTGGCTGTAACTATTTCTGGCTAAAACTTGCTTGCCTAACTGTTATTTATGTGTTTCCTTTCTCATTTAAGCAGTCCCATTGAAATTAACAGGTTTGTTTAGGAAAGTAAGCATGGCAAGGACAGATCCACTCAGGCCTTGCTCTATAGAGGTGTATGTCTAGTGAGCAACAAGAGGTGTTGCTGACTGGTGGAGCTGACTAAATCCTGGCGGCCCAGGATTTAAACCTGGATCCTGTTTGAGGAAAATGTTGGCTTACACTTCTGCAGTAGAAGTCATCTGGTAACTCTTTATTTGTATATACTGTTGAGAAATCTGCCAAAACTGTTTGAATAACAGACATAATGTTTTCTGTACCTAGGGATTTACTGACGGAGATTTGTCAAAAATTCAGTTTGGAGGAGCTAATGTCTCAGGATTTCAGATAGTTGACTATGATGATCCTCTGGTGTCAAAATTTATACAACGT
Organism: Neopsephotus bourkii; assembly: GCF_033783945.1. Lineage (NCBI taxonomy): Eukaryota > Metazoa > Chordata > Aves > Psittaciformes > Psittacidae > Neopsephotus > Neopsephotus bourkii. Next base: position 15,393,394 of record NW_026900684.1, on the reverse strand, counting down.
TGGTCAACCCTGGAAGAAAAAGAATATCCTGGTGCACACACTAGTACAATTAAGGTATGTCCTATATTTGTTTTAACCATGACAGATGTACAGGAAGTGAGGGAATTAGAATAGAAAGACAAGAGACAATCAGCTGTGCCAACACAATTTTCTGTGTCTCTGGGGTATTTCTAACATTCTCTATCATAGGACTGTTGAGTAAAGATGCTGCACTGTCAAAAATATTCAAGACAACTTTAATTTTCCTTGTGTCACTGTAAATCTGCACGTAGCAGCTTGTTAGGTAATTGTTTGGGATGTGATGATGTAGTAAGTATCTACTGACTTTTTTTTGTTGGTTTGTTTTTTTTTTTCCCTCTTTCTCTCTGTTTTGAGGTGTTTTAAAGGCTAACATGTAGTCATATGCGAGCTTCCAGGGAGCACAGATCTAGCAGTTTCTGATATAACATGATCTCCCGGAGAAATGCTAGAACAGTTGCTTTAAGACAGATGCGTAAATCCTGCAAATACTTCTAAAATTAAATGGTATGCCTGAGGTACAGAATCGTGGTCTGATTTCAGGCCTGAGTGATAAAAGATGTGACATTGGGCAGGCAAGTGGTTAAACCTCCTTAGCTCAGTTTTCCCTCTGGATAAGACAATGATAATAATACCTTCTTACCTTCTGGACCATTATGAGGATCAATTAGAGTTTGCAAGATGTTAAAAAAGAATAATACAATTTTAATGCTGAATAGTTTTTCTTTTAAGTAATACAATCATAAATTTTATTAAGAGTAGGTATGCTTAAAATGTATTAAGACAAAAAGATAAATGGCAAATGTTCTAGACATAACTTTCTTCTGTCCTATTAAGCATGTTCTTGATATATAATGAGATGGATAAGAAGTTTCAGCAAGAAATGGAAGAACCGCTTTTTTAATTCCTGGAACAAAAATCCTTTAAAGCACACAACCTTAATATAAATTAAAGCATAAAGCTTGTAGGTTCCTTTTCTTTCTGAGTCCAAATTTGGGGGTGACTTAGTTAAAGCTGTAGGTTTTCTGTGGTTATTTTTGTATTTTAAAATGTTTATGACAGAATAAATTTAATTTCTCATTTGATGTTTGATAAAATAAACTAGTCTGTGTCATGCCTTTAGATACATTCATATTACATAAGTGAAATATATGCAATATGTAGTGCTCTCATTTAGGAAAAAGGGAAAGGATGTGAGTGATTAATAAATTGTTTTGTGTCTCTGATTTTTGAGTACTGAAATCTACCTACCTATGTAATAATACCACCAAATCATAGTCTGGAAATAATCACAGTGAAATGCATGACTGAAGTAGAAAAAGGGTAACTGAAACCAAAATGCAAGTTTTTCTCATGAATGGAAAAATAAATCTGTTGGACAGTGTTAAGGATTCTGGTCCTCCAGCAGTACTTCCAGTAGGGGGAAAAATGCAGGTGTGTTAGATAAGATGGAGTGGTTGCAATATTTTATTATGCATTAAAATCTGTAACTTTGTCACAGCCATTCCTTTTATTTCTTCCACGGTAGATCCTTTCAAGTCTACTAGAAATTGAAAGGGATGAAGGAGAGTATTTGGAATGTCTTCTATTTTGAGGTTTTATTTTATTATGGATAAGAAAAACAAACTAGTACTTAGTTTCATGAATTTCATTCACTTAAGCCACATTTTTCATTCAATTAAAAAGGCTAATCTGTCTTTATGTATTGTCTGCTCAAGGAATGTATAGGATCACATTGATAGTCAAGAGATTGGTTTGTATATTAAATTACCAGAAAATCTTAAAATGTTAAAGGTATTGATGGAGGGAGGGAGAAATGTGGGTTTATATTGCAATGTTTGGAGGGATTGATTGCATCAGTCACTGTATTTCTTTGTGTAGCTTTCTATATTTTGCTCTTACATTACTTGTTATTTTTTCCTGCCATTGCATGTAAGGACAGAGATATGTCAAATTTCATTCCCGTCCTCAAGGGGGCTGGAGGCAGAGCAGACTCATAGAAATCATAAAATCAGGACAAGAAAGTCTTTGAGCAGTCAGTCTCCTGGCCTATCCTCCATATCTAAAGACAGAATCAGATATACCTATGCAGTTCCTGTGGATAGCGATTTCAGAACTTCTCCAAGTGTTCTGTTTCAGAGCTTAAATAGTCTTACTTGTGGGTTGGTTTTTTTTGTCTTACATAAATCAGCCTTTATATCACCTAATTCCATTACTCCTTTATCTGTTTCTAGTGGATATCAAGTTCTCCGTTTTAGCTGTCCTCCTATGTTTGAAGATGGCAGCCATGTTTGTCCCTGCTTTCCTCCCTGTTAAGCTAAATAATTCCTTTTCCTTTGAATGTACAAATTCCAGATCCTGTTAGTCATTTTGCTCTGGAACCTTTCTAATTGGTACCCATCTTTGAAATGCCAGGCTGGGTACTGCACTGCATCTGATTGCAATGCTGTAGAAACTGAAGTAATGGCTTCATGTATCTCAGAGGTAGTGCTACTTTCAGGACTTCCTTTTATCTTAAGGTTGTTTTTTTTTCTTTTCACCGTCATGACACTGTTGAAATACATTTATCATGAGATACACACTTAACAATATCTGTGCACTTGGTCGTTCCTTTAAAGTACAGGATTTTTCATCTATTCTTGTTGAAATGTATTCTGTATCTGTCCATGAACATACCGTTCCTTCTTACATTAATTTTCTAGCTGTGTTATTCTTTGCTACTTGGAGTAGTGTATGAATACCTAAGTTACAGAGCAGGTTAACTCCCTGGTCTCCCATTTGTTCTGTCTGATTTTGTGTGATCTTACAAATAACCTTTTTTCCCTTTTGGCTTTAAGGCAGTTGTCTAAATTGTTAGTGGTTCTAAATGGGCTTTTGCCACTAGTTTCTGTGGAATCTAGGGAACTGTCACTACAGATTCTTCATGAAAGAGATAGGAAGGCTAATAGAAGTCCTATATTGTCAATACAGAAATGAGAGGAGATTACATGCCTCTGACATGTAATGTTATCCCAAGAATTCCATAACCCAGGGATTGCAGAGATAATATCCCAGATCCCCATTCTAAGAAAAAGTGCATTTCAAAGGATAGTGCTCTTCAAGAAAGACAAACATTGTTGAAAACCTTTTCCACAGATGTCCAGAAAAGACGTGGCTCAAATTGCTTTAAAATTGTATGTTCAAAATTTGTAAAATATTAATTGTAAGAATTCGCAGTCTTAGGACATAGATGAGAAGAGACACTGATTGTGTTTGTTGCTGCACTGTACCTGTACTGGTAAAATCCCCAAGATGTGAAGATTAAGCAGGACACTTGAAACTAGTGCTTTGCTGCCATTTTACAGAAGGTTTAGTTATCTTTCAAAACTAAAGATGATATACCGTTTACCTCGGAATAAATTTAAAATGTAATTGCGGGGGTTATCAGTCTGTGGATGCAATTCTAGAACAGCTAATAATGTGTAGATCTGGAAATGTACCACTGAGCCTCCTGGCGAATTTCTTTGTCAAGGAGCAAAACAAAAAAACCATTGAATTTAAAGGCCTAATAATAAGTTGAAATGCCCTTTTGATCCATTACTGTGTATTTACAAATATGCTGGGCTTTCTGAGCCTTAGTGTTATTATGTTGTAAGGCAAAGCTCTTGCTGTTGTGGAAGGACTCTGAAGGACAGCACATCCATTCCCATCCAACAGCTCCAGCTTCCTGATCTGGTTAAACTCATTCTGTTTGTGGGCAGCCTTTGGTCTAATTCCAGGAAGCAGCTCAATTCTCACCTCTGAGAGGCTAGTGAAACATGCTAAGTTGTTTTGGATTTGTGTGGCAAAATTTTCTGGGGGGGGGTGCTACAAGAGTGGCCTCTGTGAGAAGCTGCTAGAGGCTTTCCCAGCTTCTTCCATGTCCAACAGAACCAATGCCAGACAGCTCCAAGATGGACCCACCCTGGCAAAGGCCAGGTCCATCAGTGACAGTAGTAGCACCTCTGGGACAATGTAGTTAAGAAAGGGGAAAAGTTCCTGCCAGGAGCAATTGCAGCCAGGGAGAGGCATGAGAATATGTGAGAGAAACAACTTGATGACACCAAGATCAGTGAAAAAGGAGGTACTTCAGGCACTGGAGCAGAGAAAAATTCCCCTGCAGCCCATGGTGAGCAGGCTGTCCTGCTGAAGCCCATGGAGGTCTGTGGTGAAGCAAGGACCCCACGTCAGAGCAGATGGGTGCCCAAAGGAGGCTGTGGCCCTTTGGGAAGCTCATGTTGTAGCAGGCTCCTGGCAGAACATGTGGCCCTAGGGAGAGAAGAGCCCATGCTGGAGCAGTTCATGAAGAATTGCAGCCTGTGGGAAGCACCCATGATGAAGCTCATGGGGGCTGTCTCCTGTGGGAGGGACCACACATTGAAGCAGGGGAAGTTCAGACTGGTTTCTTTACCAAGAAGGTGGTCAAGTAACCACAGGCTTCCTAAAGAGGTGGTCAATGCCTCAAGCCCGTCAATGTTTGAGGCCTTTGGACAGTTCCCTTAAGAACATGCCTTAGCCTTTGTTCAGCCCTGAATTAGTCAGGCAGTTGAATTAAATTACTTTGTAGGTCCCTTCCAACTGAAATAGTCTATTCTATAAGCCATCCTGCTTTGTGATGAGTTTTTCTAAAAGCAACCTTAGGCTTGGTGCATGCAAGAAGTATCTAAGCCAACTTGTGTATGATTTATACAGAAACTACCTGCAGTATGCAGCAAAGAATGCGGGGCTGTCTGGTTGAAGATCTGAAGCAGCTCAGGCTCTCAAGAGAACACCATTGGGTTGGAAGATCATAATAACCCCAGTACTCATTGCAGCTCTTTTTGATGGCCTGAACTGCTTCATTATCTTTCTTTCAGATGTTCAGAATTCATACAACTGTATTTCAAGCTTCATAATCTTTCCCCTCACACATACACTTAATGCGTAGCTAAGATAACAAAATGGTAGATTGGTTTTGCCTTCTGATTCTGCCTTCACTAGTTTCACATTTTCAGGTCTCTTTTTTTTTTTTTCCTTATGGCCAAGTCATAGAATCATAGACAGAAGGCTGGAAGGGACCTTCAGAGGTCATCCCTGCAATGAACAGGGTCATCTTCAACTAGAACAGGTTGCTCAGAGCCACATCCATTCTGGCCTTAAATGTCTCTGGGGATGGTACATCCACCACCTCTCTGAGCAACCTGTGCCAATATTTTACCACCCTGATTGTAAAGACTTTTTTTCCTCATGTCCAGCCTGACTAGTCTTTTAGAAAATTATGACAAAATCTGATATTTGTGGAGTTTTTTGTTTAATTTTTTGTGTGTTTTGTGGTTTTGTTTTTCTCCTTAACGGTAATGTGATTCTTTGAAGTGTTTGTATCATACCAAACAGTGTGCTTTTTATGGTAAAATTGCAAAAGTTGAAAACTGCCACTTTTAAACTGTAATTTGGGAAGAATACAGCTTGTAACTGAAAGTTGCTGGTTTAACTCTTCTGGTGCTCATTTAGCTCATGGATCAAATACAGAGAATATGCAGAAAAATAGGAAAGCACATACTTACCTTGCAGAAGTAAATCAAATGTGGATGACTCACTGCTAATAAGGAACAAGGAAGGATGAAAACAGTGAAAAATCTTACTCAAATTGGAAATTCAGAAAGCATTTGGTCTAGATATAGACAACTAAGCAAAGATGTACAATTAATGAATTAGATAATAGCTTCATTTTGGGTCATGCCTCTTATGATTGCAGTGTGTTGGAAAACAGTTTCATAATGCCAGGTGTTTTAATAAGAGTTGTAAGTGATATTCTGTTGCATTTGCTACAGTTTTAAATGCTAAAATATGATTGATTATGCCTGAATTCAAGTAGTCTATTATGATACATAATTATTTTTTTTTTTATTTCAGTATTTATTATGTGATTTAATCAGGAACTGAACTGGAGTAAATTTATTTTTTTTTCAACAACCCTTGTGAAACTGTACATTTATGAGATTTTTCTGCCTGTGTTTTCCAGTCCTTGTGTTTTGGTTTCCTGGCCATTAAAAAAAGCTCTAGCAGTTGGCATTCTAGCTGTCTGATTTCACTGAGCTTCTGAATCTCTGTATTCAATCTTCTCTCCGTGCAAAAATGTGTATGAAAAAATGTGGATGTAAGAAATGTCGGTGTTAATGCTTCTTTTTAATAGCTTAAGGCTTTTTTTGCATAAGTGATCACTTATTCTGGAATAGTTGGTTTGGGGTTTTTGTTTTTTTGCTTGTTTGTTTAAATAAAAATCAATTAAAGAATGGAACATTTACTCTGTGAAAGCAGTGAGTTGTTTGAGGCAATCTTTGTAGGCTTTTCTCGGACATACAAAGGACCTATTGACCCAGATTCCTCAATCCTGCAAGTGAAAGTGGATGAACTGTGCTAAAGCAAAAGTATTTGCAAGGATTGAGAAAACTACAGAGCCAAGTCCTGATGTCCCTGTGTAGCTCTGTTTCTTTGAATTTGAATCTAATTTTTTGGTGGTTTTTTTTTCTTAATAATTACAAGTGTTTAAGGATCTTCAGCCAATATAGGGCAATGGATTCCTCCTGCCTGTTTTCACAGGAACTTCTAATTGCTTTTTTCAACCAGCAGTTCACCTGAATATAGTTGGTATCAGCAGAAGATACTTACTATTCCTTCATGCTCCAGCTGTTCAGCAAGATCAGGCATACTTCTTAGCCTTACCAATTCAGTGTCAGTTAGGACAGGAGAGCTGCACGGGGAAATGGGGGAGTGGTACACAAAACTATAGTAGGAGGAGGAATGTGTTATTCGAAAAAAAGCGTTAGCAAAGTGGAAAGAACCTGTTGGGATGTAAGTGAAAGGAACAGAAGAATGGTGGCAGCTCAGAGCTGGAGAAGAATTGATGGCTGAATGTTTCTTGGGTTGGGGGAGGAAAGAGTGGGAAGCACTTACGATTGCTTATGTGGGTGAGGAGAGGAGACATGCAGGCTCATAACTTGGGGAAGGCCAATATTAAGGACCATAATGTAGTAGCTGCCTTTATTAGCCAGTATGGTGTGGTAGAAAAGCAAGCATGAAGTGTTTATTATTCTTTGACAGCAACTATTTCTTGGTAGAATCAGTAACCTGGTAAGATTGGTGTATTTAATTCTGTTAGTATTTTACTTGGAATTAGATAGGAGAAAGCATTTCATCTTGAGACAATAGGCAAATACTTGTGCTGGTTGGGGTAGATGAGAATTGGTAATGAGAAGGGAGGTGGTGTGGTTTAGCAGTGTTGTTTTTTTGGTGGGTTTGTTGTTGTTGTTGTTTTGTGGAGGGGGGTGTCTGTGGTTTTTTGTTGGTTTTTTTTTGTTTGGGTTTTGTGGTTTTTTTGTTTGGTTTGGGGTTTTGGTTTGGGGTTTGTTTTTTTGTTGGTTTTGTTGTTGTTTCTTTGAATTGAAGACTTGAAATATTACCACTGGTTTTAAATGGCAAGTTTTGGAAATTTTTAGAACACCTGCAATGTATATGATGAGAACTCTTAGATCCTGTTGGTTTTCAGTCTTCACCTCCTGCCCACAGTAAGTGAATTTGTAGAAGGTGTATTGTAATATCAAGTCCAGGTACTGCTCTTACAGAGAATGGTGATGATTCAGAATCTATTAAAACCAAATTTAAAGTTCATTTAGTGTGGCTTTATCTAATAGCCTAGTCAAAAATCCCAATCCAAAGAATCCTCATGTAAAATTCCAATTTAGAATCATTTCTGTTGCAGTGTTGTACAGCTTCCAGGGTAAGTAATTTATTTCCATTAATATATAGGACTTTGTTGACTATGATTGAAAATACTATAGCTGAACAGCCTAATGGAATTTTCAGGTTCTTATCATTCATATAGTATCAGTCATTTTATAAAACAGAATAGTCTAATCTGTAATCTCTCTTCTACCATTTTCATTAACTATACCAACCATTAATTATTTGACTAGAATGCATTTTTATGATCATCTCAAGAACTTCCTCTTGGTTAAAAGCTCAAGTCAGGGATATTTGCTATACTTGTTAATGCTTGTATGTCTGTTTTTCTCCCAAAAAGAGCACTGGTTGAAGACTGTATTTCAGTAAATATTTCAGTAGAAGGGCATTTTGTATTTTAAAATTTATATCTGCTGTAAGTCACATATGCTTTCTTAGAGCTAACCTTAACTTTTAAAGAGGAAGTGACTTTTGTGACAGGATATAGGGATTTAAGGAGACATAAGAGTATTAGAACACCATACCCTCAAAAAAAAAAACCCTGCACCTCTCACCCTTTAACATTTAAACGTTCATACTAGCTTTTTTCAAATCCCTTCCTTACAACATGATTTCTCAGAGAAGTCTTTTGCCTCCTATTTATGCATTTTCTTCTCATCCTCTGATTTAATTTTCTCCAGTTGTTTTTTATTTTTCCCTATTAAAACCATCGGCTTCATGTTTTGTTACTGGATCCTGCTGATATCTAACACTTTGAAAAGTGGCATTCTTTTCTGTAGCTTAGCTTTGAAGAAAAAGGTTTTATGTATTCATATGGTGATTATTACAAAGGGATATGTTTTCTGTTCTTTACAGTAATTTAAAGGTGCTTTTATCATCAGTGTCATTTCTGTTTTGCAAGTGCATTCTCTGTGAAGTTAGAAGTAAGATTACACAAGTAATTGTAAAATGGAATTTATTTTGCCAGTATGCATATTTTCTACAGGCAGTGGCATGAATTAGAAGTCAACAACATCTTTTTATTAGAAGTAAAATGCTGTGGGTTCAAATATAAGTATTTGTTTTTATTTTTTCTGCTAAGTTCTATGGATTCAAACCCAAGTAATTGTTTTTTGCCCCCCCCTTTTTTTTTTTTTGTCAAGCTCTTGTGTGTTTTTTGGTGATATAAAGTTTGGCAGGAGTAAGTTTTAGGTTTGAGAATTAGGGGGGTTTATAAATCTTCTAGAAAAAGTGGAAAAGAATAGGGCAAGAATTAATAGACTTCTAAGTAAGGGGGATTGGACTAGATGACCTTTGAAGGTCCCTTCCAACCCAAACTGTTTTATTCTTTCAACACTCCTAAACAAGTGTAAGACATGCATGGTGTTCTCTTGAATGGAAGAGGGTCAGGAACTTCAGTAAATCCAAATATTAGTGCCATTAATAAGATCTTGCATTGTTCTCTTTCCTCCTGGAAGACAGAAGGTTCGCTTTGTTGTTAAGACTTTTGCCCAGATCCATAATGTTTTTCTTCTGTGACATCTTTCAATTTGAAGAAACCTCTGTTTTGCAGCAGCATTAGGTCTTTTCTATTTGGCCTTTGCATTAAAACTAATGGAAGACCAAAGTACTTTAAAACCTCTGTCCTCAGTGTAAAATAGAAAAAAAAAAAAAAAAAAGGAAAGAAGAAAACAGGTACCTGCACTTGTTTTTTTCCTGTTGAATTAGCAACTCCAATGACCAACAACTCGAGTGAGAAGAGTGTTCTTCTGGATTGGAAGTAATCATGCGGGAGGAATTGCAGTCTGGGAATTTCCCTCTTACTAGAGTAGTAGGTGAAATAAGTAGAAAGACCAAGCACCTTGGGGTTCATAAATCCTGTGATCTGTACTATATTCAGCTTTAAAAGCAGTGAAAGAGGGTCACTTTTCCCTATAAATATCCTACAGTGAGAATGTTGGGATAATTCAGGTGACCAAGTCTTGGCAGTGTCTGCTGGATGTGCTATGAGCTTGTCATTCAAATAAGTGTTCAACTTCCAGGGATATAAGCTTAGGCAGATGCCTAGCTACTGGGCTAGAAACCAAAGCTGTTCTGGGTGCACCCAGAAAGCAGCCTTTCTAAATGAAACTGAGATACCTGAAGAGCATAGACACATCAAAAAATCAGCAGTTTCTCTGGATAGCAGTTTTGGACCTGAACACTTCAATTTTTGTAAGGTGACTGGTTGTTTAAGGCACTCTATGCATATGATGTTCTGCCCAAAACATTATGGCATTTCAGTGCAAAAATACCTATTATTTGTTAAGCTGTTCTGTGCACAAGGAATGCTGGAATTGGGTTTAAATAAAGGCTGGCATCAAAAGGTAAGTAGATCTGACTCTATAACCTCTGGAAACAAATTTGATAAAGATGCTATGATTTTTTAAGATAAATAAGGCTTGATCTCTAACCCCATCTTTACCAAGATTAAGTAAACAAAAAAGATCTGCTAATATTACATTTTATTAATTTTTCTCACTCTTTTGTTCAGGACCAGGGTTGTTATAAAAAAGTTACAAATAATCAGTTGATCTTTCCAAATACCTTCCATATAAATTATCATAGTTCTGGAATTATGACAGGCAAGATTTTTTTGCGTTTTTTTTCATGCTTTAATTAGTATGGGTGATTCTGTAGGAACAATAGGGTAGTACCTATACTATTTTGTATTGAAGTTGCTGATTTTATCATGTAAAGTTCAAAGGAACTGAAATGAAGTTTGGAGATAGACACTGGTGTAAAAGTAGCTGGCTGTAGGAGCCCACCCCACTTCCACAGGGCAATATTCCAGACAGTGCTACCACTTATTTTAATAGCTCAGATCAGAACATGGATGAATCTCCAGTGTAAAACAAAGTGAATCAGGACAGACCTAATGCATCCTTCAACTATGACAATTTCACAGACACCCCTATGCATTAGCAGGCTATCTGTCATTCATTTCCTATTTATGGTAGTAAGTTCAGTTTGGTATGGTTGCTCAACTTTACATCTATTCATTGAGCTATAGATAGTTTTAATGAGGCACATGAAAGATATTAGGAGCTAAAAGTGTATGCAGAATAAAGCAGTAAGAAATGATATGTATGCTGTTTGCTTTCATGGCAACTCCAACAACATGAAGGTGTAAGATGCTTGTAAAATATTTTGAGATCCTTAGATTAAAGATGACTTGAACTAAAAGCATGTGGATTTTAAAGATGAGATGGAATGTATATACATACAGATACATATATTCATAGGCAAAGCCCTGCACAAACTGAATATATGACTGAGTTGTGAATTTTCAGGCCAGTAATTATATACTATAGGGATAATATTATTGAAACAATACATTAAACGTGTCCCAACTATGAAATGAATCATAGACTAACCAAATTGGGTAGCACTATAGGTTGTCAATTTCAAGCTTATACTTTCTCTGCTATCCAGAGTATGTTTCAGTGGTTAATGACAGTGCTGTATCCCAAGTTTCTTAAAATGCTGGTGTGGTACAATATGTTTCTGTACTGCAAGGAGGTATGCTTAAAGGAGTATTGCCAGTCAGTTGCAAAATAATAAGTCAGCGTCTTGTGTTACCTTCTCATCTTCAAATCCATGTCCACCACTTAATCACTGCTACTGCAATATCTGTTTCAACCAGTCTTTTATTACTTTCTTCTGCTGTTCTGGGCTCTTTAAAGATTTCCGTAAAGCCCTTGAGAGAACTTTTTTAGAAGATTCACATTAATCAGTAAGACTACATATCTGAAAAAAAGAGTTCAGCCTTCCTTTTCTTCCGTTCCAAGGTCTAACAGTTGCATACAAAAGTGACCTCAGTTCAGGAGCCTGCCTTGGTTACAAGAACCTTCTGCATGACTTGAGCTAGCTAATTAAAATTCTCATTAAGGTCTGAGCCATTGAAGCAAAGAGCCAATATATCATTTATCTCTGCTTTACAGTTTATATATTTTCAGCATCTAATAGCCTTCATAGGGATCATTGCATTAATTCATAAGGCTGTAAGTAGTTATATTCTGGCCCATATTTCCAAAAATATTCCTTGTATTTGGCATAATTGCAACGTTCTGGATTCCTAAAGCCCATCTTAACGCAGTCATCAGTGTACGTGCACATGTGGTTTCTCTTCAGTTAGTTAGTTAAGGTGTAAAATTTTCCAGTCACTAAAGATAACTATCTTTGACTGTTTAGCCCCAGCTCTAATGCATGTGATTCCATCAGAATCTTCCCTGGTGTCTCAAAAGTTGTAAAGCTGCTTACATTGTGTCAGATTAGGAATGTGGAGCTCTTCCTTGCCTATACTGCTCTTTGACGGGGCACCACTTCTTCCAGTCATCTCAGCCCAAACTCTGTTTTACTATGGTGTTGACACTGTTTGTCACATGGGGTGTGATACTGTTTTTTCATGATATTTTCAAGTATTATATAATACTTGTATTATAAGTATATTATATACTTGAAAATAGTTACCCACGAGTTTTTGTTAAGTTACATTTGAGAGTTATATTTGTATATACGAATATATGTTGTTTGGTTTTGTGTGTGTATATGTTGGAGGAGGAGATGTAGTCTAAAATCTGTATATAAATTCATTTACATGATGAGTGTAATCAGAGGAAAAATTTCGTATTTTTAGAGGCCAGCTCAAGTTAAAGAGTGGAAATCCTTTCTTTCTTCCCTCTTTCACCTCTATGGACTTCCAGCCATATCTGCATACAGAGTTGTTACACAGTTGTAGGGAGAAAGAAATGTAATTCACACTGGAAACAGCTATAAATCTTCTTGTCTTAGATTTATTAGCACTTCCAGTAATCAGTCTGAGGGAGAACACCTCATTAATTTGCCTAGATACCCCTCAGAAGGTAGTGTCCTCCTGTCTGGACCAGACATCTCCAAACTAAAGAAAAACTGTTCTGATTTCAGGTACATCTTACTGTCCCTTTTAATCTGTTTTTGTGCTTAATGGATTGACGCGTAGATTGCAAGATGTAGTGAATCTGAAATTGGTTTTTAATTAAATATTTTCACTTCTTTTCAGTATACATCTGCTCTGACCTATGATGCTGTTCAAGTGATGACAGAAGCTTTCCGTAATTTGCGTAAACAGAGGATTGAGATCTCCAGAAGAGGAAATGCTGGAGACTGTCTTGCAAATCCAGCTGTACCTTGGGGTCATGGTGTAGAAATAGAAAGGGCATTGAAACAGGTAGCTTCCTTGGAATGTATGCTGGGATGAGTGCATGTGTGAAATTCTCTATAAGTGCTTGAAAAGAACCTTCCAGTCTCCTATCCTGCCTGGCTCTTGCTGGAATTATGTGGAAGTGAACTCCTCAAGAACGTCTCATACTAAGATAATATATTGCCTATGGGAAACGGTCTATACTGGATGTTTTTTAAATTTTTTTTTTAATTATTTATGGAACTATGGAATGTATTTACTAAAATGAGACAAACATAATTTTGCTACCACTTTCATCTTTGTCTGTATAGGTTCAGGTGGAAGGTCTAACAGGGAATATAAAGTTTGATCAGAACGGAAAGAGAATCAATTTTACAATAAACGTCATGGAACTCAAAAGTACTGGTCCTCGGAAGGTAATTTGAATTGTCTTTCAGTGTCTTTAAAGGTTTTACGGTGCTAAGCAGCAGGTTAAGGTAAGTAATGAAAAACTAAATTAATTAAAGCATAAGTTGTGATAATATTTATTTACAGCTGTACTTTACAATGGTCTTTCATAACAAAGTAAAAATAAGTATTCTTTCTTTCTAACAAATATGAGTTATTTCTGGTAAGTACTATAGGTATTTTCCTTTCAGTTTTGTGGATTAAACCTTTTGTTTTCTGATCTGGATTGCTATGTGTGAGCCAGTATTTGGGGAAATATGCTTCTGAATGACAGATGCCAAATACAGCTTTTCAGAGGTGTTTCTTCAAATATGATTGTCTTTCTGCTTTAATTCCAAATGTTTCAGGAAAAGCCAGTTTCTCATTTCTTCCTAGTCTGGACTATTTTGTAACCCTTTCAGTCCTATAGTGTGTGATGTTGGTACTGAAACCTGTTAACACATGAATGAAAATGGTGGGCATGTATTAGACAAATTGATCTGAACAAATATCATTAGTTCATTCTTTTAACTGTTTGTTATTGTCTTTACATAATCAGATGTATTTACACTGGTAAACATAGTTAAAATAGTTCTCTGTGGGTGTAAATCAAAGGCATAGAAATAACATGCTTTTACCTTTTCTGTAAAAGTTCGTATTTATTGGTGTCTGTGCATCCTATAAACTCTCTTTAGATTGGATATTGGAGTGAAGTGGACAAAATGGTTGTGAATCCTCTTGATGGCCCTCTTGGAAATGAATCTTCAGGACTAGAGAATAAGACTATTATTGTCACCACTATTTTGGTAATTAACCTCATATTTTGTCAGAAGACAGTCTGTCCTACAGTCATTTGTTTCCTGTCATTATATTAGTTTAAATATACTGTTTTATTATTATTTGAGGTTGTGACCTGTTACTGATGATGCACAAATAAAATCTGGAAACTAAGGAAATGTATGCGATTCAGTATGTGGTTTTCATCTGTAGAAGACAACAGTCATTGTTTGAACAACCTAGAAAGTTACAATTTTTAGATCTGAAAGTGGAAACTAAATACCTGCTTTCAAAAGAAAGGAACTTTGAGAGGCAGAACCATAGTGCTAGTTTTAGAGAATGGATTTTGCCAACCAGCAAAGAGGCTGGTTCTTATGCTTCAGAATAGTAGCTGCTACAGATTGGTGTATTGTAAAATAAAACATTAAAAGTTGTATTCTTGTTGCCTAGAAAATAACATTCTGTACTGTCACAGAACAGTATTTTTTGGTAAGTTACACAGCTTCTTTATTAGTTTGGACAAGTCACAGGCTAAAATAGGAGTTTTGGTGGATGCAAGGACCGTTCAGTAACAACAGAGCAAAGAGGAGATACATTATTATGACTTATGACTCATCACCACTTTTGCTGATGATAGAACTTTATTACATAGTTATTGATATCTTACCTACTGTTTGTATAGTAACTCAATAAGGATATAGCCTGGAGAGCCTGAAGTGTTTTCCAGGGAGGGATGCGGTTGTGAAATAGGAAGCAATTTTCTTCTATTAAGACCACAACAAAAGCAACTAAGTACCATTGCCTTCTTCCATCCAAACTGTATGAGAGAAACTGATTTTGGAATGTACTCTTTCTTCTCTGAATGCATAACTCCTGTTAACATTCATGGTCATTATTAACATACTGCTGGGGATCACTATGCCTGTAAGTATTGTTTTTGTGTATGACTCTGGAAAATGCAGCTTTTAAATGTGTTAAGGACATTTCACATTAATAATTAACAGCTAGCATATACATAGCATGTATGTTTCATATGTTATCTTCTCTCTTTTTTTTTCACGTGTAAAAGAAAACTTACTAATCTGTGAAGTGCACAACTGATGTATCTTGTCTCTTTACCAAGTTGCTAAGGCAAGTTCTTTCTGTGCAGGAGTCCCCATACGTCATGATGAAGAAAAATCACGAAATGCTTGAAGGAAATGATCGATATGAGGGCTATTGTGTGGACTTAGCTACAGAAATTGCTAAACACTGTGGATTCAAATATAAGCTCACAATTGTTGGGGATGGCAAGTATGGGGCAAGGGATGCAGACACGAAAATCTGGAATGGAATGGTTGGAGAACTTGTTTATGGGGTAAGAATACCTTTTATAATAAAGCTGTTAAAGATGAATGATGGAAGGAGTGGGGTTTGGTTTAGTTTTCTCTGTAGAATAGAAGGAAATTGACTAATTACTTTGATACAGAATTAGTATTTTGTATTGGTGTGACAAAGTTTGAAAGTAAACCATAAAATTAGATTGTAAATCTTGCAAATGAAGCTTGGGGGAAGCGAGTGCATGTTTCATCCTTCCAGCCAGGTGAAAGGCAGTGTATTTTGCTAAAACTTTTAAACATCGTATACTTTTAAAAGAGCATGTGTAAAAAGGGAAGCTTGCAGTATGCCGACACTATGGTTATATGTATTTCAATAAGAAGAGTTTCAACTAAAATTTTCTGAAATTCTCCATAGGATGTGCTTGGTGGAAACCAATGTTGCCGGTGTCTCTACTCTTCTATTTCCCATTTGTGAAATGCAGTAGAAACTAAACAACTATTTGCTCTGTTCATTGTATTAGCTATCATTTGCCTTTTTTCTTCCTTTGCAGAAAGCCGATATTGCAATTGCTCCATTAACTATAACATTGGTGAGAGAAGAGGTGATTGACTTCTCAAAGCCCTTTATGAGCCTGGGGATATCAATAATGATCAAGAAACCTCAGAAGTCCAAGCCAGGAGTGTTTTCATTTCTTGATCCGTTAGCTTATGAAATCTGGATGTGCATTGTTTTTGCCTACATTGGGGTCAGTGTAGTTTTATTCCTGGTCAGCAGATTTAGCCCTTATGAGTGGCACACTGAGGAATTTGAAGATGGAAGAGAAACGCAAACTAATGAATCAACTAATGAGTTTGGAATATTTAATAGTCTCTGGTTTTCCTTGGGTGCCTTTATGCAGCAAGGATGCGATATTTCGCCAAGGTTGGTTACTTACCCATTTCAACTTTGTGCATTTTTCATCTCGGCCGTCTCAGCCAGAGGAGGTTCATGGTGCATGTATTTTCACTCTTGGAAAGAAATTAATTGTTGTTTTTTCTCTCCCTAAAATCACAGAAGTCCTTGACATAAAAGCGGTGGTCTGTGACATAGGATGTGATGTATTTGATCGATACTGTCTTAATGTCGATCATACATTTGCCAAGGGAAGCTATATGCACCATGCAGAGACTGTAAAATGCATGAGGTTCAAGTCATTCCATGCCTTCTTGGAGGGGTACCGTGTTTTTGCTGCATATTCCCATTTTACAGTTGACAGTGCATACGGTTCACAACAACTGTAATGGGAAAAAGGGTAACATACTAGTCACAAACTACACAGGCAGCACTTTCCCTCTAAAACTCACTACATAACCACAGTTTTTCTTCAGGTGAGCCTTGAAATAAGTCATGTGATGGTTTTAATTTCATATGAATAGTTGCAAAACACTGCTGTTTTTCCATGACCTAGTTCTAGAAAAGTCACAGAGGAAATCACTGTAATGAATTTGAAGGTCCAGTTTATAAATGCTTAATTCCTCATGGATTTTCACCTACTTTATTAGGGACAACTGCAGGGCACTTAAGTTAATTCCTTTGCAGCTCATTAAATATTCTATTTCCCTTGTGTGCAAGTGGTTCTAGCCTTAATTCAGCAAAGTGGTAAGTAGCTAGGTAGATAACTACTTGCTGCTTGAAGGAATTATAGCAACAAGTGAAATAGGGCAACCAGGTTTAAGGATATCAAAGCAGAAGACCTACTTAATTATGTTAAGCAATATAATTTCTTTCTAAACATCCTAAAGTAAGGCAGGAAACAGCACAATTTCTAGTAAGACTAGTGGTCAGTGAACAGAAAAAATCACACCAAGGGAGAGTTTCTTAGGTTTAAGTCATGCATCCCAAAAGGCAGAAGGAGGTTTTCAAGTTACTCTCCTGCAGAAATAGCAGAGCATTTATTGTGTGAGAACTTCAGCAATTCTGTGTAAAGTCTGGCGTATCACAATGAGGTATGCCAGCCTTTATGATGAAGCATGCGATGGATTTGGGAGATAACGCAGTAAGAATTGTATACAAGAAAAAAGACAGTGAAGAGAGCAAATTGTTTGAGGTCATGAGAAGCTGTTACTTTCAGTCCTGTGGGGTTTTTGTATCGATTACGTGCTTCACAAGTTTAGTTGTCTGCAAAGTCCCCTATTAGCTACAAAATTATTTTGATTGCATCAAGGCCATAGTAGAATAATGATTTTTTTTTATTATTGTTATTTTACTGGCTGTTAAAGCATAACAGTTGTTGTGCACAGTTTGATAACTTTGAAGGTTGATCTAACAGTAATGATTGTAAATGTTCATCATAAAAAGTGCATGAAACTTGAATCATTTTGGAGATTCAGCATTTAGTTTCAGTGAAGTGTTTAACAGCACTTCATTACAAACATATTTTTGAGAAAATTGGTTAGTTATGTGTATTATCTGTTTATTATAAAAATAGAAAAGGGCTGAAAACTTCTCAGTTAGTTCAGTTCCTGCAGCAAAACTACCACTATGGATTCGAATTCTTGGCAAATGAATTGGAGTATTCTCAGGCATCTTCAGACATCAGCAGAATATATTTTGTAAAGTTAAATTTTTCACTATTTCTACTATTTCTCTAATAAAAAAATTACAACCACTCTTAAGAATTTTAGAGTAGACAGGGCTAGAGCTGGGAATCCTGACTCTGAAATAAAAGGTGGTTCTGGGTGAGACTGGACCACCTGGAAACTGGTCTGCAATCCCCAAGTTGCCATCATGGGTAGCAGTGAAACAATAGCGTAGAATAAAAATATTATTATATGATTAAAATTATTAAAATTAAAATTATTATTATATGATAATAACTTACAACAACGTTTTCCTCATCTTTTTGAGATGCCCGTGTACTCTCAGTACTGCCATATAAAACCTTTTAAAGTAAAAGATGCGGTGCACAAATTTAGGTAATTGTGCACAGAAATTGTTACTTAGTATTTAATGATCTTATGAGTGAGGTGCTTGTAAAGTGTGGGTTCATACTAGCATATAATTATCAATCTTTAGAAACTTAGAAATGTACATTAAAAAAAGAAATTATTAACTAGAATAGAACTTCTGGGAAAATCTAGTATACAAATGCCAAAATTTCACTTACAAAATGTCATGTGGGAGCCTAATGTCTGTATTGGCATTGAGCTTATTCTTTTCTTACAAAGTCAGTGGCAACTTTGTTGCTGACAGATAATGGGCTTTAAAAGATCAGTATCAGTTATAGCAGGTGTCATCAGTACAACAGAAAATGCCATAAGATTGGCAGTCATGAAATACACATTTTCAGAGATTTTACCTTGCAAATATGGATTTATCATAGGATTCAATCTTTTAATTGCAGAATTAATTTATGCTCAAATTAACCTCCATGTCAAAATGTATAATATTTTCTCAGAGGTAACAAAGCACATTTTCAGAATGCATCTCAGTTTAGAATGAGTTGAAATAGTTTCTTTTCTATGGTCCATTTTAGTAACCTATTCTGGACCTTATCTGACTTAATTTTCACGTGGTAGAGTGAATTAGTGAGTCTGATGCGACATGGAATAACTATTCTAATGTCTGAATTATGACAGAGGTTTTATACAATAGCTGTTAGTAAAAATTTGTCCAGAATTGGTTCTGTTTATTTCTGTTCCCAGTTTAATAACTCAGCTTCACGTAACTATTGTGTTTAAATGTGTAGATATATATATGTAGTTATATCTATCTATCTATCTATATATTCTATATCAGAATTAGTTTGAAGTTAAGTTCACAGTACAGTAGGCTGGGTGAGTGATTTGTAATCTATTTACTTAATAGATAGAGGAGACACATCAAGACATACCTAAGCTACTGCAACGCCTTAGTACTAGACTTTCAACTACAGGCACATTTCTGCCAAATAATTAAGCACATCTCCAAAGATTATGTACTCCTTCCTATAATGTCTTGTTTGGATACAAAGTAGTAAGTAATTTAAAAGTTTAAAGGATCATTTAGAAGAATGCCAAGTGTGACAATAATGCAATATCAGTATTTCTTTTCTATTAGTTTTCTAGTATTGAAAATTGTTGAATTTCTTTGGTTAAATTTCTATACTGTTTTATATTATAAATTTTTTTGAGTTCTCTTTTCTTCTCTCTTCTTGAGCAGGAGATGCAAAACAAAGATCCATACGCGCCCACCTGCTGCTGTTAAAAACCTCAGATTATTAGTAGTTAAAAATATACTTTCTCCACCATTTTTCTGTATTATCACTGATTGTTTCATGTCTAGTCCTCGGTTTGTTAAATGCTTGTATCTTTCAAAAGTTTTGTGCGCTTTTTAGTTTATGGATCTTCCTGGAGAGCTTTTATTGCGAATAATGCTATTTGTTTCTCAGTGTAGATTGTCCACAGCAGCTGTTTTGTAGAAATCAGTCTTTTGTCTGAATGTCTTAGGAAAGCACTAATACCTTAAGCAAGCTAAAGGCATTTAAAAATTAAGTGCATACTGGTTTATCTGAAAGCACTGTTCCACTCATTTTGTTTGATTCTCTTCATAATGTCACACAAATTCACTTCAGAGAGAACAAGTTTATGTGTTAAATACAGCACATTATCATGGGAGCAGTTTCCTTACAGGGTGTTAAGAACTTTGAAGAACTGGATCACTAAATTCTCCCTAAACTCTGGAATCCTGATTTCAGCAAGGTCCAGGAAATATAGTCGAGTATGCCTTGATTTCCCATCTCATTAGTATGCAGAACTGTGCTACAAGATAGTCTGAAATGCTTCCTCTTAGTATAATTCATCATTTGCATAAAACTGATAACGTGTTCCTTTTAAGGACTTTCATTTCACTTTACAAATCCATTTCATACTTGTTATTAGATCCCTGTCTGGGCGCATTGTTGGAGGTGTGTGGTGGTTCTTTACCCTCATCATAATCTCATCCTACACGGCTAACTTAGCTGCCTTCCTGACGGTTGAGAGGATGGTGTCTCCTATTGAAAGTGCAGAGGATCTTTCCAAGCAAACAGAAATTGCTTATGGAACGTTAGATTCTGGCTCCACTAAAGAGTTTTTTAGGGTAAGAATTTCTACTTTTTAGATTTATGTTTTGTTTTAAATAGGTAATTATTCATGTAAATGTGTTTTCCTTAGGTTGCTATAGCAATGTGGTATGTGCAGCCTAACTCACAAGTACAAGAGTTTCTGTTTTTTCGTTATTGTTACATTTTATTATCTATATGTAAATAAAGGGCCATATTATAACTATTCAAAGCAAAAGTGAGTGCAAGGAATTACCTAAAAAATAGTCCACTGTGAAGTAAAAAACAAGGTTTGTTCAGAGAAGAGAGTGGATGTTATTCATCTGTTTAATAGCTGTGCTATATTTTAGGTAGTCACACAGTGAACAGGGACATATGAAAGTGCATAGTCATGTTTCAATAAGTATTTCACATGATTTTTCAAGCTTGCAGATGGGAATGGGATACAATCCTGTTGGCTGCTTTAGTGAAACCATGCCTGCCTTTGGAAACACTACTGTATTTGCATTACAGTAATGCCTTGGAAGCCTAGCAGTCCTCACATTCTACCTCTGTGTATTTCAGTTTTAAAAATGCATGAGACTTTCAATCTCATCTCTTCCAGTGTGTGAGTCTCAGGCTGCCCTTAAGACACTCGCCAGCTAACACGGTGAAACCTATCCAGCAAATGAGCAAGACACTAAGGCTGCTGGGTAGAATACCATGATGGTTTGGCCTGTCTGTGTGCTCCATGTGTTACCTATAAGATGGAAATTGATCTGAAGTACTACAAATACGAAATACCTGTTGGTTTTGTGTTTTTCAATGGATTATGATAGTGCTGGGTTTAAAAAAAAAAAAAAGTATTTTAAAATAGTTTACATTTCAAACATAGGCTGCCATGAAAATGAAATGAAATAAGTTCTTTTACAAATAGTTGTTAGGTACTGTAGAGTTAGAGTAGTAACTGCTAGATTATGTTTTTAATAGACCATTATTTCACAGGATCTTGTAATGCATACTTAACTGGTAACATACTTAATAGGAGCCATACTTATTTCAACTGTAGAAAACCTTATCTTCTGATTCTGATAATTGATCCAGCTGCTGATGGCTTTCCTATTGGTTAAACCAAAACTAGTGTCAGGTGTATGAGTTAATGAGATCAGGTTTTTGCTAAGAAGCAAAAAAGCAGTGTTTAGAAGCATACAAGTGTGTGTTTCTGGTTTTGTGAGCATAAAATTTTTAGATCATGACTATACTGGGGGCTGAATGTGAAAGACCAGTAGGTCAGTTCTTTTGAATAGTTTATAGAGATTTTTAAGTTTTCTTTTAAAACAAAAAATGCTTGTAATTGCATGTATCTATCAGTATGTAGATTTTGTGCTCCTAGCACATACATACATCTTTCCAATTACAGTTTTGACAAACTAGTGTTTCTGGTGATTACCTAAGCATTAATAATTTGTGTAAAAATCAGGTGGAAGCTTTGTGAGAGCGTATTCTTTACTTTTTATTAAGTTAGCTTTTGCTCTGCACGAACAAGGCTATAATCATCTCTGGAAATTTCTTCTCAGCAATTACTATCACAAACAAACTGGTGTATTGCATATAATGCAGTTTCTTTGCCTGATGGCTCTATCTACTCTTTGCTAAGAATCATTTAGGCTTGTCCAATTTTTTTTTCAGAAAGTAACAGCTGTCAGAATTTCTTTCTGGGAGAACTGAAACTTAAGTTTCAAGGATGAAACTCTCTGCTCAAGGCAATGTGAAAGCATTTTCTAGCACTAAGGAGACTAAAATTTCACCTAGAGCATTTCTGTATGGTGACTGGATGGGAGTGGATGTGTGGTTTTTATATGACCTGAAAAAAACCTGAGTATTTTTCTAGCAGCAAGCTTAAATAGACTGGCTTTGTCACCATCATGAATTAAAAGAAACATTTGGGGTTTTGTCGTCTTGATTGCTTTTTTTTTACTTCAGTTACTCTGTTTTCTTCAAGAAGTGGCATTATTTGCAAGATTGTTCTCTATTGACGGAATGTATACTGGTTGTAAATCTTCACCAGTAGACCCCTAATTCCTGGGATGGCACAAAATTGAGGCATCTTTGTATACAGTGGTTGAAAATAATTCTGGGGATGAAACCAGTAGCCTGAATTTTCTTTGCTACTAAAACATGTTTTCTGATAGTATTTTATGTAAGTGAAAAAGATCATTTTCCGAGAAGGAATTCTCAACAATAAGCTAGATCGTGAAAGTTAGCTGGAAAATCCTACCCTGAATAGCTGAATATATGTATGGAATGTTGATTGAAAGAAGGGGTTCAAGTCTTTGTTCAGCTTCTATGACTGCTTAAATGACAAGAACTCGTTGAGATGTTACATTAGCATGGGTGTGCCAGGGACATCCTATTAGTGTGTTCTGTGTTTTGTTATCAGATTCGAGGCTTTCAGCCACCTACCATAGGTACATACCAGTTCATGTCTGCAATGGCTGTGGCTAACTCCAGTGGCTACCATGGTGAGTAGAGGAATCCAGACAGAGGTTAAAAAAACCCACGTGGAAGAAAGATAGTGGCTCACCACACACCCTATAGACAGTATGACAGTAGGCATGCAAGCTAGTCTGTGTTGCTTTACTTGGAGGTAACAGCCTTGGCACGCATGGCAGAGTATGTATTGCCTTTGCGCTTTACTCTATTTTTGAGTACAGACTCCTTAGCTTTAAAGGTAGTACAGGCTAGTAGGAGGTACTCATGCCAACAGTAAGCAGAGCATCAATTGGCGTTGAATCAAGAAACGTAACTGAGAGAAAAGGGATAAAAAGGAATTGTACTCTAGTGTTCCTAGTACTACTTTAAGGTGAAAAGCGGAAGTTTGGTACATCCTACATGCCTGAATAGAAAATACCAGTGTAGAAATAATGGATTTAACAGTAATTGTAAAAATGAAAAAAAAAAAAAAGAAAAAGAAAAAAGATAATTAGAGCTTTACTGAACAGTAATCATCAGCAGGAAACTATTACTTCTTAGTAATAATGTTATAGATACACATTTCTTCTTTAATGGCAGAAGCATCTGGTGTCTTGTTTATATATTTGTAAATACCAGACTACATAGTACTTTTCCTCAGGAGATCTCAAAGTTGCTAATAATAGAACTGTGAGTATGATCCAAGTCTTCAGAGTTCTGTTCCACTGAGTGGGTGTACTTAGCACTTCTGATACTTGGTAGTGCCTCTGTCTTAATGTTCTTAGTGGTTTTGGTGCTTTTAGTGTTCTTAGTCCAACTGAAAGCCTAAGTATATGTGTATATATATATATATATATATATATACACACACACATATATATATAGTGCATTCCTGTTGCATTTTTTTTTTTTCCTTGGGTTTACAACCTGAAATAATGGGCATAACATTGAAGAAAATGTGTGTGGCTGTGGTTTTCTAGAAGTGTATCACTTTTCTGAAATCAGTAGTGGATTTTAATGGTCAGCATGTCAATAGAACTGGAAGATCCAGGCATCATTTCAGTAGATTTTATACAGGCACATCATCTGTATAATTGTCAGATCACAGATACTACTTGATGGAGCAGTAATGGCGGGATGGTGGAATTTCATCACTCCAGTATGTACTGTTAACCCTATCCACAGTCACACAGTATTTTTAGCCTTCAATGATTTCTCAGCTGCTGTTGGAAATGCTGTTGATGTATGCATTAGCCAAGACATGTACTTGAACTTTGAAGGGAAAAAAAAAATGTCACTAGCCCAAGAAGATGGACTACTGCTCACCTACACTGCAGAGATTAATTTTAAACCATTGTCTGTATGTGTTAACTCCTGAAGTTGCCATGCTTACATTCACTGGAAGAAAAAAACAAAGTACAACAGTGTAAGTAAGCTTAACATTCACTGGAACATTTCTTTGCTTTCCACATGCTTTGAAAAGTTGCTATCAACATGATACAAAGACAGCAAAAGCTGATAACTTCTACAGTTCTATCGTGTTTGCTATATGCCTGGCTCTGTTCATCAAAAATATGCACAAACCTGACTGACAAATGAAATCAGTCATGCTTCCTTTTTTCCATTTTAAAAGATGGATTGCAACTGGTCCCATGTGTAAGATACGAAAGCATCTCAAAAAGGAAAAATGACATGTAGAGCAGTAATTAGACTAACTTACGTTCTGTCTGCATTGTTTTTTTATTTAAAATCTCTTTAGACATACCTGGTTTTGAACCAACAGCATGACATGGACATATCAATCTGTTTCATTCTGTTTTGGTGGCCTTTAATAGTAGATCCTCTGCCAAAGTAAAAGCAAGCAGAACTGCTCCATAACAAAGAAGCATTCTTTAGCTTTCACTGAAAAGACTTTGGAAGAGTTGCTTATTCTTGCTTAATAGCAAGAGTTACAGAATGAAAAGTTGGGCATGGGAAAAATGCTGGAAAGGTAATAATCCTTGCTGTCTTGTAAAGAGTTCCTCTTCCATAGTGAATAACCAGTATTAAATGTAAGAGCTGACAGGACCTTTTTTGAGTTTTTTCTCCTGTAAAGTGTTATTTGTTGAGAGGCAAAGAAGGTTTGGCCTGAAGATTAGTATTACTGGTTTTCTGAGGATCTTCAAAGTGGTCCAGTGCCTCTAGACATATAAGTACTTTGAAATATGTTTTTAACTTATAAAGGTATTTATTGTATTACAGGAAATTACAAGACAGAAATCACACAGCAGTCTGAGAACCTCAATCTGTTTTATGCTCATCAAGATATTTGAGCTCCTAAAACAACCTCACAGGAAATCTCTAAAACCAGTGAGCAGAAAAGAAGCACTCTGACTTTCTTTAAATGTAATTGAGATAAAACATTTTGATTCAGACTTCAGCCTTAATTTTTGAAGTTTGAGATGTAGAAGAATTGTAGAACCTATGTTTCCAGAGGTTAAATTTTGTCTAGCTCCACAGAAGGCTTTGAGAGGCAAAGGAGACAAAAGACTCAGTTATGAAATGTTTGGCGACTTTTGCCACAGGCTGTACATGGTACCTTAAGAGGCAGTGGCTATACGGCTGGCATTTCATGAATCTGCAAAAGAGATAGGATTAGAGAGTATGGGTTTGGCTTTTTCAATTTGACAGGAAAAAAAGAAAGGTATGTAGCTAAAATACTGAGGAGAGGTAGATCTGAGAGCTGAGATAATGGAAAGACTGCCCTTTGCATCCAGTAACATTGGTGAAAGTACGGCTATACTCTTTTGTAGTCTAGAGAGTTGAAGTGATTAATTTTCAGTGTTTTATTGGTGGGTTTTTTTGAGATCCTTGTATAAGGGCAAGACATAAAAGAATTGATTTAGGCTATTGTGAAAGTACTCTTAAAAGAAAGAATGCAGCAATCAATACTTCCTTTTTCCCTCAAAGCATTCCTTTTTGTTATTTTCCAGGTTTCATTTTCTTCTCTCTCTCTATTACCCAAGATTCTGATGTCTTTCGCAAGCAGCTCACTGAGCCCAGTGACCAAAAAAAACACTGTGGTGCCTCAGAAACCTTTTTAGATACATTACTCAGAAAGATTCATTTAGAATTAGTACTTGCGTAATATTTATTAAAAATGAAATTTATTCCTTTCTAATAGAATTTTCTTTCCTTGTTTGCATGGAGAAAGTTGTGTGTGATAGAAGAAACATACCCCTGATACTCTCTTTCAAGCTATCATCAAGTTTTCTTAGATGTTTTAATCAAAGTATGCTCTGCAGTAGGTAATTTTGGCCAGGCTGAAATTAATTTGCAGCAGTATAGTTTGAAGATTCTCCAGTGCTATGTAATTTATTTTATAAATTGATAACACACTAAAATAAGTATGAATGCATATAAATTATGTTTGTACTACTCCTGGGGGCAGATTATTCCATAATACCACACTTGTTATGGTTAGAAACATGCTTTCGTTTTCCAGTTGAAATGTAACTAATTTATCCTCAATTGTTACAGTACATTTATATTTGTTATGTACTTCTTTTTTCATCTCAGCATTTATTTTCCAGATGCATTAATACAAATCTAGTATGGGGTTGTTTTTCTGAGCTTTCATCTCTGTCAACAAAACTGTGTTTGTTTGTGATTTCCAAGCAAGGCATTTTGGTCCCCACTCATCTCATAGCTCTTCTCTGTGTGTGTGTGTGTCATAGTGTGCATTAATTGTCCCTGACTGTGGTTGAACAGAGATGTACATTGTATGCCATCTGAGATCTCTGCGATGCTTTGTAAAAAGGCATTAATATTTCTCTGTCTTCTCTGGAAATAATTTCCTCCCAATTGTATCACACTGTTTTCTGTCAATCATTTTGATAATAGTGATAAATTTGCATTTATCCTGGTTTTTATCAACTGAAAGTCTTCAATTTTATTGCAGATTTTTATATTGGTCCCAAAGTGCTGGACCATGCTTTTGAACTGGAAGGTTTCATTTAATTTTGATGATTCTAGTGCTCAGAATTTCTTCTTCCCATATATAACAAATAAATAATTTTCCTTTGTCTGGCTTGATGTGTTTTGATACCCCAGTTTCCTTTCCTAGGAAAAGTTCCTAGTGATTTAGTTTTTTCACTAAAAAATTACATCTGAAGCTGTGCATACTACAGACCAAACAAGCAGCAGTCCCTTTGACTGCTTTTCCATTCTTGTTAAGTCCAGTCATTATGTTTATGGTTCTGGATGCCAGGAGTAGCACCTGCAGTTCACTACAGATCTTCAGTTGCTTGAGAAAGTGTTTTTGTGTTCTGAGATGTAGTTTATTCCTCCTTCCACAGTATGAGTGCAGAAGTTCTTTTTTGTTTGCATCCATCTTGTTTTGATTATTTCTATTGCTGTACCCTCATTCTTATTTTCTTTTGCATTAATCTCAGCAAAAAAAGCAAAGCTAAAAATATGCATTTAGATTATGATCTTACTTGTAGGTGGTATTTGTTTTTATATGTAGGTGTCTTTGTTCTCTGCATTTCCTCCCACCACACAGCAGATACACTTTCCTTACTCGTATTATTTTTTTACTCAAGAGGTTTGAAAATCTGTTGCTGTTTTTTTCAGTTAGTTTATATGACATACTGTTTCCTTTATGTTTCCAGGTTTTCCCTGATGAAATCAAAATCATTCCTACAAATCCACATTTGTACTATAGTGATGGGGCAAAGCTGTAATAGTAGATAATGCAGCATGACATGTAGCTGTCCTTCTATCAATAGGTTTAGTACCGTAAAGTTAGTTCTAGGAGTAGACAGCAGATTTTCCTTGTGACTGGGACCTCAAAAAGAACAGATGGATTTAGGTCATCATTGTGGAAATTAGTTTGTGTGACATTTTTGAGTTTTTTGAAGAAATGAGATTGAAACAGTATGCTTTGATTTTTAGGAATATGCTGAATGACAGGGAAGAATTATGATTCTCTTGAAATTAAGTCTCAGGGAAGGAGTTATTTCAGCAAATATCTTAAGAGGAGTTAAATGGTCATGAAACTTTAACATCTCTTCTTGAAAACTTAACTCTTCAATTCACATGAAGGATATGATGATGACATAAGGTCCTTATCTTGCACATTCTTGGAGAAAATGATTTTAAGTAGGCTTTTGAGGAATAGATTCTTGGGCTAGAATGTTTTACAGTGTTTGTTAGAAGACCAAGTATATTAAAGATATTCAAAGTAGCTCAACTAATGAAAACTGGAAAGCCATAAAACTAAATCTTAAGAACATATAACTGGTTTTTACCAGTACTTAGTAAAATTATCAATATATTACAAAATTTAGATCTTCCATCTGTTTGAACTTTCATTCAGCCTGAGTGTTTACCCAGTATAAACAAGGTTAAGTGTTTTAAAGTACTTAATCTTGGGCTAATAAAGAGGCTGAAAAACTAGTTTTGTCCTTTTCTGCATTTTTGGACGTATCAATAATTGCTTTACTGTGTGAATTGGCAAAATGCATTTGTTATTACACTTTCTAGCTACTGGTGACAATACCAGTTCCTGACCTTTTATTATGGAAGGTCAACAAAATGGTTACAGAAACCATATTTGAGAATTAAAAGTTCTGCTCCTGCAGTACAATATCATCATCCAATAGAATGATGGACTATTCGAGTTAGTAGTCTGAGGAGCTATTTCTGTCAGACATGCTAATTACAGCACCCCAATTTTAAGAATAATAGGTCTTTAAATGACAAAATGGAGAAGTTATCTGATGACCCACAAAAGACAGTTAATTAATTTGATAAGGCTTTGCATAATTTAATTTTCTAATGAGCTTCTTAATGAAGGTAGTCTTTTACATTTAAATGGGATGTGTACTTTGTAGTAATAATAATTTTCATAGTCAAAATGCCCAGTGGTGACATGATACTGAAAAAAAAAAAAAAGTGTTAGCTCCTAGGGCATTTTTTTTATCAGTTGCTTGATTTTCATAATAAATAAAAGATAGAGAATGGGCGTAAAAAGTGCTCACTGTGAACATTAGGGTCTTGTACCATTATGTTGGTGTTGATTGTAATACTGAAGTTTTAAATAGCTTTTAACAATTCATGTATACATTGGAGTGTCACCTTGCAGAAGCAATCAGCCACATTAATTCAGAGCAGTGCAGGTTATTTCCATATTCTTATGTTCTTGTATTCAAATAATACAAGCAATCTACAATGGCTCCATTGTTGGATAGCTGATAGCAAGTTGGGGTGGTTTTTACGGAGCACTGGTATCCTTTTAGGGTTTTGGTGCTTTTAAAGAAAGAGGAGGTAGAAAAGAAGTGTGAAAGCCCAACTTGCATACTGGGCACCCTGCATTCACAAGAATTCTGTTTCCTCATGGTTTGTAGACAATAGTCTGCTATTGTTGATGACTGCATGAATGCAGTTTAGGAAAATGAAGGTGATTGCATAGGAATAAAATATATGGTCAGATATAGCCCTGTCCAGATTTAAATGACTATAATATTTTCGCAATGTATTTGCATTAGGGTAAGTATACATGCTTGTTTTTATGAACAGATAATTTTGGCTTTGTGAGTGTGTGTATACAAAATCCTAGATGAAGGTATCTTAACACTGCCCTTTTCTACATCCTTAAGCTGTACCTTTCAAATAAAAGACAAATTTTGAAAACAAAATACTGAAGGAAATAAAGTGACACACTTCTGAAAATAACCTATTACTAAATATGTTGTGTAGCAGTATAAACAGAAGCCTTAGAAGTCATATGTATCCCCTAGGTAATGGCTCATTGCTCTTACTTTATGAGTCTAGACAAGGTGAAGGACTAGGTAGGAATCAAGACTCTGAGCTGTATGAATTCCAGTTTTAATGGCTGCAGAGGACTAAGTCAGGGCTAATTCTGAGTGCTGTTTTCTAGTGGTTTTCATGACAGATTTTTATTTCCATGGTTGCTGGGTCAGGTGTTCCTACCTGCGTTTCTACAGCAAGGAGTCTGTGAGCCATCTAGTGGGAGGTTCCTTCTTAACACTTAACCATTTGGGAAAATTTTCCTTGTAAGAGTTCCTTGTGCCTATTCCTGTCCAGCTGTTACCCTTTTTTTTTTTTTTTGATGCTTTTTCTTTTTTAAGGTTGAATGAACAAAAGCAGAAGAGACTTTGCTAGACCTCTGTTACTTGATATATATCAAAATCTGTAAAAGCTCATTTCAGTAAACCAGGAAACAGTGGAGTAAGAAAAGGCAGTTAAGTCAGTTTATGAACCTGTTCATGACAGTTGCCTAAATGGAATAAAGAAGGCTTATTTATTTATTTATTTGAGTGTTTGTACAGGAATAAAATAAGGTTTAAATGCCAGCATAACCTCTTATCTTCTACGTGTGATCAAAGTACTTTCTAATGAAGTTGAATTGATGGGCACCCAGATGTATGTTGTAGCTAATGGGTTTAGCAACAGCATTCGTTTTTCTCCTTCTCAGTAGCTGGTGCAGTGCTCTGGTTTTGACTCGCAGCCTGAGAACAACGCTGATAACACCGATGTTTTTAGTTGTTGCTCAGTAATGTTTACTCTGACCAAGGACTTTGTGAGTCTCATGCTCTGCCAGGGAGGAGGGGAAGCCGGGAGGAAGCAGAGACAGGACACCTGACCCAAACTAGCCAAAGGGGTATTCCATACCACAGCACGTCATGCCCACTATATAAACTGGGAGCAGTTACCCAGAAGGGCTAGAACATTGCTTGGGTCGGGCTGGGTGTCTGTCAGCGGGTGGTGAAAGGTTGTATTCTCTTCCCTTGTTATTTCCTGTATCATTATTATTGGTGGTAGCAGCAGTGGTTTGTGTTATACCTTAGTTACTAGACTGTTCTTATCTCAACCTGTGGGAGTTACATGCTTTTGATTCTTCTCCCCATACCTCCGGGAGTGGGGGGAGGAAGTGGGGGAGTGAGTGAGCGGCTGCATGGCTGACTTGCCAGCTGGGCTTAAATCACAACACTGCTTTTGGTTGAACTGTACAATGCAAAACAGCTCTACACCAACTTTAAAGTTTTCCCTTTTAGAAAGCAAACCTATGCTAATTCATGAAGTAGCACTGTAATAATTTTTATAACACTGTTGGAACCTTGATGTCACTTGCTTAGTTTGTACTGGTAAATCCCTCCTAGCAAGTTGGGTGTATGCTGCCAAGTGAGTGTTGACTTACTGTGGAAGTGGCATGGAGCATCTGGGTTTAATGAGAGAGCAAGTTTAGAGAATGAGAATTCAGCGAAGACTGAGCTCCTTCATATGAGACTGGGGATTTTGAGTCCAAGCCTGAGCGGACTAAGAAAGGACAAGATTGAGTATCCTGCACAGCTGGTAGCTCTGCTTCCAGGGAAATGAGCACCAGCAGCAAGACTCTGGGAACAGATGATAGAAAGCTGTGCACTTATGATTTAGACTTTCTTTATGTGCTATGGTGAAGTTGATTGAGTCTCTTGGACATTAAGTAGACGGACTGACTTGGATCTGCAGATAGAAGTGTTTCAGGCATGGAATACCATTTGCTGTCTGTTAGAGGCAAAACCTGTATATACCTACGTATCAGGCAGGGAAAAGTGTAGTTTTGCTGATAGTTTGTAGTTCACAGTGATAGTTTCATTTGTGAAGAGCTTTTCAAAGGTGATGCAGTATGCCATCTTTCAGGATTACCCTAGGTTTTAGGATCATATTTTTTAGGATCTTGGATGAAATAAGAATAGTGCATACACAATGTGACAGATATACCAGGAATCTGAAAAACACACTGGGCCTTCTCCACAGAGTTATTTTTCTCAGTCACTCTGGTGATGTTGAGTAGTGTGTCCAACTCTGGATCTTAATGGGTATCTTGGGTATGTGTAGATCAACAGAGCAGAATATGCAACAAGTGGTCTGCAAGGGAACTTTCAAGAAGACAGCGGTGCCAATGACAATGTAGATTCTGGTAATAGTTGAAATATTTAGGTGTTTGTTAGAAAAATTTCAGTGGTCTTAGTACTGCCAGAACTGTTACTGCTACTAGATATACAGAGACCATGGAGAAATCTGAACCTCAGAATCTTCCTAGAC
The DNA here is from genome assembly GCF_033783945.1 of Neopsephotus bourkii. NCBI lineage: Eukaryota > Metazoa > Chordata > Aves > Psittaciformes > Psittacidae > Neopsephotus > Neopsephotus bourkii. Next base: position 15,361,316 of record NW_026900684.1, on the reverse strand, counting down.
TACATTTCTGGACAGGAAAATAAGGGTAAGTCTGGGAAAGCTGTAATGTTGTACTGCAAGAACAGTGAAGCCTTGGGTGATAGTGGGGGCATTACTGATACTTTCATAATTTATTTATCTGGTTTTTTTTAATAGTATAACTATAGATGTTACATTTATAGCAGAATTGTAGTTCTGAAGGATGCAAGATACAAGAAATTGATAAGTGCTTCTGATAGTTTTTCTCATAGTACAGATTTGGTATACTTGCACATATTACAGTAGTATCACAGAGAACTAAAATGATTACAAAACCAAACGGTCTTGGTTTTCTACAGCAAAGTAGAAATGTAGTACTAGCTGAGATACATGCCACATAGTATTAATTTGGCAGTAGTTAATTGTCTACTTCATAGAATGATTTGAGTTGTCTCTTTAAGAAATTTATGTATGTTTGTTTGTCAGCTACACTGGTAGTTCTACAGATATTTTGGTCAGACAATGTAGAATGCGAAATGTTAGCACCATTAAGTTTTCTACTCAGCATACATAGGGGGAGATGATACAAACCTGTGCTTTCTTAATTTTTCCATTAGGACTGTACAGTATGTGACAATATAAGAAATGCAGATTCATATGCTCTTTCTGACTTGTGATTGTTACTGCCCCTCATGTGTCGTATGTCCCATTCTGCCTGCTTTTCTTTGATAACACTGCTTCCTTTTTTGATGACACATAGGTGGCAGATTTTGTTTTCCTCTTTTTTTTCCAGGTTAAAAAAATAGCAATCAGTTGGTAGTTAAAACTGCCAGTTATAGTTATAACTACCAATTGGTTAAGGCAAAAGAAACATACTTCAGGTAACAGTCTTTCTGAAAGGAAACCCTGACCTGCTGAGTTTGAGGTGGTGAGGCACGTGGAGTAGTACAAGTAAGAACAACCTTGAAACAGGTGCCTCACTATTAATGTTCCCTTCAGGTTTCACAGCAATGCTAGTTTCCTCTGTGGAGCAATCTGAAGTTTTCTAGTGCTACTAGCACATTTCAGCTCACCTCTTATTTGCATAATGCACAGCTGCAGAGAGCTGCAAAAAAGATCATCTTGTTTGAGTGG